>NC_133618.1:413396193-414133693 GCF_048593235.1 Sminthopsis crassicaudata | reverse complement strand
AAGTTTCCATGGATAGAATGCTGGATGTGGAGTCATCAGAAAGATCTGAATCACTGACTAGCCTCAGATACCTACTAACAATGTGACCTAGAAAGGTCATTTAACTTATATCTACCTCAGTTTTCTCATATGTAAAATGAGAATAATAATAATAGCATTTACTTCTCAGAGTTGTTGTGAGGTTAAAATTAAATATTTTAGAAAATGCTTTGTAAAACTTAAGGCACTATATGTCTGCTATTTTTCATCATCATCATCATCTAAACATTGGGTATAGAAATAGAAAATTGAGTTTTTTCTCTCAAGGAATCTATGTTCTAATTCATATATGCCAAATACACTTGCATACTTCATTCAAATTCTTTGGATTTCAAAATGTTGAGATCACGGAATAATTATTCTTTTGTTGTGAAAGATGATGAATCATTGCAAGGGATGCTTTTCCATCAGGGTGAAAGAGACTGACAACTTTACAGTGTGGTATCATAGGTCCTAGAAAGGCATCTCTTCTTTAATAGTTTCCCCATGAATATAATGCCAAAATTACTGGCCTGAGGGAAAAAAAATAAAGTCATAGAAATATTGAACTGAAAGAAACTTTAGAGATCTATTCTTTGAAGTTTTTTTTTTTTTTTTTTAACAGATGAGGACCCTAAGTTTCAAATAATTTATCCAATATCACAAAGATAAAACAGAAGAAGGATTAGATTCCAGAGCTCTTAACTCCTACTTGAGTGTTCTATCTATTGAATGCTCTTAAAATACAAATAACCATGTAAATAGTTATACCTTATTATTGGTTTGGAGGATTTAAAACTAGAAGACAATATCTAATGTGAATAGGCTTTTCCACTTGTAGACTTATTGTTCTTGTCAGGATTTAAGAGGTGATCATTTAATGCAATCATCTTATTTAAAAAGCACTTGTGAGATAAAGTCAATTGTCCAAAGATACACAACTAATATTAGTAGAGAAGTGAACCCAGGTCTCCTGACTTGTTATCCAGGACTACCTTCACTATATACATGTAAAAACAATAATAATGATAATAATAACAAAAATGCTTTAAAGTTTTCAAAGTGCTGTATATTATCTCATTTTATCTATGAAAACCCTGGGTGTTATTATCCCCATTTACATTTGGGGAGGTAGAGGTTAAGTGGCTTGTCCAGGTCAAATAACAAGTGCTTGAGGCTGCATTTGAACTCTAATATTCTTCATTCCAGGTATTGTGCTATATCCACTGTGCCACCTAACTGCCTCTATAGCTTGTAAATGAAGTTTGTAAGGACTAGGACTCCCACACTCTGAGATCACAAAGACTGGATCTGCTTTCAGGGACTGCCACCAAAAGGTCATATTCTCTTTTGGACCACCAATAGATCTCAGGTCAAGCCCTATTTGATCATTATTTGGGTCCTGATTGACTCAGATATCATTTTTGCCTTGTCCAAAAATCTGGAAGTCTTCTCTCACATGTATTTAGATTTTTTTTTTTTTTGACTGGGTGAAAGAGGAGATTCTTTGCTTCAATGGCTACCTAGCCTTAATCACTGAATAGGTATGGCCTCAGTCAAATTGAGACCTGTTGAAGACCTTAGCTTAAAGAAAATGGCATAGGGCCATCTCTAGTTGTCTTGATCTTTATCTGACCACTGGATCCAGATGGCTCAGAAGGAGAAAGTGGCAGGTGACCTTGCACAGTCATCCCTCACTTATATCCAATTCACTTGCATGTCATGGCATCATCTCCCTGATGTTGTGATCCTCTTCAAAGGACAAACAAAAGCAACAACAACATTAAATTTACTCTGAGAAATCTACAAGTACATGCATGGCCAAATGTTGTAACAGGATGCTTAATTCAAGCATGAATACTTAATGTGACACTTGTGTATTATAATGCCTTATAATGGAATATTGCAAAAGGTGCAAAGGTATCCATGAAACCCATACATAAAGCACTTATTAACTCATCTAGTAAGAGAACTAAATTTGGGGCAGGCATTGGGGCAACACTAGGACAAGTTATCTCTCTCATAGAGCATTACACCATCACCTTTGGTTTAGTTCTGTTTTTTTTTTTTTCCCAATAAAAAATTATTGAAAGTCTTTTACTTCATTGAAAAGCCATCACCTCCCCTGAAAGATGATTCTGAGTATTGCTGGGTAGTTAATTCTTATTTGTAAACTGAGGTCTTTTGCCTTCTGGAATATGATATTTCAGGCCTTCTAATCCTTTATTGTAGTAACTTTCACATCCTGGGTAATCCTGTTGCTCCTTGATATTTGGCTTGTTTTTGTCTAGCTCCTTGCAGTATTTTTTCCTTGAGATTGTAGTTCTGGAATTGCACAACAATGTTCCTTGGGGTTTTTCTTGTGGGATTTCTTTCCCAAGGTGATCAATGGATTCTTTCAATGAATATTTCTCCTTCTGTTTCTAGAATATCAGGGCAGTTTTTTTGATGATCTCTTGAAGAATGCTCTCCAGACTCTTTTTTTTTGGTCATGGCTTTCAGGTAGGCCAATAATTTTAAAATTATCTCTTCTGAATCTATTTTCCAGGTGTGCTATTTTTTTTTCAATGAGATATTTCACATTTTCTTCCATTTTTTCTTTTTTCTTTTTTTTTAGTTTGTTTGACTGATTCTTGCTATTTCATAGATACATTAGCTTCCATTTGCTTGGAAAAGGAATAGAGAAAAAAATTGACTGAAGAAAAAAACAAACAACCATTTAAAAAATACAGTTGGCCAAATGTAAAAAAAAAATCCACTGATGAAAACGCCATCAAAAATAGAATTAACCAAATGGAAAAAGAGATGCAAAAGCATCTTGACCAGGTAGGTGGAGCAGTGGATAAAGCATCAGCCCTGAAATCAGGAGGATTTGAGTTCAAATCTGACCTCAGATATTTAATATTCCTAGTTATATGACCCTGGGCAAGTTATTTAACCCTTAACCTCAATTGCCACACACAGAAAAAAAATTGGATTTTTTTTTTACATTTGGTCAATTGCATTTATTTTTTAAGGAGTTGTTTTCTTCAGTCAGTTTTTTCCCTTACTTTTCCAAGCTGTCAACTCTCTCTTGTATACCTCTCATTTTTTTCTTCTAACTCTCTTATTTACCTTTTAAAATCTTTAAAGAGCATTTCCAAGAAGCATCTTTGGGCTTGAGACCAATTCATATTACTCTGAGATTTCCTTTGTGGACATTTTGTCCTCATCTGAGTTGGTGTTTTAGTCTTCCCTGTCACCATAGTAGCTTTCTATGGTCAAAGTTCTTTTTTGTTTCTTGTTTTTCTTGTTTGTCTTGTTTTTCTTTTGCTATTTCATCTTTTTATGCTTGAACTCTACTTTTGGGGTAAAAGGGACATTGTCTCAAGCTTCCTGTGGATCTCTGAGCCTTGGCTTTGAATACAGGAGTCTTTTGTGTTTGCAGGGAGTAGCTTTGCCTGATCTTTTCAGGAAACAGCCTAGTTTTCCAGAGTTTGCCTGCTGAGCTGGGACTGGAGGCTGTCACACTGATCTGCTTCTCTACTGAGCCAGGACTACAAGTCTCAGTTGCTGATTTTCAGTGATTTAAGACCCTTTCACTGGCTTTCCCAAAGTCTGTCTGAGTTGGGATGAATACCTTTTCATCCCAATGAGACTTTCTTGAAGTTTTTCCAATTTGTTTTGAGCTGGAAAGGGGTTTCATTCTGTCAGACTGTTCAGAGGCTTGGTTTACAACATCACCTTCTACAGCTTACAGTGCCACCCTATGAACACACTGAGACTGTATTGTACAAATAACTTGTATTCAGTCTTTTATTCTTTCTCCAACATCAGTGGCCAATTCAGGAACTCCTTCCCTCACTTCTCTAAAGAATATAATCTACAAACCCTCAAAGCTTGTCCCAAAGAAGCCCTGAAAGTTTCTAATGCTTAAGAAATCTCACTCCTATTGTTAGAATGATAGATTTTGGCATTCTGCTATCTTTGAAATCAAGATTATTCCCTCCTTTATATGGAGGTTGGGGTTTATCAACTTCCTTCTCAGGCAACATAGCTAACCAAAAGCAGGATTATAAGTAGAGGATATTGAGAGGATGATGGCATTCAATTATTACCTCTGGTAAAGGGGGTGGGTAGACAGTGGGGTATGTGTTAGGAAGAAGGGTTTGGGATAACATGAAAGAAGAGGTGAAAGAATGGTATTGTCCTTCTGATATTGCCCAAGGGATGACCCTGCTCCTCTTACACAAAGAAACTGGCAACTTGATGTTGACAAAAAAAAATTGTGATGTGGAATTTTAAAGTAAACCTTTAAACTAAACCTTGATTAATATTGCTTGTTACTTCAATAGGATGCTTTGACTAATAAACTTATGGCTTAGAGGTCATCCTGTTGGTGGTAAACTTTTAAGTGTTTAGTACTAAGGGGCAGTTGGGTGACTAAGTAAATAGTGTGTTGGGCCTGGAGTCAGGAAACCTGAATGAAAACTTACTACCTATGTGACCCTGCAAAAGTTACTTAACTTTATTTGCTATAATTCACTGGAAAAGGAAATGGAAAACTACTATAGCATCTTTGCCAAGAAAATCCCATGGACCATCCATATAGGTCCATGCTGTCAAGAAGAGTTGGACATAACTGAACAACAGTAACAACAACAACTTTAGTACTAAGCTGGCCTTGAAGAGCAGACCTAATCTATCACTGCATTCATTTCAAAATCTTTTCCATAACTTGTGTTTCTCTTGCATGGTCTTGCAGTCACCTCAATAGGGCGTCAGAAGAAGAGTTTTATTGATAAGTTTAAAAGGTCTTATTGTTTTGTGAGACATTTTTCAAGGAGGCAGTTGACTAAATAGGAAAATAATTTAATGAACATTATACTATGGCCATCTTCTTATTGGCCACCTTGCTACCTGAACTGTCATAGCCCAAGCCTTGGGTAACAACCCTTTTTAGCTTGGGAATTTTCACCCTACTATTCTGTTTGATTAATGCTTTATGGAGTTGACTATATCTAGTCTGGCTCTAGTCATATTTTACTTTAGTACCAGCAATTTTCTTGCCTGGGATTTTACCATTGTGTCTATATCTTTTCCCATCTCTCACCCCTTCCATATCATAAAGAATGTGAGAGTATGTTAGTCTCTTGTTCTCCATCTTCAATCACCTATCTTGTAATTTGTTAAACCAAATTGACGTCTATCTCTTGTGCCATCACTGGCCTACATTTGTTGTCTCCTTGTATTTAATGCAAACTCCTAAAATAGGCAATATCTTTATTTTCATATTTTTATCTTCATCACTTAGCACAGTTTTTGGCACACAGAAAGTACTTATTAAAGGATCATTCATTCATTCATTCACTCAATGACAAATGTATAAGAAGTTAAATGACTTGAGAGCTTGTTTTAATAAAAGTATGGAGAAATAAATTTGATAAGAAAAAAAGATTATATGGAGATACTTATAATTGAGTTCTTACTCTAAAATTTATGTCTCCCTGCTCTTCCCTCACCCTTTTCTTCTGTGTCTATCTTTAAAAATTTCCCACATGTACAAAAATATTTTTGACAGATGTTTTTGTAATGGCAAGGAACTGAAAACTGAGTGTATGGCCATCTGTTGGAAAATGGCTGAATAAATTATGGTATAATTTATAATGAATGTTATGGAATATCATTGTTCTATAAGAAATAATCAACACATGATTTCAGAAAGGCCTAGAGAGACTTACATGAACTGATGCTGAGTGAAGTGAGTAGAACCAGGAGATCACTGTACGAGGTGACAATAAGGTTATAAAATGATCAATTCTTATGTATGTGGCTTTTTTCAACAATGAGATGGTCCAGGCATGTTCCAATGATCTTGTGATGATGAGAGCCATGTATACCCAGAGAAAGGACTATGGAAACTGAGAGTGGATTACAACATAGCATTTCACTCTTTTTGTTGTGGTTTGTTTGAATTTTATTTTCTTTTTCATTTTTTGATCTGATTTTTTTCTTGTGCAGCACTATAATTATATAAATATGTATTTCTATTTTGGATTTAACATATATTTTTACCATGTTTAACATATATTGGATAACATGCCATTTAGGTGAGGAGATGGGGAAAAGGGAGGGGGAAATTGGAACACAAGATTTTTCAAGAGTCAGTGTTGAAAAAATTATCCTTGTATAAGTTTTGAAAATAAAAAAACTTCAATAAACATAAACAAATATTAAAAAAAATAGAAGAAATTCTTTTCAATGGCAACCTGGAATTGTTAGTTTAACTTGATTTTTGGGATTGTTAGCATTTAGCGTTTTAACTGTAGGTGGCAGACTTGTGCCATTTTTCAGGTTGACAATGGCAAACGATCTAAATATAGGTAGAGAACATTCAGTCTAAGAGTTTAATAAAGTTTACTAGCTTGTTCATGTATTTCTTATGTATATATGTGACATCCTTTTTCTTGGACTTCATCCATAAATTATGATGGGAAATTTCTATGTCTGTAAAAACATTCACTAAGCGGCAGAACCAAAGTTTTAATTAACCCCTTAGGGGCATTTCACTTCCTGCTGCTGAGAATGGTGAATCCTTGAGGTGCTTCTAATATTCCTAATGGATTAATCTAGCCCTCAGTATATTTCATCTGGGTCAAACCCATGTTTTTCACTTAGACAGTTCTCTAATATTGTCTCTTAGCTGACTACGCAAGTTTTTGGAAATGGCATGCTGTCTAGTTTCTAATATGGTTTCAGTGATTTTTTTTTTTTTTTTTTTGGTAAGAAATACTCTATTTATGCTAAATCATTCTAGCACTTTATAAACATCCCCCCCCCCATTAACACACCACACACACACACACACACACACTATATATATATATTTCCACACATTTCTCTCTTCTCTCTCTCTCTCTCTCTCTCTTTTTTTTTTTCTGTCTCTATAGCTATCTCTTTATTTGTCTGTCTTTTTATCCACAGTAGGAAAAGAATTGATTCAGTTAGGAGTTCAAAGAAAATTGGTCTGTGTCTACATTCACAAAATGAATTGTGGGCAAGGTCATTTTCTAGAGAATTAAGAGTTTTTCCAGATGATTCAAACAAAAAATTCACTTTTTGCTTAAATGCTTAAATTATTTGAATATTGTAAATAAATAATGATATCCAAGATGGCTTTTTTAGATGGGGAAAAGCATGGCTTTTGGAGCTGAAGGAGGAATTTAATTTTTGAATATGTGATTGGTAGAAATCTAAAGATATATTAAAAAAGATATAGTATGCAGGAATGTAAGCAGATAATACTCCCATTGTATATTGTTATAATCAGATACCATGTGGAATATTGAGTTAAGTTCTAGATGTCACATTTGAGAGTATATTACTAAATTAAAGAGAGTCCAGCAAATGGCAATCAGAATGCTGATAGACTTTTCCTTCATGCAATATAAAAACTGGTTGAAGGAACTAGGGATATTTTGCCTGGAGAAGGGAAGCTTTGGAAGGACCTGATAGCTAGCCTCAAGTGCTTAGTTGTTTGAAAGAACTAGACTTATCCTGATTGGTTCAAGAGATAATGAATTCTGGAAAAGAGAACATTTTAGGCTTGACAAAAGGAAATAACTAATAATTAGGCTTATTAAGAAGTAGAACAAGTTGCTTCAGAATGTGATCATTACTCCTTTACTAGATGCCTTAAGCGAATGTCATATGACATGAGCCTTATTTGTAAAAGGAATGGTTTATCAGGTGTGAGTTAGGTAATATGGCTTCTGGAACTTCTTCCAAATCTGAGGCTCTTTCATTCTGTGGAGTATTTTTATGTTGTGTGCACAGCATTCATGACTCTGTAGGGAAAAGACAACTCTAGTCCTTGAGGAGACAAGCTTAAAAGCCTTGAAACAATAAAGAGCAATGTAAAATAGCATGTAGTTATTGTAAAGGCCTGAGAACACCACTTTAAGAGTAGGTAGAGATAGAGTATTTGTGAAAAATAAACTACTGATTATGTATTATGTCTGGAGCTCTGCTCAGAGGTTCTTGGGACCAACTTTATGACAATTACCTTCTCAGAGATGCAGTGTATCTTGACTCAGAAGGACTTTATCACTGCAGACTCACCTCTTAGAAAATTGACCCTTTGTTAACTGGAGAGGTACCAAGTGTAGCCATAGTACACTGACAACTACTTTCAGTCTTGGGGAAGGAAAACAAATTCTATCCAAAGATCCACTGGCTATCTTTGGATAGGTCTCTATATATTGAAAGTCACATAGAAATTCTCCTTTACTTCAATGAAATCTCCTGAGAAATTCAAACAAGACTTGTGACACTCTTAGAGATTTTCTGGGTTTGAGTCACTTTTTTTAGATAAATAAATCTGTACCAAGGCTTCACAACTGAGTCTAGTTTAATATGGAGTATAAGGATCAAGGATAAGAGCAAGATTCAGACTTGGGAGAATGGAAGAATAGTGGTACCTCTAATAGTCACATCTTTCTCATGCCATCTCCCATGTCTTGAATGAATGCTTCCCTTCCTTTTTCACTATTTCACATATTGATATTTCCTTTTCCCCTTCAGGACTTAATTTAGAGAAATTATTTCATCTATGGAATGTTTGCTTGCTACCTTATTCCTCAAAGTGGGATTTAACCTTTTTTCCCCTCAAATATCTTATAATACTTTACTTTGTTTTTTCCTTTGGATGTATCTCCTTTTCTTTAATATTATAGACATTTATATACTTGTTCTTCCCTATAAGATTATCTATTTTTGTATTCTTTAATCCTAGAATAGCATATGGCGGGTATGTAATTAATTTTTGTTGTTAAATGAATTTTTTTCTACTATTACTTATATTCATGCTCTGAGATATTATGGAGCAAGTTATTGATATAGAATTATGGGGAAATTATTTCTAAGGAAGATTTTGAAAAGACAGAGGGGCACACTGCAAGATTCCCCCTAACTCCTCTCCCCTCAATTTACTCTTCACGTACTTAACATAAGCCATTTTTTATTTTTCCTAGCATCTTCTTATCTTCTTATAAATTTGACTTTCTATGAAAACTCCAGGCCTACAACACCAAGTAGAAAACCAATAAGTCAATATTGCCTAAATATTAATATTAAGTACAGTACTATGAGAGATTCATGAGAGGTGTGTCACAAAGAGCTGCTATTAGAAAAGATCTTATAAATTCTTCCCCTCCCCCCCCTGAGGCTGGGGTTAAGTGACTTGCCCAGGGTCACACAGCTAGGAAGTGTTAAGTGTCTGAGGCCAGATTTGAACTCGGGTCCTTCTGAATTCAAGGCTGGTGCTCTATCCACTGTGCAACCTAGCTGCCCTGATCTTATAAAATTTAAAGTACCACCAAAATACAAACTATGATTCTGCAAGGGATGATAACTATTTAGTAGGAAAACAGAAAGAAATAAAATACATGAAGCACTCTTGTTGGTAACATAAGCTAGATCTACCTGACTATAATTTTACTGGTTAATTCTACTTCATTGTTTTTCACTGTGTCTCTTGTCCTAGGAATACTAAAGGTAGAATTGTTCTCAGGCAAGGTCACAAAGGGATTCATTTGTAGAGAAACTAATGTTGCCTCTGGAGTTTTTTCTTTCATAAGTCTCCCTTGCCATTTGCATTCATATTCATTATTCTGCCTGTAAAATGAAATTGTTCAAAGCATAAACTATAGCATACTAATATGTTAGAATCATCTTAACCAACAGCTTGAGAAGTGTGTATGTGTGTGTGTGTGCGTGCATGCATGCATGTGCACATGTGCAGTTGTGTGAGACTAGGATTTTCCATTATATCAAGCTCTTATACAGCTGTACTTAACTCCCTTGTGTCTAATAAATAAAACTTTATGACTATATATTGTCTCTCAGTATGCAAATCCAGATATCCTCAATACTCTCTGGACATATGGAACATTGATTTTTGCAAGAAATCATATAGCTTTCTCATAATCAGTGAGAGAATTATAGGAATAGGGTCATGGGGAAATTATTTCTAAGAAAGATTTTGAAAAGAGAGAAGAGAACATTTCAAGGTCTTCTCTAACTCCTCCCCTCCAAATTTCCTCTTCAAACACTCAACATAACCCACTTTTATTTTTCTAGCATCTTCTTACAAATTCAACTTTCTATGAAAACTCAAGGCCTACAACACCAAGTAGAAAACCAATAAATCAACATTCCTAAAATATGAAAAAGGCCAATACTTGGTCATCCTCCAGTATGCACTAAGACTGTGTCTATAGTTAAAGGTAATTGTATTGCCTGATTTGTCAATCAGACTATTTAGTTAGTTAATTAAGGTCTCATTTTTGTTGACCAAGTACAGAAGTATTAGTTTTAGTTTGACTGACATTTTGGCTTGGTCTGTGTCTACATAATTCACAGGTATCTGATTGACTTAGTTTCAAAAACCAAATTGTTAAATAATCTCTTCTTCATTGTATAGACAAAATGCTGACTAAATGCATGAATTTTGAATTTTTCATTTTGTGACTGGTTATTTTGTTTCCCTGTATATATTATCATTGACTTTTTCAATTCTAACAAGGAGAAAATCACTGTTCAAAGGACTGATTGTCCTTTTGCATAATTTAATATTCATGTATTCAATTCAAGGCATAAACTAAAAAACAACTGGTAACTAGAAAGTAAAAAAAATACACTCACAAATATTGATTAAAATTGTTTAAAATCACTTAAAATGCTTGAATTCTTAAAATTGATGGATAATTCTTAGGTTTCTTTTTTTCTTTTTAAATCCTATTATATTTAGCAATTAGCATATTAGTATATAGCAATTTTATGTTCTAAATTTATCTACCTTCTGAATCTCCCCATTCTCCTGGATAGTAATGTGGGCTATATATATTTGGGTACTTGGTGAGATTATCATTGATTAGAAAAAGATAAATCTGGGCTCTCAAAACACACCCTTAGGTGCTGAGTAACATACCTTAGGGAGTTGAGTAAATGCTTTATCATAAATATAGACAAAACTATCTACAAAAGATCTTTTATATACTCAGCCCTTATGGGAACATAATATTGACAATTAGAGATGGCATCAAATAGTACCACAAAAGAACAGTTTTCTATTGAAAGGAAAGATAATCACATTCATTCTCTTGGCTGGCTTTCTTGCCAGTTAGTGTAACAGGAAGATACACAGAGGAAAGTTTGTCAGGAAACCTACACAATGAAAAGGTTCAATTCCCATATCCCAGGAACAAATCCTAAAGAAATGTCATCCAGTATAATGAAATCTATTGGTACTAGTAATAATTATTTTTTCCTCTTTAAAGGGACTAAAGCTATAAAACAGGGAAACAAGGGAATCAGAACTTATTCTCTGATAATACAAGTATTTCTATCCTGTGGGGCCAAAAACAAAGGAATTCCTGGCTAAGAGTCTCAAGTGTATGGAAATCTAAGAGGAATCTATATGGGTATCCGTGCAGTAAAAGAGGATTTCATTAGAAAGTTAGCATTTTGTGTCTCTAGCAATCCTAAGTGTTTTTCTTCTGGGGAAAGACCAAACCACAGGATTGTGACATGAATGTGAAGAGGCAAAGAACTATGTGTCCTTGGGGAAAGTGATAATTGATGGAACCTCAGAGTTTTGTCACTTTGGCAATCACATTTTTTTTTTTTTTTTTTAACTTTCTATAGGCAATCTTTAACTCATGAAGGTACTGAATATGGAGAACTCTAGGATCTGGAAAGAAAGTTGGAATCACTGGAGAGGGATGAGAATTATATATAAATAAATAAAAAAAAATATATATATATACACACACACATACATTATTTATGGGCTCCTATGAGTCCTTTGCATTATCTGTATTTTCTGTAAGGGTAGAATAAAGATTGTCTTCTAACTGATTAATGCATCGTTTCCAGAAGTATTTGTATGGGATCTAGGAGACCCTGTTATTCTTGTGGATACTTAAACATAACCAATATTGTATGATTTTCAAGAGTGGAAGTGATAGAAATAGCGAGGATAGTGATAATTTGGAGCCAAAGGTTTGGGATTCTGGGCCATTGGTTATATTACCATATTTAGAGACAACCAAATCACAGAATATTAAAACTGGGTGACACTTTAGGTACTAGATAGTTTAACACTCCTATTTTGCAGCTGAGGAAAAAGATTCTCAGAGGTTAAATGACTTCTCCAAGGTCATCCAACTAGTTTGTGACAAAATCCCAACAGGTACTCAGCTCTCCAATACAAAATATTATGTTGTAACAATTGTAGAGTACTTTTAGGCAAACATAGGAGTAGAATCTCATCAATCTCTAATTCCTCATTATTTGCAATAGGGGAAACAATTCTTTAAACTAGATTGCAGGCTGCTACAAATACTTCATGGAAGTATTTTGTCTATAATTTTATTAGAAACCATAACCGATGTTAATGGACTTCAGGGGCATTGACTAAAACCTAAGTTGGATAGGTACCTACCCTGAGATTGGCATGGATTTGATACCTCAATTTAACTTCTAGATGGACCTCTCTTTTTGTGTAAGAGTAGCATAATGTTCTGTTAGGATCACAGGAGGAAAAAAGTGTAAAATAGTAAAATTCATTTGTCTTTTTACTATCATTAAATCACAGGAGATGTGTGAAGTTGTTTTTCTTCAGTCAATATTGGAAGCACTGTACTGCAGTAATAGGGTTGTCAGCTCCACTTCACTTATATAAAAAGCCCTGAAAAGGAAAAAAAAAAGTGCTGTTTTAATCATAGCATCATGAATTGACCTCTTTTTCTATAACCAAATAAGAAACAAACTGCAATATGGATGCTGATATTTTGAATAGCAGGTGAAGCTCATTTTTCAAAAGGAATACAAAAATCCCCAATCCAATTACCAGCCTTGATTTTAGTGGGTTTTACCCAGTCGTCTGTGATCGACCTGGAGTTGTAGGTAGCTCAGATGTGTGACTGAAGCACAGATACCACATTAAACAAGGCCTTTGGATTGTATTGAATTTTTTTTAAGCAAGGAAGAAGGAAAATCAAACCCAATAAATCCATATTTTCTTCCACTTACATAAGACAAATTCTTGTTTCTCCTAAGATTTCTCTCCTTGTATGCTAGGCAGATAATTTGCCCTGGATACCTGGTGTTACTTATATTGCTGTATTGTTCATAGTTTCTAAAGAAGTGAATCTTTTGTGTTATTGAACTATTCATTAATGTGGAGATAGGATGAGGAGAAAGAAAGAAGAGAGAAAAAATAATTCAATCACATGGGTAAGAGAGGTTGTGATCAGCAGTGAAGGAAGAAGCAATCATGAATCCTTAGAAATAAGTCTATGTGGATGTTTTTTCTCTAATAAAGGCTTAGCCTTAGAATAAAAACTATGCATATGTTTCTGTCTATATACATACATATGGGACACACATGTATACATAAACACATATATAGTATTATGTTTATATGCATGAGTACATATATATGCATATATATATTATATACATATGTGGATAATAAAGAACCATAAATTATGAGTATGTTTCATTTTCATTTAAATATAAATACATAAACTATATAAATACAAGTTAGGTTAAAGTTCAAAACCAGATGTTAATTGACCCACATTTCAGGATTTATTGATTTTCATATGAATAGGAAAATGAGAAAGTTGGTTTGGAGGGCAAGAAGATAGCAACTGTTTCTAATAGTTTTAATGAGAATATTACCCTTCCTCCTATATTGAAGGTAGGGATAACTTAGGGATGTGACATAAGGATAAGAATTTGTCCTGTGATTCATTAATATGTAGATGTCCCAGATAAGGTAGCTTCCTATACTATTGTGGATTGGCACCTTCCCTGAAATTTATAGTCTTTGAGATTCATTTAGAGCACTGAATGGCTTGATAAGTAGGATCCCATAGCTATGGTATTGATGAAGTAAGGGAGATCAAGAGAGTCAAGTGAGACCTTTTTATGGCAGAGTATAAAACTGGGCATGTGGTGTATGTTTGTGCATGCATATGCATGTGTGTGTGTGTGTGTGTGAGAGTGAGAGAGAGAGAGAGAGAGAGAGAGAGAGAGAGAGAGAGAGAGAGAGATATTATCACATTTTTTATTACAAATATCTATTTTTGTATTAACCTGGGTTCCTTTGCCTTTATGGAGGTTTTGGTCAATAGGCTGTGTTATGAGATGTAACATTGCAACCAGGTATGACAAAGATAGTTTGTATGATGATCTTGTATCGGGAACTTAGAAACAGCCAATCCTTGACAACATTTAATTGAATCCTTCCTCATTTTTTGTGTATGCATGTCTGCCTTAGAGTTCTCAAATCCTTTGTCAGAGGTCACAGGACCCTCAAGACTGTTTTGTTATTGCTGTGGTCTTTATTACTATCAGTTGGAGATTTTCATGTATTTCTTTACAGAAAGAACCTTTATCCTACATTGAGGATAATCTACTGTCAACATTGGAGAATTAGGCAAGCTGTTTCTCTAGTTTCAGGTCATGTCATTGTATACATACATATTTAAAAGTTTATGGTGTACCAATAGACCAAAGAACATTGGTTTTCTTTGTGAATTTGTTAGGACTAACCTTTCTTGTGCTCTATCATCTGAAGAAAACCAGGCATTTGGAAATAAAGAATAGTCAGGAGTGGACTGCAGATTCACAGATGTAGGGGAAGGGAATATGGATTTGAAGCATATGAGAGCAGAAGAAAGTCAGATAAAAGTGATTCATAGTTCAGATACCTACAAATACTTTTAGAAAGCATGTTTTGGGGAAAACAATACAAATGTTAGATTATTTTAAGGGAAGAAGTTTAGAATGGATACTAAGAGAGAAATTATGTTTTTTAGACATCTCTAAGAATAGCTACTTAGGCAGAATAGCAGAGGAAAAATCAGATATAGAGATAGATTGAATAGATTCTAGAGATTCCTTTTAATCTTGACATGAGATTCTTTAGCATTTATACCATGTTTATTTTTATTTATTATTCTGGAATTTTTGAGTACTTTTGATGCATTATATCATATCTATTTGCCTTTATTTTCTTTCTATTTAATTTTTCCTTTGATAACACAATGTAATATGCTCCTTGAGTGTAGGGGTTTAATTTTTATATTTTTATATTCCTGTTTCTAGAATAGTACCTAACACAAAATAGGCACTGTTGATTGATTAATTGTTGCCCAAGGTAGACCTATGAGTGAAATAATATATTTCTTTAGTTAGATTCTGAAATGAACGTTTAAGTTTTTTTTTTAAATTTCATTTAATTATCTGTAATGTTCTGTTGTCTCCAGAAACTGCCAATTGCTCTCTGGGAGGAGATTGCTGTCATTAACTGCCACCAATTCTGACCTCGTGTAGAGATTCTTTCTCTCCCTCCAGAGAGCTGCCTCAGGTTTGGTCCAGACAAAACTCTCCATCTCTCAAGTGCCGTCCTCTTTTATCCTCCCAGAGAATGGGCGTGGGATAACGTAAGGGCTTCTGGGAAAAATTACTTCAACCAATGAACTTGCTCCTCCTAAGCATGCAAGCTTCTCCCCAGGAGTTCAAAGGGGTTAAACTCCTAGTAAAGGCCGGAACTAGAGAATTGTTAAGTAACAACTTAGCACTTAGTAAGAACCTAATTTCTCATTATCTCATTAGCACTTGGTAAGAACCTAACATCTCCCCCTTTCTTTTGATTTAGAACATAGGGTGGTCATGACCTTGAAACATAAATCCATCAATATGGGAGGCATTAGACATAATTACATAGATTACATAAACACATAGTAACCTAATAACTTAGTAACATAGTGCATACTAGAAGTATGTAACAAATAACATGATCAAATAATCATAAATTGAGAATTTACAAATGTCCATAAGTCCATTGTCCATTAGTCTCATCTTGTGTTAGGAAATCCAATGATTCCTGCTTGTTTTAAAGTTCTTTAACAGTCTTCTTATTAGCCATGCTCTTTCAGTGTCAGATGTTTCTTGGATTTTCTCCTTTGTTTTGAGGTCTTTCTCTTTTTCTGTCTCTCTCTGATGGACAAGGCGAATACGACTCTTTGGCACCCATCTGATTCCTTCTCCATCTGAAGAAATACAAGCAAACTCTCTCCCCCAGGCAGTTAACCTATCTGGTCCCTTCCATTCACCATTTTCTGGGTCTCTCCACATCACCTGGCGATTATCTAAGGACAGTGGAGCTGCTTGCACTGGACACTGCCCTTCTGGTGGGTTATAAAACCTGTCTGCCAGAGCCAGTGCATCTTTGTCAAAAGTTAGAAAATTAATGGTATAGAGAACTAAATTTAGAAGTTCTCTAGGGTTACCTGTGGCTCCCCCTTTCTTTTGTTTTTGGAGGAGTGTCTTAATGTCTCTGTTTCTTCTCTTTACTATTGCCTGACCTTGCAGATTAAAAGGTATTCCAGTAGTGTGTAAAATCTTATACTGCACACAGAAGTGGGCAACATGTTTAGAACTATATGCAGGTCCATTATCTGTTTTTATTTCTTGTGGCACACCCATAATTGCAAATGCTTGGATAAGGAATTCAGTGACCACTCGGGCTGTCTCTTTTGCTGTTGGCATTGCAAAAATGAATCCTGAAAAGATAGCTACTACCATGTGGATGAAAGACAGACGACTAAAAGATTTACAATGGGTCACATCCATTTGCCAGATTTCATTAGGTCTCAAACCCCCAGGATTCTTCCCTGGAGGGAGTGTAGGAACGTGGAAAGGAAGACAAGCTGTACAGATTTTTACTATGCTCCTAGCCTCCTCTCTTTTATCTTTATCTTTTATCTTCTTTTATCTTCTCTCATTTTGATGCTATGAACTGTCAGTCCCATAAGTAAGAGCTAAAATGGTCTCTAATCTATTACTTTAAGGAGAAAAGAAGGAAGTGGAGACACCGAGATTTCCTAACTCTCAGAAATCTGAATCAGTTTCCTATGTAATTTCTATATAATTGACCAAGAATGGGAACACAAGTACTTAAAATCTTATGGATGTAGAACATCAGAAATGATTACAGCAAATCAGACTTCATGAATATTCAACTCATTTCTGCTTAGCGATACTTGAGTTATCTAAATTAAAAATACAAAATTACTTTTTGCAAAGAGAACAGCAGAGCCTTTTATTTTAACAATTGGAAAATTTCACTGGGAATGGTCTTCTTGCCATTCTGCACAAAATAATCATGAAAGCTTGTTTTAAATAGATTTTTCATTTCCAAAATTCTCTGTAAAACTAAAATAAGGAAATATTGTCTGTCACTATCCTCTCACTTCCCAAACTGCCCAAAATCTTAGATCAATTCTTCTTACCTTCCAGGGTATCATTATTGTTTCTAGACCCCCAGAATCATCCCAACAATAGAATTCAGAACAGAGTCAAAGCTGGCATTTTTTTTTTTTTTTTTTGCTAGGGGCAAGTCATATTCTAGGAAAAGCAGTGTGACAAGTGCTTCAAATCAAGTTTTAAAGACACATTTACTTTGGTGGGCAGAGTCTTCAGACCTTAGAACACAAAATGCTAAGAGGTAGGTGGGGAAGAAAAAAAAAACAAACTTGTGGAAAAGTGCTTCCAGGAGAATATTTACTGTTGAGGGTGGGGAATGAGAAAGAAAGGAAATGGAGGAAGCACGACATCTTTACCTTTCTATTTTGATTAATTAATTTTGCTAACTTGGTCCTCATTCCATTTGTTGCTACCTGGTGAATTATGAATACTCCCTAAATTTCAGGATCCTAAGTCAAAAGCTTTTTTGTCTAACCATAGTTATAACTCTAATTCAAACCATAGATCCCTATATTCTTAAGCCTTGAATGCATGTCACTTGGAGTTGCACTTAACTTCCAGTGGGATATATTTCTAGTTATTAGATTTCTAGTCACTTCATATGGAAGAATCATATTTAGAACATTTGATTTGTACCCAACTTAAAAATAATCCCTTACTATTTTTAGAGGCAGTAAGGTATAAAGGAAAGAATATTGGATTTGGAGTCCAAGGATGTGGGTTCAAGGTTTTTCCAAAGTATCTACTGCTGTATGACTCCAAAATAGTTCTTTCTAAAGCTTGGCTTCATTCATAAAATGAAGATGATCTTTGGAGTCCTTTCAAATGTTAAATCTATGATTCTGTGGTCCCTAAATTCAGAAGAGTACTTTAAAGTTAAAACCTGATAGAAAATTGCTTTTTTTTTATGAGGGGGAAATGTGGAAATGGAGATAAAAGGGAGAACACAGAACAACAGACCTTTGGCACAGAGATATCAGAAGAAGGATGTCATTTCCTTCTAACTCTTTCTTTGGTAACTGGATGAGGTCCAGGAAGAGGAGACATTGAAGGTAGCTTCCCAGGGGATGTTTATCCTGCCTTATGATATGAGACTTTGGGCTGTACAGTGAGATATTAGGACTTTTGTTGGAGTGGAGAAGTATATGTTTCTGTCAAGGAAGCATATCTCCACCCCACCCCCATTCCAAGCAAGTGAATCAGACAAAAACCACCTATATCTTGTCTTAGATAGCAATTTACAGGGAACTTCTACTCTTGCTTCTGAACACTTAAGCTTTTCTTTAATTCTATTTTTCTGTAGAGGATTATTAACAATTATTAACAAATATCCATTATTCTATTTTAGACTAATTAGAAAACTAGAGAGAAAGAAAAACTGACAAGAATTTTAAAAAGTAAATACTAATTACAGGCTCTTAGAAGTATTTCCTAATGAATTAGTTTGAAAATTGTTCCTCTTTGCATTAGGATCTGTCACTTTATCTCAAATGACAGGAAAATCAATCTTACTTCTAGGGACGCTCTGACTATAAATTATGAAGAAGATACATGTGTATGTATTTATCTACATGTATATATATGTATATATATATACATCATATACATATATATTTGTGTGCATTTATGTCTGGCACCCTGTCCTTGACCTCAGTTTTCCTAACTATCTTGTCAGTAGAAAAAATCCAGTTAGTTAACATTCTGAAGATTTATACACAAACATACATATATTCAGACATATGTATCAAAGTATATTAATATAAAACAAAGTCCAAATTATTCTTATTTTTCTGTTTATTATCTCTCCTTTTTCAATCCTTGTGTTGGCATCTTTAAGCACGTGGATTTATAAATTAAAGTCAACTGGCTGATAGATATTATAAGTAACTGCCAGTTTGAAGCTGTTTCCTATAAAATGAGGAAGTGGGACTAGATTAGGTTCTGTCTGGCATTAAGCTGTTTGATGGTATTAAATATAGAATTATGGAATTTCAGTGCTAGATAAGATGTTATCGATATCTGGTCCAATTTTGTCCTTTTATTGATGAAGAAATTGAAACTCAAAGAGGGAAAGTGACTTACACAAAATTGTATACCTAATTAATAGATGAGCCTGAACTGGAATGTAGGGTTCTTAATTCCCTATGTATTGCTTCCCCCCACCTTTTTCAAGTAATTAAAGATTGATTGCTAGTCAGTGATACTAAAAATAAAGTTACTAATCAATGACACTACAAATAAAGTTTACCTTTTTGGCTGCCCTTCAAGAATGTCATTCAATTCAGATTGATAAGGTACCATTGGTAAACTTTTACTTAAAAATAGATTCAATTGCTATAATTTGCTATTATATTATGCATATATTTTCAATATGTATCTTTTCTTTCTCCTAGAAATTTATTTCCTATAATAATGAATAAAAAAAAATAAAACAGTTCAGCAAAATTAACCAACACTGAAAAAAATTAACAATTTTTTGTAATGTTTACCCTCTACAAAGAAAGGGTGAAAGATTCTTGTCCATATCTCTTTTTCTGTATAAAATTTGGTCATTATAATTTCACAGTATTCAGTTTTAATTATTTTGTTCTGTCCTTTTATATTGCTGTAGGCATTATATATTGACTCTGATTATTTTATTTTGAACATAATTCACATACATTTTTGTAATCTTTGTATGTATCATTTCTATCATTTCTTTTGCTATTGTTATATTCATGTGCTACAATTTGTTTAGCTATTGATGGTCATCTACCTTCAGATTTTTGCTACCACAAAAATGTTATAAATATTTTAGAGTATATGGGACATTTTTTTTTTTAATCACAGAGTTTGTTGGGGCACATACCTAGCACTGAAATCTCCAGTTCATTGGTTTTTGATATTTTGCTCATTTTCTTTGCACAATTCCAAATTGTTTTACAAATATTCAGACCATTTTAATAGCTCTATCAGCAGTGCATTAAAGTCCTTCTCTTTCCACAGTTCTTTAATATTGACTATTCTTCTCTTTTTTCATCTTTACTAATTTATTGGGTATGAAATGAAGAATTGTGTTGATTTGCATTTTGTTTTCATTAGTAATTTGGTCATTCATGTGTTTTTTAAAAATTTGCAATTTTCATTTTGAAATCTTTTCATATCTTTTCACTATATGTATATATCTATTGGAAAAACATTTTAGGATTATTTATTTATTTGTTGCAATATGTCTTTGTAGAGATCCAGAACTCTAGAAAAGTATACTTGAAATAAGGTGTTAACTCAAAGGAATTGATGATACAATGGTTATCTAGTTTACATATATACTTAGTACTTAGCATGATGATATAATGGTTCTCTAAGTGTCTTGAATAACAGATCCTTAACAGAAATATTTGATGCAAAGATTTTTTTTCAGTTTCTTATATTCCTTCTTATTCTACTTGTTTTAATTATGCCCATGAAAATGCTTTTTAATTTCATAGAATCAAAATTATTATCTTATCTTTTGTAATTGCTTTTATCCTTTGCTTATTTAAACATTTACTCTTTAGTCACAGCTATTAAAGGCATCTGATCAAATTGTTTTTTAGTGGTATGATCTTTAATATATAAATTACCCATGATCTTTAATATTCAAGTTACCTATCATTTTGAGTAATTGTGGCATTGTGGCATATGGTATTAGATGTTGTTCTGGACTTAATTTCTGTAATATTGTTTTCCACCTTTCCCAGCAATTCTTGCAAATAAATGGTTCTTTTTTTAGCTAATTTATGTTCATGAGTTTGTCATACACTGTTTCTGAGTTCAATTATTTCTTATTCTTCCTTATCTAATTTGTTCCACTGATCTGCTTTTTAATTTTTAACAATTCTAAATAGTTTTGATGATTACTGCCTTATAATACAGAATGAGATTGGAAGTGTTGTTCCAAATGTGATTCTTAAATAATTTTTTAACATTCAGAGTAGCTTTATCATACCCAGTATTGTTTTTCAGTTAGTTTGTTTGTTTCCTTCAAGTTTATTTAAAAACTTGATTTCAGTGTTTTTCAACAGTAGCAGAAAAATAACTTTCAATCATTGAAATAAACATTTATATCTGAACATGATGGGATGTAATTAACTAGGACATGAATTGGGTTGGAAGGCAAATAATTGAGCAATGCTTAATTATCTTTAAAAATCATAGATTGGTGTCATTTGGTTTTGTTACTCAGGAGGAACATATTCCTCTCTTAATGGCAGGTAATGAGGACACCTGTCAATAACTACATATCAAGTTGTAGTGATCCTTGAAAAGGCTAGATTTTGAGGGTAAAATGGAAAATTTCAGAAATATTTTGATGTATTTGACTATACCATAGGGACAGAGTAAATAACTCTCTGATCTGAGTTCTGCATACTTCAGATGTAAAAGCTTTAAAAGGTTTTATGAAATCAGCTTTTGTCTCATTTTTGAAAACCCATTCAAGGTGAAATTCTCCATAGATTCTGGGTGGGGGGAGAAGAGGGATGTCTGAGAAATGGAAAAAAGGTAGGCATGCTTTTGAATGTATCTTTCTACTTTTTAGATAAGACTGTAAAATCTGTGCTTTATCATAGTGGAGGTGGTGATTAGGGAAGGAAAGGAGCAAGTTATAGTTTCTCTTGTAAAAAACATGCTACTATAGTATAAGCAGTGGATTTCAAATTGGATTCTCCAGATATAAAATCAGAATTCCACAGACCATCTCTGAGGGAAAAATCAAGGAGAATAGAATGTGATCATTCATGGGGCTATATTTATTTTTTCTTCCTCCTTAATCTCCTGATCTTTCTCCAACACAATACATTGGAATCTGGGGTTTTACATATGGAAAATAATGCAGAAGAAGCATACTGCTTAAAATAATTATTCTTTATAGTTTGGGTTCAATATAGATATGAAAAAGTACAGTATTATTTAATAGCCTTAAAGATAATGACAAATTCTCGGGCCAAGAATCCCATACACCCCCAGAGAGGGCATATCTTTCTAATTTTTGCCTAGCCCAATTCCTGCAACTCTCCATGGCAAACAAGTTGAAAACTCTTCTCTCCCCTCCCCCAAACAGTTAAAAATATCTAATGAATATGGAATTCAAGGGTGAGGCAAGACATATCAAAATGATTACAATACCATTAGCTGATTTTTTTTCTGCTGTGATTGCAGCTTGATCTCTAAAGAATGCAAACTTGATGAGGGCACGAATGATATTTTAATATTTTTATCCTTGAAATAAGTTAATACTGTGTTTTGTACAGGATTGTTATTTAAAAATGCAGAAAGAATAAATGAATGAATCTTCTTGAACTTTTATATCTACTTTTTAAGCATTGATCTAAATCTCAGAAGCAGTTTGCCATTAGCTTACTATTTATAGCAATTGTATAGAATATGAAGATAGATGGGAAGTTCTAAATGAAGGCTTTATCCATGTATCTGAACTCCTTTTTTTCATACACTACAGATTATTTATTCTCAAATGAAGTTTCCAGAAGACAATAACAATCAAATTTATTGAATAATAATCTGGAAAATTTAATTAGTAATGGGAGCCCATCTGAAGAAATGAGGACTGAAACTTTAAACCTTCATCCATTACTACCTATCTTTTCTATAACATAATTAATTAGGTGTCTGAATTATCTGAATAATTGCCCCAAACCAATTTTTAGTTGTCCTCTGTGGATAGTAGGACTGTAACCGTATTATCACATTTGGAACCATGTCCTATTTTAGTTGTCCAGTTCCCAGTTCAAAGATTCTTTTTTTCATCCTTTGTTATTTGTTCACAATGCTATGATCCTTTTAACTGTTTTTGAGACCTCCTTAATAAAAACTCCTGCTCCTGTCTTGATAGACAGGCTATTAAAATGACCATTTTTTTTGTCTTATTTAAAGACATCTAGGCAGGGGAAAAAGAACAACTCTGTATACTTTTTCTGGCAAAATCAAAATCAAGTTGTCTGCTTAGTAGCTACTCTTAGTGTGATTAGGGAAAGAAATTCTCTACAGTGTGGCCACTGCTTGTGCTGTGAATCATTTTAGAAATAGTATCTCAGTGTGATAACCTGAAGACTCATTAAGTTAAGAATAATGACTCATTACTTATTTTAAAAGAGTTTTATTGATTTTTTTTTGTACTGTTGTCATTTACTGATTCTCCCTCTACCTCTGGTAAATACATTTCCTATTTTAAAATACAAGCACAGCTAAGCAAAACAAATCAACTTATCGAGCATGCTGGATAAGGCACACACCTTGTTCCCTGTCTGTGGAATACCACATCTTGACTAAGAAGGAGCAGGTATGCATCACATTCTTTAATTTATGATTGGTCCCTTCTTTAGTCAGACTTCTGGTCATTCAATGTTATTTTTCTTTATATTATTGTGTTGTTATAAGCATCATTTTCCTCACTCTTCCTTGTTACTCCTTATGATCACTTTAGAATTAGGAGGTACCTTAATGACTATTTAGGTCAATCCTCTTATATTTTTTTGGAAAGAAAACAGAGTGGGAAGGACTAAATGATGTCCCCATGTTTAGATGACTTGCTAGTATCAGAGCTAGGAATAAAACCAATTTCCCTTGATTTACATATCACCTGTTAATTTCATCATATTATGGTGCTTTCCTAATATTCTCATTTTTAAAACAATATTAAGATTGATAAGGCTTTTTTTGTACATAGAGTTAGCCAGCGACTTTATAATACACAAATCATCAATTTTCCTCTGCAAAAGTGATTACCTGTATGTTAATGGCAAACTATTAGAATCTGACCTAGGTATGGAATTCAGTGGCCTGTCACATAACTAATTCTACTTGCTTAGTTCTAGGCAAAATGAATAAGCATCCAATAGCTTTACCATCCAATAGCTGTCTGGTATTGGGAGTTGCCCTATTAATGCTACTTATTTAAATAATAGTTAATAGCAAAATATTCTTTTTTTTAATAGTGATGTAAGAATCCTGATTGGCATGAGCTAGTTAATATTTAATAAGACTAGCAAGACTTTTGGACACACACTGGAGAGAGGTACTTTCTGCCCTTGCTGCCTCTCTCTCTGCTTGGTTATTTTCTTCTAGGACTTCCATAGAAGGAGGATGCCAAAGATATAATTCTTAACTAACATGCACCACTCCCCACCTTTCTCTTCTTTCCTTTTCAGCTTTCTTTTACTTGCTTTCTTTCTTAGAATTAGCTCCTGAAGGGTAGGAACTGTCTTCTTATATTTGTATTGCTAGTATTTAGCAAAGAGCAGAGACATTGTAAGTGCTTTTTAAAAATACTATTTGACTAATTGACTCTTGAAACCTTTTTGTGCAAGGAACTTTTTATCAAATTTATCATTACTAAATCCTAGATTTTCAGAGTTGGAAAGGTCATTTAATTAAAATATATCTTAAACTAGATCCTTTCTCTGAAACACTCAACAAGAACAGAGTTTTCATGAATTAATTCAAAGAATGCCTCCAACGGCAGCTTATTCTGCTCTTGGATAGTTCTAGATTTTCACATTAAGTAACAGTGATAAGAATTTCAACAAGATTTTTTTTGGAGAATATGGAGTATTTTTATCTTGGGCAAATGAGAAGTATATCAGTGGTTGGTGTGTGAGGAAAAGTGATAGAGAAAACTACCTCAGTGGAAGGAAATATACATAAAAATGCTGTGAAGAGGTCTTGATGAGCAGAGATGGGGAGAAGGGAGTAGGTGCAGTGTACAGTGAAGAAGGAGTTCACTCTAGTCTGACCATCTGGTAGTTTTCTATTTTAACTGTTCTTAGGGCTTAGGTAGAAAGTTCTTTTTTTTTCCTATGTTGGTGAAGAATTGCAAATTCTATCAGTGATTTCTAAATTTAAGGACCTCTTAATTCAGTGGTTTTGGGCAAAAAATATGGTTATTTTATTTTACTTTCAAGTCTTGGTAAAGTATTACAGAAAATAAAGCCTGATTTCCTTTACTTATTGACTTAAAGGGAAAAAAAAAACTATTAGCTTTGAAGAATTGCCCAAATTTGGGGCAAGAAGAACAAGGAGTTATGGATATGTTTACCCAAAGTTTTTAGTGTTTTTTTTTCCACAAAGAATGGGAAAAAGTTTTTGTACCTTAGTTCTGATTGGACCTCATGTATACTTTGGTATTGTCACTCATCAGGCTCATCTTCTTTCTGTTCTTTTCTCTTACAGCTACATTGTTCTGTTGTCTAAGTATTGCCTACAGCAATACATGTGACATTCAGCTTCTTTTGGACATAAAGGAAATTTGTTTCTTGTTTCCTTTAGTAGCTGTTGCATACAAATCAATTCAGAGTTGTCATTTTCCAGCTAGGTTTCTCATCAGTTAAAGCTTTTTTCCCATTACATTGCTTGATACATGGAAGCTCCCTTCAATTTGTTTCTGGCATATTATCTCTTTTAAACTCAAGTGCTCCAGGCATGACAACTCTCAATTACTACAGAATTTTGATGCATTTTATTTGTTATGATTTTCTCCTCTCCTCATATTTAAAAATTTCCCTGTGTTCAAATCCAGTAATATAAAATATATTCAAATGGTAACAGTTGGAATTGAAGCTTTTTATTTTCAGAGTACGGATAGTATCTCTCTTTCCTATCTCCTCATTACCCTCCATTCCGTGCTCCTTGCCCTCTTTCAATCCCTCATTGGGAATCTTTAAACTTACTATGTCAGAGTGGTGCTACAATTTTGATAAGCATTTCTCAAAATTGCCTAAACGCCCTGATGGAAAAGAAGAAAGTAAAAAATAGTTACTTTTTTCTTTTCTACCTAACAGCTAGCAAGCTGTTTAGATATTAGAGTTGCAACTAAGACAGTGTGACTGGAGTTTTGTTTCAGGAAATCAACATCTAGGAGAATTATTTCCTCTCTTTTCTCTCTTTTCTCTAGCTTGATGTGGTTCTCTTGCCTTCTATTCCCTTTTCAGTTTTGCTTTATTTATATATTATTTTATTACCTTTGACCACAAACAACCAGAATATTTTAATTGAACTGATTGGCTGATTTGTTCAATCAGTGAACTGAGTCAAAGAGCTAGTCATTTTACTATCCTGATTGATTTGTTGACTGAATTGGTTAGTCAACTCAGTGCTCTAACTAATTACTTATAGACACATCTTACATTGTAGCTTTGGAGAGTTGGAACTCCTCTTTTCTTACCTCGTGGATTTTTCACTTCCACAGGTGGGCTTGATTTCCCAACCCCCTATGAGTACTTATAAAACAGTGTTTATTTTTAGAATGGTTTGGAAAATTTCTGTTTTAATCACTAGAATAAATAGACAGTGTGTGATCTTTGACCTAGGAGGAAAAGTAATATCAGATTTATTGATTCACACTCCTGAAGTACAATTTGGTATCAGAAATTCAAACTTTGATTTTAGGCAAAAGAATTCAGGGATATCAGGGACTGAAGCTTTCATAGCTGAGTGTCCTTTTCTCATCAGTATGAGTGGCAGACCACTGAAAAGGTATCAGTTCTTCTAAGAACTTTGAGAGCGAGTGAGAAAATGCTCAGATAAATATTATACCCTACATACCCATTTTCAGAGTGGACCTTCAAATCATATCTTTTATAATCAGGCAGCTAGAGTCTTATATTTGCAAATTGTGTTAACTAAAGAGGAAGTTAGGAGCATAGCAGAAGGCTACACAGCTTATCTTTCTTTTCACTCTCCTATGCTCCCTATAGGACAAAACCCTTATGGTTTGAAATTTAATGTTTTAAGACCAATGGACATTATAGCTTCATTCCAATCTGGAGAAGCAGCTAGACATGTGATCAACCATTTTTCCATTGTAGAAATTTCATATGCATTTAAGACAGTTTATGGATTGGCTTACAAATATTTTGCCTTTAGGTGTTTTTGCATTGAATTTGACTTTGCCCGTTCCATTGGCATTTCTTATAATCCTACTAGTAAAGTCATTACTGCACAGACTATATCCCCAACATCTTCTCTTCTAAACAAGAGAAAGGAATTTTGGGATATGCACAAGATGTGGCAATACATATATGTGATTGCTTGCAATTTTTAAATTTTGATTTTACATTTTTAAACACTTTTGATTTTACAGTTTTAAGTTATTTTGATTTGACATTATTAAGTTATTTTGATTTTATATTTTTAAGTTATTTTGGTTTTACATTTTTAATCTATTTTGATTTTATACTTTTAAATTATTTTGGTTTTACATTTTAAATTCTTTGCATTTTACCTTAGCAATGCACTTCTGGCATACACAGAAAGTGCAGCTAAGTGACAGACTGACTTTTGTCTGACTTTTTGTTCATCTTTTTGACAAGAAAGGCCTAGATGGCATTTGGAAAGGCCCAAGTTGGGCCAGGGTTTGGGGCCCCGGGTACATTCCTTTCATTCTAGATGCAGATTCAACAGCAGAGGAGTTGATCCCCACCAGAGACATTTGTGAATTGGGGATCCAAGAGAAAGACCAGACAATAGCCCAGAGGGACCAGCCAGATGTCAGCAGCCCTCCAGACGCTGATGGCAGCAATGTCCCTCCTGACTGTGACACCAGAGACAGCAGACACAGTTCCAGTGTAGCAGTTGAAATGAATTGTCTTGGGTGATATGCAATATAAAGACTATAAATGGACAATGGGCCTGCTTGCTTCTCCCATGGCTACTTGCCTCATGGTGGCCTGGGGAGAGGCTTTACCCTATGCTTTCTATTGAAGGACTCTGCGTTTAAATTAGTGGGTGAAAAACCAACACACCCACCTGCCATTGTTATTGAGACAATGTTATTGGACATGACATTGCTTGTGCAGCTGTGAAACTAGAATTGCTCTAGGATTGTGAAAAGTACTATAGAGAATTGTGATAAGCTAGAATTGCTCTAGAATTGTGAAAAGTGCAATAGAGAATTGTGAGAAACTAGAATTGGTCTAGAATTGTGACAAGTGTCATGTGTGTAAGTGAACTAGAATTGTGACAACCTACCTCACTGATATTTAATTGTTAATTAGAATTGTGATGTTTTACCTTGACTTCCCACCTCAGTGTTGACATCCTATCTCATTGGCATCCAACCTCTTTGGCTTATTATCTCCTTGAGTATGACTTTAATGAATGGGTTGAACACTTGGCCACTGTTGAGCCTGGTTCTCATTGTCATACTTCTTTTTACTGATCTGCTGCTTTGTACTTCCTTGGGCATAACACTTTGTCATCTCATGGATCAAGTGAACTATAGCTGGTGCTAGAAGTTTAGCTTGATGAGATGTGCGGTTCCCATAAAACAAGAGAAGGGAATTGTAAGGGTCCTTTACATGGGTGGGCACAGCTCAGCAGGAGATTTGAGTGGCCCAGAAGTAATTTCTGTGGATATTAGGACTGCCCTGTGGGTGGGATCCTGGCCATATTGAGATAGCTTTGTAATGGGTGACATCTCTCTCACTGCTTGGCTGTGTGTGTGACCTCACAGGCCCTTTATAAGCCCACTGTAGACAGCAAGTCACTCTCTTTAACCTGGCTCCCTAGCTGGGGTAGCCAAGCCAAGCCAAGCTGATGGATAGCCCAGAGAAGTAAGGAGTTTGGTAGTGAACACCTGGTCTGAAGACCCACGTGTTCACTAGGGAGTTAACAAGTCAGGGCATTATGTGAGTAGGTATAATAAAGGCTTTTAAGATTACATGTGGCTGTGCTTGAGTGCGCTACCGGTTATTAAACTACTATTCAAGAAATCGTGGCCAGAGACCTTTGAAGGCCTCAGAGGAGGCGAGCTGGGTAAAGTTGACACTGTGAAGGTCAGTGGTCAAAGGCATTCTGTTGGGCCTAGAACAGACTGGTAATAGTAACTGCTAGGAGGGCATGTTACAACTACCAAAATAATACATATGTGGATACTGTTTTAAATGTAAATGTTCCTTTAAAAAAGGGTCTTTTATTATCCTATGTAATTTTCTGTGGATGAAATTATTTTGCACAGTGAATATTATGGTAAAAATATTTAACTATATATTAATATTGTTTGAACCTAGCTTTATGTAGACAATAGAAAATTGTCAAATACAAAAGTTATAGTAGAAGTCAAACTGACTTTAGAGATACTCCAGGGAAGTCAGATCACTTTAGAGAATGTTTAGAACCCACCAAGGTCTTGTTTTGCGTCTATTCAAAGCTTGTGTTTCGGATTCCCCAAACTGGATTGAATATTTATACTTACTGATACACATTATAAACTGCCCTAAATGTGCAGCCTAACTATTTGTATAGTTCATGTGCTGACCAGTTCAACTCCTATCTTTACAGTCTTGATTTCATTCTACTTGATCTAAATCTTTCAAACACTTGAGGGAGTCAATACTTTTTTCCCTTTGCCAAATGACTTATTAAAATTCTTTCTAAAACTAGTTCATATTTTGAGACTTGTTCTCAACTAACAATATCCAAATCATTATTATTTTGGCCAGTCATTCATATCTACCTTTATTCACCTATGAATTTCTGACTCTGGAAATACTTTAGTTTTTTTCAAGGACATAGCTTTTTTCTAGAGCTGGACAGGAATTTAGAGGCTATTTAGTCTAGTCCACTTATTTTACAGATAAGAAAACTTGAGTCCCAAGAAGATTAAATGACTTGATGAAGAACACAGAAGTATTGGATGGGATCTGATTGAACCCAGATTTTCTGATTTCCAAACCAGAAGAGGGAATTGAATTTCCTGATAGGGATATTTAGATATTTTGCTATTAGAACTACTTAATTCCAGCTGTCTAGACTTGCCCATCATGTATGTTACCACTTCCTTTTTAGGGAACATCTTAGCCAGATACTCAGATTTTTGGTTAGTGAAAAAACTGAAGTCTTAGAATTGAAAGGGATATTAGAGGACATATAGTTCAACTTTTAATATGGTTCAAAAATGCCCTCTGGTGGTAACAGGTAGTCAACCAGCCTTCTCTTGAATACTTCCACTCTTAAGGAACTTACTACATCAAAAGATAATCTAATGATAGCTAGCATTTATTTATATTTTTAATTTTGCAAATCATTTTATGTATTATCTCATTTATGCCTCATGTTATTTCATTTAGGCTATTCTTTGAGATAAGTACTATACTATATGAATTATTTATATTTTATCAGGAAATAAAAAGAAAAAAAGTGGCTTCTTATGAATGGAAACATTTTTTTTTTTGGAGAAAGAATAACAATATTTTATTTAAAAATTTATTTTTTATTTTTTTTATTTTTATTTTTATAATATTATCCCTTGTATTCATTTTTCCAAATTATCCCCTCCCTCCCTCCACTCCCTCCCCCCATGACAGGTAATCCCATACATTTTACAGGTGTTACAATATAACCTAGATACAATATATGTGTGTAAATACCATTTTCTTGTTGCACATTAAATATTAGATTCCGAAGGTATAAGTAACCTGAGTAGATAGACAGTAGTGCTAACAATTTACATTCACTTCCCAGTGTTCCTTCTCTGGGTGTAGTTGTTTCTGTCCATCATTGATCAACTGGAAGTGAGTTGGATCTTCTTTATGTTGAAGATATCCACTTCCATCAGAATACATCTTCATACAGCATTGAAGTGTACAGTGATCTTCTGGTTCTGTTCATTTCACTCAGCATCAGTTGATGTAAGTCTCAAATGGAAACATAATTAATAAGTGTTAGGGGCAGAATTCACATAAATACAAATTTATTTTAATTAGACAATTTTCTAATTCCTAATCCACCACTCTATTCCTAATGCCACACTGCTATCATCCTCACAAGGACTGTTGGATAATTCTCAATGTTATCAAGTTTTTCTTTTGTTGAATCAAAATTTGTCTATTTCTAACTTCTGTTAGTTCTAAATCTGTTTTCTGGAGTAATGCTTGTAGTTTAATTCCCATTCCACATGATGGCCTTTTAAATATTTGCAGATAACTAATATGTAATACATAAATATATACATATATATGCACATATATGCACACATGCATATGTTTATGAATACATATATATGTATGTGTATATACATAGCCATACATATTTGCTGAAACAAATATTCCAGATAAGACATAAATCCAAAACCTGAGTAGCTGTTGCCCTTGTACTGCATGGTAAATGATTACATCAGAGCACTGAGTATCAGGCTCCCAGTTGGTGTTCAATCAATATTAATTGATGATGGAGATAAGTGTTGGGCTCTGCTGTTGCCTCTCAAAAACTGAGTATAGATACAAGTGCCTCTTGAAATTGAGTAGGTTGAGCATATTTTTATTTATTTGGTTTGCTTTTTACTATTCTGACTTTTAAAAAACTTTCCACCTGTCTAAGAGCAAAGTTGGTGAATTTGTAAGTTTTCTAATTTTAAGAGGTAAATTTGATTCTTTGTAAAGTATAAGAGAAGCTAATAAATTTTTGTAAACATTTGATGCTTATACCTTTCTACTCATATTGCCTTGTCAGTTGAAGAAGTAAAATCAGCAGGTCTAGAGAGAACATTATATATCCTGAACTGGCCAGAATACAATGCAAAAGTCAAAAGCTTTGTTGTTGGCAGATATACATAATAAAACTGTAATAAGGACAAGGAGTGTAGAGGACAAAGATCTTATGTTTTTTGCTTAGCTTTTGTACTTTTTAAAATCTGTATGCATGGTCTTCTTAAATTGAAGCCCAATATTCTGTTTCCCACCACCTAGTTGACTCTTGTGGACTCCTCTTAAATGTGATAATGTAATTTCAGCTGTATACTATAGAAATATGCATATTAATTATGGAAAGGTTTTCCAGTCACTATACCATAGAATATTGGATCAAAGGTCACTGAAAAGCTGAAGCCTGGACTACAGTAGTCTATAGATCTTGGAAAATGAATCCAGTAGAGGCAATATGCTTAGAAAAATTGATGGACTTATTGTAGAACAGAGAAACAATGACCATCAGAGAAAAGCATGATGACATTGCTATTTTTTAGCATTGTACATATAATTTGCTCTGTCACAGTATGTGTCTTGGTCCATAACACTTGTCATGTTTTTTAGCTCCACAAGTGTCAACCATGAATGTCCTTGTAATGAATAGTGAAGCCCACATATGTATAGGAAGATCTTTTCTTTTTATCTTATTCACTATGTTAATTGAATGAATATATTTCATTTTTAATTAATATGATTTATGGGTGGCTAGTATGAGCAAACACTCACCAAAGTATTTGCTGGTAGAAAGGCCACTACTTACTTTGGTGAGCCTTTATCTCTATAGGTAGACACTCATAATTGTTGGGTAAAACAAAATGCTAGAGAAGAAAATGATCAATTCATCACAAAGTTTTCTTGTTTCATAAGAAAATTAAAAACAAGATTCTTTTAAGTAGTGAGTTCATTAGATAGATTTAAAATCTCTATATTTAAAAAAAATAATTAGTGCAGAATTTTTCAGAAACTAGAACAGAACCCTTCGTTATTAAAATTACTATTATTTGGGGCAGCTAGATGGTACAGTGAATAGAGCACTGGTCCCATTATTAAGAAAATCCTAGTTTAAATTCTTTCTCAGACACTTATCACTTCCTAATTGTGTGACTCTGAGTTAAAAGTTACTTAACCCCAATTATGTCACCAAAAGAAAAAAAAAAGATTATTATAGTTTGTTCTACTAATAACTAGCAATTTATAAAGTACTTTAAGGTTTATAAGAAGAGTATTCACATGTATTATTCAATTTTATCCTCACAACAATCCTGGGAGGTATATGCTATTGCCATCCTCATTTTATGGATAGAAAAACTTTGACAGATAAAGATTAAACAATTTGCCCAGCTTCACATAGCTAGTGTCTGTGACTTGATTTGAACCTAGGTCTTTCTGATTCTACATCTAGTGCTGTAATCTTTGCTCTACCAGACCTTGACCATTTCTCCTTCATCTGAAAGATTTTTCTTTGCTTTTTAATATATTTTTCTTTGTTTTTAATATAAATGTTATTTCAATTTTTGCTGGCAAATAGAAGCATTGAAACACACACACACATATGTGCATTGAGGAGAAAAGCTGAGAGAGATTACAAGGAAGGAAAACATTAACAAATTATAAACAATTAGTAAAATGTCAGAAAAACTTCTGTTATTTAATAACTATTAATCCATCCCCCAAAATGTGAATGCTGAGTTTAGTTAATTTCCACATTCCTATAATATTTATTGTCTTCTCAACTTATTTGGTACTTATTATTGTGTTTTTGATGCATAAATATCTTAATTTTTGAGTTAGATTGTAAGCTCCTAGAAGATGGGAGACTGAGTCTTATACTTTGTATCTTCCTCAGTTCCTAACATACACATTTAATGGCTATTCAACAAGTGACTTGGAATTATAGTTGCAAAAATGAGATATATTTGTATTATGTGGAATAAGTAAGGTATGCCTGAGACTTGAATATCTTTTTCCCCTAATGATTTTTTTGTCAAATTAGAATTTGACTTGCAAGACTAAAGATAAAAAGAAAATTCTTTACAAGAACAGAAAGTACTTTCTTTCCACATATTAATCCTATAGTTCATTTTTCACCAACCAATCAATAAGCAAAGTATGAAGAATATTTGCCATGCCAGAGCAAACTCTTCAAAAGAAAATATCCAATGTTTCTGTTTTGTACAACTTTCATTCAACACATAAACTCCTTGAAGTTGAACGATCTCACTTTGACTTTGTATTGTCTATAGAATAACATTTATTGTAGTTATTTGAACCTAGCTTTTTGTGACTAGAAATTGTCTAGCCCAAAGCTGACCACAGATATTAAGCTGATCTCAGAAACTCTCTAAGGAAGCCAAGGACCATGACAAAAAATGCTTAGATCTCACTCAGTATTTGTTTTGGGTTCGCTCAAGTCTTGTTTTGGATCTATCCAATGTTTTTTTTTTTTTTTTTTTGCAATGATTTATATTTACCTGTTGATATTCATTTCAAGCAAACTGCCTTTGGGCAGTAGTTTATATATTGACACTCTTTTGAACTCTAAAATTCACAGAGATTTAAAGAGGGAGCCTCACTGTTTTCCAGCTTTCTCTCTTTTGCTGAAACAGCCATTAAATTCTAAAACTTTTAAAGTTTTAAGGTTTGTTCTATACTGGCAGTATTCCCAATTATACAATGCTTCCTTTAATGTTCTAGAACTTCTAAGCCAGATTGGCTTATTTGCTATTCAGTATACACATCATTCCTCTTGTTGGTATGACTTTAAACAACTTTTCCTTGGAATTCTCTCCCTCTTTCCTCTTTCTCTTAGATTATCTCCCTTCAGAATTCTGTTCAAGTGATATCTCTTGCTGGAGACCTTTAAAGAGCTTTTCTTAATTGTTATTATCCCCTCCAGCTCAAATAATTTCATATTTATTTTGAATCTATTTTATACTTTGAAAAATCAGGGTAACATTTTCCCCTCAATATAATGTGCAATCCTTAAGGGCATAGAATTGTCTTTTTTTTTTTTTTTTTTTTGATCTCTATATCCCAATCAACTAGCTAGCATAGTAATAAGAATGTCTTGGATTGTTAGTTGTTATTGCTGTTGGGGTGTGTGTTTGCATGATAAAACTTTTGAATAGCCTGATGAAGCTTATGGACCCCTTATCAGAGTAATGTTTTTAATTGGATAAGTTAAAATGGATAAGATTAGAAAGGAAACTATTTCGATTAATTGCATTGAAATATAGTGTTCAAATTTTTAAAAAGTTTTTGGGCACAATCCCCTGAAATTGCTTGCTTAATGAAAGCACAAATGAATCAATCAGTATTTTTAAAGCTTCTCTTATGTATTAAATGATATGCTAAGAATTAGGTGCATAAGGCACTGAGAAAAAGAAAAGATGATATTTTCCTGACCATATTCGCAGACTGTTATTGGAGAAATCCCTTTTAATTTCAATCATAAACTTTGTTGACTTGTGGATCTGAACACACCTGTTTCATGTGATTTTGCAAGTGCTGAGCACTCAAAACTATTAAGATTGCCTAAGACTTTATTGTTCATAAATTTATTTTTGCAAAGTAAGGTTGTGTTGAGCTTTACATAATAATTCGAGTTGAAAAGGCAATTTGAACTAACATGAACTAACCTATTTTTTTTTGTTCCCACAAAAGTCCTGTAAATTCCCACTGCATTTGGAAACTGTTCTTCAAAACCACATCCTGTTCCCTGCTGATCTGGGAGGACAATGGAATCTGGGTTGGAGCAGACGGAGCTGTGATTAAAGGACAGCCTGTTTCTGGGATGGAACATTTTGGTGCAATACTACAGATTTCAGATAACCTAATGGAGAGAATTTTGTTCTTGCAGTGGGAAACCATAGCAACCTGCCACTTAGAAGACACACTATATAATCTATCTGTCCTTCAGTTAGTATTTTGCAGTCCAGAAATAGTCATCATCGCCTAATGGGAGTATGCAAAAGGTCAGGCAAATGTGGCCCCAACGACAATGCAGTACTCTGGGAAAGCTGTATTCATGGCATTATGCTTCTACATGGGATCTAGAAATCTTGCCTGCATTAAGGTCAGGATTAAAAACTGAACTAGATTTTTTTTTTTTTTTTTTTTTTTTTTTAATGTAAAGAATACCATATTTCATTGAAGCTTTGTGCAAAAATGGAGAACATGATCCAGAGAAAGCAACGTGTTCCAAAATCTCATCCATAGTCCAATGTAATTCTCTTATTTTTGGCACCTTTTCCTAAATTATAGTATTCTGGATTCCAGGCACTCATGTCATTGGCCTCTTTAATAATACTTTATTTAGGTACAAATAATAACTAGGGAAGTAGGTGGTAATTACATAGTAATTCTCCTGCTTTTCCTTAGGGTACATGTGAATACAGCTGGCCAGAGCAGTCAGCTAGTACTCTTCTGCCCACCAAAGGTCATTAGGGTCAAGGCAAATAGGTAAGAACTTTGAGGTGCAAAGAATTTGAAGTTGGGGAGAATTTGGGAATAGGTGGAATGTGCACAAATTTAGTTTGGACTTGGAAGGATAGATGAGTGATATGGAACAATTAGTTCAAACTACAAAATATTTTTTGGGAATCAAGTCACTTTGACTTCAGAAGAATATAATGCATTTTTCTTTGCATTCCTTCTCTGTCATGTCTTTTCCTTTCCTTTTGTTTTCCAGATTTCCCTTTACTCTTTTTTTTGTCTTTCTATTTTCATGTTTTTCCCCCTCATGTTCTTTCTCTTCTCTCTATGCCCACCTCTTTTGTTTTCTAATAATATATCTTGATTTTTAAAATATTGCTTACATTATTCCTCATTTTTCTCCTCTAATTTCTTATAACAATTTTTTTTAAAAAGAGGAAAAAAATCCACAAAACTGTTATTGCATTAAAAACAAATTCAACATAATATACAATGTTTCACAAACATGAGACTTATACTTCTGTCAAATAGTGGGAAAAATGTCTTCTTATTTTTCTTTTTTGGGATCAAGACTTTTCTTTTTTAACTTCACAACATATAGTCATTCTTTCCATTTGCCTTATTGTAGACATTATGCATATTGTTTTCCTGGCTCTGCTTACTTTATTTTGTATCAGTTCATATAAATCTTTCCATGTTTCTCTGGATTTATTATGTCTGTCCTTTCTTATAGCACAGTAATAATATCTCATTACATTTATGCACCATCATTTAAAAAATCTGTTTTCTAATTGATGCATCTACTATGTTTGCAATTCGTTACTAACATGAAAATTATGGCTATAAATATTATGATGTATATGGAGCCTTTTTTTGTCAATTATCTTCTTGGGGTATGTACTTTGCAGTCAAATTTCTAGGCCCAAAGTAGTATAATTCATTCATTCTCTCTCTCTTCCTCGCTTTCTTTCTCCCTCTTTCTTTCCCTTCCCCCCTCCCACTCTTTCCCTCCCTCTCTCTTTTCTCCACCCCCACCTCTCTCCTTCTGTCTCTGTCTCTCTGTTTTTCCACAGATAGCCTTCCATCTTCAATATCTTTCAATTTCCCAATGCCCTCAGAAGATTAATAAGTTTCTGATGAAGCATTCTTTAGGTGTTAGAGAAAGAAATATTAGGGCAATTAGGTGGTACAATAAATAGAATGTTGGATTTGGAGACAGAAAGACTCATCTTTCTGAGTTCAAATATGGCTTCCAGAACAGCTATGTAACCCCAGGCAAGTCACTTAACCTGGTTTGCCTCAGGTCTTCATTTGTAAAGTGAGCTGAAGAAGGCAATGGCAAACCCTTTGAAGTCTTTGCCGAGAAAAGCCAAAATGGGTTCATGAAGAATCAGATATGGCTGAAAAATGAATGAACAAGAATGGTTTATTGTATGTCTTTAGCCTGTAGAGGGTGTTACTTTAAACTGAAAACAACTTATTTATGTTGAGCACACAATTCTAATTTTGGATGAAAATTTCAGTATTTTTACAAAATTTAAATCAGGACATATCTCTATATCTTTTTGTCTCTGTCTTCAGCTCCATCTCTTGTCTCCATTTCCATCTCTATCTTATCTTTAAATAGCCTTCTAATCACCTTCATTCTTCTAGAGGCTAGTCTCTACTTAGTATATGGTTTGGGGCTTTATTTGCAGTTGTGATAATCACCATTTTCCATCTTCATTTTGGTTCTTCTTGATCTTTAGCTATTAATGTTCAAGTTATCAAATGCTCACCCATTGCCCTAAATTATTTTATATTTATTTTGTACACATTTGTATTCACTTATGTGTGTGCTTGTTTCCTTCTAATAAAATGTACCATTCTTGAGGAATAGAGCTTTTTTATTTTTGTCTTTGTATTTGCAGACCTTGACCATAATAGGTCTAACAAATGCTTGTTGAACTAAATAAATTGTTCTCCATGGGTTTGGCAAGGGGATACTAAAGGAATCATTGAAAGAAGACACAATTCAACTTTTGACAGCTTTTTTATATCACCCTGTGCCTTAGGCCACTTAGTAGCTTATTCTTTTTCTTTTTAGGAAGCTCTCTTTTTGTCACAGACTATTTCAGTTGCTTATGGTCCAGATATGCCACAACAATGCCAGATATAATTCTTCTAGATCTCAACGTCTTCAACATTGCTACCTCCATACTAATGTATGCTAAATATGCATATATGTATGTATGTGTGTGTGTGTTATGTGTGTGTTGAGAATGGGGTTTATTAGTGACTAGGTCACAAACCCCAGGGCACTAAATGCACTATAATTTCTAGGTAGAGGAAGATGCTACTTAGGAATCTCATTGGGCCTCAGGTTTCTTTATTCCTATGCTGAGCCCTATACACTTTAATCTGTCAGGTCACAAGCAATGACTGATTCTTTTAAATCACAGATTTCAAGATTACATTTTAGTTTTAGAGAAGTGACCTTAGAAGCCATTGCATCAAATCTAAACACCCTTATTTTACAAATGAGGGAACCAAGGCTGGAGAGGTTAAGTGATTTACCAGTATTTACCGTAGGATTGAAACCCAGTTCTTGCTAACTCTAAGTACCCAGGCATTACATCATGTTGCTTAAATTCCAAATGAGAAGACACTGTAATAATTGTTACTCTGAATACCTCTTCCTAATCTCACTCCCTGTTCTCATACAAAAATCCACATTCTGTATTCATAGTCACCCCTAATTTTCTCTTGTAGAACTGCAGATGTTTGCTTCCTTTTGTGGCCGTATACAAAAGGAGTCATAGAAGAAACAACAATCAGCACATTCCTTCTGTATCCATTTTCCTATTCTAAGTGGCACTCTGTCTCAGTATCCCAAAACCTTTGACATAGCATAGCAGGTAGACTGAAAAATTGAGGCACTTTTTTGTAGGTCTACAGAATAGCCTGTGGTTTTTAAAGTAGAGTAAAAGAAGAGGGGCTAGTATCCCTATGAACTTCCTAGCTGCTTGACATCATGAATATTTCATAGAATCACAAAATCTTAGTGTTAGAAGGTATTGTAAAGTTTGTTCAATCTTTCCCATATGTTAAAATTCTTTTATGATATTTCTGATAGATGATCATTCCAACTTTTGAATACTTTTAGTCATCAGAAGCTCATGATCTTTCCAGAAAGCCTATTCCATAGGTAAAATTGCTCCATCTTCCATCAATTGGTCCTAGTCTGTTTTCTCAAGGGATAGAGGACATATCTGCTACTTATTACAATTGTAGCATAGCACAGTATATAACACAAAGTAGACACTTAGTAAATACTTGTTAACTTGATAATCCTGTTGGGGAGGGGGGGGGAAACCATGTACCTCAGGGCTTTATCCAGATATCTACTTGGGGACTTTTCAACTCTGCTTGTCTTTGCATAACACCAATGTCATTGTACCTTTTTTTACTTTAAAAATAAATTGATTATTCATCTTAACATATTATCTACCATTGAAAATTAGCACCAGCTGTTTCTCATTAGGGTGAGGGTAAGCTAATTGCAAAATAGAGAAAGGGACTTTATTTAAGAAGAAATAAAACCTAAGTTTTTTCTGTAAAAATCTGGAAAAGCAATGTTAGAAAGAAGGGTGCCTAATTGGGTGTTTGCCAATAGGGGGCAGCATTGGCACATGGTTTGTGAGCCAATCTAGTAACTTTGAACATGGCATTTAATTAGAGAACCTGCATTTCGGTGTGTTTATATTAGGCATCACACCAAGTGTGTTGCAAAATTATTTTTATATATAATTCTGGGGCTGAGAAATTCCAAAGGACTGTGAAAAACAAAGAGAAAAAATTTTTAAAGAAGGATTTGGAGTTAACTACCTAGTAGACTGAATCAGTATTTCTATTGCTGAAGGGCAGGGAAAGGAAAGTCGGATAGGAGAACAGAGAACTGGTCTCAGTCTGCTCTGAAGCCTTGGGGTCCTTTGCCTCTTTATTATCAAGCAAAGAGGTCCCTCTTAAATAGAACTGAAAACTTTGAATTTCTTTGTAAAAGCTCCCTCCCTATACCCCCTTTCTCTAAATTTTGCCAATTTTTTCTTCTGATCATACACAGTGAACATTTTTTAACCCCTTAGATTCCCTGCCCATACTTATTTGGCATCTTTAGCAGCATGAACAATTGATTGCATTTTTGCTATGTGATTATTGACCAAAGGTGATCCAACTGGAAAGATTACAAAGCTCACAAACATGGTTTAGTTTGGATTTTGTTACTTAATGGCTATATGTGGTTGGATTAGATCTAGGATTTTTAAACCTTTTTTCTGATATGAATACATTTGGCAGTATAATAAGATCTATGGAACTCTTCTCAGAATAACATTTTTTAAATGCATAAAATAAAATATATAGGAAACCAATTTTATTGAAATAGTTATCAAAATGTTTTTTAAAATACACATGGACCACAGATTTAGAACTCATCAAAATGCTAGACAGTTAATTGTTCAGTGCCCTAGTTTCTTTATATGTAAAATGAAAAGGTTGGATTAAATGGCTATTAAGAACCTCTAGGATTAAAATTATGCAATCTGGCTTTCTTCTACTTCCTCAATCTCTTATTTTAATATTGATTCTCCAACAAAATGATTTCTTTCTCTTCTTTCTCATGCTGCAGCATTTATTGGGCCTTTACTTTGTCTAAAACTCTGTGTTTAGACCCTGTACAAACTGTTCAAACTGTTCTTTCAAATACTCCTGTCTGAACTCATGGCTTTACTTATTCTTGAAATACTCTCTCTAATCATATCTGTTAAATGTTTCAAGTTTTGTTAAACTGAATATTATTGTAACACATTATTGAATTTATTAGTTCATAAACATTGTATTAGGCATTGAGGGAGTGGTAAAAATAAATGATGTATAGTTCCAGCCTTCAAAGAATTGACAAATATTATCCTTCCTTGTAACTTCAAGCTCAAGTACCAAATTCTTCATTAAGCCTCTTATGATTATTTTGGTTAAACAACAAATCAGTTGATCAGTAAGTGTTTTATTCAGTATCTATTTTGTACCAGGTACTGTGCTTGATACTGGGAAGACAAAGAAAAAAAATGCTTGTCTTTATGTAGAATGAAAGAGACTCTAGGAGGGGAAATATATCATTTTTTCTTGTTGTTTCTCATTCCAAATAGCATAAGACTAAATCATTTATTTATTAAAACCCTTTTGACTAATTTATGCATTGACATCTGGAATTTGGGGGCAAGAAGAGATACATATGTACATTTCCCTCTCTCATCTCCTCCTGTCTACACTAAAGAGGAGCTATGATTGTAAGAATTTGCTTTACTTTGCCTTGGTCTCAGGTTTACTATGTCAATTCCTGGACATCTATATACGATGACAATCTGATAGTGTACTTCCTACTTTCCTTTTGTTTTCCTCTTTTCCTACCCCTAGCTTCCAAAATACCATTTCTGGACAATGCATGTTAATCATTTGCCTTATGACTCAAATCCTCATTCCCTCTGATTTCCTTTTCTTTCATGGCCACCACTCTTAAGGAGAGCAGGAACTGTTTTGCTTCTTTGTTTTGTTTTCATAGCACTTAATATAGTTCCTGGCACATAGTAAGCATAATAATAATAATGATAATAAAGTGCTTTGTTTCATTCATTCATTCATTCTACTGTAGTTCTGCCTTTATCAAAATAGGGTAACATAGTATAGTGGAAACAGTACTAGAGTTGGAGTTGAGATCCATTTTCCAGCTCTGCTACTCAGTATTTATTTGACCTTGGGAAGATCATTTAACTTCAGTTTCTTCATCTGTAAAGGGAAGAACTTGGATCAGATGACCTATCTCTGAAGTCCCTTCTGGCTGTAAGCTTATGATTCTATGAACTTAGATTGTAACAATAGTTTAATTGGTCTCTCTGTCCTAGTTATTTCTTCTTCATTTTGTCTTTCACACTGTCATCAATTTGAAATTTATAAAAGAAAGATCTGATATGTAGGTTTCTGCCTCCCCTCCCCTTCCTAATCTTCAATTATTCCCTATTGCTTCTAGGATACAATACAAAATCTTCAACCTGACATTTAAAGTCCTTCACACTCTTGTTCCCCCTTACTATTCCAGTCTTATTTCATATTGCTCTTCCCACACTCTTCTTTCAGTCAAGCTGGCCTAACAACTTTTCCTTTTTGCATGTTATTTCATCTCCCACCTCTGTGCCTACTCTATTTTTTTCTTTTATCCCAATACATAGTACAATACTTAGCACAAACTAGGTACTCAAATGCTTTTTGACTGCAGAAATGTAAAGTGTTCCTTTCTAATCTCTAGCTTCCTTCAAATCCATACCTCAGATACTACTTTCTAGAAGAATTCTTTTTCTGAAACTCCCAGCTATTAGCATTTTCCTTGAAGTTGCTTTATGTTACTGATATAGTGTTTCCTCACTTTTGCACCAGTTGGATACCCCCTTCTCCTACACTTGAATACAGGAACTGTTTTTTATTTTTATTTTTATATACACAGGGCAAAACACCTGATTTGCACCTGGTGATAGGGAAGTGAGGGGAGGGAGAAAGGAAGGATTTCCCTTATATTTTTCTCATTAGAAGTTTGTTTTCTTGACTTTAATAATAAAGAACAAAATCAACTTTCAATTTGGACATATTCTATCTTACTCATAGGCCTCCCACAAATGCTAGTCTAGAGAGAAGATGCTCCAAGAGTCTGTATTCATTCCAAACTAAAGCCCATGAAGAGAATCAATTAATAAAAAACAAAGTTATTTAATGAAATGGTGAGAAATTTAGCAATGGAATATTTTCCCCTAAATCTGTGACATATTCCATTAAAGATATGTATGTGTTCAAGGGGGAGAATGAGTATATATGAAGATCACATATGGAACATGTGTGACTGGAGAACATGAATAGAAGGACAGGTCATGATTGTTTTGTTACATCTTTTTGTTACAGGACTGCTGATTTTTTTTTGGTGATAGCACTGTACATTTCAATATTGGACCTGCATCTGAAAGTCTTACATTTCTGTTGCTTCTCTACAGAGTGCAATGTCTTTTTTGTTTTGTCTTCTTATTTTCTGTTGTGTTTCCTTGCTGAATGTGACATCTTTGCCCTGATTCTGTCCTATTTTCCACTGGTGTTATTACTTTGCTGGTTTCATGATTCCTTTTGAGTTTTATCTTTTTAAGTGCCCCCATAAGCTATTTGCTCCTAAATATTAGGATGTGGTAACTGGAAAGCCTCACCTTGATAAAGGTGGCAGATTTTTAGTTATATCATAATGACATCTGAAATAAATAAGTCAAATGGATTGTCCCTCTCTGTCCTAAACTTAGTTTAAGTCTACTAATAGGCACTGAAATTTTACATCATCAAGTTGTCTGTATTTGTAAGCAAGGGAAAAAATCTTTGCTGAATTTGCTTTTTTGGTCATTACTGTTATTCATTCTTTTAAATTCCCTCTTCCCCTTAAGGAAAAAACAAACAAACAAACAAAGCCAAATATTCTCACCTACGCTTCTTAAGAACTATTAATAAATATTTCCATATCAAGAATAATCTATTAATTCTTGTAGAATTTAAAAAATAAGTGCCATCGAGTTTGATCACCTGAATGTGGAGCTGTTGTAAGCTGCAATGATAAATAGGCACAATAATTCTTAAGGGGATATATGACTAGATTCAAATCTCTCCTCAGATTATTACCTATGTGACCTTGACCAAGTAACTTAACCTCTTTGGACCTTGTGTTTCAATTTATTAAAGATTTGGTTAGACAAGATGATATGTGAGGTCCCACCCAGATCTATACCTATCATTCTGTGATATAGTCTACTAAAGTAGCCTGTAGTAAGAAGGTCAGGGCTTATATCCATCAAATGTATTATAATGTAATTGGCCACAAGGGATCCTAGGTTCTATCTTGACCTTATTTGGAAGTTGATAACTTCAAGTTATAAAAGGGGGAACCTATTGTGGCTAAGTGAATCACTCTCAAATGCATGCCTATGTCTGCCAGTAGTCTGTGCTCTACCAGAGCCTTGATTAGCTCATGTACCATTGGAGCAGAAGGCTACTGAATGACTACAGAAAAGAAAGGAAGAAAGGCATCCTTTAAGTCATAGTCTAGGCCCTATCTCTACCTTTTTTTTTTTTTTTTTTTTTTTTGCCACTTAGAGCTCTAGACTGATAAACATAATAAATATGCTTGTGTTAGAAAGTAGGCTGAGTGAATATCTTTTCTTTATCAGGGAAATCTAGAGCTCTAATAGCATGACCTCTTTTCACTAAATGAAATAGAACTGAGATGAGATCTTCCAGTTTTCATAGACCTTTGAACTTTTTAAAAATTAGAACTGTACTCTTTCTCTGAGATAGGTAGAAACAAAAGCCAGGAAAATATATTCTTTGCTACATTTAGAGGGAGAGATTTTTTTCCCCTTCTTTGTTTGTTTCATAATTTAAATCTGAATAGTTGATGATTTTAGGACTGAAAGAGGAATAATATAACAGCATGAAACCAATGTTTCTGGGTCCTAAACTGAAAATGATCTTGCCTATAAATAATCATTTTGTTGTGCCATTTTGTTTTACAATATCCTGTTTTTGTTTTTTTTTTTTTGTTGGTTTTTTTTTGGGGGGGGTAGCCTATCATGACATTACTTTGTGAACACTGGTTTTAGAAAAACGTCTTTATCTTTCTTTGGTACCTTTTTGGAATCTATAATTTTATTGGTGTGAAGAATTCTTGGGAAATCATTCTATAGATATAAATGGACAAATATTCTGCAACTTCAATTTAGAACAGGCAGTTGACAGGGTAGATGGTAAATTAAATGATTTGCTGAAGGTCACATAGCCAACATATGGCAGAAATTGGACTTTAACCCAGGTCTCCTGACTTCAAGGTAAAGCCAGCTCTCTATCCATTATGACCTGTTGCCTTGTTGGCCAGTTATTTTTACATGGACATAATACTGGTTAGAATTAGTTTTCCTACTCTTCATTTTTCTCTCTAAACATGTTTTTCTTTGGAAAATGTATGAATCAAACTGAGGGAAGTCATAGGAAGTCATTACTCCAAATAATCAAAATTCTTTAACAATCAATATAGCAGGAAAATGATAAACTTACCTTTATTCTAAATTGATGTAAAAAGTTGTGGCTTTTTCTCAAAAGTCATGTTTCTCTTCACTAACATGGATCACAAATCTAGACCTGGGAATGTTGAGAGCCAACTGCTTTGGCCCAGGTGTCTCCCCCCCCAAGTGGGCCTGCCCAGGTGTCTCTCCCCGCTAAGTGGGCCTTACCCTCAGACAAATTGTTCTGAGAATCGGCTGACCACAGGTGGGCATTACCCTCAGACAAATAGTTTCGAGATTTGGCCGACCATAGAATATTCCAACATTGTATACTGTTCCTGTTCATTGAACCAGCCATCTCCATGTTCCTTTCCCAGGCCCAACCCTACTTCTCTTTCTCATGCTTTTTGCTATATTAGCTGTACCCCAAGAGCAATAAACTGAGACCTTGACAAGAATCTGCTTGGTCTCGCTTTTCTTTCTCGCCCGTTTCTCTTTCAGGCTGGGTCCCCCTCGACTCCCCGAATAACTGAGTCCTGCTAGACCGGGACATGGGAAAGCCCTTAGAGGTGAGAAGTCATTTAGTCAAAACTACCCCCCTACTCTCTTTCTCTTCATCCAATTTTTAATTTTATTTAAAAAAATTAACAAGCATTTATTTTCTTTCTTTCTACATTTTCCCATGAAAAATTAAATCCTCATAAGAACTATATAAAGTATTTTATTTTTCCCAATTACATGTCAAAAAAATTTATTTTTCATTTTTTATATTTGTTTTTAAAACTTTGAGTTTCAGAAACTTACTTCAAAATTCTTTTCACAATTACTATTGCTGTCTCCCCCCAATTTATTCTATCCTTTCTCTCTCTCTCCTTTCACTGTAACTCTCCTCAAAAGTGTTTTGATTTCTACCACTCCTTCCCCAAAATTTCATCTATCCCCCTCGCTTCTTTTTGTATCCTTTCCCCCTCCTACTTTCCTGCAAGGTAATATAGGTTTCTAAATTCCATATTGAATATGGATGTTATTTTCTCTTTGAGCCAATTCTGATAAGAGTAAGATTCACTCACTCCTTCTGCCCTTCTTCCTCCTGCACTCTAAAACCTTTTTCTTGCCTCTTTTATGGCAGATAATTCATGCCATTCCATTTCTCCCTTTCCATTTCTCTTAGTACATTCCTATCTCATCCTTAATTTAATTTAATTTTTTAGAAAATATCCTTTCATATTCAACTTACACCTGTGCCCTCTCTCTCTATACTTTTAATTACTCTAATAATGAGAAAGTTCTTACCTCATAAGAAATATGGACAACTAAACAAAGAAAATCCAGAATTTGCCATGACAAAAAAAGTTTGTCTCATTCTGCATCTTGAGTCTATGATCTCTTTTTTGTTAGATAGGGTAGCATCATTCATCATTGGTCATCTGGAATCCTATGGATCACAAAGATTAGATGACATGTCCAATGCCACATAAATATTAAATGGTAGAACTAGGATTTGAATCATTGGAAACACAATGCTTTCAATATCAGGGGGAAAATGCTTTATGCTGCAGTTTCTAGAAGCTGTTTTCTGGTCCAATCTAAAATACATGTTTTAGAAAAGATGAAGACATCTTTAAATGGGTTACCCCTGGTTTTGGGGGCTTTCTTGAGAGAGAAAGAAGAAATAGGAAGAATATGATAGAGACGAGAAAGGAAAGGAGCTTGAAGTTGCTTTAAAATTCATGTCCCTTTAGAAAGCTTTAATTTCCTTAAGATTTGAGACAGTTCAAGATAGGCATTCATAAAGGGGACATTTTTCAATTCTTCTCTAAGTTACTTTTATTCTTTATTTATTTATTTATTTATTTTCTGAGGCTGGGGTTAAATGACTTGCCCAGGGTCACACAGCTAGGCAATGTTAAGTGTCTGACATCAGATTTGAACTCCAGTCCTCCTGAATTCAAGGCTGATGCTCTATCCACTGCACCACCTAGCTGCCACCTAGCTGCCCCCTAAGTTACTTTTATTATAATCACTCTCTTATGTTCTTTTGTTATAGTTTGCAGTATTTTCTATAGGACAACCCAACTTAGCAATTGGTATGGAAAACAAATGAGTTGATTAGCTGATGAAGCAAGTCAAGACATGAAATATGAGAAAATAATTCACACCCAGTGTGTTACCAGGGATGACTGAAAGACTATAATGTTGAGAGCACATTGTGTGAATTATTAAACAGTAATTCAAATCTAGGATGTTTTTATATGATTATAAGACTTGTTTATGAAGGAAGATAAGAGATTTTTCAAATAACATTTTAATGTGAATTTATCATTTTTTTAATTTGGAGCCATTGTCTACAGAAATTGCTGATCTATCAGTATAGTTAAAACTATTCACCTGATATTTATTTTCTTGATTACTGGGAATACTTTTGCTGCACTCATCAAAGCTCTATGGACAAATTTGTGTCTGTAATGTCTTTCCTTCTTATCAACTAATGTTCAGTTTGATGTCAATCAAATATTCTTGATAGTCTTCTAAAAGATAACTGCTAGTTGTAGGAGAAAGGGTAAGCCAAGTATTTTTCTATAAAAGAATTGGCACAGGATTATGCTCTAGTTGAAGGGACACAGAACTAGGAGTTGGGAAAGGCATATCTCATTTATGTGCTCTCCCTAATTCATTGTAAGATTGTGAATAAATATTTCTATGTCTCCATTCCTCCTTAATAAATGGGCATATCTATTTCAAAGAGTTTTACTAATGATAAAGCAAAACAATAGATATGAAAGGACTATTTGATTATGAGATTTAAAATGTATTGCTTCAGATCAATGGATCATGCAACTAATGTACCACACTTTCAAGAAAGCAGTAATATCATCACTGTGACATTATTCTTCTGCATTTAACTATTGGGGGAAAATGGCTATCAGTGTCCCTTGCTAGACATGTCTAGGCTATATACAAGACATAGTCCTATAATTGTTTGTAAATTGGATCATTATTTTTAGTGCATTCTCAAATTACTGTGGATTATGGGAAATCCATAATCTGAAGTAGCACTTATTTGATATATAATAACCATCTTTGAATTTGATAATTCTTATCTGTCAGCTGTACAACTTACTGTGCTAGATACTTGTTTAGAACACATGGAGTAATAGCTGGATGAATGTTAAATGTATTGATTGTCGAGAGAGGATACCCCAGATTTTGGCCAATCAAAAATTGAAACTGTATTTTTTATGGCAGAAAAGAATGTTAGAAGATTTGGCTATCTGGAGGCTAAAGAGTTAATAAAAATTAATTACTCATCTATAGGTAATCCTAAAATTCTGGGATCGGTGCGCAGTGATATTTATGGAAAATAATGATTTAACATTTTAACATTTGCCAATATTAAAAAAAAAAGTCCAAATGGATGTCACCGGAGTTTTTAGTGGTGTTTCATGTTTATAATATAAAATAGCTTTTTAAAAATTTTTTCCAATGAGAAGTTAATAACTTTTAGAAAGTAAGTTCATTTGTAAAAATTCTCTTAATACATATGCAAAATAAACATATGCATCAATTAAAAAGCAGAATCCTAAACAGAAACAAAACCTGAATAATTATTTAACTCTTGGATGTTCAGATGAAATGCAGGGGCTATTTATTCTCATTTGTTGAAAAAAATAATGGAAAAGCATTAAATCTTTATAATAGAATAATTTTGCCAAAGCATAAAAAGACAAAGAATACCCTGGGTGGAGCCTAGAGAATAGCTTGGATAAAAAATAAATAAGTATTATTTGTAATCCAGTCAATATTGCATTTGCTTAATTTTATCCCACAATTCTTGACATTGGTATCATCCTTTATTTTTGTTTTGTTCTTCTTTTTGCCAAGTATCATAAAAATGTCACCAGTTGATCTGACACAGCAATTCTTGTGAAATAGAAAAAGCAGTAATTATTCTTCAACAGTTTATAGATGAGGAAACTGAAGTTCAGAAAGGTGAAGTGATTTTCTCATGGTCTCATTACTGGTGTTATTTTAATTACAGTGACAGGGGCAGTTGAGCTGAGATAGCATAAAGAAAGCATGAAGGCAGCCACTATTGCCAATAATTCTAACGACTTTTTACATCTCATGCTGCTGAAAGACATTAGATAAATATTGGGAAAATCTAGGATCTCTAGACTGATATTCCTAAATTGGTGATCAAACTAAAACTTTAAAGTTATTTGTCTTGATAGAAATGGGAACAGCCAGATGCCAGTTCTTCAGGTAGAGGAATTTGGATGTTTTGATAGTTTTCACTATATTTGCTTTTTCCTTATGTTGTATATGTCTCTGGAAATACCACTATACAATATCAGATGCTGCAAGTTGCTCAAGGTGCTTGAATACTAACTGTACTAAAAGACAGGGCAAAGATGATGCTTTTCACAAGGTTAATGACACCTACATTCTTGCCTATATCTGAACCTTTCCTTTTTTGACAATCATGCATGAATTTAGGGCATCCTTGGTAGTTGTTCACTGAGACTAAAATCCTTGTCTTCTAATTCCTAATCCATTGCTCTTATTAACCAACCTCATTTATCTTCTTAATTTGTAATCACTGCAAATAGAAAGTACATTGTCTCCAAACTGTCCACATGTAAAAATCATTTACCTGACTGCCTTCTGATGGGACATAACTACTGTGATTAAAATAACTGCCAATCGTAGTGCTTGGTAATTTCCATGCAAATGTTCCTTAATGATGTTGTTAATCCAATGAAAACCAGATGCCAATAGTGTAAAAGAATGCTCTAGAATTCTGTAAGTTCTTTGCCTGGTTTAATATAATTTTTGTTTGTCCCCATCACTATGGCACTGACTGCAATAGGGATTCTTACACTCACCTCTCAAAAGTTTACTTTTTCTTTTTCTGCAGGCTGTAATTCATAATTACTTTGCCTAGGTTTCTTGAGAATATGGCATTTGGGCCCAAGGTAGCAGAAAAAAAGATGTCCCCTGGGAAGGTGAAGGTGCTTAATCATTCATTCTTTTCTATTCTCCTGTAGCTCTTCTGTCTCCTCTTTATTTTTCCCTGGTAGCTTTCAATAAAACATTGTCTCATAATTATTTTGGAGGAAACCTCAAAAGGTGTTTCACAGAGCACACTGTTTTTTACTCCTTAATGTCCTTCCCATGAACTTGATAGTCCATCTTCTTTGTTTCCATCATCTGTCCCCAATGACTGTAACTTATTCTTTACACCTGTCATAATTTATAGGATTTAGGTATAGGGAGGATAGTGAGAGTGAGAAAGAGAAAGGGGGAGAGAGAGAGAAACATAGTATTTAACATGTGCCAAACATTGTTCTAAGCACTGGAAATACAAGTAATACAAGTACATCCAAGCAAGCAGGCTCTGTCCTCAAGAAGCTTACAATCTAAAGGGGAAAAGACCACATATGTAGTAGACCTGGAAAGAAGTGGGGTGTAGGTGAGGCAGCATGGTGTCAAGCAAGTAAGGTATGGAAGTCTAGACCTAAAACAATAAGGCAAATGGTGCTTATCTTTCAGATTAGAGTCACAGAGACAGTGTCTAAGTTACCAAGTAGAAGAGGTAGAGATGATGATTTGGAGTTGAGAAGGCATAGTGGGAAGTGGACCAAGAAATGACATGGAGACTTGGCTATAGGAAAAACCAGAGAAAAACCCACTCAGAAGAGGTAGAATTGGGAAGAACTTTAAAGGCCACTTGAGTCAGCTTCTCATTTTATGGACAAGGAAACAGACACAGAGAGATCAAATGACTAGAGCTCATAGATAATGGGCATCAAATGTGGGACTTTAAGCCAACTTCTCTGATACAAGACATTCTTAGTTTTCTCTAATGCTCAGTTCAGGAACAGATATTTTCTCAGAACTCTCTCTACTCCTCTTTATCTTATCACACCTTCATTAAATGACCTGATATTCATGTAACTAAGTATATGTTGTATACTCCTACCAGAATACCACTTTCCCAATACCAGGAAGTTATTGGTTCAGTAAACAAGCATTTTTAAGTGTCTACTATGTGTCAGGAACTATTCTATGCACTAGAATTACAAAGAAAAGCAAAAATAAGGTTTCTATCCCCAAGGAGATCACATTCTTAGGGGGTATAATATGTGAGCTACTACTATATACATAAGGTATATTATGGAAGGTAATCTCAGAAGAAAGTTACTAGCAGCTGGGGAGTTGAATGTTATTGGAGGGACATTTTGAAGGTAGGATCAATGGGACCTAACAACAAATTATGTATGTGAAGTAATTGCAAGAGTTGAGTGACTACAAGGATAGTGATACTCTAGCTAATAATACAGAAATTACAAGTGGATTTTTGGGGAAATATGTTTTAAACACATTGATTTAAAGATGTCTGTGAAATATCTAATTCAAGAAGTCTAAAAGGCAATTGGAGATATGAGACAGAGCTCTGGGAGACACTAATTATAAGAATGCAGATACAATGAAGAAACATAGGGGGAAGTGGTCAGATAGGTAGGAGAACCAGGAAAAAAGTGCCCAAAAACCTAAATAGGAGAGAATATGTAGGAGAAGATGGCAATCACTGTTATTAATGATTATTGTTGTCAAAAAGAATGAAGACTAAGAAAAAATTGGCAATTAGGAGATCAGTGAGAAATTTGGAGGGAGCAATTTTAGGTGGAGTATGAAATTGGAAGTCAGAGTGCAGAGGATTTAAAGGACAGTGAGGGAAGAGGAAGTGGAATGTTTTTCAAGGTATTTAGTTAAGGAGAGAAGAGGAAATATAGAGAATGAGAGATGGCAGGAATAGTTGGACCCAGTGGGAGGGCTTTTTTTTTTTTTTTTTAAGAATAGATGTGTGTTTGTCTATATCTATCTATGTATGTACATATCTATCTATCTATTAGTATTTAATTGTATCCTTCTCTAAAGCTGGATATTGAATAGGAAGGATTAAAAAAAAGGACACAGCAGAGAACAAAAGAAAACCTAAAAGAAAGCACAAAAAAGCAGGGCAGCTTTGTAAATAATGTGTGGTATGTATTTCATAGGTTTTCTTGAAATGGAAATTTATTGTTTTATATTGAATCCTTTCATGTTCTGCTGTGTACACAGAAAGCTTTTTTTTTCTCTTCTCATTTTGTATTTAAGTTCAAAATGAATTAAGAAAAGAATAGGAGAGACATAGGCATATTTGTAAGCAGCAGGGGAAGCAGAAGTAGAGAGAGATGGAAGATTAGAGAATGATAGAGGGGGAGATCTGCTGGAGAAGACAAGAAAGAAATTAAGGATAAATGTAGAGGCTTTTGCCTTGGCAAGGAAAAAGGGTACATCTTCATGAGAGACAGATGTGAAACAGGATATAGTAGATTCATTTCACTGAATAAGATGAAATGAAGAGGAGGAAAAAAAGGAGGCTCTTGGGGAATGGACTCAATTTTTTCAGTCAATTATGAATCAAAGTACTTAGGTGAGAGGATAGGTGAGATTGGTATAGTAGGAGATTAGAATTGAAGGCAAAGAATACATAATGAGACATTTCTTATCTTTATTCCTAACTTTCTACTACACCATCTCCCTCATTTTTTTGGTTGAGTATATTCTACTTGAATACTACTTTAGTACTTATTGGTTATTTCTGTGACAGGTTAAATGCCATATTTCTGTGTTATTTTTGTTTGTTTACCTCCTTTAATAGACTGGAAGCGCCTTGAAGACAAGGGATTGAATTTTATATCTTATTCTATTCTCCAAAAGAATTTACATATAGTTGTTAATAAATATAGAGTGTCCCCAAAGTCTCAAATCTTTGAATTTCACTCATATTTTTAAAAATTCTGCATTAGTTTTATTTTTATGGTTTTCTTGGTTTCTAGCAAAGGGAGCATTCATTAATTACATAAAAATCTCATCTTGGCTTACATCACCTTGTACTTTAACTGTGTTCTTCATTTTTTTAAAGTCTTAAGAGAAATCCTGTTTGGATGTAAAGAAAGGCACAGGATGACTTCTCTCCCACCCTTCTGAACTGCATACCCCATTCTCTCTATTTCATTCTTCTGAGTCCTACAGTGGCTTTGGTCTTGAGTTAGAGTATTCTCTTTATGTCAGGCTCTTCAGATTTTCCTCTCTTTCTCCTTCTCCCTCTTTTCCTCCTTTCCTCCCTCCTTCTTTCCCTCCTTTTTTCCTCCTTCTCTCTCTCCCTCTCTCTCTTTCCCTCTGTATATATTTGGATACACAAGTGTATGGAATATGGATTTGCAAAAGGGAAATAAAGAAAAACAAATTAAATAAATTGAAAACCAGTGTTGTTACTTAGTCCCCAGGTTTACATAGAAGGTTGAATTCAGCAAGAAAGCTTCATGAGAACATCCAATTAAAAGGAGGATTATTTAACAATTCCCAAAACAATTTCATTATGGTGGTAAACCCTGATCCATAATGAACTTGAAAAGGTTACTCATGACATTGCTGACAGTGGCACCTGGAATTTGTTCTCTACCTCCATTGTGGCCTGACTCAGATTTTGCCTGCAAGTCACAAATTCTTGGGCTATGTCAATAATGAAAAGCAATTATAAGGCCCACACATTCAGAAATTTCACATCCTGGCCTTAATATGGTCTGCTTTAGAATCCTATTAATAGTCTGTCTATTTTATTTAAAGACATCTCCAAAAGAAGCTGTTTTGGGTTGAGTTTAATTTAATCAGCTGACTTGCTTCTGCTATCTTTATATAAAAACATCTGTGGCCTGAATTGTAACATTTTGCATGTTTCTAAAAGGCACTATGTTATAGTGGACAGAGTGCTCAATTTGGAATTAGGCAACCTTGGATTCAAATGTTGCCACAAACTTTTATTAGCTGTGTGACCATGGGGGAAATCATTTAACAACTCTGACCATCACTTTTCCTCAGCAAGTTTAGTTCAGTGAATAGAGTTCCAGGCCTTGTGTCAGGATGACTTAAATTTACATCTAGTCTCAGGCACTTACAAGTTGTGTGACCCTGGACTAATCATGTAATTCCTCCCTTTTTGCCTCAGTTTATTTTCTAAAATGAGGATAATAATAGCATTCACTTCATCAGGTAGTTGTGATGATCAAATCAGATTATATTTGTAAGGAACTAGCCTAGTGTTTGGCACACAGTATGTATTTAATAAATACTTCTTTCCTTTCTCCTTCCTTCCATCCTTCCATTATCTAGCACAGTGTCTGCCACAGAGTAGGTATTTAATAAATTATTTTTAATTAATTCACACATAAACAAAAAGCCAACCCTTTCTTTTTTAAACTTCAAGAATCTCTAGCATAGTTTTAGTTGAATTAGTATCTCTGAGGTCAATGAAACCCCATCCTGCTTATTCTTTCCTTCCTTTGGCCTTTATATTCCCTTATAGCAATTTGCTACAACCTCAGCTGTTTTTCATAGCTTGGCCTTCTATGTATAAGTCAGTTTCAAGGTTGTTTCTTGCTCCTAGCATAGAGAATACGGTATCATATACTGCATACTCCTGCAGGTAAGTATGTCTGTGTCCTAGAGTCCCAGAGGGGCCCAACCTCTCTAGGAAAAAGTCACTTAAGAGAAAAGAAAAAATAGATCTTGACATTATACTCTTTATGGCAACTTTTAGAAATGTCCCTAGGGTTTGCAAAATCAAACTTTTGCTTAAATCCTATACTTTGGGAAGTGCAGATAGGGAAATATTCTACTTATCAGTGGGGTATCATAGGACCCTCAAAATGGAAACAACTTTGTGAGGAAGAGAACTTTATTAGATGTCTTTATCAGATAATACTATATGTATGTATGCATATGTGTGCATATATGTATATATGTGCTTGTTTATATATGAGATCATATAAATCAGTCTTAAAAATCTTTCTATCACTTCTCTTCCCCTTAACATCAGAAAAACAAAGATATTATTATTGTCCTACCATATTCTACATCAACTATATTAGGTGGACATTTTTGTGCCTGCTTCATTCCTTTATATTTCAAGGCTGTGGCCTTCATTAATCTAAAATAACAGGAAGGGAGAGAAAACATGCAACATAATCCATTCTATTTTTTAGGTAAAACCACCTAAAGATGGTCTTAGACTACTTCTTTTGACTGCTGTGTTCTCCTGGACTTGGGATTGCTTATGCTTTCCATTTGATTGTGAAATATTTGTTATTTCCTCCTGTTGTCTTCAAATTACTTTTAGCAAAATTCAGAGTTCCATGCATATTGCATTTTAGGTTGAAAAAGAGGATTGTGAAGAAGATTAATGTCAGGAGTGGAATATCTGGAGAAGAAATGCAAGCATTTAATGTATTTAATGATCGGATATGCAAAAAGAGTACAGAGGCAGGTGAGAATTCAATGGGGCATGGGGAAATACTTCCACCAATGAACTTGCTCCTCTTAGAATTCCTAAGGTGTAAACTCCCTTTAAAGGCCCAAACCAAAGGTCTGAGCCAGAGAATTGTCAAGCCAACCTGAGTTCTCACCTTGTAATTGTCCAGACAACCTGAGTTCTCACATTGTCACTGTCCAGACAAGCTGAGTTCTCACCTGGTAATCCTAACATCTCCCCCTTTCTTTTGATTTAGAACATAGGGTAGTCATGACCTTTAAACATAAATCCATCAATATGGGAGGTATTACACATAATTACATAAATTACATAAGCACATAGTAACATAGTACCATAATACATGCTAGAAGTATGTAACAACACTTATAACAGTTACTACAGGGAGCCCAAAGTCTTCAAAAATCTAACAACCTGTAATTTGTCAATTCATTTAGCCAATCAGCTAATCAGAATTTATCAAGTACCTATTATATGTGCTCAGAATTGTGCAAAGAGCTGGTGATATATAGAAGGACAAACAAACCATTCCCTATTTTTGAAGTGCTCACAGCCTAATGAGAGAGATAACAGGCAAAGACTATTTAGAAACACATATATATAGGCTTAATTGAGGATAGTCTCAGAAAAAAAAAGTATCGGAAAAAGACTGCTTGCAGAAGAAGGGAATTTAACAGAGGCTTGAAGGAAACCAGTTCAGTTAGAAGTTATAAATGAGTAGGGAAAACATTTCAATGAAAATGTTCAGCTGTGGAATAGAGTGTTATGTGTGAAGAAAAGAATAGATGCCAATATCAATAGATTTCAGGTTAGATGGAAGGGAGTAAAGTACGAGAAGTCTACAAAAGTAGTAAGGGCTCAGATTATGAAGGGTTTTAAAAGCCCCAAAGATTGTATATTTGCTACCATAAGAAATAAGTCCTAGAGTTTATAAGAGGGCAGTGGTGGTGGTGATACGATTAGATCCATATTTAAGGAAGATCAGTTTGACAGTTGAATAGAGAAAGTATGTAGAGATTTGAGGCACATAGATCAACCAGAAGCCTCTTAAAATAGTCTGAGCATGAGATAATGAAGGCTTGCACCAAAGTGATGCAGTATCAGAGGAGAGAAGGGGATATATGTGAGAGATACTATGAATGTGAAAATGATAGGACTTAGCAACTGATGTACTGTAATGTGCTTTCTAGAATCTCCAAATTGGGGGGCCAAAATGTACCATACTTTCTGGAGCCCACAAGCTGGGGTGCCAAAATATACCATCTTAGTGGAGGAGTGAAGAAGGCAGGAGACCCACAAAGATGATGGAAATATGGAATCCATCTGTTCCAAGTTCTTTCACCCTTAATACCCTAATACCCTTATATAATCAAAGCAATACTACATATGCTAACTATATTCTGTGCATGTGGGATCACATAACTTGCTATTGTATGTAGATTGCTACCTGGTATCACTCTTTGCCACCTGGTATCATTCTGCTTCAATCACAACACAAATTGTCACTGCCTCCTGACTTCTCAGGAAAACTAAGAGCCCTTAGGGGAGATGGGGAGTCAAACCAGACATTGTTAGCAAGTTCCCTCTGGGCTGTAGGGTCTTATACCTCACCCAGAGTTCCCCCACTATTTGTGGTCCTCCACAATGTATAAAGGGGGCTAAGAGTAAGGAGTTAAGAATGAAAGCCAGGTTGTGAACCTTGATAACTGTGAGGATGATGATACCTTTGATTGTAATAGAGATGTTAAGAATAGGGGAAAGTTGGGGCAGCTAGATGGCACAGTAGGATAGAGCACCAGCCCTGAACTCAGGAGGACCTAAGTTCAAATCTGGCCTTAGACACTTAATATTTCTTAGCTATGTGATCCTGGACAAATCACTCAGCAAAAATATAAAAAGAATAAGGTAAAGTTTTTGGGGAAAGATGATGGATTTGTATATGACATGTGGAGATTAAGATGTTTTTAGGACATGCTGTTTGAGATATCTGATAGGAAGATTATTGGAGATGAGAGATTAGTGATAGGTAAAAGATGGACAAATAGATCTGAGGATTATTTACATAGTGATGTTAATTAAAAATATGGGAACTGATGAGATCCTCTAGTAAAATCATATGGATAGAAAAAAGAAGAGCCTTGGATCATCAGGAAGACAAAGGTATTGTTATTGTCCTATCATATTCCATACCAACTATGTTAGGTGGACATTTTTGTGTTTGCTCCATTTCTTTATATTTCAAGGCTGTCTGATGATTGCTTTGATTTCATTAATCTAAAAATAGTTGGAGGGAAGAGAAAGCATGCAACATAATCCATTCTATTCTACAAGTACAAAACATCCTAAAGATGGTCTTAGATTACTTCTTTTGATGGCTGTGTTCTCCTAGATCTGGGATGAATATCTGTGGGTTAGGGTTATGAGCTTATTGAAGATCTGGAAAAGGAGAAAGAAGAGTAGATATACAGGGAGGAAAAGAAACAGGAGAGAGTGGAATTAAAAAAGCTAAAAAGAAGAAAATGCCAAGGGATTCTTGGGGATCTACAGTGCCATAGGCTGTAGAAGGGTCAGGAAGGAAAAGGATTCAGAAAAGGTCATTGAATTTGACAATTAAGAAATCATTAATTACATTAGGAAGAGTAGTTTTGATTGAATCATGCAGAGCATTAAGAGATTGAGAGGAAAGGAAATGGAGATACTTTTCAACAAGATCTTCTGAAGAAGTTAAACTACACAAGAGAGGTAATTATAGCTAGAGGAGATGAATGGATTGAGTGAAAATTTTTTGAAGATAGGGTAGAAATGAGCAAGTAGTAGGGAAGCAGCCCTGCTCTGAGTGAAGACTGGGAACATTGAAAGATTAGTGAAGGAGAAGGAAAGCTGGAGAAGTCAATCTGCCAGAGGGGAATGATTGGAAAGGATCATTTATGCCCTTAAAGAGATTTGCTTGGTAGAGAGAACAGCCATATCTACATGTCTAACAGGGATGAAGGAGATTGGTGGAGAAAGCATCTGAGTGGTATGAGATGAGGAATGGGAAGAAGAATTGAACTGTTTATGTTTTTGAGTATGCACTTCATTTTTGCCAAAGGCAAAGTACTATTTTTTTGGTAATATTCCAAGCAAACTTTCAGTGAGCAGTCTACTTTGTACATGGTATTGCATAAATATTAGATTTAAGGTTGTGCTATGGAAATCAATAGTTATGACTAACTTATTGGAAATCAATGAATCCTCCCCCGACACTCAGCAGCCTAATTTTTAAAATTTATATAGCCAGTCAGAAATCTTTATATTTTTTAGTCTAAATCTCTTTCTCCTCTTCCAGATGACACTAGACTGCATTTTTCATTTGAAACATTCAAAATATGCAGTAAATGATGTGATAAAGTGGAAAGAACATTGGAGCAGAAATCATAAGACTTGGATCTTAATCTGGCATGCTAATAGCCAGTTAGCTAGGTAGCTTTGGCCAGTCACTCTCTTTGGGCCTTACTTTCCTTCTTAATAATGTGAGAAATTTGGACTAGATGTTTTAAAGTTAACTTTAAGCTTTAAAATCTATATGTTTGTAAGTATAAAATTTACTACTTTGCTCTGAACCATTTTAGGTCATTCATTGCTCTAGTCTATTCTTATTCCTCCTCTCTACCAAGCTGTGGAACTTCATCCTCACCTGGGTTATCCCTGGGCAGATGGCTGATGGATATTACACTGCCCTCCCTTGGGACTGTATATTTTAGAACTGGTGAAATCTGGATGATATCTGCCGTATGTCTTTGTGCCTTTGAGAAAATAAGGGTCAATTAAAAAGACATATTCACTTCATGTGATTTTTGAAAGCATTATACATGAAATTTTATGAATATTTAAGACTCTGGCATGACTCAATCATAGTATAGACAGGTTAGGTTAAAGCTTGATCCTTGGAATATGTTCTTTATTCTCCAGGAAAAAAATCTGTGTAAAAATAGCTGTGCTATGAAAAGGATATTTGACTTAATTTGAGTTTGCTAGGAAGGCATGCATAGGTTGCAAGGGATGCTACAATGCTATGAAGGGAATGCTTATTGTTCTTTTTTGTGCTCAGTATAAATGTATTTCTGAGCAAATTAAAGATACCTTGAACACTTAGTATTCCACCCACATCCTTTCATAGCCAAACACATGACAAACCATAGCACTCATTACAAATTAATTAAATGTGGAATATTATGGTAATGTAAAATAATAAATATGAAGCATTTGAGAAATTATGAAAAGATCTACCCAAAGGAGTGTCAGAACATTTTACAGACTGAGTACAATTGTCTTAAAAGAAAGAGAAAACATTAAGTCCAAAGTAGTAGGACTTCATATAAATATCTTTTGCATTCTTGTTTATTTGTTTGTTCTGCTTTTGAAAATGCTAAGATATTTATATAACATTTAAATCTAATCCTATATATTGTATATTTATCCTCTGGCAGGAAACTTCCTCCACTGATGTAGATGGGTAAGCACTTGACATTTATTAATAATGAAGGTTACTTTCCCGAACTGAGAGGCCAGGTGAATTACCTACAGTTCCCAAACTAGTATGTATCAGAGTCTAAATTTGAATTCCAAGCTTATTGACTCCAAGGCTAGCCCTAAAAGCATGGCTATGCAGCTCCTTTTAAGTTTATAATAAATTCTGAAAAATCAAATTATTAAACAATGATTCAATAGCTATGGCTGTTTGCCAAAACCCTCAAATTTTGAGGCCAACATGAGTATATTTAATTGCTACTATTTATAAACTGTGATGCAGACTTTTCGAGCCGTTAGAATCTTGGTGGTCAAGAAGTTGCAGTACAAATGCCTTTCTAGATGAAGCAGGACTTGTGATACCTTCAGAATGAAGTTGAATTGTGCTGGTGACTAAAATCCATACTTCTAAAATAGATTGACAATGCCTTAAGTGTGGAGAGAGAACTTTCCTTAAAAAATTCTCAACAGATACACACTTATACAAAAAGAGAGCAAATAGGCTGATCTTCATTCAGTGTGGATTGAATGCCTCTGCAGTACAAGGACTTGAGATTGACTTTCTCCCTTGAGGATGTTCCCTGGACTCAGAAAAAAAATATGCTAAGCTAAGTATCTTGAAAGACCTCTTCTAAGAAGGAAGATACAAAATGTTCTCTTTAGAAAATGTATTCTCAGTATTCCATGCCATGACCTTCTCTGCTTCAAAATAAATATCAGTGAAAAACAATAACTTTCCCTAAGGAACAAAATTGATTGGGTTTATGATGTGAATAGTAATGAAATAAAGAGATCTGTTCCTTCCTAGAGAGTATTGCAGTGTCTTCTTAAATAGTCTTCCCCTTTCCAATTCATCTTTCAGATGGAAAGCTCTGGGAGGGCAGGAAACATCAATTTATTCTTGTATCTTCCTAGTGTCTAACATAGTATACCGCATAGAATAAGTGTTTAATAAATGTCTATTTAGTTGAATTATATTGATCTTCCCACTTTTTTGCTTTCCTCTGGCAGTTCTTCCTTGCTTAAATTTTTCAGTGAACCCTATTGCCTACCCATTAAAGGTCAAACTTTTTATCTGTAGACAGCTAGGTGGCTTGTGGGTTGGAGTCAGAAAGATCAGTTCATATTATGACTCAGATACTTTTTAACTTTGTGACCCTGACCTAGTCACTTAATTTCTGATTATCTCCATTTCCTCATCTATAAAATGGGATTATATCTGCCTTATAGGGTTGTTGTGAAGATCCAATGAAATAATAATTATAAAGCATTTAGTAAGTACTACATGAATGTTACATATTATTTGGAGGATATTAAGGTACTTAAAAATCTGATGGAATGCATCTTTTCAGTCCTGTCACTGACTACATCCTTATGTGAATCAGTCAGATTATTTACTGTTGTCCCTTCCCCTTCAAGTTTCTGAAGGGCCCTTAAATAGGTTAATTCTATTTTCCTCCTAAAAAAGTTTCCTCATTGCTCTCTGTCTCAAATCCTATCCATTCTTCAAGGCTCATTTCTTGTCTGACCTTCTCTTGGAAGTATTCTCTGACCTATTCTTCAGATAGGTAATCTATTCTCTACCTTTCTACCTTCCTAGAACCACTATTGTTCATGACATTCATTTGTTGTTTAATGGTGTGTTTTAAAAACCTTAAAGCACATAGTGCCAGTTATTGCTGTTTGTTGCTTAATGTCTTATCTCTCCCAATTAGATTGTAAAATCTTTGAAGGCAGGATTCTCATTCTGTATAGTCCAGAATTTTTGTAGTAAAATCATGGGATTTGGATTTGGAAAATTTAAAAGATTATCTAGTCCAACCTACTCATTTTACAAATGAGAAAATAAGTGTTCTTTTTTGGTCCAGGTAGTATACTCACTTAGCATGAGGATGCAAAGATTTTTTCTATCCTTAAGGATCTCATTTTTATCAAAGGAAACAACATGTGTAAGTCAAACTATACATAATCTATAAAAGTAAACAGTAGGTAACACTGAGCTGAATCCTGAAGGAAGCCAGAGAATCTAAGAAGAGAAGGTGAAGAAAGAGATCATTTTAGGCATGAAAGACAGTGCAAAAGCATGGAGAGGAGAGATATTTTTAGTTTGTTTGGACCTCCAGGAAGAAATCCTGTGTATTGCTGTGACTTAAAAGAATTTTTATTCAGAACAGTTTGATTTCTCACTTCCAAATGAGAGTGTGACTTTCAGTTGACCCTATGTAAAATAATTTTCCCTAAGTCATAGAGGAAATAGTTTTAGTGTTAGGATAATGGATGATCAATAAATATCCATTGAATAGTTAAAGGCCCATTTTGTTATGATGTGCTTATTTTGAACCTTTGTATATTTAAATTTATATGATTTGAACATAATTATAATGGAGTTTTGATACATAAGGCTCCACTGTGATTGTAACCCAGGTAATAACAGTTACAGTAACAACAAACAATAACAACAGCAGCTGGAACACAGTGCTTTAAGGTTTACAAAACATTTTGCATACATTATCTCATTTAGTCTATCAAAAAATCTTTCATGCAGGTGATATTATTATCCACATTTTATAGATGAACAAACAGTGGCTTAGGCTAAATGACGTGTTCAGGGTAACAAGGGTAGTATGTGCCTGAAATCAAATGTGGCACTAGGATTATATGATGTATATGCCAGTGAAAGCAAATACCTTTTCTATAGAGTTCATGTTTGGCATATTTGTTGCCCACATCCAAAATGCTGCAGTGCAAAATATCTTTTATCCTTATAACTTTTTATGAACTAGCTGATTTTTGGGTTTCTGTGTAGTTCTTGGAACACATTTTATCTTAATAAGAATAACCTATCAAGCAAGGAAGCCAGCAGGCTTCTCATTATCATGCTCTCTCTCTGAGAGTTTATCTTTTTGCTGCCAAACCTGAATTCCACACTGTATGACTTTGGAAAATGGATTGTTTTTAATGGGTGAGTTTGAGTGACAAAGGCAGAGAGGAGCCCAATAGTCTGTCCCCATATATTAGAGGATTAGATCCAAGTGAATGCCATGGGTTAAGGACTTTGGGGACAACCGGGTAATGCACATTGGCATCTCTGATAAGCATTAACATTCTATGTCTGCTGTAAAAATTCTTTAAAATGCAATTTGCATTGATGATGGTATAATTGACATTGCTCCCCAAGGAGCTTGGAGGACTGAGGGAAGCTAAAACTGAAGGGAAAGTTTTAGTGTTCTCTTCTAACCATAAAAGACAGTGATATTGGTATTCTTGTTATTGGGTGGCACTATTTTAATAATATTAAAGGAACAAATACAAATCCTATTTGCCACAATTTTTTCCTACTAATAATCTTATCTAATTGAACATTATATTTCTAATTAGCATTAATGCAGATTTGACTGAATAGCTGATACTATGATTTTTATATAATAATATCGTATAGGATTCTTCATCATCCAATTTTCCCTCCTCCCCCAATAGTTCTTTAAAAAAGGAAAATGTTTCAGAATTATTTCCATAGTGACAAAAATGCTCCAGTATATAAGACCACTCTAGGCAGCAGGCCTCATAAAAGTGCTTGTTGCCACAGCTGAGTTGGAATCATCCTTAAATATTTCACAAGGGTCAAAGGAATATTTCAGCATAACTTGAGCTCTAACATGGAAATGTACAGTAAGAGAAATATAATTAGTGGTTTAAGAGGAATTTTCCATCACTATTGTAGACAGATTTTTTGATTATGCATTTATTCCAGATATCTTTTATGGAGCAGATTATGTATTTTAGTAATTTGGTATATGTAAAATGAGCAACAGACTAACAAACAAAGTGTCCTGATTACTGATTTCTGTTGGTTAGATATGTAAAAGATATAAGCCTAAACTAAGAAATTTCCCCAAGATTCCAAAGAGTATGTATACATAAATAAATTCAGAATCATTATGACATTTAGAATTCAGGAATCTAAATTCAACTTTGTAATGTGCTGTTGTTTCCAGAAACTGCAGATTGCTCTCTGGGAGGAGATCTGCTGTCATTAACTGCCGCCAATTCTGACCTCGTGTAGAGACTCTTTCTCTTTCTCCAGAGAGCCGCACCAGGTCTGGCCCAGGCAAGACTCTCAATTTCTCGAGTGCCGCCCTCTTTTATCCTCCCAGAGAATGGGCGTGGGATAATGCAAGGGCTTCTGGGAAGAAATACTTCAACCAATGAACTTGCTCCTCCTAAACATGTAAGCTCCTCCCCAGGAGTTCACAGGAGTAAAACTCCCCTAAAGGGGAACTAGAGAATTAAGTACCAACTTAGCACTTAGTAAGAACCTAATATCTCATTATCTCATTAGCACGAAGTAAGAACCTAACACAACTTACTGAGCATTTATAAAGTACAAAGCAGTAACTGCTGAAGAGTATACAAAGATAAATTAAAGAATCCTTTGACTTCAAGGAGTTTCAACATCACTTCAAATAAAATCAACACTATGATTTGCTTCAGGAAAAGCCACATCATACAACTTCTTTCTGACTTCATTCACCAACTCTGAGGCTCTTCAGACCTGAAGGTCCATATATGACTACGAATCCCTAAGTGCTGGTTTCCCTTATTGGAATAATAGCTTCTTGAAGGAAAAGGCTATTTTATTCTTGTATTTGAATTTCTGAGCTTAATATGTAGCTGGCAAAGAGTAAGTACTTAGTAAATATGTTTTATATAGTTATTTATTTGAATAGGAGAGATGTAATATGTATAAAATATATGCATATATATATATATGTAAAATAAGTAGCATGAGAAGTGTTTGAGAGGTACAGATAAAATGTTAAGGAAAAGATTAGAAAAGAGAAATTAACTAGAGCTATTGGAGAGCAGCAAAGATTTCAGAGAAGGGTTAACTTTTGAGGTGTACTTTGAAAGATGGATAGAATTTGGAGGGAAGTCAATGAATTCAACATTTCTCTTCCCAACTGAGTACTTTCCAAGCAATTAAAAGAGGTACTATTTTCCTTAGAAAGAATGGATGAAAATCCTTGGCATTGGAGAGACAGTGATGATTGATAGATGGCCTATGAAAGATTTATAGGTTTGACCTATACTTTAATTATTTCTCCCTGCCTGATGCCTAGATTTGAAATCTTTACATCTCTTTTACAAGTTAATATTAGTTTTATTTCTTGTTTGCCATTCTGTTTCCAAGAAGGGTGGAGGTCTCATGGCAAAGTATTGGAAATAAATTTCCTTCAGCTTGTCAATCATGTTTTATATAATTAAGTTTTTGACAGCTAGCTCAATCTACAGATTTGGAGTTAAAAGTTCTGAGTTCAGAACTTGGCAAAGCCAGGATGGCACAGCATAGGCAGTGAGTGACTCACTGAGATCTCTCCCAAACTGCTCCAAATTCCTTTAAATAATGTCTCTAAATTTTTTTAGAGAGTCAGAACACACAAAAAGATGGAGTGGAACATTTTCCAACTGAAAACAACTTAAAAGAACAGCAGAAAAGACACTAAGGTGGAAAACCATTATGCAGTTCAGGTGCAGGCCCCACCAATCCAACCTTGGCCCCCAGCAGCCCCTTCCCCTGCCACCTTCCCCTTCCCCCAGCAAAGCAGGGACAGGCCTTGGGCCTGTGAATCAACTGTAGTACTGGCAATTCTAGGGCTCTCATCTCAGGGACACCAAAAACAACTTGGAATATTAGCAGGAAAGGTCTCCCAGTAAAAAAAAAAAAAGACTTTGGGAAACCCACAGACCCAGGAGCATACGTGGGTGATAATGGCAGTGCAACTTTGGAAGGCATCAACTCATAGATGATCTCTTTACTAGAACTGAGGAAGGACTCTATTGCCTTAGCACACTAGAACTTATAGCCATACTGGAAAGGGAACATTCCTCACAGTTCCAGGGCAACAAAGAGTACTTATGGTCAGGTCCTAGAAAGATCTCTGATCTAATCTGATTAGACAACTTGGGACAGTGCACTCCCTACTCTGGAAGAGCCCTACTTTAGCAATGAGTTAAAAGCTGAGTAATATACAGGGAAAATGAGCAGACAATAAATAAAGATTCAGACCATAGAAAGTTACTATGGTGAAAAGGAAAATCAAGACATCACTCAGAAGGAGATAACAAAGTCAAGGTTTGTACATGCAAAGTCTCCAGGAAAAATAAGAATTGGCTTTAGGTCATGAAAGAGCTCAAAAGGGATTTTAAAAATCAAGTAAGAGAGATAGAAGAAAAAATGGGAAGAGAATTTAGAGTGGTGCAAAAGGAAATACAAAAAAGCTAATGAGAATACCTTAAAAACCAAAATTGGACAAGTGAAAAAGAAGGTATAAAAGCTCACTGAGGGAAATAATTCCTTGAAAATTAGAATTGAGCAAATAGGAACTAATGACTTTATTAGAAATCAAGAAAGAATAAAACAAAACCAAAAGAATGAAAAAATAGAAAACTGTGAAATATCTCACTGGAAAAACAATTGACTGGAAAATAGATCCAGGAAAAGTATTTTGAAAAAGTATCAGTATATCTGAAAGCCATGATCAAAAAAGAGTCTGGACATCATCTTTCAAGAAATTGTCAAGGAAAACTCCTGATTTTCTATAATAAGAGGGTAAAATGGAAATTGAAAGAAGCCACCAATAGCCTTCTGAAAGAAATTCCAAGAGAAAAACTTCCAGGAATATTGTAGCAAATTTCAAAACTCCAAAGTAAAAGAGAAAATATTGCAAGCATCCAGAAAAAAACAATTAAAATATAATGGAGCCACAGTTAGGATAACACAAGATTTAACAGTTTCTACAATAAAGGATTGGAGGGCTTGAAATATGATACTCTGAAGAGCAATAGAGCTAGGAATATAACCAAGAATCATGTACTCAACAAAATTTAGTATAATCCTTCAGAAGAAAAGGTCAATATTCAATGAAATAGAGGACTTTCAAGCATTCTTGATGAAAAGATTAGAGCTGAATAGAAAATTTGATTTTCAAATACAGGAAAGAGATATCATAAGGGACATAATATAAGTATTTCTGTTTATATTTCTACATGGGAAGATGATAATTGTAACTCATTAGAATTTTTTCATTATTATATTTAGGAGTATATAAAGGCAGAGAGCATGTGTGAGTTGAATATGAAGGGAAAATATCTAAAAAAATTAAAGGGTGAGAGAAATGTATTGGGAAAAAGAAAAAGGGAGAAGTGAAATGGCATAAATTGTCAGTCATAAAAAAAGCAAGAAAAAGCTTTTACAGTGGAGGAAAAAAGTGAAGAGGAAAAAGGAAGTGAGTGAGCCTTCCTGTCCTCCAAATTGGCTAAAAAAGGAAATGATGGGTATAGAGATCTATTGTACACCACATGAAAGTAGGAGGAGAAAGGATATTTTGAAGCAGGTTTCTTTGATTAAAGTCTCATTTCTCAAATGCATAGGGAACTGAGTCAAATTTATAAAAAATAAAAAAGTAAGAACCATTCCCCATTTGATAGATGATCAAAAGATATAAACTATGCCAAAAGGGCTATAAAATCATGTATATTCTTTGATCTATCAATACCACTACTAGGCATAAATCCCAAAAGATATTTTAAAAAAGGAAAGAGACATAAGTATAAAAATATTTACAGCAGCTTTTTATCTTCTCAGGCCAAAGAATTGGAAACTGAGGGGATGTGTATCAATTGGGGAATGGCTGAATAAGTTATGGTATGTGATTATAAAAGAATATTATTGTTTTACTGAAAATAATGAACAGGATACCCTCAGAAAAACCTAGAAAGTCATTGATGTACTCAAGCAAAGTAAAATGTACTGAGGACAAAGTAATAGCAGTGCTGTGAGATGATCAACTATGAATGACTTTGCTATTCTCAGCTACACGTGGATCATGACTACTCTGTAGAAGGACTCACAATGAAAAATGCTATCTATCCCCAGAGAAAGAACTGATTGTGTATTTTCGTTTTGGCTTTATTTTTCTTGAGCAATATTTTGCATAACTTCACATGTACCTTTTTAATTGGGGTTGGGATCAGAAGGAAGGGACAGAATCTAGAACTCAAAGTTTTAAAAAGAAATGTAAAACAAACTGTTTTGCATGTAACTGGGGAAAATAAAAATATTAAATATAAAAAAGAGTCCTGAGCTTAAATTTAAGTTCAGCTACCTCTTAACTAACTGCTTGATCCTGGGTAAGTTATTTAGCTTCTGTCTCTTCTGTTTCCTTTTCTTTAAAATAATAATAGCTTTTATCTCCCAAGATTATTCTGTGGATAAAATGAGGATAAAGTATTTTGCAAACGTTATAGTGTTACATAAATGCTGCTTATAACAATATCAATGATAATGAATAATACTTTTGATTATAATTTTTATAAGTAGGAGTGTGCTAGAACCATCTCAGACCTAGAAGAGCTGATTGTTAAATTTTCATTGTAAGCATTTATACCTTGGGTACTGACAAACACTACAAATCAGAGCTTGATTTATCTTTCTTTATTGATTATCTATAGTTAAGAACATAATGGAGAAAATGTCAACAAAAAGATTAAACTTGAGGAAGCTAGGTGATACACTGGATAGAACACCAGCCCTGAAGTCAGGAGAACCTGAGTTCAAATTTGATCTCAGATACTTAATACTTCCTAGCTGTGTTACCTCGGGCAAGTCACTTAACCCCAATTGCCTCAGGAGAAAAAAAAGATTAAACTTAAAAGTGCATCATGGGGGTCAGCTAGGTGGCGCAGTGGATAGAGCACCAGCCTTGAATTCTGGAGGACCCGAGTTCAAATCTGATCTCAGACACTTATCACTTCCTAGCTGTGTGACCTTGGGCAAGTCACTTAACCCCAGCCTCAGGAAAAATAAAAACAAACAAACAAACAAACAAACAAAAAACAAAAAAAAGTGCATCATGGATACTTTTTTCCTTTGAAAGCCTCTTGTTGAATATTTGCCAGAATACCCCTAATTATGAACCACAGAAATACTCTTTCAATGTGAATTGTGTCTGCCTATTTCATTCCTCACTCTAATGCCACATTTTCTATAGTTAGTTTTGTTTTTCTTCTAGCCATTCTTATCAACTGTTGTTAGGAATGTTGTAGAAGGAAATCTTACTAGGATAAAACTAGCCCAAAAGCCATCTAAAATCCCTTCTAATGCAGAGATTGTTAAAGAGTAGTTTTCTTTTCTTTTTAAAAAATAATTCCAGATTCTTTTCATTAACTTTCCTATCCTTTCCTCTCTTCTTCTGTATGAGTTAATAGTGCTTTCTTTAAGTAAAGTTACGTACCTCCTATCAGCATTTTAGAACCCAGAACTGTTGAAGGGACTTGTGCAGAATCTTTTAACCCAATTTATTTTACAGAGAAGAAAACTGACTCAAAGAGAAGGGATTTGCCCAAGATTACAGAACAAGCTACAGAGCTATTATGAAACTTAAATGTTCTAAATTCTATTGTGATTTTTCTGCCTCCTTCCTTCCCTTCACCATGCTAGAATGTCCTCCTTCCTCAGTTTTGCAGTTTGTAATTTTTATATTTAATATAATTTTCCATAAACTCCCCAGTTTTCTCCCTCCTCAAATCATGTTCATTTGCTTATTGGTATTAGTGTGATGTTATTCCCTTAAGAGAGAAGACTAGGACCCAGTTATCCTGCCTTTAATACTTTGTTCCTCCAAATGAAATTCCTGTTGATTCAGTATTCCATAATGAAAAGGAAGGGATAGATCTGAAATAGTTAAAATGAAATACCCAGGAAGTCTGAGATTTATTTTTGTATTGAGGGAGAGACAAAAAGACACATATACATAGATATGTGTCTGTGCCTGTGTATGTCTTTTAATAAGTCCTAATAAAACAAAAAAAAATTGTCTAAAAGTACCATTACAGTAAATGAGTAAAAAATACCATTACAGACATTTATTTAAAAAATGACACTGTACATGACATGTACACCAGAAACTCAAGACAATTTCTCAGAAAAAGGTTAATCCCCATATCAATCACCCTTCAAAAGTTTTTATCCACCCAGTCAAAATAACATGGTCTCTTTCTAAAAACATGACATCTAGGTTTTGCCAAGAAGATCTGTAGACTACATGTTTATCTTAGACTGTCCTTAGAAGACTATATCAATGATTAGATAAAAATTCTTGGAGCCTTTTCAAATCTAAGAGAAAAAAAAAAAAAAAGAATGGAGTAGAGGAACTTATCCAAACTTTGTTTTCTTTCCTTGTGTCTTATTATCTTTAACTCCTGCTCTACTTCCTAAGAAGCTACCTTGACCTTCAGATTTTTTTTTCAGTTTTCTGCCACCAAAGCCCACCTGGTATCCTTTTCTACCTTCTCCTCTTTGGTGTCTTCCTCTACCATCAGATGTATCTTACCCCATATAACAACCATGGCCTCCAAGGGCACTCAAAATTAATTTTAGACCAGTCTTACTTTCATCTCACCAGTCTCCTTATCTTCCACAAGTTTTCTTTAGCATTTTTCTGAGTTGAAAATCCACAAATTTTAAAACCCTTCAAAACAACCTTGGTTCCCTATCAGTGATTATCCTCATTGCAAACTTAATCATGCACTATTTCAGTAATTATTCTGTCCATACACACACACTCACACACACACACACACACACACACACAACACACACACATCCTTTAAATTTTACCTTGGTTGTTTTGAGGCAAGTTAAGAAATGCTGACTTTTTCAAAACACTTTTTGGTATAATTTTTCATCAATGGACACTGGAGATGAAGTTATTCAATGCAAGCATATTTGAGTCCACTGACATTGCTCCTACTCTTGGAATTACTCTTTTCACCTCTTGTATTCCCTTGCCCTTGCTATTTCTTCTCTGTGTAGTCTTGTATAAAAGATTCAACAGTAATGTCTGTTCATTGTTTCTTTTCAAAGGCCTTGTTTGTTTGCTTCTTTTTTAAAAAATCAAATGTAGGCAATTTCTTTGGTTGTCCTGTATAAGTTTTATAGAACGTCAAACTTGACTTTCTCCTGAATCACTTTATTAAGCAGATTCCTGATGAAGAGTGCCTTTGTATGGCAGTCTTTATTGTGTGTGTGTGTGTGTGTGTGTGTGTGTGTGTGTGTATGTGTGCATTTCTTTCTTTTTCTTTTTTCTTTTTCAAGCTTCATTGACTGATTTCTTTTCTTTTTTGTAAAAAAGTCTGTAATGCCAGTTTTTTTTTTAGTTTGGAAGCAGTTGTGTTGAAGTTCAGATTTCCAATGAAGAGGCAAACATTTATAGATGTTTAATTTCCAATTGCTGTTTCTTGACTTTGGGGCTTTCTGTTTGTCCATTTCACTTTGTCTATTTCCAGATATTTCTTTGGCTTTTTTTCAGGCACTTCCTCTTTCTCCTCTTTCTCAGATTTCCTGTTTTTTACAGGGATAACTTTTACAGGAGTAACCTTTCCTTTTGCAAATGTGGTATCTATAGTGTTATCATCATGTCATTCATCTTCTTTACTATCTTCCTCTTCCTCCTTTTCGTCCTTTTTCTCAATCTTGCTTAGATGAAGCTACTCCCATTTGTATTCCTTTACATGGAACAAACTCTCAGTCCTCACTTTCTTCACTGTTATCATCTTCAGATTCATTATCCTCTTTCTTGGCATTCTTTCCATTTTTTTGCTGCCCTGGCTGGGAAAACTACTACTCTCTTACTGGGACTTATGATTGCCTTTTTGGCAGGGGTGCGAACAGCAACGACTATTTTGGCTGGTGGTATCTTCTTTCCTGAATTAAACACAGTTTTCTTGCTTTTCTTCTGGAGGGAATGACCTCTTTTCTACTCCTTGTATATTGAATTTATGACATATCCTCATTCTCACTGTCTTTTATCTCTTTGGGGAGAAACAATTTTCTGCATTTTTTGTATCCTTTTTGAGCTACACCATGGTGGCAATGTATAACTACTGAAGGGCAGCATCAGTGGCAGTGTGGAGTCTAGTGATGATGGCAGGAGATCCATCCTTAGGCATCCCTCTGCTAGAAGAAATTTAAGGGATATTAATAGTGGTTTTGTGTGTGTGTGTGTGTGTGTGTGTGTGTGTGTGTGTGTGTGTAATTCATCAATTGGTAATATTCTGGATTCTATTTATATCCAACATACATCTTTCAATTGGTCTTTAGGTCACTTTTAGTGTTTATAGTTTTTGGAGATGGTGATTATTTTGTGATTTGAAATCATATATTATTCCCATCAGAATATTTATGTTAAAATATTTTTTTCCTCATTTGTATTTGAACTTTATATTTGAACATACAATTCAGTTCATTCCCCTCTTCTTATTTAATTCTGCATCCTATTTGCTATCCATGGTGCTTCAAGGATATACTTGCTAATAATGTAGATCATTTGCCTAAGGATATTTTAGAGACAAGAATATAATCATTTGGCTTGATGATTGCTATTAATGCTCTCTTCATTATTGTCTTTAGGTGGTAATCATGCCTTTCATAACATTTCTTCCCCCCATCCATTTGATATCTTTTTCTTTTCTGAGATTGAATTTCTGCTTATTTTCAAGATTGTACTGCCAATGGAAAAAAATTCTCCCATATGTATTTAGGTAGGTTAAACTATTCTTCCTTATTTTATCATTTTAAGGGTGATTTTCACTTCCTTATTTAAAACATTGGGGGCGGAGGTGTCAGAGGTCAAATATGATGGCACTACTCTTAATTGATGATGCTGGTAAGAAAGCAAGATGATTAGAGGAACAGAAATGAATTGCTTAAAACTCATTGGAAAGAAGAAACCAAATAGATAATTGGTTTAATTCAATAGCTTTTTGATGACAGTTGGGTTAGCAATACACACAAGAGAAAAAAAATCAAGAATACACATAGCTCAGAATATGACATACAATTGGTTAAGCAGAATAATCAATTCAATTGAATTAATCCATGATTATCTATCTATCTATCCATCCATCCATTCATCTATCTATCCATTTATCTCTCCATCTACCTATCTATTGGATAAGTGTTGTGAATAAAGTGAATTTGGTATAGAACTAAATAGGAAGAAAACAAGCTAAATAACATTTGGGAAATGGTGCCTCAAAATTCAATAATCAATAAGCAAATCTACAGAAAACTTGGCTTGAGACCCAACTAAGCATCATTATTTCAAGAGTATTCAAAGCTGGCAGTAGGACAACAAATAGATGCAAAAGGGAACACATTTGTCAGCATTTCTCTAACAATCTATTTTCATCATCAGTGACAGAAGAACCATTGTATTTCAACTCCAACAAATTGGTTCCTGATGTGCTATATGAGGAAGCTGAAATGGCACTTAAGAAGATTAAGTCTAGAAGAGAAGATGGACCCAGGGAAGTATATACTAAGGAAACCTATGCTGGAGGTGACACAATCTTGAAAGCATTGAAGGAACATTTTAAAGATATTATAAAGAAGGAAAGACATTAGAAGAATGGAGAAAAATATGGATTATTTTATTATCCACTGAAAATGGAGAAGATTTTAAGGGAGACAGCAAGACATAGTAGAAGTAGTGGATTTAACTTTGGAGAAATAAAACCAAGCTCACATTATGACTTTACCACTTACTACCTGTGTGATGACAAGCAAATCACCTAAACTCTCTGGATTTTAGTTTGCATAAGTGTAAAATGAGGAGATTGAACTATATGATATCTAAGATACCTTACAATTTTAAATATATGATTCTATGCTCACTATCAATATATGTGTGTACTCAATCATATTAATAACATCTTTTATAAGAGTGATTTATATTTGTATCAAAAATATCTTTGAAAATGACCAACAGGATGATTTCAGAAAGGCCTGGAGAGACTTACATGAACTGATGCTGAGTGAAATGAGCAGTACTAAGAGATCATTATATACTTCAACAACAATACTATATGATGATCAATTCTGATAGACATGGCCCTCTTCAACAATGAGATGAACCAAATCAGTTCCAATAGAGCAGTAATGAACTGAACCAGCTACACCCAGCAAAAGAACTCTGGGAGATGACTATGAACCACTACATAGAATTTCCAATCCCTCTATTTTTGCCCATCTGCATTTTGGATTTCCTTCACAGGCTAATTGTACACAATTTCAAAGTCCAGTTCTTTTTGTACAGCAAAATAACTGTTTGGACATATATACATATATTGTATTTAATTTATACTTTAACATATTTAACATGTATTGGTCAACCTGCCATCTGGGGGAGGGGATGGGGAGAAGGAAGGGAAAAATTGGAACAAAAGGTTTGGCAATTGTCAGTGTTGTAAAATTACCCATGCATATATCTGGTAAATAAAAACTATAATAAAAATATCTTTGATTGGGACAGCTAGGTGGTACAGTGGATAGAGCCCCAGTCCTGAATTTAGGAGGACCTGGGTTCAAATCTGATCTCAGACACTTAACACTTCCTAGTTGTGTGATCCTGGGCATGTCACAACTCCAATCGCCTCAGGAAAAACAACAAAAAAATTTGATTCAAAAAAAGATATTTTAGGCTTTCATAAGCAATTGTCAAAAGCAGAACACAAATAAAAGATGCAGAAAATACAAGATCAATTTCCTTACTGAATATTAATGCAAAAAATTTAAATAAAATATTAGCAAGAAGATTACAGAAATCACAAAGATCATATACCATGACCAGGTAGGATTCATATCAATAGAAATGCAGGGCTAGTTCAATATTAGAAAAACTATGAAGGTTTACCATATCAATAATAAAAACAATAAAAAAGCATATGATTACATCATAGATACAGAAAAAAACTTTGACAAAATAAAATACTCATTCCTAGTAAAAACAATAGAAAATATGGAAATTGATGGAGCCTCTCTAAAACAATAAAATAGTATCTATGTCTAAGAGCAAGCATTATATGAAACAGAAATAAACTTGAAGCCTTCTCAGTAAGATCAAGTGTGAAGCAAGGATGTTCATTATCAGTACTATTATATCATCACTAGCATTACAAATGCTAGCAATAGTAATAAGACAAGAAAAAGAATTTGAAAGAATAAAAATAGGCAACTGTCACTCTTTGCAGATAATATTCTGCAAAAATATACTTAGAGAACCCTAGTCAATCATTTAAAAAATTATTTCAAACAATTAACTTCATCAAAGTTGTAGAATGTAAAATAAACTCACACAAATCATTAATATTTCTATATTTTGCCAGAAAAACTCAGTGGAAAGAGCTATAAAGAGAAATTACATTTAAAATAACTGGAGACAATATAAAATTTTTGGGAGTCTACCAACAAAGAGAAACTCGTGGGTTATATGAATATAATTACAAAATACTTTTTACATTAATAAAGACATCTAAATAATTAAATATTAATTACTTATGATAGGAGTCAATATGATAAAATGATAATTTTAACCTAAGCTAATTACTTATTTGGTGACATGCCAAACTACCAAAGAATTATTTTATAGGACTAGAAAAAAGAATGGTAAAATTCATTTAGAAGAACAAAATGTCAAGAACATTATGGTGATCAATGAAAAAATTATTAAGGAAGGCAGTCTACCAGTTCCAGATTTCAAACTATATTATGAAGGGGTAATCTTCTAAATAAACTGGTACTGGTTAAGAAATAGAATGATGAATCAGTGGAATAGATTAAGTATATGATACACAGTAGTAAGTGACTATAGTAATCTAGTATTTAATAAACCCAAAGATTCAACCTGTTGGGGTAAGAACTTAATGCTTAATAAATATTTTTGGGAAAATGGAAAGGCAATTTGACAGAAAGTACACTTAGAACTACATCTAAAGGTAGGGTAAAATGTATAAATGATTTATAGATGAAGAGTGCTAGCATGAACAAATTAGGTGAGCATAGAAAAAATAAATCTGAGGCCAGAGCCAACATGCAGAGTAAAGGCAGGAACTTGTGCAATTTCTCCCCCAAACTCCTCCAAATTTCTTTAAATAATGACTTATACAAATATTAGAGATCAAAACATCCCCAAAATGTAGTAGAATTTTCTAGCCAAAGGCAACTTAGAAACTCAGCAGAAAAGGTCTGTGACACCAGGGTAGGAGTCCAGTGTGCAGTCCCAGGGCAGGACATGCTAGCATAGCCCCGAACCCAGCCCCATCACCAATCCTGATTTGACCTTTGAATCAGTAGCAGTACTGGTGACTTCCAGACTTCAGTCCAGAGACACCAAAGAGGGACCTGGAAAGTCAGCAGAAAGGTCTGTGGAACAAAGGTGAGAGAGCCCAGCATGCAATTCCAGTGCAAAACTGGCTCTGACCTCAACTTTGGCCCAGACTTCAGTGTCAGCAAGGGAGGACCTCTGAATCAGCAGCAGTATTGGAGACTTCTGGACTTCTCAACCCAAGGACACCAGGGAAAACTTGGAAGGTCAGTGGAGAGTCTGTGTTATTGCTGGTGGGAGTCTGGTGTGTTTAGCCTTGGCCAACACTAGATCCTACAGCCGCAGTGGGACACACTTAATAGCTCCAGGACAGAAAGAGTGCTTGTGATCAGATTCCTAGAAAGATTTCTGAAAACAGCTACACAAAAGCCCTGAAGCTTGGGACAATGCACTCTTCATCCTGGAAACAGAGCCCTACTTTAACAAAGAGTTAAAAGCAGAGAAATAGGCTAGGAAAATGAGCAGAAAACAAAAAAAGTTTCTGACAAATGAAAGTTATTATGGTGACAAGAAAGATCAAAGCACACACTCAGAAGATGATAATAAAGCTCCTACATCCAAAGCCTGCAACAAAAATAACAACTGGGCTGAGGTTTTGGAAGAGCTCAAAAGGGACTTTGAAAATAAAATAAAAGAGATAGAGGAAAAATTAGGGAAGGAATTGAGAGAGGTGCAAAGGAAAATGCAAAAGGAGAAGAACGTCTTAAAAAACAAATTTGGCCAGTTGGCAAAGGAGGTACAAAAGCTCACTGAAGAAAATAATTTCTTAAAAAATAGAATAAGCAAATGGAAGCTAATGACTTCATAATAAATCAAGATACAATAAAAAAACCAAAAAAAAAAATAGAAAACAGTGCATACCCTTTGATCCAGCAGCGTTGCTACTAGGTTTGTATCCCAAAGAGATCTTAAAGAAGGGAAAGGGACCTGTATGTGCAAGAATGTTTGTGGCAGCCCTCTTTGTGGTGGCCAGAAACTGGAAAGTACATGGATGCCCATCAATTGGAGATTGGTTGAATAAATTGTGGTATATGAATAATATGGAATATTATTGTTCTGGAAGAAATGACCAACAGGATGATTTCAGAAAGGCCTGGAGAGACTTACATGAACTGATGCTGAGTGAAATGAGCAGGACCAGGAGATCATTATATACTTCAACAACAATATTATATGATGATCAATTCTGATGAATGAGGCCCTCTCCAACAATGAGATGAACCAAATCAGTTCCAATGGAGCAGTAATGAACTGAACCAGCTACACTCAGTGAAAGAACACTGGGAGATGACTATGAACCACTACATAGAATTTCTAATCCCTCTAATTTTGTCTGCCTGCATTTTGGATTTCCTTCACAGACTAAATGTACACTATTTCAAAGTCCAATTCTTTTTGTTCAGCAAAACAACTGTTTGGTCATGTATACATATATTGTATTTAATTTATACTCTAACATATTTAACATGTATTGGTCAACCTGCCATCTGGGGGGGGGAGGAAGGGAAAAATTGGAACAAATGGTTCTGCAATTGTCATTGTTGTAAAATTACCCATAAAAATATCTGGTAAATAAAAACTATTAGATATGAAAAAAAATAGAAAACAATGTGTAATATCTCACTGGAAAAAACAATTGACTGGAAAATGGATCCAGGAAAAAATAATTTGAAAATTATTGTCTACCTGGAAGTCACGATCACAAAAAAAGCCTGGACATCTTCTTTCAAGAAATTATCAAGTTGGAAAAGTGTCCTGATATTCTAGAACAGAAGGTAAAATAGTAGTGGAAAGAATCTAATTAACACCTGCTGAAAGAGATCCCAAAATGAAATCTCCCAGGAATATTATACTCAAATTCCAGAACTCCCAGAATAAAGAAAAAATATTGCAAGCATCCAGCAAGAAACAATTCAAGTATAGTGGAATCACAGTCAGGATAACCAAGATTTAGCATCTTCTACATTAAAGGACCAGAGGGTTTGGAATATGATACTCTGGAGAGCAATGAAATTTAGGATTGCAGCCAAGAATCACCTACGCAGCAAAACTGAGTATAATCCTTTGGAAGAAAAGGTAGTAATTCAATGAAGCAGAGTATTTTCAAGTATGCATGATGAAAAGATTAGAGCTGAATGAAAAATTTGATTTTCAAATACAGGACCCTGGAGAAAAGGAGGTAATCAGGAAAGTGATATCATAAGGGACTTAATAAAGTTTATCTGTTTACATTCCTACATGGAAGGATGATAGTTGTAACTTGTTGGTACTTAGAAGAAGTATATATAGACAAAGGGCAAGAGTGTGAGTTGAATATGAAGGGATAATATTTTTTTAAAAAATGATGAAGTTAAAAACCTGGAAACGGAGTGGATGCCCATCAATTGGAGAATGGCTGAATAAGTTATGGTATATGAATGTTATGGAATATTATTTTTCTATAAGAAACAATCAACAGAATGATTATAGCTAGAGACCTGGAGAGACTTACATGAACTAATACTAAGTGAAATGAGCAGAACTAAGGGATCATTATACATGGCAACAAGATTATATGAAGATCAATTCTGATGAAGGAGGCTCTTTTCAACAATTGAGGCTAGTTTCAATGATGTTGTGATGAAAAGAGCCATCTATTCCCAGAGAGAGGACTGTGGAAACTGACTATGGATCACAACATAGCATTTTCACTCTTTTTGTTGTTATTTGATTGCATTTTTTTTCTTTCTCATATTTTTTGCTTTTTTGATCTGATTTTTCTTGTGTAGCATGATAATTGTAGAAATATGAGTGCATACGTTGGATTCAACATATATTTTTTAACATGTTTAACATATATTGGATTACTTGCCATTTAAGGGAAGGGGTTTGGGGAAGGGAAAGAAATTTGGAATACAAGGTTTTGCAAGGGTTAATGTTAAAAAATTATCTATACATATGTTTTAAAAATAAAAAGCTTTGATTAAATATGATGAAATGTTTTTCTTTTTTTATTTTATAATTATAAAATTTTTTTGGACACTATATATACGAGTAATGTTTTTTTTTTTAAATAACATTATCCCTTGTATTCATTTTTCCAAATTATCCCCTCCCTCCCTCTACTCCCTCCCCTAGATGACAGGCAGTCCCATACATTTTACATGTGTTACAGTATAACCTAGATAGAACATATGTGTGTAAATCCATTTTTCTTGTTGCACATTAAGTATTAGATTCCAAAGGTATAAGTAACCTAGGTAGATAGACAGTAGTGCTAACAATTTACATTCACTTCCCAGTGTTCCTTCTCTGGGTGTAGTTGTTTCTGTCCATCATTGATCAACTAGAAGTGAGTTGGATCTTCTTTATGTTGAAGATATCCACTTCCATCAGAATACATCTTCATAAAACATTGTTGTTGAAGTGTACAGCGATCTTGTGGTTCTATTCATTTCACTCAGCATCAGTTGATGTAAGTCTCTCCAAGCCTCTCTGTATTCTTCCTGCTGGTCATTTCTTACAGAGCAATAATATTCCATAACCTTCATATGCCATAATTTACCCAACCATTCTCCAATTGATGGACATCCATTCATCTTCCAGTTTCTAGCCACTACGAAAAGAGCTGCCACAAACATTTTGGCACATACAGGTCCGATTCCCCTCTTTAGTATTTCTTTGGGATATAAGCCCAATAGCAGCAATGCTGGATCAAAGGGTATGCACAGTTTGATAACTTTTTGGGCATAGTTCCAAATTGCTCTCCAGAATGGTTGGATTCTTTCACAACTCCACCAACAATGTATTAGTGTCCCTGTTTTCCCACATCCCCTCCAACATTCATCATTATTTGTTCCTATCATCTTAGCCAATCTGACAGGTCTGTAGTGGTATCTCAGAGTTGTCTTAATTTGCATTTCTCTGATCAGTAGTGATTTGGAACACTCTTTCATATGAGTAGATATAATTTCAATTTCATCATCTGAGAATTGTCTGTTCATATTCTTTGACCATTTATCAATTGGAGAATGGTTTGATTTCTTATAAATTAGGGTCAGTTCTTTATATATTTTGGAAATGAAACCTTTATCAGAACCTTTAACTGTAAAAATATTTTCCCAATTTGTTACTTCCCTTCTAATCTTGTTTGCATTTGTGCAGAAACCTTTTAGTTTGATGTAATCAAAATCTTCTATTTTGTGATCAATAATGATCTCTAGTTCTCCTCTGGTCATAAATTCCTTCCTCCTCCACAGGTCTGAGAGGTAGACTATTCTCTGTTCCTCTAATCTATTTATGATCTCATTCTTTATGCCTAAATCATGGACCCATTTTGATCTTATCTTGGTATATGGTGTTAAGTGTGGATCCATATCTAATTTCTGCTATACTAATTTCCAGTTTTCCCAACAGTGTTTTTCAAATAATGAATTTTTATCCCTAATGTTGGTATCTTTGGGTTTGTCAAAGACTAGATTGCTATAGATGTACCCTTTTTTGTCCTTTGTACGTAATCTGTTCCACTGATCAATAGGTCTATTTCTTAGCCAATACCAAATGATTTTGGTGACTGCTGCTATATAATATAACTTTAGATCAGATACACCTAGAGCACCTTCATCTGACTTTTTTTTCATGAGTTCCCTTGCAATTCTTGACCTTTTATTCTTCCATATGAATTTTGTTGTTATTTTTTCTAGGTCATTAAAATAGTTTCTTGGGGGTCTGATTGGTATAGCACTAAATAAAAAGATTAGTTTGGGCAGTATTGTCATCTTTATTATATTAGCTCGGCCTATCCGAGAGCACTGAATGCCTTTCCAATTATTTAAATCTGACTTTATTTTTGTGGCAAGTGTTTTGTAATTTTGCTCATATAATTCCTGACTTTTCTTTGGAAGATGGATTCCCAAATATTTTATACTCTCAACATTTGTTTGGAATGGAATTTCTCTTTGTATCTCTTGCTGTTGCATTTTGTTGATGATGTATAAAAATGCTGAAGATTTATGTGGATTTATTTTGTATCCAGCAACTTTGCTAAAATTGTAAATTATTTCTAATAATTTTTTATTAGAATCTCTGGGGTTTTCTATGTATACCATCATATCATCTGCAAAGAGCGATAGTTTGATTTCCTCATTTTCTACTCTAATTCCTTGAATCTCTTTCTCGGCTCTTATTGCCGAGGCTAGCGTTTCTAGTACTATATTGAATAGTAATGGTGATAGTGGGCAACCTTGTTTCACTCCTGATCTTACTGGGAAAGGTTGCAGTTTATTTCTATTGCATATTATGCTTACTGAAGGTCTTAAATATATGCTCCTGATTATTCTAAGGAATAGTCCATTTATTCCTATACTCTCAAGAGTTTTTAGTAGGAATGGATGTTGGATTTTGTCAAATGTTTTTTCTGCATCTATTGAGATGATCATATGGTTCTTATTAATTTGATTATTAATATGGTCAATTATATTAATAGTTTTCCTAATATTAAACCAGCCCTGCATTCCTGGAATAAATCCTACTTGATCATAGTGTATTATCCTGGGCATGATTTTCTGAAGTCTTTTTGCTAATATCTTATTTAAGATTTTAGCATCAATATTCATTAAGGAAATTGGTCTATAGTTTTTTTTCTCAGTTTTCGATCTACCTGGTATAGGTATCAGTACCATGTCTGTGTCATAAAAGGAGTTTGGCAGGACTCCTTCATCCCCTATTTTTTCAAATAGGTTATATAACATTGGGGCTAGTTGTTCTTTAAATGTTTGGTAGAATTCACATGTAAATCCATCTGGTCCTGGGGATTTTTTCCTGGGGAGTTGATTAATAGCTTGTTCTATTTCTTTTTCTGAAATGGGACTATTTAAGTTATTTATCTCCTCCGCTGTTAATCTAGGAAGCCTATATTTTTGAAGGAAGTCATCCATTTCACTTAAGTTATCAAATTTATTTGTATAAAGTTGGGCAAAGTAACTCCTTATTATTTCTCTAATTTCTTCTTCATTGGTGGAAAGATCCCCCTTTTCATTTGTAAGACTAACAATTTGATTTTCCTCTTTTCTTTTTCTGATCAGATTTGCCATAGGTTTATCTATTTTATTGGCTTTTTCATAAAACCAACTCTTGGTTTTATTTATTAATTCAATAGTTTTTTTACTTTCAATATTATTGATTTCTCCTTTTAATTTTAGTATTTCAAGTTTGATTTTTGGTTGGGGGTTTTTGAATTTGGTCTTTTTCTAGCTTTTTAAGTTGCAGGCCCAATTCATTAATCTTCTCTTTCTCTATTTTGCTCAAATAAGCCTCTAAAGATATAAAATTTCCCCTTATTACTGCTTTAGCTGCATCCCACAGATTTTGGTATGATGTCTCATCATTGTCATTATCTTGGGTGAAATGATTAATTGTTTCTATAATTTGCTGTTTCACCCAGTCATTCTTTAAGATGAGATTATTCAATTTCCAATTGCTTTTTGGTCTATTTACCCCTAACTTCTTATTGAATGTAGTTTTTATTGCATTGTGATCTGAGAAGAAAGTATTTCTGCCTTCCTGCATTTAATTTTGAGATCTTTATGTCCTGATATATGGTCAATTTTTGTATAGGTTCCATGAACTGCTGAGAAGAAAGGATATTCCTTTCTATCACCATTCAGTTTTCTCCAAAGGTCTATCATACCTAGTTTTTCTAATGTTCTCTTTACTTTTCAAATTTCTTTCTTATTTGTTTTGTGGTTTGATTTGTCTAAATCTGAGAATGCAAGGTTGAGATCTCCCACTATTATAGTTTTACTGTCTATTTCTTCTTACAACTCTCTAATCTTTTCCTTTAGAAAGTTAGATGCTATACCACTTGGTGCATATATGTTTAGTATTGATATGGCTACATTTTCTATGCTACCTTTTAGCAGGATATAGTTTCCTTCCTTATCTCTTTTAATTAGATCAACTTCTGCTTTTGCTTGATCTGAGATAAGGATGGCTACCCCTAGCTTTTTTGGCTTTACCCGAAGCATAATAGATTCTGCCCAACCTTTTCCCTTTTCTCTGTATGTATCTCACTGCTTTAAGTGTGTTTCCTGTAAACAACATATTGTAGGGTTCTGACTTTTGATCCAGTCTGCTATCCATCTCCGTTTGATGGGAGAGTTCATCCCATTCACATTTACAGTTAAAATTACAAATTCTATATTTCCTGCCATCATATTATCCCCAGATTATGCTTTTTTTCCTTGACTCCCCTGAACCCCTTCCCCAATATTTAATTTACAGACCCCACTTGTGATGCGCAGCCCTCCCTTTTTAGTATCTCTCCCTCCTCCTTCCAAATCCCTTCCTTTTTCTTGTACCTTTCCCTTATTTCCCTTTTTCCTTTTCCTCTCCCCCCTTTTAATGAGGTGAGAGAGAATTCTCTGAAAAAACAAATATGTCAATTATTTACTCTTTGAGCCTACTCTGATGAGAGTAAGATTCACACAATGTTTCACCCCCTCCCTAAATTCCCTCAGATGTGGTATATTTTTCTATGCCTCTTCCTGGGATATAGTTTCCCTCTTTTTATCACTCCTTCCCCTTTTTGTGATACTACCCCCTTCCCTTTACTACTCCCCCCCTTTTTATATCAGTAAAATCAAATTATCCATGCGGACTTTCTATATATCCACAAGAGAGATAGAGTTCTCAAGAGTTCTTTTTACCTTTTTTTGTTTCTCTTCAGTCTTGTGGATGTAGATCAAATTCTTTTTTTTTTTGTTTAAGTCTGGTTTTTTCTTAGAAACAAATGGAATTCCTCTGTTTCATTAAATGACCATCTTCTTCCATGGAAGAAAATGCTGAATTTTGCTGGATAATTTATTCTTGGTTGCAATCCTTGATCTTTTGCCTTTCAGAATATCAGGTTCCAGGCCCTTCGATCTTTTAAGGTGGAGGCAGCCAGATCTTGAGTGACCCTTATTGTGGCACCTTGATATTTGAATTGCTTTTTTCTAGCTGCTTGCAATATTTTTTCCTTTGTTTGGTAGTTCTGCAGCTTTGCCACAATATTCTGTGGAGTTCTTTTTTTAGGGTCTTTTTCAGAAGATGTTCGATGAATTCTTTCAACGCCTATTTTCCCTTCTGTTTCTATTGTCTCTGGACAGTTCTCGTTGAAGATTTCCTGTAAAATAGGATCTAGGCTCTTTTTTTGGTCATAGTTTTCAGGAAGTCCAATGATCCTCAGATTATCTCTCCCAGATCTATTTTTCAGGTCTATAGATTTTCCCAGTAAGTATTTGACGTTATTCTCCAGCTTTTCTTTTCTTTTCTTTTTCTTTTCTTTTCTTTTTTTTTTTTTTGACTGATTCTTGGGTTCTCAATGAATCATTCATTTCTATTTGTTCTGTCCTGATTTTTAGTGAGTTATTTTCTTAATTCACATTTTTTTAGTTCTTTTTATATATGCCCAATTGAGTTTTTAAATGAATTATTTTGCTCTATTGAATTTTTTTCCCTTTCCCTAATTTTTTTCCAGATTCCAGATTTCAGAAATCCTACTTTCCTGTGATTTTTAAACCTTTTCTAATTCACAAATTTTGTTTCCCTGCATCTCCTGTGAATTCTTTATTTTTTCCAACTCAAATTTCAGAACATTGTTATTCTCTATCATAGCTTCTCTTTCCTTTCCCCATTTTTCTTCAAACTCTCTTAACTTTTTAATAGTCTCTTCTAGGAGAGAGTTATGTGATGGGGGGCAGGTATTGTTCCCCTTTAGAGTGTTATCTGCTGACTCTCTGCTATTAACTTCCTTGGGGTTGGATACCCGCTCTTTCTCTATGTAGAAGGAATCAATTGTTCTCTTCAGCTTTTTACTCATGGTTAAAAATCTTTTGGGGTCTGCCCTTTGGGTAAGAAGTTTATTTATTTATTTCTTTACCAGATTCCTCCCAGACTGGATAGATGCAGCGGCTCCGATGCTTGAGCTAACAGATAGCTCTGGGAGAGAGTTCCCCTCCCCCTACCTGGAAGTGCTTCAGAGGTGATTAGTACAGCTGCTCTGTGAGGATTGCCCAGTGAAGTACCCCGCTGTGTGTCCTAGTGACTTCCCTGAGGTTTAAGACTGAACAGTAAAGGCGACACAAAGCCCAGCCAATGGGTCCTGTGGGGCATGGATATCAGTAGCTGATGTGAAAAGCCCCTACACTCAAACTGGAAGTGTCTGCCTGGAAACCGTGGTCCCTATTTCAAAGGTTCCGCTTCTCTGGGACTTCCAAGGCTGAGTTCCACATCCTCCAGCCAACCCTGGCACTATGTGGATTAGATGTTGCCTCAGGGTGTGTCCCTGCTGTTCAGGCTCTTAACTACCCAAGGTCAAGTCCTGGACAGCAGAAAGCGGCTGCACAGCCGTGCCAGGATCTGTTAGATCACTTCTGGATTGGGGTGACTCTAGGATGTGGCTTTATATTTTAAAGTGGCTTGATTTCTCTTCTGAACTGCTGTTTTATAAGCAGAGAAGAGCTATCAGCCTATGACAGATTCCTCTATCTCAGTGGCTTCTCTGATTCCAGAGTTCTCCCCAGCCTGATCGGCACAGTGTGCTAGCACTTAACTACCGTGTTTCCCCGATAATAAGACACTGTCTTATTATTTTTTGGGGACTAAAAAACACCAGAGGGCTTATTTTCAGGGGAGGGCTTATTTTATCCTCCATCATGCCCCTTTTATCCTCCATCATGCCCATTTTAGCCTCCATCATGCCCCTTTTAGCCTCCATCATGCCCCCTGAGTGCTTATTTTATTCTCCATCGCTTACTGAACTTACCGAGTTTTTAGATGGTCCTGTCTCAGCTCTACTCCGCGGCGCTGCTCTCAGTAGCGCCAGCAAGCAAATCACCAGGGAAGAAGAGGATGACGCGCTCACTGCTGCAGCTCTGATTGGATGCAGCTCGGAGCGCGACGTGTGTTTCACCCGGGAGGGGAGGGCGGCGCTGCTTACTGAAGGTACCGCTACGCAGCATATAGCGCAGGGGATCACCATGATGACCGTTTTCATAGTAAGTTCGATAGGGCTTATTTTCGGGGGAGGGCTTATTTTAGCGGAATATTAAAGAGTATGTGGGTGTCTTATTTTCAGGATAGGTCTTATTATCGGGGAAACACGGTATCTGTGCTGGCTTTTTTTCTTCCTCCCCTTGGAACTGATCTTTTCTGTTGAAACTCCAGATTCTCATTGTGCTTCCAATCCTTGTGGTTTCTATCAGTTCAGCATTATTTTTGAGGCTGATTTAACTTATTGGTAACGAGGGAAGAAGGGAGCTTACAAATTCGCGTATATCTTCTCCACCATCTTGGCTCCACCCCCCCCCCTAAATATGATGAAATTAAGGGAAATGGGAAAAAGGGAAAGGGAGAAATGGAATGGTGCAACTTATATGCCATAAAAAGGGAAGAAAAAGCTTTTACAGTGGAGGGGAAGAGAGAGCAGAGAGGGGGGGGTAAGTGAACCTCACTCAAATATGAAATAACTTACATACTCAGTAGGGGTATATAAATCTATCTTACCCTGCAGGAAAATAGGAGAGAAATTGGATATGGGAAGTGGAGGAGGGTGATAAAAGAGAGGGCATATTGGAGGAGGAAGTGATCAGTAGCAAAACACTTTTGAGGAGGGGCAGGATGAAAGGAGAAAGAGAGCATAAATGGGAGAAATACAATTAGCAATTGTAAATTGTAAAATTATAAAAAAAAAGTTTGAAGCAAGTTTTTCTAATAAGGCCTCATTTTTCAAATATAGAGGGAATTGAATCAAATTTATAAAAAAATAAAAGCCATGCCTCAGTTGATACATGCTCAAAAGATATGATCTGTGCTCAAAGGGCCATAAATTCATGCATATCCTTTGATGTAACACCATCACTAATTGGCATGAATATCAAAAGAAGTTCAGAAAAAACAGAAGGAAAAGAAAAATGACCTATATGTACAATGTATGGCCCTTTAGGGGATATAGAAATGGATAACAAAAGAAGTTCGGAATAAACAGAAAGAAAAGAAAATCACCTATATGTACAAAAATATTCATAGCAGCTATCTTCTTAGTAAAAAAAATTGATATTGAGGAGATGACCATCAATTTGGGAATGACTCAATAAATGATGGTATGCATTTGTTGTGCAATATTATTGTTCTCTGGGAAATGATAAGCAGGATGCTCTTAGAAAAAAAAAGAAATCTGGAAAATCCTCCATGAATAAAATGAAATATACTGTATATAAAGTAATAGCAATGTACTGGGACAACCAGCTGTAAATAACTGTTATTCTCAGTAATATAATCATCTGCAACTACTCTGAAGGGCTTATGATGAAAAATCCTATCCATACCCAGAGAGGAACTGATTGTTATTTCTTTCTTTCTCTTTCTATCTTGTTCTTTTTGACTTAATTTTTCTTCAGGATTTTAATTTTCATTAGAATGAGTCATAACTTGACTTTTATGGGAATGTTTTGCATAACTTCACATGTAGTTTCTTAATTGTGGGTGGGGATAATGGAGAGAACCTAGAACTGAAAAATCATAAAAGCAAATGTAAAATAAAACTTTTGAATAAAATTGGGGTATAATATTAAATAAATGATTAAATTTAAGAAAAATAAATCTGTCTAATCCAAAGATAAAGGAGAGTTTGTGGCTAACTAACAGAAAATTATGAGAAGTAAAATAGATAATTCTGATTATATGAAATTAATTTTTTATATAAATATAACTGATGCAGCAAAATAAAAGAAAAATAGAAAACTTGGGGAAAAATTGCAGCAAGTTTTGCTGATAAAAGTCTCATTTATCAAATATAGCAAATTTATAAAAATAGAAGCCATTCCCTGGTTAACAAATGGTTAAAGCATATGAACAGGTAATTTTTAGAAAAAGAAATAAAAACAATTGGAAAAGTGTTCTAAATCATTAGTGATTAGAGAAATGGAAATTAAAATGACTATGATATACCACTTAACACCACTCTGTCTAACATGACAGAAAAGGAAAAGATAAAATATTGGAGGGCATGTAAAGGAATAGGTATACAAACCAACTGCTGTGGGGGTTGTGTATTGGCTCTACCATTATGGAAAACAATTTGGAAGTAGGCCCAAAAGGCTGAGAACTGCATACTTTATGACATAGCAATGCAGTGACTAGTTTTATATCTCAGAGATATCAAGAAAAAAGAAAAGAATCCATTTGTACAAAAATATTTTTAGTAGTTCTTTTTTTATTTTGTGGTGGCAAAGATTTGGAAATTAAAGAGATGCCATCAAATGATTATTGTGTTATATGATTGTGATGGAATACTATTTTGCTTAAGAAATTACCAACAGAGGAGCAACTAAATGGCACAGTGGATAGAGCACCAGCCCTAAAGTCAGGAAGATCTGAGTTCAAATACAGCCTCAGACATTTAATACTTCCTAGCTGTGTGACCCTGGGCAAGTCACTTAACCCCAACTGCCTCACCCAAAAAAAAAAAAAAAATACCGGCAGGATGATACTATTTTTAAAACAAACAAACAAAACAACAACAACAACAACAACAAAAAACAAACCTATAAAGACTTGAATAAACTTGTTATTATAACTAATCTTTGCAGCATGATATGAAGTAGTACAGGTGATAATAGTCATCCTTGTCTTATACCTGATCAAATTGGAATCTTATCCCTTTTAAAGATTATGCTAGATTTTGGTTTTAGATGGGTATTACTTATATTCAGTAGTGGAGTCGAATGAATTTTAGTGATGCTGAGTGAATTTTGTAGTTCACTAACAACTTTTTAATTCATGTAATATTTTGTTTTCTCATCATTAATAAGGTCAATTATATTTGTAGTTTTTTTTTAATAATGAACAAACTAAATTCTTTGCATAGGTCCAGTAAAGACAATATTCCTTATTCATCAATATTCTTTAGGGATATTGTTCTCTTGTGTTTTCTCCCTATATTTTGACTTTTTCTCATTTAGATATCAGTTTTTGTTGTAAAATCAAATTGTTATCAAATACAAACATATTTGTATTATAATTAAAATTGGGCAGGATTCCTTCTTTTCCATTTTAAAGCAGTTTATATATTAGAATTAATTTTAAGTGTTTGATATAATTTATTTGTAAATTCATCTGGTCATTTTTGAAAGCTATTTGACTGATTCAATTTTGGGGGTAATTGATTAATTTAATTCCTCTATTTCATATTCTGTTAATTTGGGCATTTTATATTTTTATATAAATTTTATATTTATAAACAGATATTCATCTGTGTAATTTAAATCATAAATTTATTAGCATATTCTAGAGCAAAATAGTTTCTAACAATTTCTTTTGTATTTAATTTTTTGTAAATTTATTTCTTCAATTTTTAATATTGGAAATTTGATTTTTCTTTTTAAAAGTCAAATTTACTAATAATTTATTCATTAATTTTTTTTTATGCTGACAAGTTTTATTTATTAATTCACTATGAGATTTTATTGCTTTTAACTTAGATATTCTCTCTTTGATATTTTGGACTTTTATTTTGGTATTTCCTTGGAATTATAAAATTTGTTGATTTTCTATTTTTTAAGTTGTTATTCATCCATTCAGTTATTCATCCATTTTTCGTCCTTTTTATAGATGGAAGTATTTAAAGAATTAAATTTTCTTTGGCTGAATCCCATTTTTAGATATATTTTCTCGTTATTATCTTTGATGTTAATGAAATTATCAACTATTCCTTTGACATTTTATTGCTCCATTTGATCCATTAATTTTATTTAGTTAAACTATTTAGCTCATAATTAATTTTAATAGTTTTAGTGACCTTTATTGAATATAATTTATATTGCACTGTGGTCTTCAAAAGATGTGTTTAATATTTTTTCATTTGTTTATTCTTTTATGAGTTTTTTATGCTGTAATATATGTTTTTTTTTTTTTTGGGGGGGGAGTATAAAGGTGTCATACATAGATAAGAAATATGTATGCTTCTTTTTATCTCATGCAATAATCTCCTGAAGTCTATCCTAAATAACTTCTCTAAAATTCCATTCATGCCTTTAACATCTTTCTTTCTTTCTTTTTTAAAAAATTTTGGTTATATTTATCTGTGTCTAAAAGGTAGTACACTGGAGTTTCACAGTATTATAGTTTTACTGTTTTCTCTTGTAACTCATTTAATTTTTCCTTTAAACATTTAGATGATATACTATTTGGTAAATATTTATCTAACACTGATATTATTTCAGTGTCTATTATACTTCCTACAAAGTATAGTTTCTTTTTGTCTCCTTTAATTGTCTGTTTTTCCTCTTGCCTTTTCTGAGATCATGCTTGTCAGTCATGTCTTTATAAAATTTTTTTCTGAATCACAGTGCATTTTGTTTTAGTAATTTATAATTCTGTATTCATTTTTCTCTGTTTCAAGTGTTTCTTGTAAATCATATATTTTTGGATTCTTTCCAATACATTCTGCTATCTCATTTTTATGAATGAATACATGCCAATCACATTCATAAATATGTTTATTATTTTTTTATTTTTATCCATCACATTCTTTAATAACTCTCCTTTTTTCCCCCAAAAAAAACTCCTGCTTCATAAAGAAGAGAGTAGTAAGAGAGAATGAAGAGCTGAATATTAGATTCTAGATGTAGTATAATCTTCTGATCCCTTATCCCTCTTTTTTTTTTCTGAGGCAATTGGGGTTAAGTGATTTGCTCAGGGTCACACAGCTATGAAGTATTTTTTTCCTTGCCCCCCCTGAACCCCTCCCCCAATATTAAACTTATGGGCCCCACTTGCATCATGCAGCCCTCCCTCTTTAGTATCCCTCCTTCCTCCCTTAAATCCTTCCCCTTTTTTTGTAACCTTCCCTTATTATTCTTTTCCTTTTCCCTTTTTCTCTCCCACTTTTTAACGAGGTGAGAGAGAATTCTCTGTAAAACAAATATTTCAATTATTTTCTCTCTGAGTCAACTCTGATGAGAGTAAGATTCACATAATGTTCCTCCCCTCTCTAAATTCCCTCAGATATGATAGGCTTTTCTTTGCCTCTTTGTAGGATGTAGTTTCCCTCTTTTTATCTCCCCTTTCCCCTTTTTCTGACACTATCCCCTTTTCATTTCTACTTCCCTTTTTTATGTTATATCAGTAAAATCAAATTATACATGTGGACTTTATGTACATCCACAACAGAAATACAGTTCTCAAAAGTTCCTTTTACATTTTTCTGCTTCTCTTGAGTCCTATGGTTGGAGATCAAATTTTTTGTTTAGATCTGTTTTTTTCCTTAGAAACAAAGGAAATTCATCTGCTTCATTAAATGTCTATCTTCTCCCATGGAAGAAAATGCTCAGCTTAGCTGGGTAGTTTATTCTTGGTTGCATTCCAAGTTCTTTTGCCTTTCAGAATATCAGATTCCAGGCCCTTCGATCCTTTAATGTAGAGGCAGCCAGATCTTGAGTGACTCTTATTGTGGTACCTCGGTATTTGAATTGCTTTTTTTTTCTCTGGCTGCTTATAATATTTTTTCCTTAGTCTGATAGTTCTGAAATTTGGCCACAAAATTCCATGGAGTTTTTTTTTTTTCTTTTCTTTAGGGTCTTTTACAGAAGGTGTTCGATGAATTCTTTCAATGCCTATTTTCCCTTCTGATTCTGTCACCTCTGGGCAGTTCTCTTTGATGATTTCCTGTAAAATAGTATCTAGGCTCTTTTTTTCATCATAATTTTCTGAAGTCCAATAATCCTCAGATTATCTCTCCTAGATCTATTTTCCAGGTCTGTTGTTTTCCCAATAGATATGAAATATTTCATTCTAATTTTTCATTTTTTCAGTTTTGCTTAACTGATTCTTGATGTCTCATGGAATCATTCATTTCTATTTGTTCAGTTCTGATTTTTAATGAGTTATTTTGTTCATTAGCTTTTTTTACTTCTTTTTTTATATGCTCAATTGAGTTTTTAAATGAATTGTTTTGCTCTATGGAATTTTTTTTTTCCATTTTTTTTTTTTTTTTTTTTTAGTGAGTTATTTTCTTTTTCCAGTTTACAAATCTTACTTTCCTGGGAGTTCTTTATCTTTTCCAATTCACAAATTTTGCTTCCCTGCATTTTCTGGGAGTTTTATACCTTTTCCAATTCACATTTCAGGAAGTTGTTTACCTTTTCCAGTTCACATTTCAGGAAGTTGTTACTCTCTTCCATAGCTTCTTTTTCCTTTCCCCATTTTTCTTCTAGCTCTCTTTTAAGACTTTTAATAGTTTCTTTTAGGAGAGCCTTTTGTGTTGGGGACCAACTATTATCTAGAGACTATCTACTATTAGTCTCCTTGGAGTTGAAAACCTGCTCTCTTTCTGTATAGAAACTATCAATCATCCTTTTAATTTTTTTACTCATTTTTTTAAAGCTTGTAGGGTCTTCCTTCAGGTACAGGGGATTACCAGCTTCCTCTGCAGAACAAGGATAGGTGTATGGACAGCCTGCCAACTGGCTACAAAGAGTGACCAGGTAGGTGAGTGCTCTGGGAAATAGTTCCCCAACAGAAGTGACTCTGGCCTGCAAGGCGGACCTACAGGAGTGTCCTGCTAAGAACCTGCTTTGCGGATTAACGACTGCCCTGAGGCAAGAGGCTGAGCAATGAAAGTGTCACTATCCCAATCCAAAGCCTGCTGTGGGGCTGTGGGTATTAGCAGCTGACCAGCAAATAGCCCTGCACTGACTGGAAGTGTCTCTGCCCCGAAGCACAGTTGTGCTATAGAAGTTCTGTTGCCCCAGGCTGAGCCCCACACTGTGCAGATTAGAAGCAGCCTCAAGCTGCACTCCCCCCTGTGATGTAGAGTTGCAGCTGCCCTGGCTGTGCTTCAGCATACAGCTGCACAGTTGTGCTGGTCTATGCTGAGTCACTTCCGGTTTGGGAGGGGTACAATCAGAACCTGTTAGGTTCTGGCATTTTTAGAGTACCCTGTACCTCTGGCTCTAATCTCTCTGCTGGTCCACTGCTTTACAATCAAGGCAAAGCAGTCAGTCTATGGCAGAATCATTTCCACTACTCTTCTAGCTACAGAGGCTACCCCTGTCCCTGGTCTGCTCAGGACGCCAGTCCTTCCTATCTCCCTGCCTGCCACTGGTCTGTTCCTGCCCCTTAGGACAAACCTGCTCTGGTGGTCCTCCAGATTATCTTCAGCTGGTAAGTCATTGTACCTTTAATCTTTGTGAATTTTACCAGTCAAGCACTATTTTTGAGGCTGAATTCAAAAATTGGTAGTGAGGGCATGAGAGGAGCTTACAGAGTTGTGTGTGCCTTCTCCGCCATCTTGGCTTTGCCCCTATGAAGTGTTAAATATCTGAGACTACATTTGAACTCAGGTCCTTTTGAACTCAGGTCCTTCTGACTTAAGGGCTACTGCTCTATCTACTGCGCCACCTAGCTGTCCCATCCTGCTTCTTTTGACCTTACCCCAGACAAATAAGTTCTTTCTTTTAAATTTCTCTTCAAGATTTATCTTGTTATTACTGTTATTAAGGACTAATCTACCCTTAATGTAACATCCCTTTTGTCCCCATATTCTTTTTTCTTTTGCTCTTTCTTTCTCTTTTCCTTTTGAGTGAAATGTTTTTCTGTTCCCAATTGTATGCCTCTTTGTGTATTCTTTTTTCTTTTGACCAATGATAATGAGAGTGAGGTTTATAAATGTCAACCACTTTACCCTCTTCATTCTTACTTATTTAGATTTCTACTGTTTGTGAGATAATTTCTTCCATTTTTGGTGTTCCCTTTCCTTTGTATTCTTTTAAAATTATCAAAACATAATAATGTTGCTTGCAGACAATCTCCCTAATTAGAATCCATATAATGATAAGCCTCTGAGGTCTTTTAGAATAATTTTCTTCTTCTTCTTCTTCTTCTTCTTCTTCTTCTTCTTCTTCTTCTTCTTCTTCTTCTTCTTCTTCTTCTTCTTCTTCTTCTTCTTCTTCTTCTTCTTCTTCTTCTTCTTCTTCTTCTTCTTCTTTTTTGGTGACTGTTGTAGCAACAACTTGTTATAGCAACAACTTTTTGTAAAGGCATTTTTTTTCTCATTCTAACCTATTTCCTGATTTTAAACTTTATCTCACAGTCAGCTTCTGTATGGAAGGAATTTCATCTTAGCTGCACTCTCTGATTTTTGGGGGGATGTTGAATTTAACATTACTCTAATATTTTAAGGACAGCTCAGGCTTGAGACTTTCAAGCCTTCAATGTTTTCTAAGTGGTATGATCCTTGACAAAGTCAGATCATTGACCTTGAGGCCTGAGTTCTTGGCATTCCTGACTTGAGTTTGGATTTGAAAACATACCTGTAGTTGGAGTTCTGTTAGACTGCTGCTAGACTCAGCCAGTATAATCTACTTGGAAAGCTCTGATGGCTCACAATGATCAAACTGCAGTCTTTCCTTTGGTCTGGGATTCCTACACTGATTGTTTTTGTTTCCTCTTTTTCAGAGAAAAAAATTCAGATTATGCTGGAGCCTATAATTGAGACTCCATTGTACTCTTGGAGTTAGCGCCACACAGCTACTGTGTTCTTCTAAACTTGCTTCCGGCTCAGTGTAGTATAGGATTCATGACTACCCCTCACCTGGAACACTACCTCTACACATAGATCCTCTCTTCAGTCTCCCTTGGATCTGTGACTTAATACCAAGAAGTGGGTGTGATAGAACTGCAGTTGGCACATCTTCCTGAACATGCACAAAATCAGATGCACATGAATGTGTGTGCACATGCATAAGTGCATGTTTGTATTTGTGTGTGTATATGTGTGTGTGTGTGTGTGTGTGTGTGTGTGTGTGTGTGTGCGCGCGCGCGCTGGAGATTCCTTCTTGCCTTGTTGCATAGTCTTGTCTTTCTTTTCATCCCTTTTTTGGAATGCTTGATAAGTCCAGTTCTGGTGAGATTTTTGTCTGTAGTGGTATAAAAGTAATTTGCTATGTTTTTTCTTTGCATTTTCTAGCCTAGATTGTATATTTTCTAGATCTATGTATAGAACTGTAGAGAAGAACTTTGCTATACTTTTTGTTATCCTGTCATTTTGGCTCTGCTTTATCTTTGTTAATTTTACACAATTCCTTGATAACTATAACTACCAAGATAAATGTGCAATTACATTCTAATTATTAATGAGTCAACCCCTCAACAATAATAGGGATAGTTTATGTGTCCTCCTCAAAGATGTACATCATTATTATGGGAGAAACTTGGCCAGGGTCCAAGTGGAAGACTGATTCCTTGCATGCAGTGAGGACATATAGGTGCTGCCATTTGCAAATAATGTTGCATTGTCTTTATCAAATGTTCTACAATACAGGTCTTTTCCAGTGAAATTCATAATTACTAACCAAAAGAGAGAAGTTTAACTATTCATATAGGAAGGTCAAATGGATGAAAATGTCTACTATAAATACTTTGATCTTTAAATTAGCTTTTCATCTTATATATTTTTGTTCATTTAACATATTTCAAATACTGATGTTTGTCTTTGAAACCTTATTCAAATGATTTAATGAAGACACATTATAAAAGAATGAGGGGCAATTATTGTAATAAAATAAAAGAAACAATTATAAAATAATAAAAAAATGAATTTGGGCTTTAAAATGTCTTTCGATTCTAGCTATTAATCAGCATTGAAGTATCTTCAAAAGCCTTTCCCATCAATTAAATTAAGGAAAGTAATTTATCATAATGACTCATCATTTGGTAAACATTTAGAGCTTTGAACAATTCAGTAGAAAACCCAGCTAAGAACACAAAAATTTTTTTTCCCCAACAAGTAAAACTCTTCTGTTGTAATTATTCTTGGAAATGTTTTCTTGTTATAGACCTGGAAAAATCCTGTTTTTCTTAGTAAAGTTCAAAGACTACTCACTCCTAGATAAACTGTTTACTGATACATCTGAGATCATTTAGAAACAGTGAAAAATCATGGGAGAAAATAGGAATTTTATTTTGGGGCTGTTGCTTCTGTCAGATACAAGTTGAAAAGAGAAGAAAGAATGAAAGGACAAAGTCATTAATAACTTAAGAGCTTAAAAGGTACAGATGGCTTTACTAGTCACAATATTTTTCTTCTTTCTATAATTTATTTATTTAAAAACTCCCTTATGAAGGAAAATAAGTGCAATTTAAACAGAAAATAAAGTGAATGAAAAGTATCAGGAGAAAAATAATCAACTTTATTCTTAGGTCATTTTATTTAGTATTGGGTGTGGTTTGAAAATTTTAGGTTAGATTCTTTTTTGATGTGTTTTGGTTTTTTTGAAGACCTATTGGTGTTTACACTAGATCTGTCATAATATTATAACTATTTTTACAATCCACACAGAACAATAGACAGTAAAGTGAAGGTTTTTATAATTTTTGGTTTCTATGTGGACGGTAGTAGTTGTGTGACAGTAACTATGAGAAAACCTGAAGTTCTGAATAAGAAATAAAAGTAGGGAATTTCATTTAAGTTTCAGTTATTTGGTTAGTTTATTAAATTCTTATTATGTTCCAATGGTAGAGACATAAAGGAAAGCATAGCCCCAAGGAGCTCATATTCTTTTTTTTAAAATTTTATTTATAATTTTTTTGACAGTATATATGCATGAATAATTTTTTAAATAACATTATCCCTTGTATTCATTTTTCCAAATTATCCCCTCCCTCTCTCTACCCCCTCCCCTTGATGACAAGCAATCCCATACATTTTACATGTGTTACAATATAACCTAGATACAATATATGTGTGTAAATACTATTTTCTTGTTGCACATTAAGTATTAGATTCCGAAGGTATAAGTAACCTGGGTAGATAGACAGTAGTGCTAACAGTTTACATTCAATTCCCAGTGTTCCTTCTCTGGGTGTAGTTGTTTCTGTCCATCATTGATCAACTGGAAGTGAGTTGGATCTTCTTTATGTTGAAGATATCCACTTCCATAAGAATACATCTTCATACAGAATTGAAGTATACAGCGATCTTCTGGTTCTATTCATTTCACTCAGCATCAGTTGATGTAAGTCTCTCCAAGCCTCTCTGTATTCAGGTGCTCATATTCTAATAGGAGAAACAATGAACAAATATGCAGAGGCAGAGGCAATGTGCATGTAGTACAGGTGGAAGATACTAATCTTTGCCATGATAGATAATTAAGTTTGGCATTGTGTGGACAAGCTGTGACTGATTGATGGACTTTATTATTATTTTTTCATTAGATAGTATTTCTTAATGATTTGCAAGAATTTGTTTCATGTTCAATTTAAGGAGATTTCAGAGAAGTGTGACAGGAGACCAAGAATGCTCTGCTAGCATTCCTTTTTTTTAAAAAAAAATTAATTATTTAATATTTTTCCCAATTACATTCAAGACAATTATTTTTTTTTACACTTTTTTTCCTGAGGCAATTGGGTTTAAGTGACTTTCCCAGGGTCACATAGCCAGGAAGGGTTAAGTATCCGAGGCCAGATTTAAACTCAGATCCTCCTGACTTTACATTTGTTTTAAAGGTTTTTGAGCTCCAGGTTCTCTCCCTTATTCCAATGCATAATCAAGAAACCACATGTGAAGTTATCTCTGTTAGAATTCTGGTGATCTTGGAAGAAATTGGGGAAATTTCTTAAGATGAATTTTCTGTGGTGAACTAGTGGGAGGACATAGATAAGATTCACTAGAAGGATATAACTAGAAGTCTCACACTTGTAGAGTTCATGAAGAAGAGTAAACCTTAAGAAAACTAGAAAGGTAGGAAAGGACCAGATGATGAAGTGCTTTAAATTGCAAATGAGGATTTTTATTAGATTCTAGGGGTAATATGGAGCCTTTGCAATTTATTAAGCAGGGGATCACATGTCAGATCTACTCACGCAATTATGCTGATTTTTTTACAATAATACAAAAATTATTTACAATAATTTCTACATTGGGCCCCCACTTGTAGAGCTGATGGTATTATTTACTTTATTCTTTGATTATTTTCTATCATACTTAGTGGCATTGTTAGATAAAAGTATATATACAGTTTTATAACTTTGGGGGCATAAATCCAAATTGATCTCAAAAGCAGTTAAATCAGTTCATAACTTCACTAGCAATGCATTAGTGTTCCAATTTTCCCACATTCTTTCCAAAATTTATCATTTCCTTTTCTGTCATATTTGCCAATATGATAAGTGTAAGATTGTATCTCAGAGTGATTTTAATTTGCATTTCTCTAATCAGTAGTAATTTAGAGAATTTCTTTATATAACAATGGATAATTTTAATTACTTCATCTGAAAATATTTGTTCATATCATTTGACCATTTATCAATTAGGGAATGACTTTTATGCTTATAAATTTGATTCAGTTCTCTATATATTTGAAAAATGAGGCTTTTATCAGAAATGCTGGTTTAAAAAAAGTTTTTTGCTTTCCTTCTAATCTTAGTTGTATTGGTTTTGTTTGTGCAAAAATCTTTTAATTTATTGTAATCAAAATTATCCATTTTGCATTACATAATGTTGTCTCTCTCCTGTCTGGCCACAAATTGTTTCCTTCTTCATAAATCTTACAGGTAAATAATTCTTTACTCTCCTAATTGATTATGCTCCCTTCTATTAATAACCACTCTCCCCTTTCTTTCCTTTTTCTCTCCTACAATTTCCATATCCAACTGAGTGTATTTGTTTTTCCCTCTTTGAGACAAATCCAATAAGCTGGTTAAAAATGTTCATTCCTGCCTTCTTTCCTTTTACTGTAATAGGTTTTCTGCACCTCTTCACATGAAATAATTTATCCTGTTCTTCCTTTCTTTTCTCTTCTCCCTATAGTACCTTTTCCTCTCTTAACCTTTTTAAATATCATCATCAAATTCATCTTTTACTCACAGCATCTATGTATGCCACTTCTAACTGTCCTAATGAATGTACAATTGTTAAGAGCCAGAAAGATCATCTTCCCATATAGAGATGTAAATAGTTCAATCTTACAGGATAACTTGTTTGTTTGTTTTTTTTAATTGATGTTTACCTTTTTATGCTTTTCTTGCATCACATATTTGAAGATCAAATTTTTTTTTCCACTCTGGCCTTTTCATTAGAAAAGTTTGAAAGTTCCCTATTTCATTGAATACCAGTGCTTTCCCCTAAAAGATTATGCTTAGTTTTATTGAGTAGTTGATTTCTCCAGCCTACTTGCCTTTTGAAATATCATATTCCAAGCCCTTTGGTCTTTTTTTTTTTTCCTGAGTCTGGGGTTAAGTGACTTGCCCAGGGTCACACAGCTAGGAAGTATTAGTGTATGAGACCAGACTTGAACTCTGGTCCTCCTGAATTCATGCTGGTGCTCTATCCACTGCACCACCTAGCTGCCCTTCCTTTGGTCTTTCAATGCAGAAGTTGCTAAATCCTATGTAGTCTTGCCTGTGGCTCCAGCATATTTGAATTTCTTTCTGGTTACTTGCAGTATTTGCTCCTTTATCTAATAGGTTCTTGAATTTGTCTACACTATTTGTTGAAGTTTCTATTCCTTTCTTCTTTAAGAAGTGATAAGTGAATTCTTTCAGTGATTATTTTACTCTCTGGTTTTAGGATATCACATCATTTTTCTTTGATAATTTCTTGAAAATGCTCTCCAGGATTATAAATAAATTAGAGGAACATAGGATAGTTTACCTCTCAGACTTGTGGAGGAAGAAGGAATTTGTGACCAAAGGAGAACTAAACATCATTATTGATCACAAAATAGAAAAATTTGATTACATCAACTTAAGAAGCTTTTGTACAAACAAAAAACATGCAAACAAGATTAGAGGGGAAGTAAAAAATTGGGAAAACATTTTTACAGTTAAAGGTTCTGATAAAGGCTTCATCTCCAAAATATACAGAGAATTGACTCTAATTTATAAGAAATCAAGCCATTCTCCAATTGATAAATGGTCAAAGGATATGAACAGACAATTTTCAGATGATGAAATTGACACTATTTCCACTCATATGAAAGAGTGCTCCAAATCACTATTGATCAGAGAAATGCAAATTGAGGAAACTCTGAGATACCACTACACACCTGTCAGATTGGCTAAAATGACAGGAACAAATAATGATGAATGTTGGAGGGGATGTCGGAAAACTGGGACACTGATGCATTGTTGGTGGAGTTGTGAAAGAATCCAACAATTCTGGAGAGCAATATGGAATTATGCCCCAAAAGTTATGTGAATACCCTTTGATCCAGCAGTGCTACTACTGGGCTTATATCCCAAGGAAATACTAAAGAAGGGAAAGGGACCTGTATGTGCCAAAATGTATGTGGCAGCCCTTTTTGTATTGGCTAGAAACTGAAAAATGAATGGATGCCCATCAATTGGAGAATGGTTGGGTAAATTATGGTATATGAAGGTTATGGAATATTATTGTTCTGTAAGAAATGACCAGCAGGAGGAATACAGAGAGGCTTGGAGAGACTTACATCAACTGATGCTGAGTGAAATGAGCAGAACCAGAAGATCATTGTACACTTCAACAACAATACTGTATGAGGATGTATTCTGATGGAAGTGGAAATCTTCAACATAAAGAAGATCCAACTCACTTCCAGTTGATCAATGATGGACAGAGGTAGCTACACCCAGAGAAGAAACACTGGGAAGTGAATGTAAATTGTTAGCACTAATACCTGTCTGCCCAGGTTACATGTACCTTCGGAATCTAATGCTCATTGTGCAACAAGAAAATGGTATTTACACACATGTATTGTATCTAGGTTATGTTGTAACACATGTAAAATGTATGGGATTGCCTGTCATCGGGGGGAGGGAGTAGAGGGAGGGGGAGATAATTTGGAAAAATGAATACAAGGGATAATATTATATAAAAAAAAAAGAAACACTACACACATGGGTGGGAGAGGGACCTAGGTTTAAAGGTTACCAATGGTAAGTATGCCAAAGGTATACTTAATATTCCTTCTTTTTGTATTTGGGAAACATTATATTTTTTTGCTTTAAATGTTTAATTAAATTAAAATTTTAATGCTAAAAAAAAAAAAAAAAAAGAAATGACCAACAGTATGAATACAGAGAGGCTTGGAGAGACTTATATCAACTGATGCTGAATGAAACGAGCAGAACCAGAAGATTATGCACTTCAACAACAATACTATATGAGGATGTATTCTGATGGAAGTGGATCTCTTCAACATAGAGAAGAGCTAATCCAATTCCAATTGATCAATGATGGACAGAATCAGCTACACCCAGAGAAGGAACACTGGGAAATGAGTGTAAACTGTTAGCATTTTTTTTGTTTTTCTCCCCAGATTATTTTTACTTTCTGAATCCAATTCTTCCTTTGCAACAACAACAACAAAATTCGGTTCTGCACATATATATTGTACTAGGATATACTATAACATTTAATATGTATGGGAATGCCTGCCATCTAGGGGAGGGGGTGGAGGGAAGGAGGGGAAAAATTCGGAACAGAAGGGAGTACAAGGGATAATGTTGTAAAAAATTACCTATGCATATGTACTGTCAAAAATGTTATAATCATAAAATTAATAAAAAAAAAAAAAGAAAAATGCTCTCCAGACTCTTTTTTTTTTTTTTGGATCATGACCTTTCAGTAGTCTAATGATTCTTAAATTATCTTTCCTGGATCTATTTTCCAGGTAAGTTTGTTTTTTTCCAATGAGGTATTTTATGTTTTCTTCTATTTTTTATTTTTCAGATTTGTTTGATTAATTTTTGATGTCTCATAGAGTCATTAGTTTCCAGTTATCAATTCTGATTTTTAAGCAATTATTTTCTTCAATTAGCTTTTTAAACCTTCTTTTCCATTTGGCCAAATCTACCTTTAAAGGAGTTGTTTTCTTCAGTAAATTTTTGCTTCCCACGTGGCCAATTTGCTTCTCCCCCAATCATGTTTAATTGAACACAATAGAAAATACAAATAGGATCATCATGATCATTGTCATCATAAACCCCTTCTTTTTTCTTTCAATGTATTCTTTTGAATGAAATCCTGAGAATCCTGAAAAGGATTTCATTTTATTTTCTCAATAATATTTTATTTTGTTATTAAAGTTTTTATTTACAAAATATATGCATAGGTAATTTTTTCAACATTGACCCTTGCAGAACCTTTTGTTTAAAATTTTATCCTCCTTTCTCCCAACCCCCTAGCCTAGCTGGCAGGAACTCCAATACATGTTAAATATGCTAAAATACATGTTAGATCCAATATATGTACATATATTTATACAGTTATCTTGCTGCACAAGAAAAATCAGATCAAGAAGGAAGAAAAAGAAAAATTGAAAAAGAAAACAAAACGCAAGCAATTAACAGAGAGAGAGAGTGAGAATGCTATGTTGTGGTCTACACTTTATTCTCTTGATTCTCTCTCTGAGCGTAGATAGCTCTCTTCATTACTAAACAAGTGGAACTAATTTGAATCATCTCATTGTTGAAGAGAGCATATCCATCAGAATTGATTATTGTATAGTCTTGTTGTTGCTGTGTATAAAGTTTTTCTGGTTCTGCTCATTTCACTTAGCATCAGTTCATGTAGATTTCTCCAAGTCTCTCTGAAATCATACTGCTGGTCTTTTCTTACAGAACAATAATATTCCATAGCATTCATATACCATAACTTATTCAGCCATTCTCCAATTGATGAGCATCCACTCAGTTTCCAGTTTTTTGCCACTACAAAGAGGGCTGCCACAAACATTTTTGCACATGTGGGTCCCTTTCCCTCCTTTAATCTCTTTGGGAAATAATCCCAGTAGAAATACTGCTGGATCAAAGGGTATGCAAAATTTGATAACTTTTTGATAGTACTTCCAAATTGCTCTCCAGAATGGTTGGATACAGTTTTCCCACATCCTCTCCAACATTGGTCATTATTTTTTTCCTGTCATCTTAGCCAATCTGATAGGTGTTAAATGGTATCTCAGGGTTGTCTTAATTTGCATTTCTCTGATTAATAGTGATTTGGAACATCCTTTCATATGAATCAAAATAGTTTCAATTTCTTCATCTAAAAATTGTCTGTTCATATTCTTGAACATTTATCAATTGGAGAATGGTTTGAACTATTATACACTTGAGTCAATTCTTTATATATTTTAGAAATGAGGCCTTTATCAGAAACTTTGGATTTAAAAATGTTTCCCTAGTTTATTGCTTCCCTTCTAATCTTGTCTGCATTAGTTTTGTTTGTACAAAACCTTTTTAATGTAATATAATCAAAATTATCTATTTTGTGATCAGTAATGATATGGAGTTCTTCTTTGGTCACAAATCCTTTCTTCTTCCACAGATCTGAGAGGTAAACTATCCTATGTTCTTCTAATTTTTTTTATTATATCATTCTTTATGTCTAGATCATGAATCCATTCAGGCCTTATCTTGATATATGATGTTAGGTATGGATATATACCTAGATTCTGCCATAGTATTTTATTTTTATAAATATATATAAAGACAGTTTCAATTTTGTAAGATTTTGGTTCCAAATTTTTTCTCTCTTCTTCCCCAAGACATTAAACAATTCAATGTAGATTATATATGTACAATCCTTCTAAACATATTTCCATATTTGTTAAGTTGTGCAAGAAAAATTATACCAAAAGGGAAAAAACCACAAAAAGAAAAAGAAGACAAATGAACAAACAACAAAAGTTGAAAATATTATGCTTTGATCCACATTCAGTTTCCACTGTTCTCTCTCTGGACGTGGATGACATTTTCCATCCTAAGTGTATTGTAGTTTAATTCTCTTTTTTAAGGACTTATTTTCTTCATTCAGTTTTTGTGTTTCCTTTTCCAAACATTTAACTTCCCTCCCCATTATTCTTCTGCATAACACTCATTTCTTTTCCCAATTTTTCTTTCACCTTTCTTATGTCATTTAAAAATCCTTTTTGAGCTCTTTTAAGAAGACTTTTTGGGCTTGAGACCTATTCATATTTCCCTTTGAAATTTTACTTTTGGATATTTTGACAGTGTTGTCCTCTTCTGAGTTTGTTTTTTTGATCTTTTATCACTTTAGTAATTTTCTATGCTCATGGGTCTTTTCTGTGTCTTATTTTTTAGACATTTTATTGACTTTTAGAGTTGTTCCTGAGGCACAGGGACAAGTGTTTCAAACTTCTTCTGCTGGGGTCCAAGAACCTAGTTTCTGCCTTTCAACACTGGGGCTTCGGGTATCTATGACTTGACCACTGCATTGGGGTAGCCCTATCTACTTATGCCTATTGTACAGGGGTTCTGGGACTCAATTTACTTTCTTTGCTGGGGCTGCTGGAAACACAGCTGTTCTGCTATACCACTGGCATGCTGAGTGAGGATTGAGAGGCCTCAATTATGATTTGTGCCTAAGATCCTCCCACTAGCTTGCCTGGACTGTGCTGGGCTGCTCTTTTCTTTTATCCAAGTGAAACAGACCTTTCACAGATTTTTTCTAAGTTATCTTAAACTGGGAAATTGTTTCATTTTGTTAATTTTTGTGGGTTTTGTTACTCTAGAAACCAGAGGCATGATTTAACTTTTTTTTTTTCTGAAAGAAACTGGAGAGAGTTCAGGTAACTCTTCTCAGTCATTTTGACTCTAATCATCAGTTGTCTTTACAATATTTGATGCTATCTTTTCCCCCCACACCACTTTCTTGCTTAGTCTTAGACAGAGAAATGGGCATTTTCCTTCTAGATATAAAGTCATCTACTTTTAACATGAATACTATCCTCTTCACTCTCTTTCAGAATCCTGACTATTCAATCTTTTTTTCTCATTATCTATTTTCTCTTGCCTGATGCCTATAAAGATGCTCAGATCTCAGTTCTCCTGCATCTTTTAAAAATATTCTTCACTTGTCCATAACATTCCTGTAACTTTTCATTTTATATATATAGTATCTCTTTTAGCTCAAATTTATAAATTAAGTATTGCCACACCTATTATTTCTATCATATTCTTTTCTCAATCTCTTATCAATTGACTTCCAACTATACCATTTTATTTCTATCCAAATAAAATAAGAAGTAATATAGGCAAAAAATCAAGTCGATAAGCTTTTATTCTGTATGAAGAGGCTTTATTCAAGAGGATAAATAACATTTTAATTAATAAATTAGATGATCTTTTATCAATTCTCAATCTCCTTTGAACTCTAAAGCTTTTGACATGGTTGAGAAATGACTTCATATTCAAATATCTAACTATATACACACATACACAAATGTATATATATGTTATATATTTACACAGGTGACTTTCAATATATCTTACACATACATATAAACTTAAATGTCACATATATTTACTTATATATTTTTTATATAGTTATCAGTGTAGGTAGATACACAGAATATATACTATACATGCATATATGTACCTACACATAGACATACACGTTGTATCATTTTGTAGATAGGTGTGCTTACATTTAAGATACATAATTTTTATATATGTAATGTACTTGTAATATTATATGTATATATTATAAATGTAACTACGTATTATATAGTTCTAATCTAGTCCCATGTCTTATACTAGCATGCCTACTATACATCACTTGCTTGTCTCCTTGGAATTACAAATTAACATATTCAAAATGGAACCAATTTTTTTTTCCCCACAAAATTCATCCCTATTCTGAACCTTCTGTTTCTATTGAGTGTATATCTTTCCTTTTCATCACTAGTTTGAACTTTAGACCTAACTTTGACTCTTCCTACTCCCTGTATCCTCATATCTGATCAATTGGTATGTCACACATTCTACTTTCACAAAATTTTTCACTCATCTTGTTTGTTTCATCAATATGTATTTCAATATTCTTTCTATCTATCTATCTATCTATCTATCTATCTATCTATCTATCTATCTATCTATTTGTCTATCTCTGTCTCTATCTCTCTATCTGTTTATCTAATTTATCACCATTAAGCTAATTTAAATTTTGGGATGATTTAACTAGGGTAATCTCTCCCCTGTGCTATTACCATAGTATCCTAATTGTTTTTATTTTTTTCTAATTTTTTCTTTCCAAGTTTTTTTGTTTCAGAATGTATTTAAGAAAGAACAAACAATTCATATTGGAAAATAGAATGGGTTCTGGTAAGCATTTTTAAAGTATTGATTTCAGGGACAGGTAGATAGTACAGTAGGTAGAAAACTTATTTTGGAGTCAGCAGTACCTGACTTAAAAAAAAATCTGGCTTTAGACACTAGCAGTGTAATTCTGGGTAAGTCACTGAAACCTGATTACCTCAAAAAAAGTATTGAAAACAAAAGAGTTATTATGTCTGATACATATATATATATATATATATATATATATATATATATATATATATATATATATATATGTATGTGTGTGTGCTTCTCTATGCATGCTTATGTATCATATAGATAGATCCATAGAAGTTCTCAGAGCCAAATTAACTTGAGGAATTAACCAGCTAAAACAGCAGTGATATTTCAAACAGCAGCCACTCCAGCCAGATTTTAAATGCCTGAATCTGATTATGTGCTGAGACAAGGAAACAAAGATGATAATCTGAACCTAATCATTGTAGAAGGGAGAGTAAGATCAGTAACCTAAGAAGGAGAAGGCAATGCTGCATAGCAAAAAGAATTCTGGCCTAGCAGTCAGGAGGCCTGAGGTCTAGTTCTGGCCTTACAATGATTAACTTGGGAGCTGGGACAAGCCATGCAATCCTTCAGAATGTCAGTTTCTATAACACCTAAAATGAAAGATTGGACAAGATGATCTCTAAGTTTTCTTTCAATTCTAAAAATATTTTAGTGGAATATTCCTATTTGCTCATCTACATTCTTAGCTGAAAAGCATAGAATAAAATAACTCCCTTACTGTAAAATCCACAAGATGGACTACATCTTTGATCTGTTCTATAAACACCTTGGGAATACATGTAGTTTGATTTAGGTAGTAATTGTTGCCCTGAATAGTTCTGTATAAATCAAATTTTTACAAATTGAATCATATTTTAAACACAACAGAGTTCTATTTAAAAGAACCCTGCAGTGAAGTTCCTTGTGAAATGAATATACTTCTTTAGTTATCTTAATAATACCCCTTAAGAAAGCTGTTTAGTAATTATGAATTATGACACTATTTAATGGGTCTTGTTAAGTCTGTGTTGCAATTGCATAGATATTCAAACATATGGATGAGGATTTCACCCAAAGGCATGATGGGACCTAGAATCTCTTTGGGAAGTTAAAATCTTGGAATTTTAATAAGGTTGTAGTTTAATCTTTAAAAGCAAACCACATTGAATTTTCTATACCAGAATGGGTAATCTCTCTGGTTATTGCTTATGTGAGATTGGGATAAGTTTCCAAGTCCAAGCATAGTAACTGCAGAGAAGCAATTTGTCAGAATGGAAAAAGAATACTCGTTCTAAGGTCAAAAAACCTGATTCCTAGGATAGAGAATGCAATCTAGAGTTAGGAGGAAATAAACCCCATCTTAGTAGTATAATGAATGAATGAAAAAACCTCATTTATTAAGTGTTTGCTACGAGCCAAGTTCTGCTTAAAGTTCTGGGGATAAAAATAGACAAAGCAAGACAGTTCCTGTTCTCAAATAAGTCATAATTCTAATTGAGAGACAACAAAGAAAGCAATTTTAGCCACAAGGCAAAAGAAAAAGCCAGTAATCCTGAGCGTTGAGAAGTTAAACAGATGAAAAGACCTTAGGGGCTTAAGATGAAAACATTAAAAAAGTTAGGTGACAAAGCTGAGGGTTATCAGGGCAGAAAGGCAAAGAACCTTAGGAGACAATAAAGTTATTGATTCCCAACTCATCCAAGTCATACTATTGAATAGCAGGAAAAAGAGAAACTAGGTGGTATATAGATAGAGCATTGGCTTTCGAGTCAGGAAAATCTGAGTTCATATTTGGCTTCAATGTTTACTAACTGTGTGATCCTGGACAACTCACTTAACCTTGTCTGCCTCAGTTTCCTCATCTGTATAATGAATTGGAGAAGAAAATGGCAAATCACTCCAGTATCTTTGCCCCAAGAAAACCCCAATGGAGTAATGGTATTGAACATTACTGAACAATGACAACAACAAAAGTGAGAGTAAAGGGGAAAACACAAAAGGAAGGCTGCCCAGGTCATCCCAAATGGGTTCTGAGATAATTTAGAACATGGGATGAGGAGGAAAGGCCAGTGATTTGGAGTAACCTACATTTGTCAAGTGTGTTGGAGAGAAAAAATGGAAACTATTGAGTAGTCTGAACTTATAGTCAAGTGGGAATTCAATCAAATAAAAAATAGTTTGGTCTACTATATAGTGGGAGAACTAAAAGAGTCCCAAATTAGAAAAATAACCCATAGACACTGATACATTGTTGGTGGAATTGTGAATACATCTAGCTATTCTGGAAAGCAATTTGGAACTATGCTCAAAAAGTTATAAAACTGTGCATACCTTTTGATCCAGCACTGTTACTACTGGGCTTAAATCCCAAAGCAATCTTAAAGAAGGGAAAGGGACCTGTATGTGCAAGAATGTTGGTGGCAGCCCTCTTTTTAGTGGCCAGAAACTTGAAACTAAGTGGATGCCCATTAATTGGAGAATGGCTGAATAAATTGTGGTATATGAATAATATGGAATATTATTGTTCTGTAAGGAATGACCGGCAGGATGATTTCAGAAAGGCCTGGAGAGATTTACATGAACTGATGCTGAATTAAATGAGCAGGACCAGGAGATCATTATATACTTCAACAACAATACTGTGTGATGATCAATTCTGATGGACGTGGTCATTTTCAACAATGAGATGAACCAAATCAGTTCCAATAGATCAGTAATGAACTGAACCAGCTACACCCAGTGAAAGAACTCTGGGAGATGACTATGAACCACTACATTGAATTCCCAATCCCTCTATTTTTGTTCAACTGCATTTTGGATTTTCTTCACAGGCTAATTGTACACTATTTCAAAGTTCGATTCTTTTTGTACAGCAAAACAACTGTCTGGACATGTATACATATATTGTATTTAATTTATCCTTTAACATATTTAACATGTATTGGTCAACCTGCCATCTGGGCGGGGGGAAGGAGGGGAAAAATTAGAACAAAAGGTTTGACAATTGTCAATGTTGTAAAATTACCCATCTGGTAAATAAAAACTATTTTAAAAAAAGAAAAAGAAAAATAACCCACACTTTTATTGTTTAGATCTATATATTTTATATATTTGGTGACATAGAATGACTTACTAAATTTTTTTAAAATGTTGACTGAGATGGACTGTTTCATTTTTATTTTTGCATCTCTAGTGCTAAGAACATTGAGTTTTCATTCACCACCTTCAGCTGAAATCAATGCAAAAAATGTGTTACTAGTTTGCTGTTTCAAGTAGTGCTTATGTAATTCTTTGTGAGTTGCAAGACATTGCCTTCATTTCAGCAAGAAAATTAGTCTATTGAGTACTGCAGAACAGGAAAACAGGAGGTTCTCATTTCATTGACAATTTGATTTGAAAGACATCATTTAAACACCTTATGCTACTGCTTGGAAATTCACTGATAAAAAAATGATACTTTCTCTGCCCTTTGGGGTTGTGTGCTTTCTAGAACCCCCAAGCTGGGGTGCCAAAATGTACTATGCTTTCTAGAGTCCCCATGCTGAGGTGGGCACTCTAGAAATATATTATCCAACTAGCTCTCTGGAGGATCTCGGGACCATCCTGAGTCCTTGGTCTTAGTGGAGGAGTGATGAAGCAGGAGACCCACAAGGATGTTCAAAACATGGAGTCCTCTTATTCCAAATTCTCTCACCCTTATACACCCTAATACCTTTATATAACCAAAGCAACACTGCACATGCACTAATATATACTGTGTGTGGGACCACATAAACAACTTGCTATTGTATGTAGATGTCTCTTTGCCACTTGGTATCATTCTGCTTCAATCTCACTGCCCCCTGAATTCTCAGGAATGTCAAGAGCCCTTAAGGGAGATGGGGAGCCAAACCAGACATTGCCAGCAGGTTCTCTCTGGGCTGAAGGGTCCTATACCTCACCCAGAGTTCCTCAACTATCTGTGGCTTTCTACACTTTAGGAACTTAGTTTGCGAACTCAAAGTCTTGAAAGAAATCTTTGATTTGAAAAAGAGCTGAGAGAAATTGGACGCTTTCTAGGTCTGAAAAAAAAGGCTCCTCTCTGTCTTTCTACTTTATTGTCTCCAGCTACTGAATAGACCTTCCTTCCCTTGGTCTCACTGGATTTTTCACTCTTTCATTCCTAGGGTCTTATGTCATATCCTTCTCCAGTGTCCTAGACAATTGTCTAACTTTGAGAATTACAGAAAATGATTTTGATTATTGTGGAGACCTATAGGAAAGAGGGTATCTGACATGGAGACTATTTTCCCTTTATGCTTTAGAATGAAGAATCAAATACACTGTTTTTTATTTATACAAAACAAAGCAATATTTCCTGAGTTTCTGCTTTCAGAAAACAGCTTGGTATAGGGTCTCAAGTAATGGATTTTGCATCAGAGGACTTGGATTTGAATTCCCATTATTGTTGGAAGATCCAAATTTAAATCCTGTCTTAGATACTGTCCAGCTATGTGATCCCAATGCCTTAATTTCTCTCAGTCTCAGTTTCCTCATCTTTCAAATGATGAGGTTTGGACTCAATGGCTTCTATAATCTAGCTCTAAACCTAGAATTACATAACCTAAATAACTGAACCTAGATAAGTCTCTCTTCTCATTAAAGAAATTAATTTCTTCTGAATTATTGGATTAGATTATCTCCAAGATCCTTTATAACCTCTCATCTCTTATCCCATGTTATCCCATAGTTGAACATCTTTGCAATGCTTTGTGAATATTGTAGGTGGCATTCAGGGACTTAATTTCTCCCTAATTTAATGTATAGAAGTTTAGAAGATAGGTAAAGCTGGCAAAAATTACAGTTCATTTTTTTTCTTTTCCATTCTAACACTTCCAGTATCTCCCTGAATTATCACATTCATGGGTAGAATCTGAGAAGCTATATCTTAAAGCTTCTCTGGTGCTTTGGAATGAAAAAAAAACAATCTGAGAAAGAAATATGGTGACAACTCTGTAGGTTTTTAAAAACTGATTTATAAAATACACAGTATGTCTGAGAACTGTCTTACATGTGATTCACATGTGATTCTGAGAAATATTAGAGAAGATTGTGTTTTCTGAAATGGAAGACCTAAGGAACCACTGAAAAAGTTAATAGTATAATTATTGTATCCCATAGTATTTGGGCATCACATATAATAATGATTTCAATAAAGACTTGGAATATTAGTATGCATATGGATTACTCAGCTCATATTAAGAGAATCATGGAGGCTCAGTACATCATGACATGATTTCAGAATGGCTCAGACTGCTACTCAGAAATCAGTTGTTCATATTACAAGTATATTACAAGCAATATTAGAATTCCATGGCAGAGGAAAATAAGAAAAAACTGCTTTCATTTGTCTAGTGGGACTTTTCTAGTATGAGGACACACAATCCACAAGAAATTTCTGAAGTGTCAATCATTTCCAATGGCTCCCAGGGAAAGTGGCAGGTGATTTGAACACCTGGTAGGCTCTTGTCTATTTGGATAATTAATTATTTTTGGAAAGACATTGGAAAAATATGAGGAAAAGTATTGAAAAATTATTGAAAGTATTAGAAGTATTTGAATGACCCAATACTGTTGATTAGAACATAGATCCAGAGCTGTGAGGAACCTTAAGGTCATTGAATTCAACCCCTTCATTTAAAAAATGAAGAAAGTGAGATAAGAGAGATTTAAGGTCTTGCTCAGGGTCATCCAAATAGCAACTGAAGTGTCTGGACTAGGAGTTGAACCCACATCTTCTTAATGTCTACACTAGTGGTTTGATACTATACTAAACTGCTTTGCAGGATAATGTGTTGATTTTGTGCATTTTATGCCATGTATGTGTATAATACAGTATAGGGAGTGAATATTGACTTTGAGAATATAGAAGTGATTGTTACTTGGCCACATCCAAAGAACTATTATAACATTGCTCTTCGATTGGTGCTTTCAGATTTGTGAAAAATTATACCATCATTACAAAATCTCAGTGATCTGAATCATTAGTTATGTTGTTATAAGAAATTATAAACAGAAGGGCAGAAGAGAAATTTGAAAATGATATTCCAGTCCGAAAGAACCGCACTAACTTTATCACTTTGGAGATTTCTCTAGTAAGAAATATGACAAAGATATCAAGGACTTAATGAATTAACTCACTTATGTACTTATATTGGATTTTGCTGATCTAAGTGAACCTTATATATTGTACACTGATGACAACCTGTATGGCTTAAGGGCTCCTTTGTACCGGGAAAGCCACTGCTACAATAAGTGTGCAGATGGGGAATTAGTCACTTTGAGTCCTAAGATTGCATCCAGGCATTGGAGTTTTGGGCATTGAATTGGGCCATGACTGAAAATAAATTCTGGGATACTTTCAGTAACACAATATGCCTATATTCTAAAAACTCAATTATATTTGAATTCATCAATAATTCAATCATTAGGTAACTTCTTTATACAAGAAATTATATTGGAGATACAAAATCAAAATTAAAATATTTCTCTCCCTTAAAGACTTTATATTCAACAAATACCAGGGAAATTGCTACCAGTTGGGTACTAAGATGCATAATTATTCTAGTCAGTTGAGGTCATGTATATTATAAGTCAGAAATCACTAATTAGGCATAGATATTATGTGCTATAGATCCCATGTCAACAAATCCCAATGCCTATCATGATCACTGAATCATAAGCATTTGTACAAAAGGAGTGAAGGCTTTAAGGAAGAAAAATCTAGTAAAGTCTGAGATTTCTGTGGGTTGTATATTATCTCTGGGAATAAACTAAATAGACATAAGCTAATCTTCTATAACCAGATAGAACATGGATGACTGACAGTAGGTTTAATAGCAGGATAAGTTAATCCAAATGTGATGCTGTCTAGGGAGAGGAGATATGATCAGATCAGAATTGAGTCTGACTTACATAGTCAAATGATTGTTATCTGACTAGTAAAAATTGAAGCTCATTAATTGATTTCTATCTTAGAGTGAGAAACCTCATTCTAGGGATCAGATTCAAAGTCATCAGTGCTATCCAAAGCTTGCCAATTTATAGCTATGAAAGCCCTCTAGATAATTGTGACTGGTCAAGAGAGAGATCCAGTATGAAATAGATTCTACCTGGAAAACATAAGTAGAAACAATCCTTTGGTATTGCTGAACATAGACTCCAAGGCTGTGAAAATGGGCCAGAATACTATGAGCAGCATCCTAATAGTAGACACTCCCAAAGAATGTAAATTCCATGAGGTCAAGGACTGTTTCGTTTTTCTTTTTGTAATCCCACTGCTTAGCAAGGTTCATGGCATAAAATATGCATTTAACAAATACTGATGGTTAATTAGTGATTATTCAAGCTGGTTACTATACAAGCTGGAGTTAGAGGACTGTTTCATCATAGTTAATGCATTATGAAAGAAATGTTCCTTATAGAATGATTTTCCTGTCAATACTCACATTGATTAGAATTGGATTTTAGGATCCTGGAATCATAGATTTATATTTGGAATAGACATTAGTTGTTATATAATTCAAACACCTTATTTTATATACAGGAAAACCATAATTTAAAAAGGTTAAATGATTTTGTTCCAAGTTGCCCTGGAAATAAGTAGCAGAGTCAGGATTGGAACCTGAGTTTTCTGACTGCAAGTTTCATGATCTTTTCACTATACCATGTTTAGAGGAAATTATGCAAAGACTCTTGATCCAGAAAGAATTAAAAAAAATTAGAATTGTCCCTAATTTGCCCCAAAAGATCTATAGTCAGAGTATTTTTATTATTTCTTAAACATTTGGGGGACATGAAAAGCCCAACAAGCAGTGGTGATATTTCTAGTACATGCTTATAATTCCAAGAATAATTTCTAGGATTTAGCTTATGTAAGATTATATTTTAGCAAGAATCTTGTCTGCTTATTGGCATTTGGAATATCAAGATGATAGAAATCTAGATACCCAAGGCTGCAATGGAAAGAATGATTGAGGGAGACCTAATATTTAGGTATGCCTTCATCTCAGAAAAGTACAGATAAAAAAAATTAGTGGTATGATACTTGAGTTTACCACTGAGAACCCCAGCCAGATCTTTTGCTAAGAAATCTTGATGTGTCAGGAAGATACGAAATAACGGACTAATGTACAATGTGTCTCAAAAGTCCCTTAAAAGTTAGACAGTTTAAAATGAGGCACTATAATGACAACATAATGGAATTATTTGCTACTCATTGGGAACTGGTATGACTACTAAATGAATAGGCATATAGATATGACAACAAAAGGAATTCAGGAGAGTGAACGAATCTAATTTATAGAAGATCCAGTCCATAAGGTGCAAGTGAGTAATTGGCTCCTGAGAATCACAACATAGAGATGTTTTAGGCAAGGGATTTATTCCAGTCGAAGCCTAAATGGGTTAATGAATATGAAAGGGTATAAGAATGTCCTTGTTTATGGGAAACCACTTCCTGGGCAGAGAGAAGAAGTCAAATTTAGAGGCAGTCACAATTCTGTCTGTTTTTCTCCTGTTGGTCTTAGGCCAACATAAAATGCTAATTCACTTAAAAAAATCAAGTAACTCTAATGACCTTTAGTTATCCATAGGTATTAACCCATTAGGCTGCCAACAAGGCTTCCTGAAGATTATTTTTCTTTAGAGTGTGTGGAAGTTCATACAGTATTTAGAAGTTACATTAAATCACAGCAGAAGTGCTAAGACTATTGGACCAACTATTAGCCTGTTTTATTATACTTAAGGAAAGGAAAAACATATAAATCATAGAGTATGTAGATATTTATTGGCACAAAAAAGCATATTCCATTCTGAATCGTGTAATATAAAAGTAAGAGTACATGCAAAATCTATGTATACTTAAATCAAAATTTTAATTAACCTTTCCTATGCATGAACATAATTATTATATTATGAATTACAAAGTATCTATAAATCTTATATATGGGTGGTGTAGTGGAAAGAGGATGTGGGCTTAAATCCTGGATTTGCTGTTTAGTAGCTGTGTGACTTTGGATGATTTCCTTTACCTCTCTGGACTTCAATTTCTTCATCTTTAACAAGACAGAATTTGAACAAGTTGATCTCTTCAGACTCCTTCTACTTTTGGATGCTATGTTTCTGATTAGGAGATGGCTTGAGAGAAAATGTAATGGAAAATGTTTCTTTTATTCTCTTCATTCAATTTTCCTGTTTTAGTATGTGGAAGAGAGATGGTTAAGGGAAGCCTTAGAATTTCCTATTCAAGAAGTATTGAGGAAATCATTCCAGGATAATTTATGTGGTTCTCATTCTGTCCACTTTTCTTATTTGTTCCCCAGAGGGAATTTAAAATATTTTGGAGAGAAATTGAGTTATTTTGTTAAGTTTCAACAACAAAGAAAATGCTGACATGATTTGAAAAAACACTGGTTAGGCACCTGAGAAAAAGAGGGTAGCATATTATAGAATAAACGTTGTCCTGATCTGTTACTGATAATGTAGTCCATTATGTAAATATGAGGAATGTGGTTTGCTCCTCATGTCTGGGTAAATTTGAGTGTGTGTGTGTGTGTGTGTGTGTGTGTGTGTGTGTGTGTGTGTGTGTTTTGCTATGTTAGGGGTTAATAAAAACATTTTCATGAAGGAGAATATTCATAGAAGAAACACCATTTCTTGGTTTACTACACTTGACCTGTATACACCAGGAAAATATATGCCTTCTGTCATAATAGGGATAGGGCACATGATATGTGAATGAGTTGAACTATGTGGCCACCAAGGACTATCATTTCCTGTGATTATGAAATTTTCCTCTGGAAAAGGCCTAGCAACACCATCTTCTGGGAGCTGCTGAGTCCTGAAGGTAGGACATTCTGGAAGAGTTCAGAGAATTGTTGGATGAATTGACAATGCCTAATAGGAATACAGAGAGCTATAGGAGGAATATTGATGACCATCATTTTCTGGGAGTCATGAAAAGCCATATACTGAGGAATTAGTAGAGGGAACACCTGTTACAAATTAGTATTATTATTTTTGTATCATGTAAGTAAATAAAAGGCAAATCAGAGATCACCTAGGTCATAATGCAATTTTTATAAATGAGAAAACTGAGAACCTAAGGTAACACAGATAATAGATAATAAGAATCAGAGCAATGATTAAATCCATGTCTCCTGATTCAAAACCTAACGTCCTTTTTTTTTTTTTTAAACTATGTATGTTATTGTGACTACTAGTGACTAAGGCTAGGTAAGTTTTCTAAAAATTAGAGTTATACAAAAATGAACAGGTTTGTCTCTAGAAGATATTTCTAGTAGATTCCTCCCCCTTTCACTTGATTGTATATATCATAGAGGATATTTTTGGTAAGGCAGATATTAGATTAGATGGCCTCTAAAATCTCTTAGAATTTTGAGATTTTTTGAAACTTTCTCTTGGGAAGTATTGTTCATTTGTTGGTGTTACTATTTTCCATGAACTCATTTATAGATTTCACTTGTTTTCTTTGTCTTATAAAGCTTTTTTCTTCAGCTTTGTAAAATGTGAACTTGCAAGGGAAAGCATAATGTCAATGCATCATATCAAGCTCCCAGATTTTTTTTTGGGTAGGGACACAAAGAGTGTTGTATTTTAAACTGCTAATCTGGGTATAACGCCTTTTTCTGTTATCTTTGGTAAATCACTTTATTTTTCTAGGCCATGATTTCTTAATCTATAAAATTAAGATTTTGAACCAGACTTCTAAATTCTTCTTTTACTCTAAATCTGTAATCCTAAATATATCATATGAAAGCCTCTCTGTCAGAGGTTAGATAATAAAGTCTATTCCATATTGGATAAATAGCATATCTCAATTATACAATTATTTTTACTTATCTATTTATTTTTATAAAAACACATTTTAGTCATTGCTGTGTTGCCTCTCTTTCCTAGGGTATGAGGTAAGGGGAATATTTCCTTATGTCAGTATCATTTGTTGATTTGCAAACTAGCTGTTTTTATATTTAGTCTTACACACTTAAGCCTTTCTATAGACATAGCTTTGTGACTTGCTACCAGTACTCAATTCTCTTTTGCTTTTATTTGCCTTTTGAACTAATCTGCTTTCCAATTCATGACAATCTCTTCAGGAGAAGAATATTAGATGGAGTGACTCTCTCGTGGGAGAATCTGCTGTGCTTTGAATTTGGCATTGTTATTTGCTTTGAAACATATAGGTTCCTGAGTCTTCCATATTTTGCCTGTTTAAAGTGCTTAGAATAATCTTGATGCAGTGAAGACTTCTTGAATCTTTTAAATCTTGAATTTTTTTTTACAATTCTGCACTGATAGCCAGGAGTAGGATACACTGTAGCTCGTTTCTGAAAATGTAAACAACATATAGTGTTACACATGTATGTATACATACATACACACATACATATGTATATATCTACAGTATATGCACACAACTATATATATATATATGTATCTTCAGAACTGAAAAAGAGAAATCTATTTGTTTCTTGTATAGCAGGTAAAGTATGACTTTTATTTCATTGAAGTTGAAATTTAAAGAAACTAAGACTTCAAGGGGGAGTGTAGTGAGTTTTTAGTATTTTTTTTTTTAGGTGAAAATGTCAATGTACTATAGAGAATTGGACAAAAGATTTGAAGCCCAAATACATACATTCAAATCTGGACTCTATGACTGAGCAAATCACTTCAGTTGTCTGAATATTATTTTGTTAAGCTGGGAAAATATCACATAGGGTGCCTAAGATCTGGAAGAAAATTTGGAAGTCAACTAGTCCAATGCCATTGCTTTATAAAGACATTGAAAGGGGGCATCTAGGTGGTACTAAAGAGGGGCATCTAGGTGGTACAGTATATGGAGCACCAGTTCTGAAGTCAGGAGGACCTGAGTTCAAATCTGATCTCAGATGCTTAATACTTCCTAGCTGTGTGACCCTCAGCCAGTCACTTAACCAGCAAAAAAAAAAAAAAAGGAAGAAAGAAACTAAGAGCAGATAGGCAAAGGGATTTACCCAGGGTCACTTAAGCAGGAAATAACAAAGGTAGAGAGAGTCCTATTACTTAAGATCTTGTTTCTCAATGGGAGTTATGCAGAAAGGACTTTGTAGACTCTAGGGAGCTAAACTACACTTTTAGAATCTGGGATTTTGTCAGTGTTGTCCTGCCACTAACCTAGATCACAGTCTTTGAGGCCATCCATGGGCAAAGCATCCATCACCTCATAATCAAGTGGGCAATTTTCCTCTCAGAATTTAACTAGACTGGTCCTTGAATGATAAATCTACAGATGCTTCCCTTCACAGTTATGTAACTACAAGCTATTATTATTAGATGAGGTAAAATTTAAATGTTATTCTAACCTACCCACCTTGAAGGAGACAAGGAGAAAAACCTGAAATAATAATTTTTATAAGTTTGAAAAAAAAGTATTTTATTTCATTGGAAGTGAGGGCTGTGCAATTCTGAAAGATTTTTGGGCCAGTTCTCCCTTATTAACTTCCCTCATCTGTGAGGTGGCTTATGATCATTTGTTGTTCTTTTTGTCACCATCATCATTAAATTAGTCTTCTAATTTAGCCTAGACTTGGCTTCTCTACATATTTATCACTAACTGCATACACACAAAGAAAAGGTTATTTCCCTTCCAGAAAGTTATCAACTGATGACTGTTTTTCTCATTTCTTCCTCATCTGATTAAGACTATGAGTTGCAAACTGTAATAAAGAATAGTTGATACTGGATTTTTAAGACCACTAGGCTTTTCTTTGATGATGTGCTTTCTCACTTCTTGCTAGTTCTTGTCATCATTTTCATCTCCTATTCCTTATCTTTTTAAAGATAATGTATATAAAATAATTGGGCCCTGGGGATCCTGGGATTGAATACATACATCTATGTGAGGAAGGTGGCAGGAACACATAGCTTTCTGCACCTATTAATGATATCTTCGGATTTCCTGGTTTAAATTTTAGCATCAAAATGGTCCTTGGTCACTGGCAATTTTGTTTTATTATGGTAGTAGATGAAATAGCCTCTGAGTGTTTGTGACAGAATGTATTGAGAATGGAAAAAAATATAGGCTACAGAAAGTGGATCATGAATGAAAAGTATGCATTATACTTGGAGGGAATGAGGTCAGGTGTGGTCCTCAAAGAGTTGAGTCTATTCCCAAGGTGAAGACTAAAATAGGGAGTAGGAGGAGAATGAGGTTGAAGGAGGTATAAGTAGTAAGTGCTCCAAGTTAATTGCCACCAAAGTGACTGTGTGCATGTTGGAGACAATGTGTGAATTGCATTTTTGGCAGGAGTTGTGTTGGTTTTGTGTGAGTGGGGAGTGAAGTACAGGGGACCTTATTTGGTTGACTCTCTTGACTGAGAGCAAGGTTGGAACTTTTATTTATTTATTTATTTATTTTGCTGGGGGTAATTGGGATTAAGTGACTTGCCCAGGGGTCACACAGCTAGGAAGTGTTAAGTGTCTGAAATCAGATTTGAATTCTGGTCCTCCTGAATTCAAGACTGGTGCTCTATCCACTGCGCCACCTAGCTGCTCCTGGTTGGAACTTTTTATTCCTCCTTGCTTTTTCACTTCTGTCCCCTTACTGTTTCTTCTCCTTTTTCTATGGATGCTGTTATTCCTTTGTTAAAGTCACATATGACTCTTTTTGATCCATTGGGTTTTCTTGGCAAAGATACTGGAGGGCTTTTCCATTTTCTTCTCCCACTCATTTATAGATGAGAAACTGAGGAGAATAGGGTTAAGCTACTTTCTCAGGGTCACATAGCTAGGAAGTGAGTGAGACAGACTTTGAACTCAGGAAGATGAGTCTTTCTAATTCCACTGTGCCACCTAGTTAATATTTTTTATCTGGATAGTCCTTCCTAAGTTCTAGTGACAGATTGATCCTTCAGGAAGGGATAGAGGGGACAATTGACTATTTTTGAAGCTTGAAATAAAAAAGTTCAGCCTTGGGGAAAAAATTATATCAATGATTATTCTTAATCTTGACCTTCTTTCTGAAAGTCACCTTCCTAAATTTCTGAATTTGAAGCAGTGATTTCTTAATTTTTTTGTTATTTGTAGTCTTATTACAGTTTTACTGTATATATATCATTGTATTTTTATTTATTTTTATTTTTTTCCCCTGAGGCTAAGGTTAAGTGACTTTCCCAGGGTCACACAGCTAGGAAGTGTTAGTGTATGAGACCAGACTTGAACTCTGGTCCTCCTCGAATTCAGGGCTGGTACTCTATCCACTGTGCCACCTAGCTGCCCCCTATTATTGTATTTTTAATCCTCAGGTCTGAATTACTGGGCTGTTCTATGTTAAAACTCCCTTTAAAGTACTTTAAAGTATTTTAGAGTACTGCTCATGAAGTAACTGCAGAATTTGGGAAGCAATGAAATGAAATCCATAAGAGATATGATGCTTGTATAGCATAGTTAATTACTCCTATATTCTCCTTCTAGGAAAAGGGAACTTTAGAGGAGAAGGTTGAATGGGAAAGGGAGATAAGTAGACATAAATCTTGGAGAGTAATTGAGTGCTATGAGCAGGTGACAGTAAGTCCAAAAACAAAGAATTCTGGGAAAAAAACAAATATAAGGGGAAAAGCCAACTAAGAGAAAAGTATGGGGAGGAAGAATGACTATGCCTAGACTGATAAACTGGAAGTCAAGAGCATAGGATCATTGCTCTAGAGCTGGAGGGAACCTCAGTATCTATCTAACTCACTCATTTTTCACAGATGAAGTCAAAGAAGGATAAGGGTGTTACTGAAAGAGGAAACAAGTGCCACAGTTAAGGTTTGAATTCATATACTCTGACTATAAGTGCTATTTTCACTACATTTCCTCCCAGGGCTGATTATGGTTCTGGATCTGTTATCATTCAACTGTTGGACTTTGAGCAAATCATTTAAAACAATGTCAATGGGCCATAGTTTCCATCTCTGTCAAAACATACTAAGGAACATTATTATCTTCTATATCTAACAGAGTTTCTGAATAAAATCAAATCAAGTGAAATCAGTACAAATATCATATATCTAAGACTAAACATCATTCACATTTGAAGAACTTGAGATCAAAAAGGTCAAGTTTAGTTTGCTCAAGCCCAGTGGGTTACAAATGACAGAATCTGAGGGTAGAATAGGACCTCAAAGGCCATCTATGATTTCTACCTAAGAATTTCTTCTAATAACTTCAAGAAGTAATTATACAGATTTTTCTTGAAGATCTCAAGTGAGAGATAACCTCCTAGCACCACATTTCTGATAGCTCCAATGGTCTGGAAGCTTTTCCTCACATCTATGCATGTTTATGAAACTACTGCCAATTCTGTTTTCTGGAGTTCCCTGGAACACTCAAGTCTTCTAATTTGATACTGATGTACTACCAATGACTGATCTTTGACATATAGCCCATATTTATTTCAAATGCAGATCTATTTTTGATTCTAGGTTCAGACTCTTAATGATCAAGACCTTAGGAGGAATCTTATTTTTCAAACTGGTTCTTTTTGAAAATATATGTAAATAGCAAGTCTTGCTGTATTGTTGTTTAGTTGTGTTTGATCCTTTGTGATCCCATGGATCATCCTGTTCCTGGGGTTTTCTTGGCAGTGGTACTAGAGTGATTTGCCATTTTCTTCTTCAGTGCATTTTGGCAAACAGGGATTAAGTAACTTGACTAGAATCAAAATTAGTGTCTGAGACCTTATTTAAATTTAGGTCTGCCTGACTCCAGATCTATTGCACTGAGCCACTGAACTGCCTTTAAATTCTTAGAGCACTGTTATAAATGCCAACTGTCATTATTATTCTCTTTGTTCCTTGTGGACAAAGGAGCATATTTCTTGGCTCTTGGCTCTTCTGGGATGCTTTCATGAGGAGACCTATGAAACCTTTGATAGCTTTAATTTCCAATTTTGTATTTCTCATTGACCCATTTCTACCAAAAGATCCTTTGGTTTTAGTTTGATATCTTTCCTCTCTCTGGTAACCTTTCTCATCCTTTACTGTTCTGAATATGGAGTATTTTCATTGTAGACATCTTGAAAGAATTTCTTTGATAAAGAAGAATTTGAGAAGTCATATGTAAATACATATTTCTACATATAAATCTAAAAACTGTTTTTTACAAAAATATTGAGTGGTTCAATTCCATTAGAAGGAAAATTGTGAATGCCAGTATATTAATTAACAAACAAATAGTTCATCTTTACTTTTTCTAAGTCTTTAAATATATTGAATGTTAATGCTATCACTTTATTCTGCATGTTGGTTAATATCAATTAAGCTAATCAATACCCTTGTATTATTGAATGTCTGTTTTTAATAAAATCCATTTGACAAAGCTGCATTAATTTAGGAACAATGTGCACTGGAATTCTAGTGAACACTTTTTGTAATTATCTTGCAGCCTTCGTTCAGCAATGAAATTACTCTGTGGTAACTGTTGTTAATGTAAAAGCCCCCCAGGTTTTAGCAAAAAAGTCACTTGATTACCCTGAACTCAGCTGCATAAACATGACTACAGTTTCACTGAATAGTGTCCCCTAAATGAATAATTTGAGTGATTAGACAGAATTGGTTCACAAGGGAAAATAGTATTTAATTCTGGTCAATTTCTTTATACAGTCTTCTCAAGATCAAGAACTATTTTATTTTTGTCTCTATGTCCCCCAAACTTAGCACAATGTCTGATCCATAGTAGGTATTTACATAAATGCATATTGAATATATGAATGAGATGTTGAGGGAAAAGTGGAAAGAAATAATAAGACCATAGTTTTAAATTTAGTGATAGTCTGTACTTTTTAGGTCAATGAGTCTAGCCCTCTCATTTTACAGATAAGGAAACTGAGGCACACAGAAGTTAATGACTTGCCCAGAATCACACACATACTAAATGTCTGAAGTAAGATTTGAAGCTAGGACTTCATGATTCCAAATCTACTGCCATATTATTTGTTTTGGGGAAGTGGTAATTTCTTATCAGGTGCGTCCTAAAACTTTTAATTTAATATTTAACACCAAGAACCTAGTCTTGTTATTTAGAATCAAATTCAGATTGTGAATTTTCTTTGAAAAAAGGTCAGTCTATACCAGTCCTGACAAAGGAAGAATTCAGGTCACAGTTTGTGAAAATCATATATTCTGTATGGTGTGACAATGTCTTAACTTGTCTATGAATTGGATATGAGTGAGCAGATCTTTGTAAAGTCACCATTCTTGCTCTTTCCTCTGGGTCTGACAAGTAGCATTGGTTAATCCTCCTTGGATTTCTAACCAGATAAAGCAATTTATGACTGCAAGACTTTCAAAAATTTTGGCATTACTTCGCTTATGGAATACAATGACTGAAGAGTTACTGTGTCCAGATAATTCTTTGGGGTCTATAGTCTTTCCATACTTACTTAGCTGACCTGATCCTCAGATGACAGGCACACAGTGTCACCACAGTCAGGGAAGCAGTCCAGGTCAGTTGTGGAAGGAGGAAAGCTGCAGTTGCTGCCAAAGACCTAACAGGGCATATAACCTTTTCCCCAATTTTATTTGCAGCTAGCTGTCTTAATGAGTACGAAGGGCGAGGAAATAAAGTGCTGATATAAGGGAGATGTTGTTCTCCTTGTATCCCAATACCCTCTTGGAAGGTGAGATGTAACTTGACTATCACTCTTAGGATTCATAATTACAATGCCCCTCTACCAGATACCTTCTCTCCCCCAAGTAATTGTGTGTGTGTGTGTGTGTGTGTGTGTGTGTGTGTGTGTGTGTGTGTGTGTGTGAAGGTGGGGTAGATTGAGGGCTAGAGCCTCTGGAGAGCCATTCTGTCCCCTCCTAGTATAACCAAACTTTCAAAGGATTTGTACTATGTGTTGTTCTCAATTCAAGGACAAACTTCAAACTTCTGCAACATTCCCTCTACTGTCTCCAAATTAATTTACTTCAGGTTAATAATTATCTGACAACTAATAGATAAAAGAAAGGAAACTCAGAACCACTAGGTTGATGTCAGGTAGTATTAGTGCTCATCCAGTGGATCAAGATCAGATTATCTTGAAAAGAGGAAATATAAAATAATGAGACTTTTTATATGGTTTGTTTTCCTAATGTTGAATTGTACTTGCATTGCTTCTAATAAATCCAACTTAATCATAATAGACAAATATACATCATATCTATACATATATAGCCATATGAAATCTTTTTGCTGGGATTTTATTTTAAATTTTTGATTGCTCTCTGTGTCTCTGTCTTTTTCTTTGTCTTTCTCATAAATATATAAATAAATATGTTAGTGATTTTGAATAATTCATCTATAGTTATATTTTCTTTGCTTTATCCTTTCCTGTTTTAGACATTTGGGTGAGTTTACTTTCCCAATTGTTAAAAATAATTTTTACAATTCTATTTATCTATCTATCTATCAATACATATACATATAAAATATATACTATATACATGTATATAAACATTAGTTACTCTTTAAAAGTTTGATAAAATTTTCCTGAAAAGCCATCTGAGCAAGTTTATCCTTTTGTAGTTTCTTTGGAGGTATTCAAATTTTTTTTCCCTGAAATTATAATGTTTAAAGCTATCTACTTGGTATTCTGTTAACTTGAGTAGTTTGTTTTGTTTAGACAATACTTTTCTTCAAAATTCTTAGTTTTGCTTGCACAACTATAACTGTGGATAGATTTTGATTATTCTTTTTATTTCTTCACTATTGTGGCATCATCTTGTTAATTATTATTATTTTGTTACTTGATATTTGATCAATTTTGTCAGTATTTTCAAAGAATCAGCTTTTAATTTTGTTTTTCATGATATAGCCTTTCTCAAATATAATTTGTCTATTTTCCCCCTAATATGAAAAATAAAAACCTTCTTTTGTGCTTACTTTGGATTTGCTTATTTAAAAAATATTTAACTTCACAGTCAATTCATTAATCATCTTCCCCCTATTTTGTTAGTGTATGTTCTCAGAGATATGTTTTTATCCCCTGAGGAATGATTTGCTGGAATCCCTGAAATTTGGATATATAGTCTTGTGATTATCCTTTTCACATAGTTATTGTTTCTATTCTGTGAAATTTTTAGAATGAAAAATAAATTCTCTATTTAAATCTACATCTTTTGCTCTTGTTCTTTGTATCAATGACTTATTATTATAGTTATTATTTTTCAGAGCAGAGTGAATTAGATAAGTTTTCCTGTATGCTTTGTTTCTCTCCTTGTCTATATCCTTGAATAAGTCTTATGCATCTGATAGTAAAACCAGATGCCTGAGGTCTTAGGTTTAAAGAGCACCAATTGCTGGAAGATGAGTTTGTGCCAGAAAATGCAAGACAGCTGGATCCTTGTTTGTCTGCAAATCCTTAATCTCTCAGGGATATCAGTGTCAGAGGTTATAAGACATTGGCACGTGTTTTATTGCTAGGTCCAGACTTGAAGTTTTTCCAGTTTGATGGGACCCACCAAATCTTGCAGTTTCTGGAATATAGTCTTTAGGAACTCAAAGATATTGGCATTTTAAGTCCTTCACAATCTGGCGCCAATGTACTTATTCATGCTTGTTGAAGAAGAGATTGATTTCCAGCTTTATTACACATAATTCCTTTCTATGTCTAGCCAAGTTGTCCTTCTTGCAATTCCTCATATGGGTTCCTTGCCTTTTTATTGATGGTTCTTCAAGTCTGGAATGCATTTATTTGTTACATGTATCTTTCAGAATCATTGATTTTCCTTCATGGTTCTGATTAAATGTCATCTTCTATATGAGGGCTTTTCTGCTCCTCCCAACTTTAATCCCAAGCCACATTATATCTATTTATATTTGTCGGTTCACATGTACACAATTTACATATATATTCATATACATACATATGTATCTATATCTATATCTATATCTATATCTATATCTATCTATCTATCTATCTATCTATCTATCTATCTATCTATCTATCTATAGATCTAACTTCAGAACCATCTATCTATGTGACGTGGGAAAGTTCACTTTATTTCTGCTTGCCTGACAAAATGAATCCACTGGATCTACTGGAAATGGAAATGACAAAGCACCTTAGTAACTGTCAAGAAAACCTCAAATGGGGTCACAAAGGATCAAATAAGATTGAAAAATAACTGAACTATAAAAATATACATATAAATATAAATATATTTATATACATATACATATACATACACACATATTCACACATGTTGTTCTCCCTGGATAAATTATAAGCTCATTGAAGTTAGGCACTATTTTAATTTTTATCTTTGTATCCTCTGTGCCTAGCAGAGTACCTGAAACATAGGAGATGATAAATTCTTGTTTGTTGATTGTTGAAACATTGCAGTAGTTCTGTGCTATAATTTATCATATGACTCTAATATTTTAGGGGTTGACCTGGGTTTGTAGATTATGCCTGAAAAAAAGTACATACTTGGAAGTAAAGATGCTTTTAAATCCCCAATCTTATACCTAGATAAGGAAATAGGATTATCTAGTATCCTGTCCAAATGATTTAGCTAGAGCTATGTAAGTGGTTTTCCTTAAGTTACAAGGTGACTTTGAGAGTTTGTAGGACATACTCATTTGGAATCAGCAACATTTTTTAGATTGCTTCCAGTGAGATGAGGGAATTTCCCTTTTAAATCTTCTCTGTTTTAGTCACTGAACAAATGATCCCATCTTGTTTGTGGAACTTCCCTCAAGGGGAACAACTATTCTAAAGTGAAGTCACATTCATATGGTCTTTAAGATTTAGACAAAGCCTAATAGGAAATAACTGAATAATGCTGCCAGGTATAGAAAATAAAGAAAATTGAACTTGAAATTATGAGACATGAGCTAATTCTGCTTCCAGCTTTTATACCACCTACCTGTGTGGATATGGGCAAGTAATTTGCCTCACTTTGCCTAGACACCTCAGTTGTAAAATGCTTAGCTGGAGAGATGAGAGACAAAGGGTCTGATTTTTAAGATTCATTCTATGGTATTGTGATTTAGGTAATTGAAGAAAACCAAAATAAAAGTATGATATTTGGTATAAAGCCCTTATGTAGGCGAATACATAAGTTCAAGAAGTTTTTTTTTCCATTTGGATAAGAGAAAAGCATATTAAATTAATTTCCTGAGTTCCTCAGTTTAGTTTTTATTTACCTGTGATTCATTGGAATAAGGAGTTCCTGGAAAGGAACTTTTTCCCCCTCCAAATATTACTTTCTAATCAAAGAGACACATCCGGGGATAGATTCAGGAAGTTAAGGTACTTTTCCAGTTCACATGGCCATCATGTGTCTAAGATAGAACTTGAATTTAGACCTTTTTGACTTAGATTTAGATTTTGTTTTTACTACAATGTGCTGCCTCTTTGATACAGTTCTCCATGTTAGAATTTTTGTAGGAAGATCTTAAACTTATTTGGTATAGGTGTTATCATAAAAGATATAAAAGATATGTGAAAAGAAAATAGGGAGAAAATAAAATCTTAAACTGTTATCTAAATGGTAGTTGTGCAAAGATAGATTTTGATTTATTAAATTAGTTTATTTATTATTAAATAAATTAAATTAATAAATATTTATTAAATATCATTGAAAACTTTCCCTATGAAGTACATTTAAAAATCCTCTTTTCAAGATAAAACTGGAGGGATAATTCATGTGTGAGTTATCTTAAATTGAACTTATTCTAAAATAAAAAAAGTCTGTCTGTCTATCTATCTATCTATCTATCTATCTATCTAGACCAAGTTGGTTTATTCCTTGGATTAATGCAATAATGACTATGCTCAAGTGGAAGAATTTCCTTCTGGATCATTCTAATCTTTTAAACTATCCCTGCATAATTGAGCTATGGCAATCTGCATGCATTATAGCAATATACAAAATCATCGGTGGGCAGATTGTATTACTTTTTAAAGCCTCTTCTCCTTAAACTTTCAAGACATGATTTTATTCCAGTGGGTACTCTCAAAACTCAGTGTTCAGTTGAAAGAAATATGGAGAGGTAGGAGAAAGGTTCGAATCACAGATTTGCTACTTAGAATATGTAGACAAAAGAAAAAACAATAGAAATGTTCTTATAAATCAATCAATCTAATTCTCATTGCTGGATCCACATTTGAATTCTCTTCCGCCAGATAAGAGGTAGAATGGTTTAGTGGCAAGAGAACTAGAACTTGAAGTTAGGGGTCTTTAGCACTATTACACAGTACTTTTATGCTTTTGGATGCTATTTTCCCTCTTTAGTCCTTACTTTCTTTATCTGTAAAATAGATGGATTGGATCAGATAATTCTTAAGTTCTCTATCAGCTCTAAATCTATGCTCCTAAGACTTTCTAGAACTTGTGATCTTCTGGTAAATTTTTTGGATGCACAAGGGGAAGAGGACAAGCATCAACAAGGCACCTAGTATGCTTCAAGTACTAAATCCAATGCTTTAAAAATATTACCTTGTTTACCCTGTCATGTAGATATTATTATCCCTACTTTACAACTGAAGAAATAGGCACACAGAAGTTAAATGAATCGCATGGGTTTAAAGAGTTTGTAATTTGAACTCAGATCTTTTTGATTCCAGGCCTAGGCCCAAATCCATTCTGCAACTTCCATGTTTAGGGTAACCTTCATTTTATAAGAAGATCTCAGAGTAGGATTTTAGCAGAGGTTAAGACTCTTAAGGCCACCTAAAATTGAAAATAATTAATAATTTAAAAAGAAAGGAGTCCTCATATTATTTGCATTTTTTCTTTTCTTTGGATTCAGTTTGTGATTTCATTGAAGAATGAAACTGCTAAAGAAATTGCTGAAGAGACTCCCTCTACTAATACAGATCACCCTGCAATTTGGAGCTCTTAGAGAATTGCCTGGAGTGTTAAAGAGGGTCTAAAGATTAAGCAATTTGACCAGGTTACATAATGGGTATGTGTTAGGATCTGAACTCAAACCCAGCTCTTAATGAATCCTAGGACAGCTTTTTATGCATTATTCTAAACTCTTTCTCCTTGCAGTCTTAGTTTATTTATATTGTCTTACTACTAAGCAGTAATAATGACCTAATTTACCCAGGCTATTTTAAAGCACCATTTAGATAAAAAGATTCTTATAAATTTCTGTGTCATGGACCCCTTGGGTAGTCTAGTGAGGTCAATGGAATTCTTCACAGAAAGATATTTTTTAAATGTATGAAATAAAATCCATTGCATTACAAATCAAATCAGTTATTTTGAAATACTATTATTAACAAAAGCTCACAGATCCCAGATAAAGAATCCCTAATTTAATTATTGCATCTTATCACCCTTAGAGTTCATACATTTCTTGACCTATAGAAATAGAGTACATTTCACTCCTTTTTTGGTCAAGTAATTAATGCTAAAATATGATTTATCTGGTTACTTACTGAAGTGAATTAACAATATTTAAGCATTTTAAGAGCCTTTGGTAAGCAGCATTTTTTCAGCAATGGTATGGGAGGTCTTTTCATATCTCTTTTCTACACCTTCCAGTTTTATCAAGAGAAAAGTTATCTAGGATATGATGGTCTCAGGTGAATATCTTGTATTCCAAAGCATTGCTCTGAGCTATAGTTAGAAAAGCTAGTGGAGGAGCTGACAGAAAGGGCAAAGGTAGTGTTTCCCTGCATGCAAACTACAAATCTGAGAAAAAGCAAAGCTGGAGACAGAAACTGAAAATACACAGATCAATATTTTGCAGCTCCACTGAAGCAAGATGATGTTGAAAATGCTGGTGGCAAATCAACAGAGGCCCAAATGACTGGCCTCTACTGTGTGTGAACATTTTAAGGAGGATTGATTTGAAATTGATTCATATTTGCCATTTAAGATTTATTTGCACCTGCATGGGCCACCCAGGAACAGTGGCAGAGAGAAGCAGGAGGTGGTTGACACTGTCCATAAATGGTGCTTCTGTACTCTTGAAGTGTTTTCTGTCTGCATTCCTTCTTCATCTGACACAATTTCAGAGCTCAAAACTAACAAACATGTATTAACTATCTAATGTGTGTCTGGTGTTGTACTGGATGCTAGAAGAAATAAAAAAATTTAGTTAATATATATAATTCTAGCTCTTGTCAAGATTTCCATTCTGCTAGGAACATAAGATTATGATTAAATTTGTTTATAGATATCAACAATACAAAACATTACTTGGTAAAAGACATTGGAGAAGTACAAAATAAAATAACATTTAACATACGAGAAGAAAGCCTTCACCAAGATGACATTTGAGTGGGGAGATAGCATGGTATAATAGAGAGTCAGGGAATTTGGCCTCAAATCCCATCTCTAATACTTACCACAGTATCTGTCTCATTGGGAAAGCTGCTTACTTTTCTTTTTCCTTAGTTTTTTCATATGTGAAATGAAATGTTTATCTTAGATGGCCCTTGAGGTCCCTTTCCAATTTACATACATGAATTGGGGTTTAGATAATATGAAGGAATAAAAGTAAAGAAGGGCAGGACATGGAACATAAACTTCTTGAGGGCAGGAATTCTTTGATTTTTGTCTTCCTAAATTAATTTGTTGACATTCCAATTTAGGGAATAATATCAGTAAAAATATGGAGGTCATTCATAAGGCATGTTTTGGTTTCTCCCTTCATCTCCCCTCCTCTCCTTTCCTCTTATCCTTTGTTTTATGGATGAGGAAATTAAAGCCCAGAAAAGTTAAATAACTTTCCCCTCTCCTCTCTACTCTTCTCCCATAGTAGGGATTCCTTCTGAATATATATATATATATATATATATATATATATATATATATATATATATATATATATAACCTATTGGCTGCTGATGTTCTTTTCAGTTCTCCAATTCTGTCATTCTTTGATTTATCCAGATCTATGCACAAGGAATCTTAGCCTTAATCACTTGGCTGACAAAACAACCTTTAATAAAGAAATTTTTCCATATTTTTGTTGAGCCCTTTAAAGTTCTATTCAAAAGCAGAATGATGTAGTGGAAAAGGCACAGGTATTGAAGCCAGATATGGATCTAAGTCCTTCCTTCATATGTACAAATTGTGTGAATCTGGGCAATTCATATGACTTCTCTGTATCTCCATTTTCTCATGTGTAAAATGATCAAATAGGATTCTCTATAGTTCCATGGTGTTTTGGAAATGGATTGGATTCAGAGGAACTGAATGTAAATGTAATTATTTATAACCTTTATTACCTTTTCACTTGGAAAAAGTAATTTAACTTCTCTGGGTCTTAATTCCCTCATCTGTAAAACAAGGGATGAGATTGTCTTTAAAATCCTTTCTATGTTGCTTCTACAACTATAAAATGGACATAATAATATATCCTTTATCGCATTTATATGAAGAACAAATAAGTAATATGTAAAGTATATAGACATCTCAGTAGTGGATAGACTGCTGATGCCGAGTCAGGAAAACTTGTTTTAATCTGACCTCAAACACTTTCTAATGGTGTGACCCTGGATAAGCCACTTAACCTCTGTCTGCCTTAGTTACCTCATCTATAAAATGGGATAATAATAAGAACTATCTCTCAGAGTCATTGTGAAATCAAAGTGAAATAATATATTAATGCTTTGCTAACTTTAAAGTGTTATATAAATGCTAGTTATTATTAAAATGCTTTGTAAAACTTAAATAATATATGAAGTTAGCTATCATTGTTAATAATGGAAATAATAAATAATTTATGTTCCGATAGTATAATTCTTCTTGATATTAGTACAACAACCAAGTTTTTGAGCTAGGCATGATCTCTTCAAGATGTGATAGAGTGTTACATTAGATTGTGTACTCTTATCTTAGAGATCTTTTGAGAAATGAGCATCATTACTCCTATCTTTATCAATGATCTCTTTCCTCTTAAGTGTTTATTGTTATTCCCTTGATAACAGGTAATTATTTAATTGGATATGGTAAGGACAAAACTATTATTTTTTTTTCTCTGTTAAAGAAATGCCCACTAAAGATAATTGAGAATCTGGAAAGCTTATTCATTGGGTTATTGCAATGACATCAAAAGCTTTTCCAGATGAGATAAGCTATGACTCAGCAGTGGATGGTCACACAGGTTCATTCTTTATCTGTTGAGGGGTTGTATAGATGTAAGCCTTAGCATTTCACAGCTGCTTCTCCTGTTGGCACTGTGTGGGTGGAGCCAGAAGAGAGATATTCTGTTGGAAAAATTATCATCACTATTTTCAGTTTCATTGATCACTGGGGTGATGGTTCTGTGTTTATAGACACTTTGTGCTATCCTCAGTATAAAGCATTGAAAAGTGGAATTTATATTTATCTGTCTTTTTCCTTATAATTTAATAGCTTATATAAGATGGGTTTTGTAACACAGATAATTTGGCTATTTTTTTGGATGACTGTATGGGTGATACTTCTTTTTCTTTTCTACTCCTCAGTGACACTTCATTGAGAGACAATGTTATAGTGGATAGAAGACTGGACTTGGATTCAGGAAGCTTTTGGGTCAAATACTATTTCAGATACATGATGACCATGAAATCATGGAAAACTCACTTCAGCTCTCAGTGTCACTAGGTAACTCAAAATCATTACAGATGAATGACAGTCTGTTTCTTTAGAATGGCATTTACACATTGAAAGTTTTCTATAATGTGTTTAGCTATCTATCCCTTTGTGGTTTGTTATGTCATAAACTACTTAAAGACAATTATAGCAAGGTACCTTATTCTACTATTATTGTAGTCATTGTCTTGTACTGAGGTCTTCAACATCATCACATGGTTCAATAGATATTATTTGATTAGTAATAATGACACTAAAGAAGATGCATTCTTTGTTGCTGAGCTCTAGGGATCCCTGGGTCTTTTCTTTTGTAGCAGAAACCTATTTAAATAGGAGCTCCTTGACAGTAGGGATTGTCTTGCATTTTTATTTGCATTTCTAGTGGTTAGTTCACTGAAAGCACTAAGTAGACTAAAAAGACCAAATAAATAAATAAACATTCATTCATCAGCATTATATACATAACCCTGAAGTCAAATTCTCTAGTGATCCACAGGAGCCTTGATATGTTCTTGACAGAGGGAAGTTTGCTAAAGGAATCTTGGCTTAAGAACAACTCTTCTGGAATTTATAGAAGACAGCTTCTCAAATAATGCTGATCTGTTTTTATCAGATGAAGGAAAATTTCATTTTACATTTCAAAGTCTGATGGGATGTGTACCAGTTACATGAGAACTAATAGTAATGGCCGATGAGAAAAAAGATCACTGACTGGGAATAGGGGAACAAATCTCAGGTCTAATAATTAAAAGGTATGAGTCTAATTTCAACATTGTCAGAAATAGCTGCATGAGCTTGGGCAAGTCATTTATGGTTTTTGTGCCTCAGCACAAATATTCAAACAAAGATAATAATACCTATCCAAATTCCTCTAATGGAAAATACAATGAGCCACTTAGAAGGGAACACTCACTGAAAAAGTTAAAAGAATTAGACAAAATATTAGAGATCATTATAATTACTATCCACCCCCGAAATGAGATACTTCTTTATTTCCTTAACATAAGGAATCCTATTTAACTCCATGGAGTCTCACAATTACTGCTGTGAGATTATGGAGAACACATATATTAAATCAATGTTAAAACACATATATTAAATCAATATTAAAACCATTGTTTCTTGGATGGTATATATCTCTGTGAAAAGTTACCAAGGAGCAAGGAGAGAGGGAATAAGTATTTAAATAACATTTACTACATGCTAGGCACTGTGCTAAGTGCTTTACAAATATTTTCTTTGATTCTCACAAAAACTTTGCAAATCATGTCCTGTTATTTCATTTTACAATTGAGGAAACCAAAGCAAAGAGAGGCTAAATGATTTGCCCAGAGTTACACAATTAATAAGTATCTGAGGTGAGAGTTGAACTTGGATCTTCCTGACTTCAAACCTCAGGCTCTATCCATTGTACCATCTAGTTGATGCAAAATTCTAGCACTGGTTTTGGAAAACATATGCTTGTAAATTTCTTAGTGCTTATTTCTTCCATTTTTTTTTTTTTTTTTTGCTTTCCTAGAAATAGTTTCTCAGACCCTGAATTTTGATTTGCTAGGTCTTATGACTTGTTAGACATTTGAATAATTGATTGAACCAACAAAAAAGTATGTAAGAGATCATAAATGAATCATTCCTTTCAGCTAATCTAGTCTTTGTGCATGTGTATGTGTGCACAATCTACATCTAATGTATTTTAATGCAAAATATGACTAATTCCTCCCCTACATTCCCAATTGCTAAATAAGGGGGTGCTTTGCCACTTTTTCTAGCAAATTGCCATAAAATGTGAAATGAAAGAAAGATTATTTTCCAACCTTTTAATATAATTGTAGAAATTGCTTTGGCAGCCAATTTTGAATTTGGAAATTCTATGTGGGAGAATTTAGATTGTTTTGTAGTTTGTATGTGTTAATTTATATTTTTTATTTCTATCTGTAGCTTTCATTCCCCAAGAATGCCAGACAGATACTTCTTTTCAAAAGTCAATTCAATTTGTATTTATTATCTCAAGCATCAACCTCTTCTTAACTGTGAAACTGTTGTGGATTGTTATAATTTCTGATCATTATTCAGCAATTTAAGAATAGTGTTGCTGGTCATGATTTGAACTTCTCTTTTTATTGCTGAGCTATAATTTTAGATCAGTGAAATTGTGAAAATATTGGAATACAAAAATGTATTATAACCTCCAGGAGTCATAAAGAAAATAATATTCTTGAAAATAAAACCCTTTTTTAATGATATCTCTTTAATCTTAATGTAATACATCACAAGGCCATTAATTTTTATTCTACCTATGTACAGTAGATATGACAGTAGATTTTCAAAATGAAAAGATACAGAGTTGAATTTTATGGCAATGCAATATATTTAATACCTGTTTTTTCCTGGCTCACAGACAGTGACTTTTGTGAGAACTCTTATTCAGTGACTGAGAGCTGAAGATGGCACTCTTGTGCTATAACCAAGGACTGGATCGACAGGAACACTGGGAGAGAGAGACAGGGTTAATTTCTCAACCCTTTTCTTTGAAATTTTAAAGGACACATTCCACCAAAATTTTCTCTTCTCACATTTTAACTCTTTGTTAATCAACACCTTGGACAGATCATGGAGGGATAAAAATTGTTGCTAACAAAAATTTAGGGCTTATGAGAGGTAAATGTGGAAGTAAATGAAGTGACATATTGTATATATGGTTCTAAATAGGGAGACTTTAAAACATTATCTCTCAAAATCTTCAGTTTTATCATAAAAATGTTAAAATTATAGGATTCTAAGTACTAAGCAAGGAAAAAAAATAGAGATATGGAAAAAATTGAAGACAGGGAATCTAGGATTCATATTGTTTTGTTAATACTGTCATCTGAGCAGTATAGAGAATTTTGGAGTCACAAAATTTGGGTTCAAATTTGGTTGCTGTCACTGTTGCGTTTCCCCCTAACTACACTTCTTTTGGATTTCTTTGGACCTCACCATTGTTTCTTCCAGGAAACTCATCACTGCTAATTGATTTTGTAATTTTGAATTAAGTGGCTACTCAAATCTCATCAGTAAATGTCCTTATGATTGGATCTTCTGACTGTAAGGAGAATCTAGAGCCTATACTGAAGGAGGGAGCTCCTCTCATTGTTCTAGCTTACCACCACCTACATAGCTTTTGTGTTTTTTGGACTTCTCCATTATGGCCCCAAATTCAGTACTTTTCCCTGCCCTTGCCTGTCAGCTTCTATTTTTGTGTGTGTTATTTTGGTTTTTTAAAGTGTAAGCTTATGAGGACAGAGTCTGTCCCTTTTTTTTTTTTTTTTTTAAAGATTTGCATTTGTTACCCTATAGCTGAGCATGATGTTGGTACATAGCAGTACTTAATAAATGTTTACTGATTTTCTGACTGCCTGCATGACAATGAATACTTGCTTTTTGTTTCTGATCTTATAAGGAAAGAAATGAATTTCAGTACAGTTTGAGTATTAGAAACAGGAGTAGAATTGAGATGTTTCTTCATTTTAATCTGAGAATAAGTAACCTATTTCATATAAATAAATTTTCCCATTTTCTCTAAGATTCATAATGATCTCTTCATTGTAGTGATCTCTTTTTCCCTCTTCTTCACTCTGTATACCTTCCCAAAGAAATAAAATTAATGCCTTTTGGGACATAGAATATAATTTTTCTCTTTGTCCTAATGATCTCTGAAAGACAACATGTCACAGTGGCTGGATATCTAGCCTTAGAGTCTGAAACATCTGGATTCAAATCTCATCTCTGACACACACTGTCTATAAGATGCTTGCTAGAAAAGGCATTTAATCTTTCATTTCCCCAGACAATTTTCATCTATAAGATTAAAAGTTGTAGAGAAGATGCTGAGTTTCATTTGCAGAGGGGATTTCCTCATTCCTTATATCACAGAAACCACAAATCTAGCAAATCTAGAAATGTTCCCATTACTTAGCAGAGCACCAAAATACACATAGAAGGTGCCTAATATAAGTCTATGGAATCCAATTTCTAAATCTATTTTTTTTTTGTTTTTCTTCTATTGATTAAGTATTCCCTTGATGTGCATGACCCTATTCTTTTGTTGTTCTTCTTCTACATTCCTTACCAATCCTTCTCAGTCACCTTTATTTTTCACTACTTAAATGTTCTAGTCTTTGTGTACTCTCCCCCTTATCTTATCTCAACACTTTTACGTGGGTGTGTGGGTGTGCATAACCCTAATTTCACCAAATTTAAGTTCTACTTCATCTATCACCTCCTAGAAATTACCACGTGCATATCCCCTGGCAGCTCAAACTCAATATAGGCAAAATGAAACTGACCATTTTTCTGTATAAGGTGATCCTTCTCCAAATCCTTTTATTTTTGTTGTGAAGAATTTCATCTTTCCATTTATCTAGGTTTACAATCTCAAAATAATCTATGATTCCCCACATCATCTTCCATCTATTCAGTTGCAAAATCTTGTCCTCACAGATTTCACTTCTACAACATCTCATTTCCATTGTCTTCTTTCTTTTCACATGACTGCAACTCTGCTTCAGGCTCCCATCACACCTGGTTTAATTTATTGATATAAACTTCTAATGAGTTTCATTTAATTTAATTTCAATCTGTTTTTAAAAAAATTGCCAACATGATCTTCCTGAGGTACAGCTCTGACTTTGCCACAAAAAATAAAAAAAACAAAACCAAAATCAGTTGCTCATTATTGCCTGTAAAAGAGGTAGTGTTGTTTAATTGAAAAACAACTAGGTTTAGAAATATTTGATTGGATTAACATCCATTTTGTTTCCTCATTGGTATAATGATGAAGTTTGACTAGATAAACTTTTAGGTCACTTAGAACTCCAAATCTATGATATTTAGCTTAATATTTAAAACTTTACATAATATGGCAATAAATTGATTTTCTAATTTTATTTGCATGACTCTCATTCTCCATTCAGCCAAAATTGCCCTTCTCTTTTCCAAACATGACATGCCATATCTTGCTTCTGTGTATTTGCGAGAATTATCCTCCACTCCTTTCTATCTTTATTTCTCAGAATCCTTATCTTCATTCAAGGTTTAATTCATGTTCTAACCTTAATTGAAGTGTTTTTTTTATTCCCTTCAGTTACTTCTTTCTTGGGGCAGCTAAGTAGTACAGTGGCTGAAGTATCAGGTCTATAATCAGAATTCATCTTCTTGAATTCAAATGTGGCTCAATATAATTATTAGCTATGTTATCCTGAGAAAATCGCTTAACCATATTTGCTTCAATTCCTCATTTATAAAATAAACTGAAGAAGGAAATGACAAATCATTCTACTATCTTTGAAGAGAAAACTCCAAGTGAGGTTATGAAGACTCAGTACTGAACAACTGAACTACTGCTTTCACCTCCTACTATGTTTTCTATAAAATTACAAAGAATTTTCTATCTTTTCACTGGGGAATGGAATTTCCTTACTGGCCATTCTTTATGCCAATGTAATTATATGTCCAGGTCCTCTTCTTCTCTTCTACTTATCTGGTAAATGCTGTATCATACCCTGTTTTTCTGATTCAATAGAGTTTTATATCAATATTTTTGTTAGCCACAGAGAAAAGATAATGGTAAGATTTGTTCCCCTAGAAAAGAAAGAAAAGACAAGAAGTATTGAATTGCAAATTCTTTTATGAAAAGGAGTGAGAGAAGCCAGAAGTTCTATACTCCACATCTCCATAGTCCACAAAGCTTCCACTTCTTGGCTATTATCTGACTTTCTGTTTCTTTTATCTTCTCTGCGGAAGAATTGTATGGGCAAAACTTTGTATGGGAGTCTTCTAAACTTTGCTTTCTCTCTCTCTCTCTCTCTCTCTCTCTCTCTCTCTCTGTTTTTAAGAAGAATTATTGATTTATCTATCTGTCTGTCTGTTTATCTATCTATTTTTAGATGTGGACAATGTAGAGATTTTTTTTTTTTTTTTTTTGCTTGATTATATATTTGTAGTGGGCTTTGTTTTTTCTGCTTTATTGATGGTTATAAAAATGTGGAAGGGAGAGAATTTGGATTTAAAAACCAAATTTACAAACAACAGATTATTTTAATTAATTTAGTCAATAAATATTGTAATGAATTTATTCATGCAGATTAAGGTTTAAAAATAGCAATACTAATACTGAAGATAGAAGTAATAGTTAAATACTTTTTTTTTTTTTTTAAAGATTGTATTCTAGGTGTTCAGTGGAATGTTTTTTCTTTCAAAATGTTTACTTTTTTGGAAATATTTTACAGTGTCACAGGGTCCTTTGGCATCACTTGAGCATAAAGAATAGTTCAATCTCAATGTTGATTTCAATGAAAGGCAAACTTTATGTTAGTCTAAGAAAGCTGATCTAAATTTGAAACACTATGGGCATGTTAAAAGTAGTCATTTCCAAATACTAAGGCAGGTAACAAGAATAGATAATGGCTGAGTAAGAAGTCTTTTAAAGAATTGTGCCATAAATTATCTTTTCAATCAAATGAAATAGAAAAAGAACCAATAAAACAGACTGACTTTTCATTAACAAATGCTTCATATTACTATCTCTATTGCATTTCTCACAAGAAGTCAAATATCCCAGGAGTATACCTTAAAATAAAAGGATAGATTCATGGTATAGTGGAAAGAACATGGGTATAAATCTTAACTCTGCAACTTAGAACATATATGGGCTTAAACAAGGTATTTCAGGCAATATGGTAGAAAGTGCACAGATTTGAGAATCTGAGAACCTAATGCTTACTATCTTTTTGATTTTGAACAAGTCACTTAAATTATCTAGATTGTAGTTTCCTCATCTCTAAAAGAAGGGGGTTGAAAAATAGTCTTTGAGGTTCTTTCCAAATCTAGATATCTGGTTCCCTCATCTGGAATGAGGGATTGTGAATAGACAACTTCTCAAATTCATTATAGCTTAAAAATTCTATGATTGAGCAGAAATTCTAGAAGCTCAATTTAGTTTTGGATTTGATTGAAAATGGATGATAGTAATCTAAGAATAGTCAAGATATATTTAAATTATAGAAAATCAATTTTCAAAAATTTTAGTATATTGTGTATAAACTGATTTAATAGACAAATCAAAGTGGTCATTTCTCCTTCACTCTTCTCTTTTCTTGTTAAGGTGTGCTCCTTTAAAAAGTTTTCTATTTCAGAGGAAACTACATCTGCATGAGCTTTAATTTTAAACACTTTGGCCCCATTGAAATGAAAGGAAGCAAATCAGTCACTTAGGTGGGCATTAATCTTTTGACTAAGGATCGAAAAGATTATTTTTTTCCCCTTAGTTGTCCAGAAGATATCAGAAGCTATCAATTAAATGCTGGGCCAGCAAATTTCTCTTAATTGATTTCCTTGACTGGTAGAACACATTGTTATTCATTACTCTTTCTTGTCATCTCCTTGGCTTCTTCATGATTAGGTTTAGATAAATGTGTGACTAGGATATAGGGTAACTGGACCAAAATAAAATACAAAAATTTATTTTATTAGCAGATCTGTTGGAGAACAGAATGATGGAATCTCTAGATTGGTAAACACTTCTGAAAATCAAGAAGAATCAAAATGACTAGATCATTATCTACATGACCACTTTTCCTATGAAATTATTCTAGTATCAGGTGAGGGCCATATAACCTTGCTAATGAAGCTCTCAACCAAAAGTGTATATAATAGATTTCAAAGCTCTATTCAATGTGTAGAACATTGTGATTTTGTTCTTTCTGGTGTGGGTGGTCATGAGCAATCTAATTTTGAATCATAGTAATAACAATGAGAATTTTGAGAAGAAGGTGAAAGGAAGAGTAGTTGCTATTTTGGATCCATATAAAAATACTGTCATCACAAAGGTGCCAGGTGACAAACACCTGCTACTATTTATTACTCTGACTCAGATCCAAGGAAACACTTGATACCAGGAAATAGAGCTTGTCTAGTGATGCATTCTGAAGTAAGAGATGCATTGAAGACAAGGAGATGAAACATAGATTGTCAGTCAATTATCTATTAAATGCCTACTGTGTCAAGCATTGTGCTAAGAATAGTTTGCAAAATTTCCTTTTTTACTTTGGTGTAGGGACTAATTTCAAATATGCCATTCTATTCTTCTGGATTTATGTTCAAGTGTGAGCAAAGTTTTGTTGGCAATCTTGATAGTTATTTTTCTATGTTGAGGGACAGTGATCTCATTGTTACTTTTTATATATTTCTTGACTGAAATACATCCTAGGAGATTGCTGACTAAGCTCCTACACATAATCAAAGGACCTCCTAGGTTTTCCTTTCATTTTGGGGAATACTATTTAAGTCTGTAAAAGGTCAGAAAGAACTTAGACATTTATGAGAAAAAAATCCATATACATTTTTCTGTAGTTACTTTCTTGGTGAGTCAATGTAAGCCTATCCATAGTTAGAAACACATGCATATATACCTACATGTGTGTATACACACACATACACATACACACACACACACACACACACACATATATATATATATATATATATATATTCTGTTTTGCTCTATTTTCCTTTCTTTTTCTTGATATAGCTATATAACTATATATCTATATCTGTATATTTATATAATCAAGAAAAGTTTACTAGGAGATTGGTGTGAATTAAAATTTTAATAACAATGTGATTTAAAAAGTGATTATTCTGCCTACTCATATATTTTCCTCCAACCTTTCCAAATTTTAGAAAGATAACTAATACTTGACTTGGTGTGCTTTTTAAAAAAGAATTGTTTAATATTTCCTCAGTTATAACTAAACAGTTTTTTTTTACATTTTTAAAAAACTTTTCATTTCCAGATTCTCTCCTTTATCTACACCCTCACTCCCCTAAAGGTCTTCCACTCCTAGATTCACTTATTTATTTAGATTTTTTTTTTTTTTTGATTAAGTGAAAGAGGAGATTCTTTGCCTCAATTGCTACCTAACTTAATAACAGAATGGGTGCAGTCTCAGTCTAACTCAGATTTGTTGAAGACCTTAGTTTAAAAAGGCCAAAATCTCCCATTTCATCCAGGGTCATCTTCAGTTATTTTGAGATATATCTTACCACTGACCCCAGATGGCTTTGGAGGGAAAAGTGAGGCAGGTGACCTTGTACAGCCCTTTTTCACTTATATCTAATTCACTTGCATTGTGGCACCACCTCCATGATATCAAGGACGGCTTTGAGAACAAAGGACAAACAACAATAATACTGATATCTATTGAACATACTAAGCCAGGAGCTTCATAAATGGGCATGCTTAATTTTGCCTGTTTCCAGAGATTCATTCCATAGCAAAATATGCTAATGAATACTGAGTAAAGAGTACAGTTAGTCTCTAAAAAGCATTCCTTGTATATCACACAAGTCCTCCTTAAGAGCAATAATCTTTCAGGCAGATTCTTTCTCTTAGGTATTTTCTTGACAATTTGCTTTACAATACTGTCATTCTTCAATCTTTCTTCTTACAACAGAAAGCTTTCTTATAACAAATATATTTTAAAAAAGAAGCTGACCCACTATGTCTGGCAGAGTAAGAGGGAAATAGGTGGTATAGTATTCAGAATACTAGATTTGGAATAAAAAAGATCTTGTCTCAAACACTAGCTGTGTAAATTCACTTAACATTTCTGTGCATCAGTTTCCTCATTCATGTAATCAGGAGGTTAGAGTTAATGCATTAAAATCCCTTATAGCTTTAAATTAATGATCCTATATACTTCATTCTGCATCTGAACTCTTATCACCATTTTGAAGAGATGAAAAATATATTTCAACATTTCTAAAATCAGGATAGTTCAATCTAATGTTCTGAATTCTCATATCTTTTTTTTAATTGTTTTACTATTACTTCCATGTACAATATATTATAAATTGTTCTACAATTAATGAGTAGCCACTTGCTTTTTAGTTTTTCATTATCACAAAGATCACTACTATGAATTTTTTGTTACATGTAGGACCTTTTTTATTATATATATGTAATATTTTTGGCCACAGGCCTCATTCTTTTGATTACTAATAGATATGATTTCAGGACCTGTGATCTTTTTTTTTTTTTAGCTACCAATAAGTCCTATACAATTCAGATTGTAGTCCCAGTGCATTTGATTATTTTGTTCTTTTTTTTTTTGCAAAATTTTCTCTTTGATCTGGGAGTTTTGAAATTTGAAATAATATCCCTATGTATTTTCCACAAAGGTTCTCTTTGAGGTGGTGATTGATGGATGCTTTTCTATTTCTACTTTCTCCTTATGTTCTATCACTTCAGGACAATTTTCTTGGATTATTTCTTGCATTATTAGGTCAAAGTTCTTGTTTTGGTCACAGCTATCAGTTAGCTCAATTTTTCTTATATTTTTCTCTTATCAATTTGTTTTCCAGATCTGTTGCTTTTCTTATGTTTCAAATTCTGTTCTATTTTTTCATTCTTTATAAATCTTTACAATCACTTGTGATTTTCAAAGTTTTCTTATAATAACAACTTTTTATTTTTTCAAAATACACGCAAAAATAGTTTTCAATATTCACCCTTACAAAACCTTGTGTTCCAAAATTTTCCTGCTTCCCTAGACAGCAAATAATACAATATAGATTAAACATGTGCAATTCTTTTAAACATATTTCCACATTTATCATGCTGCAAAAAAAGATCAAAAGGGAAAAAATGAGGAAGAAAAAACAAGTAAGTAAGCAAATGACAAAAATAACAAAAAAGGGGAAAATACTATGTTGTGATCCACATTCACCTCCATAGTCCTCTTTCTGGATACAGATGGTACTCTCCAACACAAGTCTATTGGAACTGGCCTGAATCACCTCATTGTTGAAAAGAGCTAAGTCTATCACTGTTAATCATTACATAATTTTGTTTTTGATGTATTCAGGCTAGTTTTCTGGAGGACCTCCGGATCAGCCTGAGTCCTTGGTCTTAGTGGAGGAGTGAATATCTTTTCTTCATATAACTTTTCAGTCTGAGACAGATTTTCCTTTAAAAAAAATCTGTTCTTTCAAATTTTACCTCTGTTATCAGCATTATTACATATTACTCCCCTTCATATATTCTATGTTTCAACCAAAATCACTTTTAAACTTTTCCTAATGCATAAAGTTTCATTTCTTGTCTGAGACCATTGTTTCCATGTCTAGTATATACTCCCTTTTTACCTCCACCTCTTGTACCTCTATTTTCTTTCAAGTAACATTACCTCTATGAAATCTTTCCTGATTCCTTTCAGATGTCAGCATCTTTCTTCTAATTAACCTTGTGTTGATTTTATATACATTTATTTGTAGAAGGCTGGAACCCTGAAAAAGTATACTTGAATCAAGGACAGCATGGTGCTTATGGTGATGTAGTGGTTGTGTGTGCTTAGTGTGGTATAGTGATGTAATCGTACTGAGGTATTTAAAGGAGTCTCAGACACAGAAGTCTCTCTCAGCCACAGACACAGAGAAGACTGGAGATTCCACATTCCAGACTCAGGGATTCCATCTTTGACCAGCTTTGTGGTGGCTGTCCTGCCTCCTTCACTCCTCCACTAAGATCAAGGACTCAAGCTGATCCCAAGGTCCTCCAGAGAGCTAGTCTGGACATTACAAAACTCAGCTCTGGATATTCTTCCATGGTTTTGGATGTTGAGTCATTGCCTACTTCTGTCATTAGGAAACAGTTTGAGAAGTTGAGTGTCGGATCCTGAGGGTACCTTTTTCATATTGTCTAGAAACTGACTATTGGAGTGAGAGATATAAGATGTCAAGAATAGGAATGAACCTATACAGTTTTCCTGATCTCTTTTCACAAATGTACTGCTACCTAGTATCTCCATCTATCTCAAAGAGGTAGCACTAATTTCAGCTGCTATTGATCCTCGTATGCCAAACATATAGGTGTGTGCCTTAATCTTTGGCCAATGACTAGGCCAATTGGAAACTTTAATGATTGTACAATTTGCATCCATGTCTACCAACCCTTTCAATGGTATGCCATTTACATAGATAGTAAGCATAGGTTGGTCAGCTGTAACAGCTGCAATCTAAAATATTCCTGGATTCTGTTGTTGGGAGTCAAAATCTGAGCAAATATCAACAAATTGCCTATCAGGAATCTGTATCAGTAAATCTGATTTTACTATTTCTCCTGGGTGATAAGTTACACATTGTCTACCTGTATTAGTAACTGAGATATTATGTACACATTCCCCAGTTTCCAAATCAGTGTATTATGGACACTGTTTTGTACTCTCAGGAGGTGAAATGGTCAAGCCTACTGTGCCTAGAGGCAAAGGATCTATAGGCAGGACAGGGACATCTTTCCAGGGGATATCTCAGTAGTCCCAGCAAGATACAATTTTATTCTCCTCAATTGAAAACCTTTTTCCCCATCAGGTAGCTTCTTGGCTGATTGATCATGTTGGAGTACTGAATTTCTAAAGACTCTCTTGGGTGTAACTTTGGCTGCCATCATACCCCAAGTGTTTTTTTCCTGGGGTCCTGGAGTTGAGCCCCACTTCGCATTTCCCTGAGTCAGTCTACATTCTGATGCCCAATGGAAACCTTTGTTGCATTTGGACATGGGGTTTTGGGTCTTGTCCTCCCGCCCTGTTTTTTTCTCTCTATCTTTATGCCAACATTGAGTTTTCAAATACCCTACTTTACCACATTGAAAAATTGACATATCTCTCTGGAAGTCTCTTGCTAAAAGAAACCTGTCTTCCCATGTTCAGATTTCGAGAAGTCTCAATTATAGCCTGGGTATAAAAAGCATTTGTGCCCACTGTGGCACAGCATCTTATGATCTCATCTAATTCTTCAAACCTCATTAGCATGTTCTTTAGCAAGTTGTCTTATAATTTCTGTTGCTACATTTTTACCAATAGTTCATATGATAGCTGTCTGCAAACATCCCACGAAATCAGTAAAGGGTTCCTTTGGACCTTGTGCTATTTTCATGAAGGTTTCCCTTCTATCTTGTCTTCCTGGGAGGGTGCCCCATGCTTTGATAGCAGCAGAAGCAATTTGCTCATATGCTGTCAAAGGGTAATTAATCTGTGCTAAAGTGTCTGCATAAGGACCTACACCTGTTAGTTGGTCAAAGGTGATTGGTGTATTAACTCCAAGGTGCCTATTTCATTGTGCTTGTATTCTACAGAGGTCACTATACTCAGAAAGTCACAACAAGTTTTGTCCAAATTCTAAACATGTCCTTGCTATAGATTTCCAATCATTAGGGGTTAAAACTTCAAAAGTCAAATTATCTAATAACATCTTAACATAAGACAATGTAGACCAATAAAGAGTGCAAGCCTTTTTCAGATCTTTGGCAATTTCCAGATTAATGGGTGTATCTTCTTTTTTCTTGACTTGAAGAATCAAACTCTTTAATCACAGGAAATACTTCTATTCTCAAATTAAATGTATCCTTGTCCTTCCTCTTTAGTTTTAATTAGTGCCTTTTGTAAATTGTATCATGGGGGTGGACAAAGCTGCTACATGGATGATGCTGATGGTGTCACTGCCCTTCTCCCTCCTTCTCTTTCCTCCACCCAGAAAGTTAAAATAGGGAGAAGGGTCAGGAGATAGGAAATGCTAAGGGTGTAACTGAGCTGTGGAAATGAGAAGCACCACACCCTTTAAGTTTATTGGTATGGTACTTAAGATTCAACTCTCCATGCCTTTCAGCTGTTTTGTCAGTATCATCCCCCTCCTCTTTCTCCTCACATTTCCTTGTATGGCTGTTCTCTTTAAAACTTTTCCTTTTTTTAGAACTTGTGGGATTCTTTAAAACCAATTATATTATATTGTACATAAGGAATGTGTCTTCAGGAATTGAATCAAGACCCATAGCTTCATAATATTCAATTAGTTGCTCTCCCACTAGGTCTCACATATCTGGCTCTAATTTTTCTTCCTTAGATAGCCAAGGAGATGTGCACTCTAATATATTTGAGTCCAATGATCTGCTTCCAAGTTACCAACAAACCCTGCTTCTTTATTAACCTGACTATGCATTCTACATACTTCCCTTAGATGGGGGAGGCTCTTTTCTTAATATTTTCCCCATTTCACTGGAAAACTAAAGTGACTAGTTTAGTCCTTACCAAAGTTTCCCAAAAATATATTTTTATACTCACTCTATTTCCAGGTCACAAGGACTTCTCCACTGAGCTTATGATCATGTCAGTCAAACTGCTTTGTGCCTTGCTTTGCAAGGCCCTGCATTTCTGGGACCCCACATTTAGGCGCCAAAATGCAATGTCTGGGTTAGCTCTCTGGAGGGTCCCAGGATGGTCCTTGGTCTTTAGGTGGAGAAGTGAAGGAGACACGAGAACTACCATGTGGCTGGTCAAAGATGGAGTCTGGAATCTGGAGTGTGGAGCCTGAAGTCTTCTTTGTGTCTGTGGCTGAGAGAGCCTTATACCTCAGTACAATTACATCACTACAGCACACTGAGAGTGTGCAACTATTATATCACCATCACATTAAACAGGGAGGCATTATCTCATACTGAGTAGATGCTTAATTATAAGCACCCTGCTGTCCTTGGTTAAAGTATATCTTTTCAGAATCCCAGTCCTCTACACTTATTTATGTAAACAACTATCTCTCTTTCTGATGAATGTAAGGTTCTTAACAACAAGTTTAGTTTTTTGTTCTTGTACCTCCAGTAATTAGCAAAGTCCTTAGCATATCATAGGTGCTATGGATTTTTTTGATTAATTAACAAATAACCACAGAAAGATTGGCTTTTATATCCCTTTCAGATACGTGACTAAGATCTCAAGTGTTTTAAAATTTTAAAATAAGGAAAGCAAAGAAACTGAAGAGAACATTTATTTGGAAAGGAGCAATAGACTCAAAAGCTCAGGAGAAGGGATAATATGGGTGATTATGTATTTATCATTTATATAGCAGCTTAAGATTTGCAAAGCATTTTATAAATATATTATTTTCAAAACTATCAATGGTCACATAAAATACTCCTCAATCATTATTGATTAGAGACATACAAATTAAAACAACTCTGAGATAAAACCTTATACCCATCATATTGGTTAACATGATAGGAAAAGGAAAATGACAAATTAGATACTAATTCAGTTTTGGTGGAGTTATGAACTTGTCTAACCATCCCAGAGAATAATTTGCAACTGTGGCCAAAGGGCTATTAAATTGTGCATATCCTTTGACCCAGTAATATTATTAGTAGTCTGTACCCCAAAATGATAAAAGGAAAAAGGCAAAGAATCTAAATGTACAAACATGTTTATAATAGCTCTTTTCATGGTGACAAAGAATTGGAATTGAGAGGATGCACATCAATTGGGAAGTGGCTGGACAATTTGTGGGATATGGTTGTGATAAAATACCACTATGCTGTAAGAAATGAAGAATAACTCAGAAAAGCCTGAAAAGGCTTACATGAATTGATGCAAAGTGAAATGAACAGAACTAGCAGAACATTGTTAGAGTAACAACAATATTGTATGTTGATCATTTGTGAATAATGACCCAAGAAAAGTCTGAAGCACTTAAATTGAAAAATTCTGTATATCCCTGGAAAAAGAATTGAGGGAGTTTGACTGCATATTGAAAAACATGCTTTTTCTCTCCTTTCTTTATTTTTCTTTGTTTTGTTTTGTTTTTGTCTGTGTTTTCTTTTACAACATGATTAATATCAAAACATGTTTTGCATGACTGCACATGTGTAACCTCTATCAAATTGCTTGCCTTCTCAATGGCAGAGGGAGGAAAAAGGAGGGAGAAAATCTGGAACTCAATATTTGAAAAAAAAAGAATGTCAAAATTGTTTTTATACATAATTTATATTGTAATATATAAATAAAAGATTAAATTTCAAAAATGATGAATGAGATGATTTTAGAAAATCAGGGAAGATTTACATGAATTAATACAAAATGTAATGAACAAATCAAGAGAATACTATACAGAGTAATAGCAATATTATAAGAATGGCCATCTGTGAAACACTTAACTGCTATGATCAAGACAATGATCCAAGGCAATTCTAAAAGACTCATTATGAAAATATCAATTTCTAGAGAGAAAGAGAGAACTGAAGAACTCTGTGCATAATGAAGCATACTTTTGCACTAGCTTATGATATTTTTGGCTGCATGACTAATATAGCAGTATGTTTTGCATGACAATACATAATTTATATTGCTTGCTTTCTTAATGGGTTGGGGAGGGGCTGAAAGGAGGGAAAGAATTTAGAAGTCAAAATGTAAAACATATATATATATACCTATATATATATTTATATACATATATATATATATATATTTAAAAATCCAAATATCATGTGATTTTACTTTCACAACAATCTTGGGAGGTAGATGTTATCCTTATCCCCAATTAATAGACAAAGCAACAGAAGTAAAGAGGGTAAGTGACTTTCACAGGGTCACTCAGCTAGAATGTGTCTGAGGTTCGATTTAATTCAGATCTTACGATTTGAGCTACAGCTCTATCATAATGCTAAGGTACCTTAGCTAAAATTTATATATGCCTGTAAAGTTTACAAATTAACCTTATGATTATCAGGCAATTCCTTATGCAAACTCAGGGAGATTTCTCAGATTAGTTTTCATTTTCTTTTCTATAAAATTAGGTAGGTAGATTTTTAAAGTGGGATGATGTCTAAGTTCTTTGACAGCTATTAAAATTTGATATCTGATGTCTGTGATTTGTTTGTGATAACTTAAGAGTTAATTGGTTTTTTAAAATTAAATTTTGTATGCTACAAAGATTATCTTGCCAGTTTTCTGCCTTTAAACAAAATAGTAACCAATATGAATTCTTAAATGCTCTAGAGCCCATAGAACCATTAGCTACTTAGTCTTTAATAGGGAAAACTGGGTTAAAAATTAAAAAAAAAATGAAACTGTAAGTTTGTGTAATGGAAGTTAGACACATAGATTATAATTAAACTTTGTTTCATCTTAAATCTTAAGAGAAGAAATACTAAAAAAAAAAAATTCTCTTTTCCAGATATGCATCATGAATTTAGATCACAAGGATTGTGAGGAAAAAATTGATTCACATATGCCTGACTAGTCCTTCTGCTCTACCACCGTTTTAATCAATTTCATAAACCATCAGTTTGCCAACAAATTTTATCATACTTTTTAATATGAAAAGCCATTTATAATTTCACTGCAGGTATCTGGCTAAAAGGTGTTAACTAATAACCAACATACAATGTAACTAGGAGAATTAAAGAATTAATAGTTTAAACTTTAATTTTTCACACTAAAGGAAAATGATTATATTTCTTAACTTAAAAAAATTCTTTTTTCTACTTCTTAAAATGTATGTTGGCTTCCAGAACTTTGTTGTTTGAAAATTATCTGGTTTTTTAATGTAATTACTTGAAAAATCAGCATAAAAAAAAAAAAAGGAGTGTGTGGGAGACAAGCAGAACATTCTGGTGGTGCTTAGGAACAAAAAAAGAAAAAAAAAGTACATTCTCTTTTATATTCACTGAAAAGCTGTAACAATAAAATATTTTTGTTTCTTTTCTGTTTATGTCATTCAATATAGTGTTTTCGCATGAAGTCTGATGAATGAATAAATCAAGTATCAAGAGGAATACTTTGGACAAACTAATTCCCATAAAAGCCAGATCACTTGAGTTAGAAATAATTAAATACACTAAGAAAGCAAACAAAAAGAACTTACAATGGTACAATGGACCCAATCGGTGAGAGCAAAGAAATCATTGCCTTCTAATATCTCTGGAAATAAAAATTCCAGTGATTTAAATAGCTAAACTTGAATTGTGGCCACTCTAACACCAATTTCCTGCAACTCAAACCAATGATATATCCATTACAGAAAGCTACTTTCTCAGGTAACTGTAGTTCCTTATATTAGATGGACTAGCTTTATAGATAATATGGCAGAGATTATTGCTAATTGCTGATGGAAATAAGCATCACTACTTTTAGCTGTGGTTCAGCACTTAAACGTAATAGCAATAGTGGAACTACTTAGAGCCTTGTCTTTTGGTTGCTTAATCAGAAATAATAGAAGTAGAACTCAGTGTAAGACAAATATTGCTACAGTTTCTTTGGATTTTTTCTTTGATTGTATCATTGCCACCATCATCCTTATCGCTTGGAAATTATTAGTGAGAACTAACTTGTGACTTGAATCCTAACTCATAGGAAATGAAACTTCAATATTAAACTCTGAGGCATAATTAGAGCAGAGTGATTAGATTTTTGCAGAACTGATACACATGCACACATTTTCTCAAATTCAGCAGAAGAAAAGTATTTAAGTAAGTAAGATAAGTATGTTGATTTTACCTATTGGTATATAGATGTTAGTATACAGATTTTCTATTTTTTGTTGTCATTTGTTGTTAAACCTTTGACTTCATCAGGATAGGGGAAATCACAGTATGGAATTCCCATCACAGATGCATATCACGCATATCACCAATTCCTCTGTAATTTATTATTTTAAAGAATTGCCTGAAGACACGAAGAAGATAAATCTTTTTTTTTTCATAGACAGATGGGAACAATTTGTTCACACAGGCTATAAAGGTGGTGGAAGCAGGTGCTATTGAATACTTAGAGCATGGTCAGACATTAAAGATATCAAGGGATTCCATGCCATTGCCAGTTATCTTGTCCTTTTTCTTGTTAATGGACATCAATGTCTCTGAAGGAAAAGGAAGCTGAAGATCATTTAACAAGCTTGTAAGTCTCCCCAAAGGGGTGAACAATAAACTTGTAACAGTATAATTACCACTTGCAGGAAAATACTATGATGAGATCAAAGAAAAAAATTTATGAAAACCAGAGCCCCTCATCATAAATGTGTTAAAAGAAGATGTGTGCTTAACATCAGAGTAAACCAACTATCAGGCATGGTAGGGAATCCTTGGGAGGAATGGAGTTGGAAACAGCAATAGCAGTGGTTGATTACTACTGAAGACTTCTGTGTCACATGACCATCTTAGTACAAGCACTATTTTCCTCTGTTGTTATTCAGTTGTTTTCAGTTATGTCTGATTCTTTGTGATCTTCTTTTCTTGGGAAAGATAATGAAGTGGTCTGCCATTTCTTCTCCAACTCATTTTACAGATGAGTAAACTGAACTAAACAGGGTTAAATGCCTTCCCCAGGATCACATAGCTAGTAAGCATGTGGTGCCATATTTGAACTCAGTCTTCCTGAATCCAGGTCCTGTGCTCTATCCACTGTGCCATCTAGCTTCCCCTATATCTTCCATTTATTTAAATGCAATAAAATGGTGTGAATGCACCTGTAGGAAACATTAGCATTTAATAGACTACATCATTGTAAGGAGAAGAGACAGGATTTAAGAGTGAGGAAGGCAATGCATGATCTTGTACTTATCCTCTCCAAATGAAACATTTGCATTCAACAAAAGCAATGCTCCCAATGCATGACAACTATACCAATAAATTGGAGTGCTTCTCTGCAGGTGTACAGTTTGCTGTTGACCTGGAGGTAAAGCTGTATCAGTTCAGGGTTGTTTATTTTATTCTAATGCCAAATGTATATTTTCCTGAAAGACTATTTTGTGGAGAACTCACACAAGACAAATGCTCACATGGTCAAAGTAAATGACATTCTCAAGGTCTCTCTGAAGAATGTTGGAATCAATTATATGACATGGAAGAAACTGGCACAATAAAATCCAGCTTGACATGCCCATTTCAAAGATACACCATTCTCTATTAGTGAAGCCAAATTGCAGTAGCTCAAAAGAAATGTGAGATGTGGAAGGAAATTCAGAGACATCTCTGTTTCAAATGTTCACAGAACTGTTAGTGCCTGACTTGTGGTAGAGCCTTCTGAGTTCATATTGTCTCATCAGCCATAGCTGGACACACTGTGCATAGATCTCAACATCATGATGTCATTTTGGCCTTCCTTGAATACAAAGGACAATTATGATGGACATTATCAGAAACAGGACAAAGCTTTTTTTTTTTGTTTTATTTAAATTTAATTTTCTTAGACATCTATTTAAAATTTTTTGAGTTCCAAATTCTCTCCTTCCCTCCTGCTTCTCCTTTATTTATTGGAAAGGAAATATGATATGAAATATATATGGGAAGCCATGCAAAATTTATTTCCATAATAGTCGCAATGTAGAAGAAGCAAGAAAAATAAAGTGGAAAAATGTTTCAATCTTCACTGAAGATTTTATCAGTTCTCTCTGGATGTAGAGGACATTTTTCATTATGAGTTTTTGGAATTGTCATGAATCATTGTATTGATCAGAGTAGCTAAGCTTTTTACAGTTGTTCATTTTTATAATATTGCTGTTGAAAAATACAATATTCACCTGGTTCTACTCACTTTGCTTTACAACAGTTCATATAAATTTCCCCAACTTATTCTTGAACCATTTTGCTAGTCATTTCTTATAGTGCAATTGTATTCCATAATAATCATATCCCACAATTTGTACAGCCATTTCTTACCTTGTAATGTTCTCTGGTTCAGTTTTCCTGGGGTCTCTGGGAGCAGCCTTCGTTTCAGTTCAGTAATCACGACAAGAGTAGCCAGAGGTTAAAATCTAAATTCTTAATTGATTCCTTCAAAATCTTCTGTCATTGCCTAGGGTGGGGCAGCTTTCTTAGAGGCCTTCTGGAGTCTTGGTTTCAGTGGAGGAAGGGCAGGAGGCCAGGCCACCACGAGCCTGATGGAAGATGAAATGATTTTCTGTCTCCTTGGCTCTGAGAGCTTCTAGTGCACTTGTCTTCTCTAGCTTTTTCTCCCAGCCTCTGAGAGCTTAAGCTCCTGCCTCCAGTTCTCTTGTCTTCTCTGCCTCTGAATGAATGTAGCTGAGGTTCCTAGCTTATATGCTCTATACTGAGTATAAACTAGTCATTATATCACTAGGAAATCATTATTTGTTGTAAGATTAAATCAATCATACTGAACCATACTAAACTAGATAATCATTGTCTCTTCAATTCCACTTAGTACCTTGTAAGTTCAGAGTTCTGGCCCATAGCACCACCTGATGGGCATCCTTGTAATTTCTCATTCTTTGCCACATAAGAAGAGCTGCTGTTTCTATTTTTAAACATATTTTTGTACATATAAATCTTTTTCCTTTTTCTTTGATTTAGTAGATGTATTGTTGGGTTAAAGGATATGCAGTTTTATGGCCCTTTGGACCTAATTCTAAATTGTTCTCCAAAGTGGTTGGTTCAGTTTACAACACCAACAGTTGGTTGGTATACCTATTCCAGCATTTCCTTTTCTGTTATGGTAGCTAATCTGATAGATTTGAGGTAATATCTCAGAGTTGCTTTTATTTGCATTTCTCTGATTATTAATGATTCAGAGCATTTTTTAATATAACTATTGATAGCTTTATTTCCTTTTTCCCCTGAAAACTGCATGTTCATGTCTTATGATTATTTATCAATTAATAAATGGCTCATTTTTAAAATTAAAGTTTTTCATTTTCAAAACATATGCATGGATAATTTTCAACATTCACGCTTGCCAAACCTTGTATTCCAATTTTTTCCCTTCCTTCCCTTGACCCCCTCCCTTAGACAGCAAGTGGTCCAATATATGTTAAACGTGTAATTCTTTTATACATGTTTCCACAAATATGATGCTGCACAAGAAAAATCAGATCAAAAAGGAAAAAAAACTGAAAAAGAAAACAAAATGCAAGCAAATAACAATAAAAGAATGAAAATACTATGTTGTAATCCACACTCAGTTCCCATAGTCATCTCTCTGGGTGCAGATGTCTCTCTTTATCATAAAACCATTGGCACTGGCCTGAATCATTTCATTGTTGAAGAGAGCCATGGAGGAATGGATAATTTTTTAAAAAAAGTCTCAATCTATTATATATCTGAAAAAATGAGGCTTATATCAGAGAAAATTGCTGTAGAAATTTTCAACCATGGTATTCTTGACTCTAACACAGATTTTCTATACATTGCCACTTGGGTTTCACAATAGAGACTTGATTTGTAGCCCTATTATTATTGTTAACTATTTTGCCAATAGTCTTTGAGAAATTATAAAGGCTATTATTTGTCATGATTATTATCAATATAACAATGATATTCCCAGTTAGAGAATTGGACTTATTAAGTTTTACTTTTCAGGTTTTCCACTCTCTCAGTTGAGTTTGCTCTAGATACAAGAACTCTAACATATGGCTCTGTTTAACTTTACTCTCTGAATTAGAGTATATCTTATGTCTAATACAAGATCTTTTTGAATGAGATGCAACTTCACTTTTTAAAATTCATCCTATTCTCCTCAAATATTATCTTTTTTTATTCTACAAAAAATTCATTGCCTCATAATGAGAAACTTGCTTTCAAGAAAACAAACAAACAAACTTCAGTTTATATTTATTTCCCCCACTTAAAATTGCTATGTTGGTTTTGTGAAGTTATTATGGAATCACAATCACCAATTGAGTGTGGCCTCCTTAGTGACTTACACAGTAGTTCTTGAAATTATTCTTCATCAGTGAGTGCCTACTTATTAACCAAATATTGGTAGATCTTGTTAATTAATTTTATTCTTTTTCTGACTGTAGTCTGTCTCCCTCTCTGTCAATTTCATCAGAGCACAGAATGTCAGATGCCTCGTATATGCTTGAATGAAGTTTTTTTTTTTGGTCATTTTTCTTGACCTTTTCATCATGTTTCAAGATATACTGATACTGGGACAGCTAGGTGGCGCAGTAGATAGAGCACCAGCTCTGAATTCAGGAGGACCCGAGTTCAAATCTAGTTTTAGACACTTAACACTTCCTAGCTGTGTGATCCTGGGCAAGTCACTTAACCCCAGCCTCAGGGGAAAAAAAAAATATATATATATATATATATATATATATATATATATACTAATGCCTACCACCTGGGACCTGAGCACAATGGGAAGATTCAATACAGAATGGACACACTATAAATGTCATACTAGAGAAAATATTATTCAATAATCAGATCCCCTGAATTCCTACCACTTTCTGGGCCAGTAAATCAATAAATCTTTAGTAAGTGCTTAACATATGCTAATTATGCTAGAAAGAGAAGGAGGTTACTAGACTAAAAATAAATATGTGGCATCTGAGTTTCTATCATGTTTGTTGATGACTTAGGAAGAAAAAGTAGAGAAATACCTTCCTTATCTCCGACTTTGCAGCACTTAAAGGTATTCACACACTCACACACATACATAAAACACTAAAATAGTTTCACATTTTTTTTATTAGAATAGAGAAACAGCAACTATTCTTGGCAGTGTCCTTTATGTCCTTTGGCCTACTTTAAAAACTAATAGTTTTTGGCTTTGATTGCTTTGAAATTTAAAAATATTTGATAAGAACTGATACAGTGCTGACAGTGATAATGAATGTTATCAACATGGATGGATTCTTATTACTTGAAATATATATTTTTTCACATATCATATATTGTGGCTAGAACTCTCCTTCAGTGGGCATCTATACTGTTAGATTTGTAGAGTAGGAGAGCAAGAGAGAATTTTAGAGGTTTCTACTCTTCTCATTTTGTGGACAAGATAACTGAAACCTTAGGTAGATAAAATGGCTTGAACGAAGAAGACCTCAATTAAATTACAAATCCAGGATTAGATCTTTGAAGTTTTGACTGAAATCCAGTGTCCTTTCCACTACATTGTGTGCCTCCAGGTCCTAGGTCATAATTTGCTTAAATGAAACTTGCATGAATAACTATAATGTAGTCACACTTTGTATTTCAAATTCTAATTCAAAACCCATATACTTCTAAAGGTCCCATTTACTTATTCATGTAGATATTCCCTCTAATTGGATAACTCATAAATCAGGAAGTCCTAAAAAGTCATAATATAAATGTCAGGTAGAAGGATCCCCAGAAGAGTGTACCTCATATTGTTTGCCATCTTTCTTCTTAATGTCATTGACATTGGTTGCTATTTTGGGGGTGAACTGAAAGTGGATAATGATGTTTTTAAAGTAAATGTTTTAGTCAACAGAAGAAAGAATAAAGTTTTACCATTTGGACATGACTTTGAGGCCTTGAGACATTATTATTGTTTTTAGTTGCCGAATAATCCATTTGTTTAAAATTTATGTACTATGTTGTTAGCAAATCTTTGTAAAAAATATAAAAAATAGTGATCACTATTCTTTAAATAGAGGAGGTGAAAGTGTGTATCTATACTTGATTAATAATAGTTTGAAACTATGCATTTATTTAAAAATCTAATGTGACAAGTATCTGAAGTCAAATGTGTGTATATGTGTTGTTTGTATGTATAAGGGTGGGTAAATAATAACAATTTATGATGTAGAGAAAATTATGAGACAAAATAGGTGGGCAGGAAAGTCCAGATGACTCTATGCCATTTCATAGATTTCATAATATCTTTAGCAAACATTTTTGTTATTCACTCAAAAAAGTAAAAAACAATGGCTAGAAGGAACAATCTCAGTATGTGGCCTTCATATTTACAATGGGCAGGGGATAGACTATCTGTGATCTAATGAAAAGCTTATTTGAGAAAAAGAATTAATATAATAGTAGTAGGAAATCTAAAAAAATAAGAAACTTAGAAACAATCCTATCAGCAGCATTCCACCAAAAGACTCTTAAAATGGAGGACTGGCCAGTCAAATTGGTGTTCATCAGTCAGAAATCTAATTATTTCAAGATAAAAAAGCTTTTGCACAACAACAGCAGCAACAAAAACAAATGTATCCAGAATAAGAAGAAAATAATAAAACTAGGAAAACCTTTGTAAAAATTTATTTAAAAATTTTAAATTATGCATAAAATCAAGAACAACTACCTAATACGGTGAACATGAAGTTTGCAAAAGAGATATCAACCACCACATTAAAACATTTTGAAACTATCTGTTTAAACATATTCAAATGAAAACAGATAAGATTTCATTTAAAACTCATCCTATTAATAAATATATATATATGTAAAAACACATAATTCAGTGTTTGCATTGCTGCCTAGGAAATTGGCATGCTTTCACACTGTTGATGGTGAAACGAATTGACCGAAATGTTTAGGAAAGCATTATGGGATTATACAGTCAAGGTTATGCATCATAGCTAATGTGTTGGATTTGAAGTGAGGAAGATCTATGTCTTATATAGTTATGTCACTTAACTATAAGTATGTCACTTAACCTCTCTAGGTTAACCTCTCTGGAGGGTCCCAGGATGGTTCTTGGTCTTTAAGTGGAGAAGTGAAGGAGTCAGGAGAGCTATCATGTGGCTGGTCAAAGATGGAGTCTGGAATCTGGAATGTGGAACCTGAAGTCTTCTCTGTGTTTGTGGTTGAGAGACTCTTCTGTGTCTGAGACTCCCTTAAATACCTCAGCATGATTAGAGCACTATAGCACACTGAGCACACCAACAATTGCCATTATATGTTTAACTAGAGAATCAATCACACTGAGTAGGTGCTTAACTATAAGTACTCTGCTGTTCTTGATTCAAGCATACCTTTTCATCATTCCAGCCCTCTACAATAGGTGATAGTCTTAACTTCTAGGTTTTATTTATTTATTTGTTTTTTGTAAGAGGCTTTTTTGGCTTTGCTTTAATTTTTATTCGTGTACTTATAACACTTGAAAATTTATGTCATTTTTTTGGTAAGACTTCTTTTTTTCCCCTAATTTATATTTCTAAATGCATAAGCAATCATGCACATAAAATAAATAAGACTACAGGCTGCTTTCCAAAATCTTTAGATTTTTTCAGTTTGATTTCCTAGGCAAAATTACTTGGGATAAGGAAAGCTTTTTGTTTAAAAATGACTTTTCCTTTTGACTAAACTTAATCCCAAATAAAAAATTTGGACCTGATTAGTTTCTCATATAGGGAATGGGATTAACCCTATGGTATAATGCCATTTAATGATACCTTTATATGCACCACTCAATCATGAATTGATGAAAATGAATATGGATGAATATGAATGGGATATAAACCAACTTCACTAGACTTTTTGAAAGTTAAATTTATTAGAATGTCAATATGTTTTTATTATAAACTTGTAGATATTTTAACTTCAGTTTTTAAAACTTGGTACATTTAGCCTATTATAAACTTGGGATCTGCTTTACTCTAAATTTATTTAAGTCTATGTGGGCACTGATGAACATGGAATAAAGAATCTGATATATTTCAGAATTGAGGGAGAAGACTCTGGAAGGCTGTTGAATTCTAAAAACTTGCTAGAAACTCTTGGTACAGAAGAGAGATGTAGGAAATCTTTTTATTGGGATGAAAATCCCTGGGGAACAAAGACAATAGTTTGGAGGATCAGTTTATTGTTGTCATTTAATAATTTATGTGTGAATTGTATTTAAGTGAGGCAGAGCTGAGCAAAGTTGTCAGTCATATTCTTTCCTCCAGAATCATCAAAGTATAGTGACAAAAGTTAAGATACTCCAAGCTCTAGTAGGTGACCTTGATCTTTCTAAATTAAGATCTTTTAATGATCCTATGAATCAGTCCATTGTGTTTTTAATTGATCTGCCTAAGAAATCAGCTCAATTTTCTAGATGACTGTGGTGGTCAATCCCCTTTCCTTTTCCTTTTTAAAGATCTGTGATCTCATATGTGCCCTAACCACAATGATATAAATTTAAACATAATCATAACATATGATTTAAGGACCACTTAGTGTAAAGTGACTCCAGTTCTATAAAAATGAATTCATAACTGGCTTTTTAAATAATGTGTAAAGCATGATACATATATTATCTCAAGGTATCTCAAAACAATCTTCTGAAGTAGTATAATTATTATTATCCCTATTTTACAGATGAAAAAACTGATGCTTTGAAAGTTTAAAGTGACTTCCTATTTTTGTAAAGCTATTCAGTGGCGAGGTAGATTTTGAACTAAGATCATCCTGATTCCAAGTTCAGTGTTTTGTCCAGTGTATATCACCTAGATGCCTAGTGGTTTTCTATTCTATTCAATTTTGGTAAATATTTCCCACACATCCTTGATAAAATAGTTGCTTGATGCTCATCTGGTGAAGAAGATTTGATTGGTAGTTTTGAGCAATTTGCAGCACATTATAAAGATGAACATATGAAAGAGAAGCAGTGAAAAAGGATGTAATAAAAATAGATAAAAAAGATGAACTGGTCACATGATGAAAGCAAGGAATAACCAACCTATAATTTCTACTGGAACTCTCAGTATGCAATAATGTTGAATGAATTCCTTAGGGCAATCAAATTAGACAAGAATTATTCAAGATGGGCAGTCATGGATGGGTTGCAATCGGAAGGAATGTCCACCTAAGTCACTGGAGTATTATCCTTTTTTTTATGAAAATTTCCCCCTTTTTTGAGATCTTTAAAAAATCAATATTTAATGCTTTTAATTTTTTTTTCATTTCAAATATGAATTTCCTCTGTGTGTATTCATACCCATCTGCTCTTTCTGACTTCATTTTCATGGGTATCATTTGCACTTCATCATGTACCATATTGACCTTCTCATTATAGAAACACTGGTGAATTTGTTCTACATCATATCTATTTGTTGTCCTTTCAAATTTCTCTATAAATGCTTTTAGGGTGAGCTAGCTAATTTGGGTCTCAAGCCAACTTTTCTGAAGTTTATTTTTCAATCTACTTCTTTTTCCTATTTCATGAGGCAATATTGCTCAAAATTACTTATGTTTCGTTTATGTTCTTTAAAATAAATATATTTTCTAAATTTATTTTACTTCTTGCTACCATGTTTAACAAGATGTATTATGTTACAATTGAAAAATCTAATGATCTTGGTCTTAGGGGCTTCAGTAAATTCTACTTTTTAAAAAACACTTTTGAAGTTTTGGGGATCTTGCTTAATTTCTTTGAGCATCAGTTTACTCCTTATAAAGTCAGAAAATGACACCTATCACAACTATTAGGATGGTTGTGAGGGTGGTGTTTTAAAAATATTAACGTGTGTCTTGTTACCTTCAAGATAAGGTTGTTTCTCAGTTCTTATCTTATTTCTTATAGTAAAGGGAGTAGGGAAGGAAACAAATATTAAGTAAGTACCCATTATATGCTATATAATGTACTAAAGCTCTGTAGAAATGTTATCTCGGGGGCAGCTAGGTGGCGCAGTAGATAGAGCACTAGAATTCAGGAGGACCTGACTTCAAATCTGGTTTCAGACACTTAACACTTCCTAGCTGTGTGAACCAGGGCAAGTCAATTTACCCCAGCCTCAGGGAAAAAAAAAAATTTATCTCAATTAATCCTTATAACAGCTCTGGGAGGGAAGTGCTTTTTTCACCTCCATTTTGCAGTCAAGAAAACTGAGGAAATCAGAAGTTAAAAGACTCACTCAGGATCACACAATTAAGTATTTAAGGCTGGGTTCATACTTAGGACTTTCTAATTCCAGGCCCAGAGCTTTAAGTACTATGTCCAAAATGATACTTGATAACTAAACTTCTTAGGAAATAATAATAATCAGTCATTGTCTTCACTTTCATTCATTTTATCATTTTTTTTTTTTTTGCATTGAGAGCTCATGTAGATAAATGGGGTTATAATTTTTTAATTTTGTGCAGGTTTGTGTCATTTTTATCACTGACATAATCCTAGGAATATGAAAGGATGTTAAGAGCCATCATCTGGTTTATCTCCCTTGGTCTCAGTTACTTCATCCAAAAATGGGGGAGGATACTTAGTGGCTTGCTGAATTTCAAATATTGGTCATTTCAGGGAAATTATATTTATCATCAAAGTTGTTAAGCTGTTCATTTTTTCCATATTACCTTACTTAGTGCTTCAGACTTCCCAATATTTACACAATTACTTATAAAACCTTTAGTTGTTTTTTTTTTTCCCCATACTGCAAGGTATTATTCCATCTATCAGACAAAAGGCCCTATTATTCATGAGCCTTTTTTGCCTAGAAGTATAATGACCATCACAAAATATATTGTTATTTAAAAGAAAATGCAGCAACATCTCCTATGAATAGCACCTGTACAGATTGTAACTTGGACTTAATGCTTGATCATTTATTCAGTGTCATGTATTGGTCATGACCAGATCTAATGTGTCAGCAAGGCAGTAGAGTTGATAAAGAATGGATGAATAGGCAGAACAAATGATTTTTCATATAACTTCTTGGAAATTAATTGCCAAGTAATTAATTTAGATAAATTGTATAAAATGTCTTGAGTTCAATATGAAGATTTCACTGAAAATAATGAAGCTTTGATTAGCTTCTCTAAAGCATTATTCTGCAGTAATAAAGTAGTATACCTTTTGTAAGTCAAACCCAATATTTTCTATTTTTTTTCTTTTTTGCCCTTCATCATTCCACAATACTGATCCCCTTTTTGGGTGTTAGAAAGAGGATTATATAGGATCATAGCTACAGAGTAGGATGGTGACCTTTGATAGTATTTCCTTAATTTTAAAAATGAGTTTTAGAGAACTTAAATATTGAGGTTGCAAAGGTAATAAGTATATAAGTTGGTATTTAAAGACAGATCCTATGATTCCAGAGCCTGAAAACATAGGACCTGTTATTTCATTAGCGTGGGAACACCCTGCAATAAAGGTGAATCAAATCTGCCAAAAATGGATACTAACTGGAAGGAACTTTGATTCCATTACATAAGTAACAATAGAATTATGAATGAAAGCAATTATTGTTTGAGGACAGTGGCCCTTGTAGGTAAGTAGAAACTCTTTAAAGAATATAAAGTTTATTTATATAGCTGTAGAATAATTGTAAAGGTTACATCAATATTTGGTTCTGTACTCACTTCAATGCACTTGATCTCTTTAATAATTCAAATAAGAATCCATTCATGACTTATTGTATGCAGCATTTATCTATAGTTTCATATAAAAATCTTCCTCTAATGGATATTAATGGATATTAATATAGCTTGTAAGGCATTATCTGTTATGCTTTATTATGTGATAGATTCACTTCCTGTTTCTGGTCCTGTACGTCTTTGGTATTTTTCATGCTGTTTTTGATATATATTTATATTTCTTGTTGTTCAGTTGTTTTTTAGTCATATCTGACTCATGACCCACTTTGGGGTTTTCTTGGCAAAGATATTAGAGTGGTTTGCCACTTCTTCCTTCTCCAGCTCATTTTACAGATGAGGAAATTGAGCAAACAGGGTTAAGTGATTTGCTGAGGATTACACAATTAATGAGTATCTGAGGCCAGATTTGAATCAGGAAGTCTTCCTGATTTCAGCCCAGCACTCTATCCACTATGCTGCCCCATCTTTCCCATATGTGATAGCCTTAATTATACCTACCATGTATCTTTCAATTGTTTTTTGGGTCACTTGAAATTTTGTTCCTCTGAAAATAGTAGTATTCTGTGATTCTTAGGCATACATCATTGGTAGAAGAATATGCATTTTAAAAATAGGGGTATTTACTTTTAAAAAAAGCTTGAACTTATTTAAAGTTCTCTACAATTTCTTAGATGAAATTCAGCCTACTCTCTTCCTTCTACATAGTTCTGGGTTTGATTTGGTGTCCACCTGTAGCAATTGTTCAATAGATATGTGTATTATATACACATATACATGTGTATAATACACATATGCATATGTATGTGTATCTGTTTCGATGTATATTAAGACATACCTATATATATATATATATATGTATATATATATATATATATATATATATATATATATATATATATATATATATATATATATATATATATATATTACTTGCAACTCCCTGACATTGTAAGTTGAAGAGAAAAAACATCATTGTATTGATAGAGGGAGTTTTTTTGTCTGTGAGTTACTTATACCAATAAAATCATAGGTTTATCACCATTCCATATGCATAAATATATAAATATATTCATGTATAGTGTTGAACAGACTCTACAGAGTAAACTTCATCACTTGAGCTATAGGCATTATTCTTCCATTTACTTTTTCCTTTTTGGGTAGTAAGGGCAAAAGAAATTCTGATTTTCTCTTAAGAGGTTTGACAATATCCAGGTTTGATGCAATTAGCACAATATTATTTAGAAATAGGAACCATAGGGAATTTCTCTTTGTCTTGGATTCTGTGATAGATATCTGCTATCACAGTGGAAAACATCTTTGGGGTACATCTCTCTTATTCAAGTAGATCTATAATCTCGTTGGTTTATGTGTTCCCATTCTTGCCCATATTCTGTGATTCCAATTTAGAAGTCTGACAGAAGGGGTCCACTTAATGTCTTGAGAACCTTCTTTCTTTTGTTTAAGAGGCTATCAATAGAATATTTTGACAGAACATTGCTTCCCTTTTGCACTTGCCATGTGCCCTTTCCTCTGATTTTTTTTAATCAGATGTTTCTATGATGGTATTTTTTACTTCATGTTTTGGATATTTCCTATTCTATAGTTCAGCATGTCTACTCATAAGTAGTAAATGTTCATTGGATTAATTTGAATTAATGTCTTTTAAACTGCTTTTTACTTTTTACACTTTTATTTTACTTTTATGTTTTTTAAATCAAAACACTAAATAAGAAATATTTTCATATAGAGAGCATGAAACAAAATATTCTATATAAAGTGATAACCTCCATTTTTCTCTGTCATTTTTTTTTTTGTTGAAGCAATTGGGGTTAGCTGACTTGCCTGGAGTCACACATCTAAGAAGTGTTAAGTGTTTGAGACCAGATTTGAATTCACATCATCTTGACTTCAGGGCTGGTGCTCTATCCACTGCGCATCTAGTTGCCCCAACACTGTCAGCTTAAAAAAAAAAAAAAAAAAAAAAAAAAAGATATAATAAGTTTTACATGTTAACTTTCAAAACTGTCCTTGTTGTTGTTTCTTTCTATTCTTTTCTGTTCATCATTAAAAATATCTCAATGATTCTTTTTTTAAAATAAATTTTTGTTTCAATTTTTACAATTATATATAAACAATTTTTAATATTTGCTTTTAAAAAAAACTTTGAGTTTCCAAACCTCCTTTTCTCCCCTCTCTTTTTCTTGAGAAGGCAAGGAATTTAATATAGATTATACATGTGTAGTCATGCAAAACATTTCCATATGATTCAAATTGTGAAAGAAAACATCCCCACTCCACCAAAAAAGACAAGGAAAATAAAATAATAAAAAAGCATACTTTACTCTACATTCACACTCCATGAAGCATTGTTTATTATGTCATTTGGATCATTTTATTGTTAAGAAGAGCTAAGTCATTTACAGTTGATCATCATACAATATTGCTATTACTAAGTATGATATTTCTCCTGGTTCTGCTCACTTTATTTTATATCAGTTTAAATAAGTCTTCTCAGGTTTTTCTGAAATCATCCTGCTTGGTATTTCTTATAGCACAATTACATTTTGTTACAATCATATAAACAACTTGTTCATCTATTTCCCAATTGAGGGGCATCCCTTCAAAAAGAGTTGTAAATACCTTTTATATATAAGGCCTTTATAAAAATCTCTTTGGGACCTAATAGTGATATTATTGTGTCAAAGGATATGCATAGTTTTATATTCCTCTGGACATGGTTCTAAATTGTTCTGAGTGATTGGACTAGTTAAAGTTAACAATTCCATTAATTAATGTCTCAATTTTTCTATATATTCTCCAACATTTGCAATTTTCCTTTTCTATCATATTAGCCAATTTGTTAAATGTGAGGTGGGACTCTACAGTTATTTTAATCACATTTCTTTAATCAACAGTGATTTTAGCATTTTTTCATATGACTGTAGAAAGCTTGGATTTCTTTTTTTGAAAGGTACCTGGTTCATAATTTTTATTTTTTATCAATTGTGAAATGACTCATATTGTTTTAAATTGGACTCAATTCTCTGTATATTTGAGAAATGAAGCCTTTATGGAGAGAAATTTGAGGTAAAATTTCTCCCTATTTTTCTCATTCCCTTCTAAACTCAGTTACATTGTTTTTGTTTATGCAAATACTTTAAAATTTAATGTAATCAAAATTATTTATTTTACATCCAATAAACCAAGTTATTTGATTTAAATTCTTCCCTTATCAGAAGATGTGACAGCTAAAGTAGTTTGTGCTCTTGTAATTTGTTTATGATATCATTCTTTCTGTCAAAATCATGTATTCTGAATGGGTCTTAAAAAAAAAGAAACTCTAATCTCTCTCTCTTTTTTTTTGATATCTACTAATATAGAAGCAAAAAAGGATAATAAGAACCCATTTGCTTTGAATTAGTATATAAAATGAATTCACACAGTGACCATGTCTAAAAAATGTATGTTCTTGTATTTTGTTTGTCCATCATTTCTTTGTTAAACAGTGAATATTATGTTTCTTCATATGTCCTCTTGACACATAGTTGGTTGTTTTTTCAGTCATTAATCTAAAGTTTTTAAAAATAGTTGTTGGGCTTAATAATAGGTGGAATAAACTTGGGATTATCTGTAATGTTCTTGTTGGTTTTTTTGGGGTCACTGGAGATCTTGGGAGCAGCCTTCATTTCAGTTCAGTAATCATCAAAAGAGTAGCCAAGTGTTAAAGGCCAGATTCTTTATTATCTCCTTCCTGGGACTGGGCAGCTTTTTGGAGACCAGCCTTGGTCTCAGTGGAGAAATGCAGGAGGAGAGCCTGTCTCTAGTATGGTCCAAGATGGGATGAATGAATCTAAGTCCAAGGGCTTGTGCTTCAGCCTCCAGTCCACTTGTCTTCTCTAGCTCTATGAATGAACTGGCTGAGGCTCCTAGCTTATATGATCTACACTGAGTATAAAACAATCATTATATCACTAGGAAACATAGGTAAGGTAGTATTAAGGTAGCATTTTACTTTATTGTGATTTAGATTATTCTCTGTGATTATATAATTAATAATTTCTAATAACACAATAATGTTCTATTACATTCACATATATCTTCCCTTATCTTCAAATTGTTGAACAGAGATATTGCTGCCATTTTGTCTCTCAGGAGATCTTGAATTATTTTAATATACATGTCATTGACTCCTTGTCACAGGACAGCTTTTAAGGTAGCATTTTACTTTATTGAATCAAATAAGCATTCTTATATAAAGTCAACAAAGAGTGCACTCATTTGGATCTTGTAAGCTTTGTACTTTTACATCAATTGTGTAAGTTAAAAGATGTGGCCTATCCTAGAATATAATTTGTGAATGTTTTCATATGTCTTTTCTATACTTTCATCAAGAATTTCCTTAATACATGTCTAAATTGTTCTTATGAAGATTTTGTGAAAAGAAAAGCCACAATATGGAACATTAGTTATTCCTACTCATGTAGGACAAATGAGCAAAATATAGTTTAGCCCATTCCATCATTAGTTTTGCCTTGAAGTTTTAAGTTCAAGAAGAAGCCCTACTTTCTATGTATTGTCTAAGTTGAAACTGATAGTTGCAGAACTACAAATACCTTTAAATGCCTTTGTTATAACCTTAAGATATACAAATAGAATGGTATAGACTATTTCAGACTACAAGGATTTCTTAATTATAACTCTCATTAAAGCTACACATTTTTTGTGGGATAAAAATCTACTCCTTAGAATTCTAAATCTTAGTGAGTTCAACACATGAATGCCTGATCAGAATCAGGCAGCTAGTCTTTCCCAGGAGAAGAACTAATTTGAGTTTTGAATTTATCTTTTTATTGTTCTATTATACCTAACAATAAGCAATTTTGTAATATCTGAGTGGAGCTGCCTAGGCCTGTTTTATTCTCTGATGTCTGGTTTATACTTGTTATTCAAAAATGTGATTCTTATTCATTACTTTTATTTCTTGACAAATAGGACTATAGGTATGCACATTCTCATACCAATTGTTAAACAGAAAATAGATTTTTAGCCTAGAAAATTAAAAAAAATGTGGACAACCGATCAAATAAGAAATGGGCCAATTTCTAAAGTTTTATTTAATCCCATTTAGATTAGGGAAGAAATCAATTTTTATTTTTCAGTTCAGTTTCAGCATTTAATATGAATGCTCTTGGTCAAAAGCCTTGGGGGTATTTTAAAGTTCTCTGCTAATAGTAGTTTAAAAGTTTGAGGAAAGTTAAAAAAAAATTGGTTCAAACCTGTGATGTCACTAGTGTGGGCAAATCCTCATTATGAAAAGTCCCTTCACTGACTTTGGTCAGCAGCTCATCTGTATTTTAGAGTCTTAAAGTAGTTTGGAGCTCTAAAAATTAAGTTATTTGAGCACCAAATCACATGAAATATGTATTAAAAAACAGGGCTTAATCCAAGTCTTCCTAATTCCAAGATCGACTTTCTATTTACTATGTCATACTACATCTGACATGTAAGAATGTGTAAAATGAACAGCAAACTAGATAGTTGGTATAAAAAAGGGAGTTGATCAAATCAATCAGTTAGTTTGATTTTGAATAGTTACTTTACTTCCAGGAGAAATAGAAATTCATTTATAAAATAGTTGAGAAGAATATCTTTGATGATGTGAAACTAGAATATTTAGCAAGTCATTTGGATTTTTCTCAAAGTATTTCTCAGCCAGGTTCATTGTTCTCTTTCTCTGTGAGTATACACTGTTCAATTTATCCTAACCAAGTAGGTACTATAGAATATCTAACTTTATTCAAAGGATGGCTCAAGAAATACTTTCTCTACAAAACAGGTTAAATTTGGGCCATTGTCAGCTTTATAGATTTTTGGTCAACAGTATAAGGTGATAAGGATCCAGCTTTAACGTGTCTTATTCTACGTACATTTTCCTGTTGTCTTGTAGACTAATTTTCCCAATTTTCCTTATTGTTTAGATAAAGCAAGACCTTTTCTGAAAGCAGGAGTTGTCATTGTTCTTTTATTCTAATACTTTGTACATATATGAGAGGCAGTATGAGAATGAAGGACAGAAAGTTGACCTTACATCCAGGAAGACCAGGATTTAAATTCCATTTGTGTCCCATATTATTTTTGACCCTAGGAAAGTCATAATATCTTAGTGATTTAAACAATTCTCCAAAACTATAACATACATAAAAGAGGCTGACCTGCATTGGGAGGGAGTTTTCTCATTTAAGAAATTACTGTATCAATGAAATCATACATCCAATCTAGGCATTTTCAATTAACAAATATTTATTAAGTTCTTACTATTTGCCAATTACTTTGCTCAGCTTTGGGGAATACAGATAGAATGAATGGCACAATGTCTGTTTGCATAGAATTTATCTAACTTATTTTCATGGAGACAAGGTGGAGAATACAAAATGGATATTAATATGTCTATATCTCTATATATAGATACTATATATGAACATATGCACAATATAATAGAATATATATACAGTATATATAAATATGTTTCATAAGTCCATATAATAATATAAGAGTATGTTACATGTAGCAAATGTTTTAAGGGACAACTAGGTAATGTAGTGGATAGAGTGCCAGAAAGACTCACTTTCCCCAGTTCAAATCTATTCTCAGGCACATACGAGGTGTGTGACACTGGGCAAATTAATTAAGCCTGTTTATCTCAATTTCCTCATTTGTAAAATGAGCGAAGAAAGAAATGGCAAACCAAGCCTGTATCTTTACCAAGAAAACCTCAAATGCAGTCAGTTACAAAGAGTCAGATATTAACATATAAATAAAAATAAGATAACATTATTTATGGATACATATGTTTGTATGTATATGTATATGTGTATATATGTCTGTGTATGCACATATATATATATGTATAAATCTGTATAATAGCTTAAGTTGATGAGTACTTTAAATTATTCAAAGATGAATGATCCCAACAAAGTGATCTGATCTTAAATAAATTAAAATGCACTATATTTCTAGGTATTTTTCATTTTCAAAGTCTTTATATATATGCCTCCCTCTCCCCACCCTAATCAAATATAACCTCTTTTAATGTGGGAACTATATAAATTTATCTTGATATCTGCATTGCCTAACACATTGGCAAATAAAACGAATTTAATAAATGTCAAATGAAATGACTTGATGGGAATATGTTAAGGGTTTCCTTTGCCTAGAATAAAGAGTGTATTAAAGTAATATATCATTCAGAATTAATTAATTTGTTGTCATACAGGAAATAAGATATAGTGAAAGGTCACAAAGTTGGGGAATCCTTCCCATCTTATTTTAGTCTTTAGGGTTCTGTCACTCTGTACCTTGAAGATATATATCTTTATATATATTTAGTGGCTTCCTAACTGCTCTTGTGGAGTGGTTTTAAGAATCAAATTAATTTGTATATTATAGTTCTTTGAAAACAGGAGTGTTATACTGATGTATGATGGTGATCACTGTGCCACCATAAAATGTAATTGTACATCAAGATGCAGTGCTAATATTAGTTTTTTCAATTCCTTTGGTCATATTTCTTCAGAAATCAGGTTGAGGCAGCTGAATGGTGCAGTGAATAGAACACCAGCTCTGAAGTCAGGAGGACCTGAGTTCAAATCTGACCTCAGAGACTTAACACTTCTAGCTATGTGACCCTGGACAAGTCATTTAACTCCAATTGCCTCAGCAAAAAAAAAAAAAAAAACAAAAAAAAACAGTCACAATTTTTTTTTTGTCTTTTTCCACCTACATGTCTCATGACCTCCCCGTTACTATATGATCTCAAACTAACCCTGATATTATTTGGGGTATAGGTATTAGTGGGAATTTGAAGCATTTTGTATAATTGTGGTAACACCTGTTCTTTATTTAAGATCAAATAGAGAAATTTGTCTTTATTTTTTTGTGATGGAACTTCAAATTATTTAAAGAAAAAATGAATTCTTTCAAAAACCATTTTTTTTTCATTTTATAGCATATTCTATTCTTATTACCATAATAATTACTGCAATCATATTAACATGATGTTGTTAAGGGACAGGTCAATTCTTCAAGAGCCTCTATAGCTGTGGATCATAGCATCTGAAGGAATTTCAGGGCAGCCTTTGCTGACACAAATGTTGTGGACTGGGAATGAAATAAATTGGAGGCAGAGCCAAAGGAGAGAGGTTAGACAATGCAATGGCCTCTCAGTAAGAGTGGTCAGAGAACAGCAACGGCCTCTCAGACTCTTTGTATCATCCTCTCACAAGAGGAGATCCATTCTGGGCTGGATTTCCAGCAGCCATTGTCACATGGCTCCCGTGTATTCCAACGGCTCTCCCAGGTATTCCAACATGATGTGAAAAGATCTTACTGTGGAAAGAAAAGAATTACTTCATTACATTTCTTGTAATTTAAAAATATGATATTTGCTAATCTAGTGAGTGCTTCAGGCTATGGAAAATACTTATGATTGTAAGGTAGAATTGGGCTTTACACATTAATCTTGTTGGAAAGTGCTGAAATGTTGCTATAGTTATAATGGTCCTTGATGAGAAGTGCATGATGTATCCTTTATCAATGGCATTTGGTGAAGTGCATAAACTCCTCAAATCTGGTTACTTTAACTTTCTGAAACTTGACAAGACAACCATGGACGGATCATTTAGTTCCTTCAACAAAATAAGTTTATTATAATTTATCACTCAAGCTTGATACTATCTACCCCCATCTCCCTCTACTCTTCATCATTCACTTAGCCAAAACTGTATTTTAACATTCTATGCTTTCTTAGAGAATGAAAAATATTTGTATCTTTAATTTATGCTCTTTTTATAATGTCTTATGTCCTAATAATGGCACATCTTCAAGATCTAGTTCAAATGGTACTTTTTCTATTAAACTTTTCCTATTTTCTCCTCTACTCAGGATGGAAATGCTATGAAGTAACTTACTCTTTTGTACCTCTGCTGCTGTACCATCACATTCTATTTTTGTATAAGTATTATTTGTACACATGTTCAATCTCCTTTACTAGAAGAAAAATTCTGTGAGATCAGAGGACTACAGCATCTTGTGCAGTATTTTGAAAATAGGAGACAGTCATATAGAATAAGTTTTATAAAGAAAAAAAAGTTAGTATTGAAGTGAGGAAAGTTTTCAAATAATTAGAGTTCTCTAAAAGCAAAAAAGCTATTTCAGAAGGTGGAGAGTTCTCTGCATCAGAGGACTTCAGGCAAAGGTAGAATTAATATTTATCAGCTATGTTGTAGAGAGGACTATTATTTAGATATGGGTTAGGCCAAAGGTTTTTAAACTATGGATCACAACTCTCTCTGCAGCTCCGTAACGGAATGTGGGGGTCATGAAAAATTTGGCAATAGTAAAATGTTTCTGAATGTAACAACCAAAAATTAATTAAGACTCAAAGGTGTAATGAATCCAAGGTGTTTTTGGCAGTACTTTTCTGTTTTGCATCATGCAAATTCACTGCAGCCTTAGTTCCAAACACACATGTGTACTTTGCACTGTGTGCACTGCCAAAAATACCTTGGTTCAGATTCGAGATGGGGTTGTGTAAAATTGTCTTAAGTGAAAAGGGGTTGTGAGTAGAAAAGGTTTAAGAAGCCCTAAGTTAGATTAAAGAGTCTTCGATATCCCTTCCTTTCTGAGATTCTATGATTCTGTGAAATGCATGAATGAATGAATGAATGGGAGAATGATATGTACCATTAGAGAAAGTGATCACACTAAGGCTTAGAAAGTACCATTAGTCAAGCAATATTTATCAAGTACCTTTTTTTAATGCATGTTACATTAAAGAATGGTAATTTCCTCAAGTTCTCCCCTTCTCCTTAAAAATAGCTACATGTAAAAGCATGAATGAGAGTTCTTAATTAAGTTCATTTAGGGCTAGAGGGAAAACTTTTGGATGAGGATTTCCCCTTTCCATTCCTTTTAAGGAATACAAATGATGAGTTGGGAAAAAGCATCAAGTAAAGACAAAACTTTTTTAGATAGCCAGAGTGTTAAAGACAAAAATAATATATGCAAGGAGTAATGCTCCAAGCATTTTCATGTAGCAGTAAAACATGCAACATATTCTAGAATTATATAATTAAATATCAAAACCCTTAATATATCACAAAAACTTGTAAAGCTAATATTGGAAGGCAACAGGTTCAATGGAAAGGGAACTAGATTGGAAAATGTATAGCAGATTCAAATCCTGGTTCAGCAACCTGTGTGACTTAGGCAAATCCCTTATGTAACAAAACTTTAGTATCTTAATTTATAACATGAGAGTATTGGGTTAAATAATATCTATGGTTTCTTCCAGCTTTAATTCTAGGATTCTAGGGGGATATTCTTTGGGGAAGGGAGTGGTTCTAAACTTGTGATTTAATTAGTGTAAGCAATTTCTGGGGAGGAAATTCCCTCTAATATTGCAGATTAGCACCAGTCCTGAAATTTACAGTCTCAATAGCCTAAGATCATCAATGACAGGTTAAATGATTTTTTCTGGAACCACACAGCCAATATGTGTCAGAAGCATTATTTGAACTTGGATATTCCTGAATCATAGGCTAAACATATCCATTCTTCCATATTGCCTCTCATGATCTTATGATTCTCAAATGATATATGACTGGCACATGTCCAACATCAACACAGTCGTGGGTTTCCATGAAGATAAAGGAGAAACTTTTTTTTTTTCTTTGCAAGACATATAATGAAGACTTCTGTAAACAGGAGGAAAGCTTATAACTATTGTGTAGTTCCTTTGTTCTTAGAGAAGAGGCTCCAAGATTGTGCTGGAGTCAGTTTAGAATTGCAAAAGCTGTTAAACTTTCAGAGTGAGCTTGTACATCTTGGAAATCAACAAATGTTACAAATCAGATCTTGATTTATTGCCTTGTTGAAATATAGAGTTGAGAAAGTAATGGAGAAAATGCTAATAACTCAGACTAAACTTAAAATACATTTTTTTTGCCTAAGAAATCTAGTGTTAAACACTCACCAGCACACTGCTGAGGAGCACTCAATTAGGGATCTTAAAGAGATTCATTAATGAATGGCATCTACAATACATGCATGAATTGGTGTTGTGAATGACAAATATTTGAAATCGCAATTTTAAAGCTTCGTGTCAGGAAGGTCTCTTTTATTCTAAATAAAAAATGGTCAAAAAAAAAGATGGAAAATATTACTGGGAACCTGAGCTTCCTTTACTTTATTCTTTGTGAAACAGCTAGTTAATAAGACTGAAAGAGTCAGCATTTGTAGGTCAGGAAGAACCTACAAACTCCTTTTAAATAGCAAGAGCAAAAGGATCCTTTTAACAATAAAATATCACCTTGGAGCCTAATATATGAATAAACCTTGTTTTAGGGATCCTTTCTGATAGTAGCCAGGGTACTCTTGGAGGATTTGTTATTTATGTGGATTGTTGATCCTTCTAAGCTAATCTGGGAATGTCAGTATTTCAGGTCTCTGATGCTGATTCCAAGGGTAGACATTTCCTCTTACAGACACATGGACTCACAATTTGCAAACCAGAAACAGTTTTAAAAATGAGTAGAAACAGGAATGGAACCCAATAAGTCAGAAAATAAAAAAAAATCTGTCACTATGTAATTTTTCCACTCCTCCCCAACTTAATATAATTCTCAGTGATCTACTTCTTTATATCATTCTTTAATATACATTTTACTGCCTTACATAGAGTTGAGATTTTTTTCATCATTCTGGTGTTCTTTGAAACAAATATGTTTTTACAGTCCTATTAATATCTCATTGCCATCCCCAACATTATAGGCTTCCATTAATGCCTGTCACTTTCCTGTGCAACTCTGTTTCTTGCAATTCTCAAATGCTCCCTGAAGATGATAGTAAGTTTGTAACATGGCGCTTTCCATATCCCTATGACTGATATTCTACTTTTTTCAGCTTTCAGCAGGTGATGCCTCCTTCTTTTCCCTTGTGCAAGCTCTTCAATGACTGGCCCTTAAGGGATGAATACTTTAATTGTGTTTATAACTCAAAAATAGACATGTAAACATGAATGTCTCTATTTTTGAAACCTTTTATAGTCCAATTCTAATAAATTTAAGGCTTGAATACAAGAATTCTCTTTGTGGAATATAGGAAATCTTCCATTTGCCTTGTGTTCTGTTCTCTTTTCCCAATTCCACAAAAACTCAGAGTAACTTAATATTATTTGGGTTCTCTCTCCGCTATCTACTTTAATTCTCTATTTAATGTTCTGGTCAAGACTTTCTGTTGAATCTAGGGATCTGAAGGAACGTCTTACGTGTTTCTCATTTGATTTTCCCTTTCACCTTTCCCTGGACATGTAGGCAGAATTATTTAAATTATCCTGTGTCTGCTTTCTGAAAAATCTGTACAAAATGAATAGGAACTAATCTCTCTAAGTGGTGTTTATGAAAGGAGAAAGATTTACAATCTTTTCTTTATGAAGCAATTTAAGAAACTTCATTTGTTATTAGTCATAACTTTTCTGTATTTCAGTTTATTTACTTTTAAAATGAAAGATTGGAAGATCATTATTTTTAAGATCTCTTTCAACTCTAAATTCTATATACCTCTAATACCATTCATGTTTTTGGCTGTTTGGAATTTTAAATTTACCTTCTTTCAAGATTTCAGTAGTTAAAGACCTTGTTACTTTAATTATCATCAGTAATTAAATATCTTGTAAAACAGATATGATAATAGCTCATGCCTTCCAGGTTTGTTGTGAGGATAAAATGAGATAATATTTGGAAAACACTTTGCAAACCTTAAAGAATTATACAAAAAATTGTTGTTACTATCATCATTATTCTAGAACTTTTTATCCTTCTTTAAATCCCTCTTTTTTGTCCTCAAAACATCCTCAAAAGCATGAATTAATGTGACAGACTTTCTGTGAGAGTACTCAGGGATGGATTCCATGTGCACTAGAATCCAAGTGATATTTACTTTCTTTTTGTCTTTACCAATGTTCATAGATGGTATTTTTTATTAGTAAGTTGTTTCTCACACTTTTCAGCAATGTTATTATCCTCAGATGGGAGATTAAAGTGAGGTTACAGATGTTTGCATCCATTTCAAATTCCTTGGCATCTTCTGCCATGTGGCACATTTGGTTCATTGATTTTTCCCTTAAAGACTTGGCATGATTTTCCTATTAATAATCACACTCCCTTTGTTAGAATTTCCTTGAAATTAATCAAAACTGTGTAAAATGCACTTCTTTACTTCCTACTGTATTCAGTTATGTGGTGGTATTAATGGGAAAGGTATCTTGTTGAATTACTAAATTGTTTTCCCTGTTTCTGTCAATTAACTATGTTTCATTCATTGGTAGACTAATTCTTGATTGTGCTTATAGAAAATACTTAACTCTGAACATATGCCTTCTGGTTTCTTCTTTTTGGTTATTTCCAGGCCCTTAATTCCATATCCTGGATGAACTTTTTTCTACCTTATTCAAATGGAAAATGGAGATTATCCCATGAAAGTTTCTCCAATTTTACCTTTTCTTTCCTTCCAGCTTCCCTCCTTTTTCCTTTGTATAATTTTTCCCTATTTCATCTGACTTTTCAGAATTCACTCTTCACCAGCTGTACATCACAATTTTCTACACTCCATTTTCTTTTCAAATCTTTTTATCTTATTTTTTACCTTTCCCTTTGGATTTCAAATGACCCATAATGATTTCCCAATCATGCCAATGCCTTAAAGATATCTTTTATGGCCTTGAATAATTAAGTTAAAAATGAAATTCTTTTAAAACATTGATTTGGGTTTGGATGTTAAAAAGCAGTTAACATGTTTGGTATTTCAATAGCGATTACAGAGATCCATCAAAGAAGTGCTCTCTTTGAGATATTCGGGGGAGGGGATCCCCAAATCCTATTTTGCAAAGTTTCTTTTTACCTTTCCATTTGTTACACTTAAATATAAATGTAAAGTATGTGGAAACAGAGTGATGGAGTAGATAGAGTTCTGGGTTTAGAAGGAGGAAGAAATGGGTTAAAATATTAACAGATATATGACCTTAGGCAAGACAGATAACTGATTTATATTCTCTTATTCACATGGATGGGTTAAATAAAGAGATCGAGAGTGTGACATAGTGTTTTGTTGATTATTTAAGATTTAGGCAGGCCTAATTTCAGGTCCTATCTCTGATACATATTAGCTTTGTCACTTTGGAAAAGACAAACAATTCTCTAAGATTTCAAATTGTAAAGTTTTTGCTTTGCATGAATAGGATGAGTTTTTGCACTAGGAATCCAATAGATCTCAAATAACACCTTGCTTTCTGTTCATAGCAATCTTTCCTTATTTATAAATGGGAAGAAAATAATACTTTTGACAGAATAGAACTAAAGCATATTATATTTCAAATTATTTTCTATCTTTGCTCTTCCACAGGCCTTTGCTATGATATTTCTTAAATTTGGTGGATATTTTTTATTGTTATTTTTTCTAGAGATAAATTAAGTATATTTGAATTACACTAAATATTCAGTGTTCATTAAACAAGGATGTGAATGCCAAGGCTAAACAGATTTTTTTACATATCTCTTTCAATTACACATCTTGAGTACAAACACATGTTTATAAATGAATAACTCTAGTAACTCATTAGAAGCTGCATAGTAACAATTTGGTATTTAATTAACCATTAATATCTTAACCCTAGTCTTGAATATTATTGAGATATTTAATTTAAAGGATACTTATCAGTAGTTGGTGAGGAGAATATATAGTTTTCAACCATAATACCATGATGCCTTAATATTTTCCCTTATGTTTAGAAATGTCATGTTCTTCACCCCATTAACCTCTTTTTGATGTTCTATAGAGTTTTTATATGCAGTATAACAACATCTGACACCTATTAAGCCCATTACAATTTAGACATTTTCATGTCCATTATCTCATTTGGTTCTTTAAATGGCAACTGAAGCTGAGATTTAGAGAATTTAAGTGATATGCAAAAATTCTCCAGCAAAATAGAAACGATGGAAATCTTGGAAGAGAGTGAACCAGTCAATAAATACACTAGCATTTATTAAATTCCTCCTCAGTGCCACACACTGTGCTAAGTTCTAGAGATTCAAAGATAGGAGAAAAAAAAATCCAACCAGTCTTTGTTGGAAGATCACAGTTTAATGGGAGAGGCAACATGTGAACAATTATATACATAAAAGATATATAAGATAAATTGGAGATTATTAACAGAGGGATTGGAAAAGACTTCTTAAAGGTCAAATTTTAGTTGAAACTTGGATAGCAATAATAACAAAATGAAACTGAAAATTCTATGAAATTATGAAGTCTGATTTCAAAGAAAGGATATGAGATTATACTCTTTGCAAAGTTTGATGATAAATAGGAAACTGCATGTAAGCTTTAACTTGGTTGAATTGTTGGTTTTGTTGAGTATTTGTTCTTTGTGATTCTTTGTTATAAGGAATGCTTTTCTGGAAGAGGGGAAGAGAGAGACATAGAAATGATATCAAAATTAAAGATGACAATAAAATTTTAATTAAAAAGGGTAAATCTAAGAGCCTGCATGAAGTAGAGATAGATTTAGAGTTGAGAGACGTGTTCAAAGCCTGTTTTTGACACTTGAAGGAAAGTCATCAATGACAATGGAGCTACCACATTTGAATTGTAACATTGTCATCTCTGAAATAAAATATAAAAAAATATATAAAGATGAGAAGAATATGAAGAGGGGGAAGAACACTGAGGCCAGATTGAATATGCAAAAAGGAAATTTATCCTGGAGATAACATTTTCAAAGCATTGAGGAATCTTTGCTCAAGATATCTGAAAAAAATAGAATAACAAATGTTTGAGAAAATAACAGAAGATGGTTTTATTAGAAAACAATAGCAACTACAACAACTGTCTAGAAAATGAATTGACCATCAGTCCCTATGGATAATCATTGTAGAAAAAATATTTATGAGGAGAACTTCCATATGTATCCAGGATGTTATTAATGAAATTAATGAGAAAGGTGTGAAGAAAAAAAGGGAACAGGCAAGCTTTCATAACACATAACATAATAAATACTTATAATCACATATTTAATGGAAGGATAAGGAAATATAGGCTTCTATGGTTCATATTGTTTGTTGATTTAATTCAGCAGAACAAAGATGTTACCTTAACAAATTTCTTCCACCAAGCAGTTTTCCATCTATAATTCAAATTTACAAAAGATTCTAGGAAAGGCACAATAACTTCTTTTCAACTATTCTGTAATTATTAATAAGTGAGGCATATATATTATCACCCAAAATTAATTTTTTTATTATGCAAGACATCCCATATACTTCTGTTTGTAGATAACATTATGTTGATTAATCGAATCCCAGTACCAAATAAAAACGTTTGCTTAAGATTCATAATTACTAAAACAAGTTTGTTTTAACTGCATACACAGGAATAATTAGGTGGATGCTTAGTAGATCAGCTCTATGGGTCCATTAGTACATATGTTATATACACTTCAGTGAAGTGAAGCCAAAGGCACCATCCCCCCTCCCCACTCTAAAATTAGACATGATTACAATAAAAAGTTCTCATTTTAAAAAAATGAGCAGGCAAAGGAGAAAGACTCCAACCATAGAAACTTATTATGGTAATAGGAAAGATTGGGATTCATATTCAGAGGAGGACATTGAAGTAAAAAAGCTTCTCCAAGCCCAAAGTATAATGTTAAATGGTTACAGGCCCAGAAATAATTTATGGAAGAACTTAAAAATAAAGAATCTTGACACAATAATATCATGAAATAATCAAAGAAAATTGTCCTGAAGAAAGTTGTAGCTGAAAATATAATATCCAGCAAAATTGAGTATAATACTGAATTTTTAAAAAATGGAGATTCAACAAATTATCAAATTTTCAGTTTGGTTCAAACAAACCTAACTCAACAAAAAATTTAACATAAAAAAGCCAACATCAAAGACTAATTTTAAGGGACCCCCCAAAAAACCAAATTGTTTATGTTTAATACGTGGAAATGTAAAGCATACATCTAAGATTGATATTAGTAATTGGGTATTCAAAATAAATATTAGGGAAAAGCTGAGTATGATCTGACTCTAAAAAATAAAATTGTCTAGGAAAAAGTAAAAATAGCAATTATGCTATACAAATGAGGTGCAGAGGAAGAAGTGACTGACACAGAGGCATCAGAGGGAGTGGAGGGCTGGTAGTTCTGGAAATCTACTCAACCAGAATGGATTAAAGAGAGAACAATGCACACCTACACACACAGACAGACACATAGACATACTCACACATATCATAAAGAACATAGCGTCTTCTAAAATCTATAAAGAAATAAGAGGAAGGGGATAATATAAGATGGGATATAGAATGTAGTACAGTGGGACAAGGCATATAGATCAATGGGAATGAGATAAAGGAGGGGAAAAGTGGGGGGGAGAAGATAACAAAGGAATCCATTGGAGGGGGAAAGTAAAGTAATAGTAAGGCAAGTTAAGGAGTAGAACTAAGATGAACAGGAATAGGCAGTAAGAGATATAATCAAACACTACAATATGCATTAGGGATAGAATTTATTAGGAAAAAAATAGGGTTAGTAATTACTGATCTCAGACAAAGTCAAACTTAAAGATTCAGTCAAGATATAAATATGCCAGCCATATGAATATTATTTTAGATGCACATCAATGAATGCGTAAATGCATAAGAATATATATGTGTATATACATGCATGTATGTATATGTGCAGGTGTATACATAAATATATCTGTGCTTAACTGAAGCCTGCTTGAGAGAGGTGGGGGATAAAAGGGGAAAAAAAGAATAAAGTTAATAGTGCACAGGCAGAAAACCAAAGAATAATCTAAAAGGAAGAAAAAATGGATAGTCATGAATATAATGTCTTCTGGAAATGGAAATCTATTGTTACATATTTTGAATCCTTCCTGATGTTCTGTTGGGCACATGACAGTTTTTTTCCTTTTTCTGTCTTTATTTCTTTTTTAATATTTTCTTATTTTGTATTTAGTTTTAAATAAACAAATTTTTTTAAGAAGAAAAAATAGTTTAACAAAATCAACACATTGACCATGTGTGACACCATGTAGTATCCTGCATTTGTGGTCTTCTATTTCTCTACTGAGAAAGGAAAGCTTGTTTTATTATATATCTTCCAGAAATAAGATTGACAATTATAATTAATCAGAGTTTGGTTGCCTTTCAGTCCTATTTTTACATTATTGTACTTGTAAATATTTGGCAGCTAGGTGGTATGTCAACTTAAAATCAGAAATTCTCAAGTACAAATCTCACTTCAAATGCTTAGTTTCAATATGGTCCTGGACAGGGCACTGATCTATCTGAAACTCAGTTTCTCATGTAGAGACATTCATCAATAGGGACAATAAAAATACCTCTCAGACAGAGTTGTGAGGACTAAATGAGACAACATATGTACAGCATTTTGGAAATTAGAAAATACTATTTAAACGCTATCTATTATTATTATCATCATCCTGTTTCTACTTATTTCATGCTATGTTGATTTGTGAAGGTTTTTCCATTGTTTTCCTTAAAATCTGAATGCATAGAGGTATTTCATTATATAAATACACCTTAACTTTGTTTAGCCATTCTCTATCAATATTCATTCACTTTGTTTCTAGAGTTTTATTTCCTACTACCAAAAATGCTCTTATGAATTTGATAACTTTATTTCTGTCTTTGACCTCCATGTAGTAATGGGATTGCTAGATTAATGGGAATTAACTGTTTAGTAACTTTTTGTAATTCTAAATTGCTTAATGGGGAAGTTTGGTTATTATAACCACTGATGACATATGTATTTTTTAAGGGTGAGTTTAATGTACTTAGAAGGGGAAATAAGAGCCAGGATAACTTTATAAAAAATATTGTATTAACATTGCTTTGTTTCCTTTTGTTACTAGTCCAACACACCAGGAGAATGACAGAGATATATAGTCTACAGGACTTTTATCAGGTAAGACTTTCTTGCTACTTTTGCTGACAGTACAGTTAGATGGTTGAATTATGAGATCCTATGTAGATGGATATTAGTGAATGGATACTTAAGGTTTCTAGCAAAATATCTTAGGAATCTGTTTGATCCTATTATGTTCAATAATGGATGAAGGTACATATGCTATGTTTACCACTTTTTCAGGTAATGAATAGCTGGAGGAGAATATCTAATGTATTGTATGACAGAATCAGAAACCAAAGAGATCATGATAAATTAGAATGATGGACTGAATGGCAGTTGACATTTAAAAATAATAACTATAGTTTCTTATACTTGGCTTCAGATTCTATGGTTTTTATAAAAATTAACCTTGCAAAATATTTAGTAAAGCTATATAGAAAAAAATTGTAAGCATATTAAGGGAATTGGAAGCCAGGGTACATCAGTTGAAGAAACTGAAGATATTAAGCTTTGTTGAAGAGACTTATGGAAGGAATTAGGAGGTAGTAGAATTTTTTTAAAACTGACACTTGATGGATATTTATTAGGGATATTTATTAGGGAATGAGATAGAATAGATTTCTGCTCATTAAGAGACTGAATTAGATGGCCCTCAATTTTATAATTCATAGTGTAAAGAGGCAAAAATAGCCTGACCATTAATAGACCCTGATTAAATTCAGTGTGAGGCAATGCATTATTCCAAAGCCATTAGCTTCTTCACACAATTTAAATTGCCATAAATTAAATCTGCATGAATGACTTAAGACATTGAGGCATTCAGAAATTGAAGAAACATGCTATAATTAGGTGGTGATAGAATTGGCAGAACTAGAATGTAGTTCTCCTCACTTACAATTCTATATTTTCTGTGCCAAATTATTGTAAAGGAAAGATTGATCATGGCAGTATCCCAATCAATCTGATGAGCTTTCATGGGCTTGGATCTTTTGGAAAGGACTTTGTAAGCTTATTAGGAGGCAAGCCTCTGTAAGGACTTTTGTAAGGACCTTTACAGATGATGAACAAATTGTTGAGAGGACAAAAGACTATTTATGTTTTGCAGTGATGTTACTATTAAAATGAACTTGTAGGTGAGTAGCTGTGTTACTTTCTGGAGTTGATTTTAATGGATTGGAACTTTCCTCAAGATTAATTATTTGCTTCATATTCTTTGGAAAGTCAAACCTTGGTAAAAGACCCATACATCTCTGATCACTTATATAAAAAGCAAACAAACAACAAAACCAAACCCAAACCTTATGGGCCATCTTCATTCTGTCTCCCCACAATCCACATTCCCATCTTTCTTCTGGAAAGACACTAAGATTACATTAGAAGAGGAAGGAGTTGATTTTGGCTCTTTCAGTATAGTGAGGTGTGTATGTTTATTCAAGTAACCTAAGAGCAGGATTCTTACACCAAGTTCTTTGACATCTGCTTTATTTTTTCTCTTATGAACATAAGTCAGAGCCTGATGAACTGAAAATAAACTTTCTTGATTTTCATGCAATAAAAAAAACCCTTCTTCTCATTGCTGATGGTTTGTCAGAGACTAAAATATTGAGTTAAAGCTAATAAATGCATTTTCATGTGGATATGTTGTAAGTTAATACTTGAAAGTTAATTTTTAAAATATAAGAGTAGAAGAGTAGAAGAATAGAGCTTGTTCATTTGAAAATGATGTAGGAATTTTAATGAATAGCAAGTTCAATATGAATTGACAGTATGATTGATGCAATAGTAGTCTACTTGAAGGGAAGCATTGTGTTCTAGGTCAGAGTGATGATAGTTCCACTGAGTTTTGCTGTTATCAGTCCATACCTGCAAAGTTTTATTAAGAACCACATTTTAAGTAGGACACTAAGGTGTCCATTAGAGGTCAACCAGAATGATGAAAGTACTCAGTGATATGCAAGATGAGGAGTGGTTGAAGTAATTGTGTCTGTTTAGTCTGAAGAGAGAACCTATCAGTATAGGAGTAGACTAGGAAACATAGTAGTTATCTTCAAGTATTTAAATGGCTCTTTTATATACGTGAGACTAAATATGCTCTCTATAGACCTAGAGAGTTTAACTAGAAACAAGAGACAGAAAGTAAATTTAAACTTGATTATAAGGAACAACTTCCCAACATTTCTTAGTAATCAAAGTCATCCCCAAAAACTAGATAGTGCAGTAGAAAGTATGTTGGATTTGGAGCTAGATAACTTAGGTTGAAATCTCAGCTTGACTATTATATGACCTTGGCCATATAGTGTATTTCTCTGGGTTCTGGTTTCTTCTTCTGAAAAATGAGAGTTCTTGAACTAGCCTTGAACTTGAAGCCTGTGAATTTGTTATTAAAATATTTTAATAACTATATTTTAGTATAATTTATTTCCTTCATAATTCTTTGTATCTTATTTTTATTCATTAAAAAAACATAATTCTAAGAAGGAGTTCATAGGTTTTACTTGATTCTCACAAGGATCTTTAACACAACAGAGTTATTAACCTGTGCTTTAGGGCCTCTTCTAGTTTTGAATCAATGGTCTTCTACTTTTTTCCTCCCAGTTTCCAATGCCTTCCCTTCTCTCAAAGTTATAAACACACATACACACAACATGCACACATGTGTAAACACACAAATATGCATATAAAATATATAGATTCTCTATATACATATTATAATTATGCATATAAATATTTCCTCTATATTATGTAAATTCTTTAAGAGCATACAGTATTTTCATTTTTGTCTTTATTTACTCAATAACATACTTTCTGGCATGTAGTTGCTAGTTACAAATCTTTGTTGACTGATTAATTGATAGAGAGTGTTCCTATTCAAAGGACCATATGACAAATTATAAGGTATAATGTATAGGGATTCTTTGTAAGAGATCTTTTTTTGATATTAGATGATCTCTGAAGTGTTTTCCAAAACTGATTCTATATTTTTATAAAAATTAACCTCGTGCAGCATTTAATAGCAATAATCTTGACTCTCTTCTTGATGGGAAAGGTATACCCTTTTTAAAATCTGATACTTTAACTTGGTTATCAAAGTTTTTTGATACCAGAGTTCATTTTCTTTCCTTTATTTGGCCAGTGAGATGATAATAACTAATTGTTAAAATCTGATTACTCTTACTGGCCCAAGTCTTGTCAATCGATGCTGAGTGAATTACTTGTGGTTTCTATGAGGGGTGTGTATTTAGAAAAATTGTCCTTCATTTGGTAAGGGAGATGCTATCATAACCATTAAAATTCCTATTAAACTGGAAAGGTCTCAAGGACCATATGTCTGTTATCATAGCACCTTCTTAGTTAAGTGCAGAACATTGCCAAAGGGCAAGACAACTTGTGATGAATTTTTCTAGTCACAGCAACTCACAAATACAGTTCCCTAATGTATTGAGTGGGTTATGATTTGCCCTCATGTCAGAATAACTCATGCTAATTAAATCATGGATACTAGAAGTGTTGAAGAATTTATAACTTTTGGGAAAGGGAATTTGAAGCCATAGGAGTTGTTTCTGTACTTTATGGAAAGGTTTTATAAGGTTAAGGCTATAGGCAAAAAAGACCAATAGAAAGAATTCTTCACTGTTACCATGGATAAGAAAAAATGATTTGAATTCAGTCTCAGTAAATGGAACATAGTCATTTTCAAAGGTTTTTCACCTTCTTTTGAACATGTAGAATCTGACTGATTCACTCAGGAATTTTCAGAATAGGAAGAAAAATGAGAAAAGAAGCTTGCCAACTTGGAGGTGGTACTTACAAATTATAATGGGGAGGTTATATTTTGTATTGATCTTTCCAATACATTTATGAATCAGTTATTTTCCATAGCTATGATCAATTTTTTAAAAAAGTATCTCTAATGCTTTAGCTTGGTTATGTAAGTTTTTTTTAATACCAAAATTCCTTTTCCTTTCTTTATTTGGCTAGTGAGATGATAATAAGTAATTAATAGAATCTGATTACTCTTACTGACCCAGGCCTTATCAACTGATGTAAGCATCAAATTACTTGTGATTTCTGTGAGGTGTGTGTATTTAGAAACACTGTCCTTCATTTGGTTAAGGGAGATGCTATTCTACATCTTTAACCACAATGCCATCAATGCAAGACTGAAATTGTACTCTGAATAATTGGAAAAAAAAAAGCATTCATGATTCATGTAGGACATCACACTTGGAATATTAAATTTATCCTTAAGCATATTATTTTCTCTGATCATCAGAAATTCAAATTTATTTTTCAACAGCCTCAGCTTGATCTTAGTAATATTATTGTTTAGGTTTGTTTTCAGAAAGTAAATTAACAGAACACCAATCAGGTAACTAGAATGTGTGCTTTTTTTTTTTAAGCTACATTTTTGTATTTTTTTCCTAAAAGCCAACTTTTTAATATTCATGTAGTAATAAAGATAGGGCATTCTGTGACTTGGATAAGCTTAAGACCTTTATAAAAGCATGCTGGTATTTAATCCTTTTCATTCCTAAAAGAAACAGAATGATCTGTTGCTTTTTGTGATACTGTGTGGTTTAGGATTGCAGAGATAACAAACCAGTGGTTTGAAAAGTAGTATCATAAATAAATTCACAGTACCTGTTCATAACAAAGTTTTTCAATGACATTTGAAGATCTGATGATTTTTTTACAATTTACTATAAAACTTTTTACTAAATAGACTCAATTAAAATTAAAGCATTAAAACATCCTTAAGTTGTTAAAATTTTGGTTATGTTCTGTTCATCCTCATTTACCATGAAAAAATAAATTAAATCAGATTATGGGTTGTACTTATAACTTGAATGTTCCATTCATCTTTAACTCGAGTTCAACAGTGCAAAGTTTACTTTTTCTCAAGGGCACAAAGGTGAGTATCATTTAATTTTTCTTGCATCCATGTATTATTTTGGAGGCTGGGCCAGACTGCTCTCACTTTAAGAATGGACACTTCAGTATTTCAGAGATTTTTGCCTTTAATGGGGGTGTTAAACAATTAATAACTGCTTTTTGAATCTCATCCGGATAAGTGCCATTTAGAGCCATTAGTTTCTTAAGACTCTTAAAATGTTCATTTCAATAGCAAATATATATGAAAGCAAGGGACTTGGAGATTAAATATGTGACTTGGAAAAGTAGAGAAGGTTTAGTGTTGTTAGATAAATCAGACCATTCACCACTGATTTTTTGAATCTTATGGTCAGGGCAAAATGTAATAGAAAAGAAAATTTAAATCTATTCATCTTGGAAAAGGTGAATATAAATCTTGTTGCTATTTGGGCTTTAATGGAATAAGTTAATACTTGGGTAGATTTTATTGTGTTTTCCAATTTGAACAACATTCTCTTAACAAATTACATCAAAGCAGAAAAAATTCAGGTTTTTTCCTAATTTTTTTTCCTGGTACACCAAAAAATTGAAAGAAGTAGTCAAACAAATAATTTCTTATGTCCATCTGCAAAATTAAGTGTCTCCAAGTCTGGTCATTATATACCATAGGTCTAGATTTGTTGTTGTTCAATTGTTTTAATCATGTTCAGCAATTTATGATTCTATTTGGTTTTTTTCTTGGTAAAGATACCAAAGTGATTTGCCATTTCCTTCTTCAGATCATTTTACAGATAAAGAAACTAAAACAAATAAGGTTAAGTGATTTACTTAGGGTCACATAAGTGTCTGAGACTGGATTTAAACTCAGAACACTCAGCTTTCTGATTCTAGGCCTAGCACTCTATTTACTGTGCCACTTAGCTTTCCTGATCTAGGTTAGTCAAATTAAAAGAAAATCAAAGAAGGAAAAGCTTGCTTACTCTTTTCTTCTTCTTCTGCTTTCTACAAGATTTCTGGATACAAATTACTTAGCAAAGGAAGAAATAGTAGCCTTCCAGGATAAGAAATTGTTTTACATAAATTTATCAGAAAGTTGTTAAAGGGATTATTTATGGATCTGTAGAATGGAATGTGGTCTCATCAAACCAGAATAGTTTCATCATCAGGTTGCATCAGATTAGCCTAATTTTCTTTTCTGATAAGGTAATTTGATTTCAGAGTCACTCCTGCTGAGCTCTGAAAAATTATAAAGAATGGGGAAAATATGGCAAGAGAAAGAATGGGCAAACGTCTTGTTATTTATTTATTTTTTTCTTTTTTTGTGGGAGAAGGAAGGGAGAGATAGGGAAAGTCAATGTATAAAGTGCTAAATTTGACATTGATTCTTGGAAAAAATTATTATTCAGGAGAATGCCAGTGACATATATCATGTATGATATGACATGTCATAAATAGATTTCAGCAAAACATTTGACAAAGTCTTTCTCATGTATTTTTGAGTAAGACAGAAAGATGAAGTCTAGGTGATCTAGATCTTTGTGGATTTGTTCTACTAGCATAGATCATTCTTCTAAATTTCTCAATGAATTAAGTATTTGGTTCAGTTTTCATTTCTTCCCCCTACTGCTTCCCTTATTCCTCAATGTTAATGTTGATATTTCTTGAGAACTCTAATCAGGAAGTTTCTCAACTTGTACAATATATTCTTCCTTTCTATTTCAGCTATAAATAGGATTATCATACTATTTATGTAACTATCACTTTTAAGTATTCTACTTTTTTAATCAAGAACACTGAAACTTTTATCTGTTAATAACATCATTCTATCTTTACATATGCTTTTCTATACTTTTTCTAAAAACTGTTATTTATCTTCGCCACAAACTCTACACCCTTTATCCTTCAGTATTCTTCCAGATTTTCATCTCTGTTCTGATTACTTTTCTTCCTTCCAAGTCTTAATTATTTAGTTGAGAAATTCAACTCCATGTAGCCTCCTCACTTGAACCCCTTGTTCACTTGTCCTCTATATTTGCTCCCATATTGCCAAGTCACAACCCTAGATTATTCCTATTATCTTATTTTTCTTTTCCTATTCATATGCTGCTGAATGGAGCTGGGTAAGTTATACAGTCATTCAGATTGGATCCCCTGTGAATTTATATTATCCAATCTCAAATGTGCTCTCGCTATAACAAGACAATTCTTTTATTCCTGTCTAATTGATTATTTTTCCCATTCCTTGAAACAGCTGCTTCAAAGCATTTTTAAAAATTAAATATTCTATGCTAACCCTTTCTTCAACCTCTAGAAATAAAAAGTATGGATCAACTCTCTGTTGTTTGTGCTAACTGTGGCTTAATAATTAGCATCAAAAAGCCCAGGTTCTCTACCAGCCATCACTATATCATCCATACATGGAATCATTGGTTTTCTAGCAAATGGAGAAATATTGAATGATGTGGATAAATTCATGTACCTTTCAATAATTCACACATAGATGATAAGGTTGATGTACCCATTGGCATAGCGGGATTGGTATCTCAGAAGTTTTAATGGAAAGTATGGAAGAGAAGAGGAATTAGATTGCTATTAAACTGAAGTTCATTTAAAAAATAATAGCCTTTTGTTTTCAAACTATATGCAAAGATAGTTTTCAACATTCACCCTTTCAAAATCTTGTATTCTAAAAATTTCTCCCTCCCTTTTTTCCACCCTCTCTCCTAGATAGCAAGTAATCCAACATAGCTTAAATATGTGCAATTCTTCTCTATATATTTCACAGTTATCATGCTGCACAAGAAAAATCAAATTAAAAAGGAAAAAAAATGAGAAAAAAAAAAGAAATGCAAACAAACAGCAACAAAAAGGGGAAAGTACTATGTTATGATACACATCAGCCCTCACAGTCCTCTCTTGATGCAGATAACTCTCTTCATCACAAATCTATTGGAATTGGTCTGAATCACCTCATTGTTGAAAAGAGTCACATCCATTAGAGTTGTTGTACATAATCTTGTACAATGTTCTTTTGGTTCTCCTCATTTCACTTAACATTAGTTCAAGTCCTTTCTGAAATAATCCTATTGTTTGTTTCTTATAGAACAATAATATTCCATAACATTCATATACCATAACTTATTCAGCCATTCCACAATTGATGGACATCCATTCAGTTTCCATAAAGTGATGTTCTAAAGATGATTATGCTCACTTCATTGTTAAATGCCTCTGAAACTATAGTGTACCAGCAACAATCCAGGAAAATGAATTGCTTCCATTTGAATTATCTTAGGAAAATTCTAAACATCACATGGCAAGATAAGGCATTATACCTTGAGGTCCTTTCTTCTCTTTCTGTTTTTTTTTTAAGTTGTCTAGTATTTTATTTTCCATTCTTCCTCCCTCCACACTTCTCTTTATTGATAAGGCAACCAATTTAATTTAAATAATACATGTATAGTCATACAAAACATTTTCACAATTGTCATATGGTAAAAGAAAAGAGACAATAAAAAACCTTTAGAAAAATAAAGTTAAAAAAAAGCATGCTTCAATTTGTATTAAGACATCATCAATTTTTTTTTTTCTGAGGATGGATAGCATTTTTCATCTTGGATCAACTGAGAAGAGCAAAGTTGTTCACAGCTGATCATCTTTGTCCACAGTACATTTCACTTTGTGTCAGCTCATAGAATTATTTCCAAATTTTTCTACTTATCATTTCTTAGAGCACAATAATATTCTATCCTAATCATGTACCACAAGTTTTTCAGCCATTTCCCAAATGATGGGTATTCATTTAATTTCTAACTCTTTGCTGTAGAGGGCTGAAACTCCAAAAAAGGTATGAATGAGACAACTGAGCACTTAAGACTGATTACCTATTTGATGTAAGACAATGGCTCTATTAGCATATACTTGGATAAATGGCTCTTCTCACTGTTGGTGCTTGCTGAATGTTTGGGGTTAAGATAATCAGAGGCAAGGATTGGAGGGTGCAGGGAGAGAGGCTAGAGTGACTTGGTGGCAAGATGAAGAGGAGAGAGGCTGGTGACTCTGGACTCCAGAATCTAGGATTTTGCTTGGCTACCTCCTTCACTTCTCCCCCTAAAGACCAAGGACTTTAATTTATCTTGACTCTGGCTGACTCTGAGACCCTCTAGGGAGCTAGCCCGTACTTTACACTTTGCCCCCAGGAAAGAGGTACTATAATTATTTTTGTGTATGTAGCAAATTTTTCTTTTCTTTTTTTTTTTTTAATCTTTTTTGGGATATAGTCTTAGTAGTGATATTGCTAAGTCAAAGGGTCTGCATAATTTTCTAGCCCCTTTGATATAATTCCAAATCACTATCAATTATTAACTTGATTCCATTCACAATTCCATCGACAATGCATTAATGTCTCATTTTTCCCATATTACTTCCATCACTTGTCATTTTTTCCGTCCTATTAGCCTAGCTAATAGGTGTGAAATAGTACCTAAAATTGTTTTAATTAGCATTTTCCCAATCAATAGTGAGTTAAAGTATTTTATTTTCCATAGGAATTTAGCTAGCTTTGATTACTTCATCTGAAAATTGTTCATATTTTTGATTATTTATCAGTTGGGGAATAACTCCTATTTTTATAAATCTGACTCTCAGTTCTCTCTATGTTTGAGAAACAAGGCCTTTATCAGAGAAATTTGCTTCAGAATGTTTTCACAGTTACTTTTGCTACCTTTATTTCTTTCAATCTGATTTCTTCCTCTTCCTCTGTTTATTCTATTCCATCTTTCCTTTTACCCTGTCCCTCCTTTGAAAGTGTTTTGCTTCTGAGTACCCCTCTCCAAATCTGCTCTTCCTTTTATCACCTGTCTTGATTTTCTTATCCTCTTTCCTTCCTACTTTCTTGTAGAGTAAGATAGATTTCTTTTTTTTTTTAATTTTTTATTATATATATATTTTTATAATATTATCCCTTGTATTCATTTTTCCAAATTATCCCCCCCTCCCTCCATTCCCTCCCCCCGATGACAGGCAATCCCATACATTTTACATGTGTTACAATATAGTCTAGGTACAGTACATGTGTGTGAATATCATTTTCTTGTTGCACAATAAACATTAGAATCCGAAGGTACATGCAACCTGGGCAGACAGATATTAGTGCTAACAATTTACATTCACTTCCCAGTGTTTCTTCTCTGGGTGTAGCTACCTCTGTCCATCATTGATCAACTGGAAGTGAGTTGGATCTTCTTTATGTTGAAGATTTCCACCTCCATCAGAATACATCCTCATACAGTATTGTTGTTGAAGTGTACAGTGATCTTCTGGTTCTGCTCATTTCACTCAGCATCAGTTGATTTAAGTCTCTCCAAGCCTCTCTGTATTCCTCCTGCTGGTCATTTCTTACAGAGCAATAATATTCCATAACCTTCATATACCACAATTTACCCAACCATTCTCCAACTGATGGACATCCATTCATCTTCCAGTTTCTAGCTACAACAAAAAGAGCTGCCACAAACATTTTGGCACATATATGTCTCTTTCCGCTCTTTAGTATTTCTTTGGGATATAATCCCAGTAGTAGCGCTGCTGGGTCAAAGGGTATGCACAGTTTGATAACTTTTTGGGCATAATTCCAGATTGCTCTCCAGAATGGCTGGATTCTTTCGCAACTCCACCAGCAATGTATTAGTGTCCCAGTTTCCCCACATCCCCTCCAACATTCATCATTATTTGTTCCTGTCATCTTAGCCAATCTGACAGGTGTGTAGTGGTATCTCAGAGTGGTCTTAATTTGCATTTCTCTGATCAGTAGTGATTTGGAACACTCTTTCATGTGAGTGGATATAGTTTCAATTTCTTCCTCTGAGAATTGTCTGTTCATATCCTTTGACCAGAGTAAGATAGATTTCAATACCAATTGGATCATGTATATTATTTCTCTTTGAGCCAATTCTGCTAATTGTCTTTTTATATGAGATATTTTCTTTTCCTTTCTCACAGTACATTCCTCTCTTACCCCTTATTTTTTAGATTTTATCCCTTCATATTTAACTGACACCTGTGACTTCTGTCTATATATATTCTTTCTAATTGTCTTAATAATGAAAAACTTCTTATGAATTACAAGTATATTCTTCCCATGTAAGAATGTTAACAGTTTAACCTTATTAAATCCCTTATGATTTCCCTTTCCTGTTTATCTTTTTATACTTCCCTTGATTTTTGTATTTGAAAGGAGAATTTTCTATTCAACTTTTTCAACAAGAATATTTTTAAGTTCTTTATTTCATTAAATATTCATTTTTCCCTCCTGAAGGACTATACTGAGCTTTGTGGGTGGTTCTTGATTATAATTCTAGGTCCTTTGTCCTGCAGAATATCATATTCAAAGCTCTCTGATCTTTTAATGTAGAAGCTGCTAAGTCTTGTGTTATACTGACTGTGACTCTGTGATACTTGTATTATTATTATTATTATTTTTATTTTGGCTGTTTGTAATATTTTCTCTTTGACCTGGAAACCCTGGAACTTGACTAAAATATCCTTGGGAATTTTCATTTTGGGATCTTTCAGGAGATGATTGGTGAGTTCTTTCAATGTTTATTTTATCCTCTGGTTCTAGAATATCAGGGGACTTTTCTTTGGTAGCATCTTGAAAAATGATGTATAGGCTCCTTTTTTTTTTTTTTTAATAATGTCTTTGTGATAGTCAAAAATTTTAAAAATTATCTCTCTTGGGTCTATTTTCCAGGTCAGTTGTTTATCTCATTATTCCTTTTTTAAAAATAGTATTTTACTTTTTCAAATATATACAAAAATAGTTTTCAACATTCACTTCGGCAAGACCTTGCGTTTTACATTTTTCACCTTCTCTCTCCCCTTCCCATTCCATAAGACAATAAGGAATCCAATATAGGTTAAACATGTGCAATTCTTCTAAACATATTTCCATATTCATCATATTACACAAAAAATATCACATCAAAAGATAAAAAAAACAAAAAACAAAACTATGAGAAAGGAAAAAAGAAACCAAGCAAGCAAACAAGGACAACAACAAATGTGGAAATACTATGCTTTGCTTCACATTTAATCTTCATAGTTTTTCTCTCTAGATGTGGATGCACTTTGATCAGAAATTCAGTTATGTTTTCAATGAGATATTTCATGTTGTCTTTTATTTTTTCATTGTTTTAGTTTCATGTCTTTTGATTTTTTTTATAAAGTCATTGGCTTCCATTTATTCAATTATAATTTTTAAGGTTTTATTTTCTTCACTTAGCTTTTGTACTTCCTTTTCCATTTGTTCCATTTTGCTTCTTAAGACATTCTTCTCCACATTGACTTTTTGTACTTTCTTTTCTATTTGGACTAGTATGTTTTAAAAAAAGTGTTATTTTCTTCAGTATTTGTGTGTGTGTGTGTGTGTGTGTGTGTGTGTGTGTGTGTGTGTGTGTGTATGTCCTTTTACCAAGCTATTGACTTATTTTTCATGATTTTTTTGCATCATTCTCATCACATTTTTTCTTCTATCTCTTACTTGATTTTCAAAAACCCTTTTCACCTATTCCATGACCTGAGAACAATTAATATTTTCCTCAAAACCTTTGGGTATAGAAACTTTGAATTAGTCATTTTCTGAATGTTTGTTTTGATCTTTCTTGTCACCATGGTAGCTTTCTGTGATTAGAATTTTTTTTTTCCTATTGCTTCCTCATTTCCCCAGCCGAATTGACTTGATTTTTTATTTTGTTGAAGTAGAACTCTTGTTCTAGGGTGGAAGGTTCATTTTTCCAAACTTCAGAAGTTTTGTGCTATTGTTTTCAGAGATCTTTCAAGGAAACAATAAGTTTTCAGTTCTTCCAAGATGGTATGATGTAATGAGAGGTGTGTTTACTACTCTCTTGGCCTGTGTTCTGGTCTATGAGTGTGCACAAGCACTCTTTTCTGCCCTGTCACTGTGAGGAGGATGTGTGGCTGTAAGCTTTGGTGTGCTAGTAATGCTCCTTCTTATCTTAGGACTGTGACCCTAGGACTGTGACTCAAATCCAAATATGGACAAAGCAACAGAACTGACTCACTACTAGCAAAGAGATCCTTGCAATTTCCTCACAAACTGTTTAATCCCATTACTGTTGGTAAACTGAGAATTCTAGAAGCAGCCACTGCTGCTGCTGAATCTATGGCTTCTAAAGCTTGCTCCTGATGTTATAACTTGTGCTGGATTGTGTTCCACTCTTATCCAGTTGCAACAGATTTTTTTCTGATGGCTTTCTAAGTTGTCTTTGGCATCTCTGGGCTGAAAGGTCTGGAAATTGTCACTTCTGCCACTGATTCAGCCTGCTCCTGGTTTGCTGGGGCCCAGTTTCTGCGGCTCAGATTGTACTCCACTCTCACCCTGGTATTATCCTGGACCTTAAAGTCCGTTGACCTAAGTTGTCTTGGGCTATAAAATTGTTTTACTCTCTCTTTTTGTCATGTCTGTTCTCTAGAACTTGTTTGGAGCCATTATTTAAGGCTGTTTGGAGAGGTTTAGGGAAGAGTTCAAGGAGGCCCTGATTTTAGTCTGCCATATTGGCTCCTTCTCCCCTGAGATCCTTTTTTTTTTTTTTTTTAAAGCAAAATTATGAAATATTCAAACTCTAACGCAGAGAGAGCAACTCCAATGGACTGGCCACTTTGTTCTAATGCAAATTTTATGGAAAACACACAGATTAATCACTTAATATGAAAGTTAGAAGAAGCTATACAAGGACATTTTCCAAGGTCAATTGGAAGAACTTTGGAATCAATTACATGACATTGAGACACTGGTGAAGGACAGCCCAGCATAGTGTGCTCTCATCAAAGAAGGAACTGTGCTCTATGAGCAAAGCAGGATTTCAGTAGCTTAAAAGAAATACATGACATGCAAAGTCTGACATTTCTACCAAAAAAGCACTATTTGTGCTTCACCTAGGGTAGAGTCTTCCAAGCTTCTATTGGATATCCCAGAGTTGGAAATAATGTACCTTGACATTTTTATAATTAATTAGTGCTTTCTCACATTTTATCTGTATATAAGGGATGTGTGTGTGTGTGTGTGTGTGTGTGTGTGTGTGTGTGTGTGTGTGTTATATTTGAATGCCTTTATCAAAATAGTTCTCCTATAAAGGGAAATCCTCTGAAGTCTCCAGGGAGGCAAGTTGTAAATTTACACTGGAAAAAGAGGAGAAATCTTTCTTCTCAAGTTCTTTATAAACTTATTCCTTATATAGACATGCAAAACCAAATAATCTTTTTTTTCCATCTGTGAAGATAATTTTATGCAAATGAACTTATCTTGAATCCTGGACTACATTTACTTGATATATTCCCTAGTAGAATAAAACTTATTGTGGGAAGGGTCTATTTCACTGATGTCAATGTATTTCCAATATCTAGCACAATAGTTGGTCATGGTATTTGTTCAGCAAATCTTTATTGGAGTATTTGATATTGTATTAATACTATCATTAGGAAATATTATTTCAATATTTTCAGGAGTTGTGATTTTATCAGAATGTGTCCTTCATCTGTATCTCTAGTGCCATAAGATTTAACAATCTTTAGGTTAGCTGGGGCCCCCAAATCATTATTCGCAGCTATAAGTCCATTAACAAGCCTCTCTAAATTTAGATTGGATGATAAATATATAATCGCTTATTATCCTAGACTCATCATCCTAGATTATAATGATGAATTTATACTCTGCTGACATAGCCTTTGAGTACCTAGAATCACCTCCAAGTCACAGTGAGGTCCCACAGAAGATATTAGGTGGAAAATCACCAAAAAATTATACCAATAATTAACCCAGAGAAAAAGAAATGACATTGGGGTTGAGAAAAAGGTATAAGAATTTTTTTGTATAGCAGTTTTTGAAATATAAGACACTTCTTCCCCCAACAGCTTCTGTAATGCCTTCTGTTCTCTAGAATTAAAAACAATTTCTACTTTTAGTGATGGCATAAGCAGCTGTTTTATTCATCTTTGATATATGTCAACTTAATTTCATTTATGATGTAACTCTTAAAAGAAAATTCCATAGGATAATTTGTTTAATAGAAAAAGTAACTTTAAAAATAACAAAAACTCTTCTGTTCCTTAATTCAACCTTCAAAAACCAGTGACTAAACTAAAAGCATATTTTATGGTGAAACAAGTACAAACATGTTTCTTTGAACAAATGCCAAGGCCAGATAGAAACAATGATGAATTTCTTTGTGCATTAAAAAAAAAAAAAAAAAAAAAAAAGCAGTGCAGTACAAGGGTCAGGAACTCAAAACAATAAAGGGATCTGAATTTTATTCCTGACTCACTAGTAAAGGGATTACAGTTTACTAATCTGAAGTAGTCATAGATTATTAAAAGTTTCAGAGCTGGATGCAATCTTATAACTTGCTAGTACAGTGCCCTTTTCAATACAACCAACTCGGTAAGAATTTACTGAATGTGATGGGTAGAGTGGAGAATACAAAAAAGAATGCTAAGATATGGTTTCTGATTTTAAGAAGTTTAAAAATAGATTTAGAGGTATAAGATTAACACATATGAAACAATGATTCAAAGTAACACACTGCTAAAATGTACAGTTTCTAAGTACTATGTGGTTCTCTAAAGGTGATATTCAGAGTGGATAGGAAAGATTGTTGCAGAGTGGTGAGATTGTCATAAAAAGTGGAAAGGTCTTTTATTGGCCTGATAGAACCTGATTGAAGCCTCAGAAGCAAAAACAAGCATGGCATCAATTCCAACATGAAAATATGCTGGCCTAGTTAAGGCAAATTCTGTATGAACCTTAAGAAGAGATCATGGTGTTTAGCAAAGCAAATAGGAATGAATTTGAGGGTCAGGAGGGCTTAAGTTAGAATGCTAACTCTGATCCTTGTTTGCCATGTGATCTTAGTCAAATCATTTCACCTTTACTAATCTCAGTTTCCTCATCTACAAAATGGGATTAATAATACTTTTATTATCTACTTACAGAGATATTGTGAGGAAGGTCTTTGTAAGTGTTAAATGTTATGTCAATAAAATTATTAATACTTATACATTTTATAAATGATTTACAATGTGGTAGAGAACTGGTTTTGAATTGGAAGACTTGTATTCAAGGTTTGATCCTAATGATGCAATATGATTTTGTGGTCCTCTGGTTTTAGGAGGGCTTCTGTTCTGGCAGTATATCAGTGATTCTAGATTTTCTGCCTCAGGAAACTTCTATGCACAATCTACCTGATTCTGATCATTCCTTAGTCAAATAGCTTTTGGCCTCAGGAAACTCTCAAAGATAAAACTCCTTTTTTAATAGTGATCACTCATTAAGACCACTTCTCAATTCATTGCTGACTAATAATGTGGTCAGTAATAATCTGGTCAAGAGAATCAAATTCTGGAGACCACTCCTTCCTACCTATGAGTCATAGAATTAGTATATCTATGATTGAAAACTGTATTAATGTATCTCCTTGCTTCTGTTTTTCTGCTGAATTCCCTTACAATTTAGCCCACTTTGTAATGGTGTTACTTTTGTGATAATGCTTTGCCCTTGGCTAAGGAAATGGGTTTAAGCCCGAAAATGCTTTTGACACCAGTGAAACCAGTCTAGGACCTCAGGGGTTTCTTTTCCCAACCTCAACATTTGATGGCCTGGTACAGGGAGAATCTGGACTCCCCTGGCTTGATTCCCTCCTTGTCAAGGTAAACCTCCCATTTTTCCTCCCATAATCCTATAATGGGACATTCCAAGCCACTGAAAGAAGGAGAATGGGGATCAAACTCCACAGTCAGCCCTCCCTGAGCCCTGGCACCTAAAACTACCATCAAAAGGATATCCTGGCACCCCAGCTTTCAGCAGGTTCTAACCAGGAACTTCCTGGGAAGAATTCAGATACCTGTGGCAGCATCCAGAAAGCCAATCAGCCTCTGCATTTGGTAAGACCACTAATGAGGGAAAGGAAAGGGGGAACCCCATTTCTCGGCACATAGATAGTAAGATAATCCCATGAGGTGCAGTGTCCCTTGTAAATGAATTTACAGGCCCGAAAACCTAGATTGATAAATAAAAGGTTTATTGTAGAAATTTGGAAGTAAAGCTCAGTTAGAAAGATGCCAGGGCCAGAAGTGGCTGCTGGGCAGGCAGGAACCCTTACATGGCTGGAAGGATACCATGTGTTGGTGGGAGGGCTTCTGCCAAGAGAGTGCTCCGGCTTGTTTCTTTTATACCTAGAAGATGATGGGCGGTACTCCTCAAGTTCTTGGTGGGCTTTTCAGTTACCTCAGATCAGGTGAGGGCTGGGGGAAGCTGAGGTGATGTGGGGTGGGCCCAGATATTCAAAAGGTGCTTTTGACCAGGATTTGTGAATCAAGGTCAGCCATGGGTTGAGCAATTAGAAAGGAATCTTAAAGGGATCTCAACCTCCATCAGTTCCCTCCTTAAACAGTTGAGACTTAAATTCATTTAAGAAAAAAGAAAATTTGGGGCAGTGTCCTTTATTTAAGGAAAGGTTGAAGATTTTCTCCAAAGATCTTCAGAGTAGCGACGTCCCCTCGTCTTGTTCCCCCCTCAAACCATCGCCTCCAGATGCATGTAAGAAAAGGGGTATTGATCTCCTCTTTAACTGCTTTGAGCTGACAAGGGTCATAGAGATTTGGGGTTCCATGCCAGGAGGTAAGGCGTGAGGTGTGGGGGATGGCAGCAGGGCATCAAGGGGTGTCCCGGTCAGTTGTTCTCAGTCAATGTCCTCCAGGCTGAAAGGCCAGCTGAGAATCCAAAGTGTGAAGCCTAGAGAAAACAGATCTGGGGAACAGATTAAAAGTGGGGTGTCATCCAGGGTGGAGATGGTGACATGCAGGAGAATGGGGCCTTTAGCAAGAAATTCATCAGGTCCCTTCTGTGGGCTTCTTGTCTGATGGCCCATCTAATTATCAAAGAGAAATAGGAGAAAATGCTGAGAGAAAAAATTATTTGTAGCCTAGCTCTTTCACCCTTAATTTTCAGGAAAGCTAATTTCTCCTGGGATTGGGATTAACGGGTGTGGACTCAGAAGTCAGAGGAGGCAAGAGGCCTTGATATCTAGTAGATTTAATGAACCACTGCTCTTTTGTAAGGCAAGGTCTAGGGATGGGTATGTATCCCCAGTTGTCAGAGCTGCAGATCAAGATAAGAATGCGGTTTAAGCTCTTGGAAATGTTGGAAAAACTGCTGTTTTTCTTGAAGGGAGTAAGTTATTCAATAAGCAAAGATCCTGAATCTTTTCCTTCCTAGTTTCCCCACTCTTTATGGAGGAGGGCTGTCCTGAGATAAAAGGGAAACAGGGCCAGACCTTAAATTCCTACCAGGAGCAGGGTGCTGGGGCTAGTTCAACCCTTGTGGTTTTCTGTGGTGGTGAGAAGGCAGCTCCTCCTGCTAGAATTCAGGGCAGAGACTGGGGTCTTCTAAGGATTAAGTCTAGAAGAGATTTGCATTAAAAGGGCATCTCTGCTTCTTTCTGAGTGTCTGGAGGCAGGAGTTGCCTTGAGAAGAGAACAGAGAGTCTCAGGTTAACGAGATAAAGGGAAACCAACAGGTGTTAGAAATCAGTTTTGGTCTTACAGATCTCTATTAGTTGTCTAGTAGCAGACAGATGACCAGGCTTTAAGTACTTATTTGCCCAAGCATTTAGGATACAATGATTATATATAATTAGGCTGGAAACAGCAAGGTATGACATAATTGAATTGCATTAACAATTTCTATTGACTATTGCTCTGATCTTAAAATCAGTTACATGAGGAAAAAAATGCAAGAACAGAAATTCTAAACAAATATTTATCATAACCTTATGTTGATAACAATAAGAAATTTGTCCCCATAGGTTCATATCCAAGTAGATGATATTCATACAAATTATTCATACAAATCAGTTTGTTTTTAAAATACCCAATGCAAATACAATCATATACAGAATGTCTAATTCCACATAAGAGAATTCAAGAAGTTAGCAGTTAAATTTTAAAAAATAAATCCTAAAAAAGTATGGATGACATTCACAGAAGCCCAGGCTAAGTTTTATTATTGCTCTTTCCCAACCATTTTGATTCAAAGGGGCTAGCGTTGCTGGGCGTGTCCTAACAGCAGGGAAGCCCTGTCAAGGTGGGTGGAGATAGATTAGTTAATCTGTGCAGTGGAGTTTATTGAGAGGCAGTAACCGGACCCCAATTCTATAGCTTTCATTCCCTTTAGGCATCCCTAAAAGAGAGAGATACAACAAAAACTTTTAATTTCACCAGAGCTGTGCCATGACATCTCAATGAGCAATGCTTGGCTTGAGCATAGAGCTCCAGACAGCGTCAATCAAGTCCCTGGAAATTGAGCTGTCCCACCTTGCTGATAGAGGGTGGGGGTTTGTTTTACCTCATGAACAGGAAGACTGAAATAGAGGCGAGAGCAATATTGGAGTAGGTCTCTAGAGAGATGACATAATCAGTGAAGACAGCATCTTGATAAGAGATTCCCATAGCTTGGGATGGGAGAGGCATTCTGCTATTCTGAAACAAAAGATCTTATCAAATATTCTGATAAAGAGGCGGGGGAGGTTTTGCAGAATTAAGAGGCAGGGAAACTGAGGCAGGACTGAGTCAGGATAATTAGGGAAACTGAGTCAGGACAATAAAACAAATAAACCAGACTAAAACTGGAAAATGCAAGGACTTGTGGCAAGGACCAGTTTCTCCTCAATAACTCCAGAATTATTACCATAGAACAGCACTCCTTATTCAGAGAGACACACACCTCCCTGTTTGAATCTCTGCAGTTGGGGGGCATCTCAGCCAGAGATGGACAATCTTTAGGTCTGTGGTCATTTGGGCATTTAATTCAGTGTCTGCTGTGTAACAGTGCTCAAGGCAGTCCTGCTGCCCTGAGAAGGCACCCCAAGTCAGGGGCTCCGAGAGAGAGACAAAAAATGAAGTTTGAGAGCTTCATTCTCTCTCTCTCTCTAGGGAGGTCAGATTTCTGGGTAAATTATGCAATTAGACCAAGAAAGGCCACCCCAAACCATTAGAGTCCTGATGTTGAAATGCTGAAATAATAATTAAGGAACTAGGGTAAGAGAACAGATCAGAGAGACTGCCAGTCCTTGGACAGGTGTCTGATTTTTGGTTGTTTCTAAAGAATAATCCCAAAGACTGAATAAGGGATTTCAAAGTTAAAACATAACTCAGCAAATCATAGTCTAGCAAATTTTAAGCAAAGAGTACAATAGTTTCCAATTCATCCTGAACTGAAATAAGACATTAGTTTTTCCCAGTTTCCTGACCAGCTGAAATCTCAAATTTCCTTCCTCCCCTGTTTGCAGAAATTATAAGATTATACATAACAGACTAGTAAATTTCCTGAAACAGCAATAGTAAACAGTTTTATGCAGCAATAGTTAAACAGTTTTATACAGAGCAATAGTTAAACAGCTTTATACAGCAGTAGTTAAAAGTTTTTCTCATACAGAACAATAGTCAAAGAGTAGTCCCTCAGTTTTAACGAGTCTTAAAAAAATAGATGGATTAATTTGAAAGCCAGCCTATCTGACTCAGAACCTTTTTGGTGGAAGGTGGGTGGAGAAATCCCATGTGGCTCCTCCCTACTCTGTTAGAAGAGGCAGGAGGAGGGGAAGGCAACTAGCATTTACCTCAGGCTACGAAGTACTTGATGATTGAGTCGAAGACAAAAGACCCTAGACCCACCCATCTTTTAGTGAGTAGGGTGTGGGGCGTTTGGAGCAGTCAGACCCTAATTGGAGAGATAGGTGACTCCTGAAAAGAAAGTTGGGGGTTGGGCGAGTAGAGAGATTGGAACTCTACATAGAATTCAGGTGTTAATTTAGCCATTCTCTAAATGGCAGCTTGAGGGATTCTATATCCCTGGACTTCCCAGACTGAAGCCAGAGAAATTGAGGCAAGAGAGAGACAGTTTAAGGAAACTGAGGCAGTCACACACCAGAACAGAGAAAGATTCTAGCGAGGTGCCAAATTAAAAGTAATTAAGGAGTGTTTAAATAGTTTCAATCTCTTAATTCTCCTCCCGCTGCAGTCAGGATGAGGGAAAGATAAAAGAAACTATTTTCACTCTCTTAAAAATTAATTTGCCTGGATTCGGAATTTAGTTCCCCAGCCAAAATTACAAAGATCTCCTTTCTGTAGTTCTAGATTGGCTGGGACCAGAACTTAGGAAAGGCATCTCTTAATTGTCAGCATAGGGGGCATAGAATGCAAATCCAAAGAAATAGGAGAGTGTGCTAGGAGCTTCTGAGACAGAGAAAGGCTTGAGCAGTTTAAATTCTCTGTCTAAGCTTAGAGAGCAGGTAAGTATGCCCAGAGTCTTAGAAAGAAAATGGGCGGTTTTAAAATCCTATATCCAGCCTAGAGAGCATGGTCCAATGCAGGATGACTAAATCAGGAAACCGAGTCCTATTTTAAAAGGTATGGGACAAGCTAGTTCTCCGAGAGCACTGGAAGCTTTGACTCCTTTAAGAGTCAGGTAGAAGCTATGGGATGGTAGTTCAGAGTTGTGGCAGAGCACCTTTTAAAAGTGAATAAGAGACTTTTCTAGAGATCTTGAAGAGTCCCCAAATCTCCCCACTGTAACCCAAGAAGGGGACAGGATGGGAGCATTTTAATGGCAGGCTAAGCCACATGGGAGAGTTTGGAAAAGAGAGAATGGGGGAAGGGGAGACATTATCTTACCCTGTGCTTCTCAGGTAGTGAAGGTGAAGGCTCACTCAGTTGGGTAGAGACACATCTGCAAGTTTGCCCCAATCCATTGACCGTCTCCTCGTGACTACAGCCTGACCACTACAGTGGAGTGTGAGAGGGGCTCAAACACAGATTTCGATTTCTCCCCCTGAAGAGATCAAGGAGACTGCTGGCCTGGGACTCAAGAGGGATGGCCACATGGTGGGGGGGAGGGGTGAAGATACACTCTCCCCAGTGTGGGAGCTGCAGCCCAAGGGCAGGCTTTTCTGGTGAGACAAAGGGATTAGAAATGCCTTGGAAAAGGTCTTTTGTCTTTAGAAGCAGCCTCTAAAGACAGAGTGAGACATAAAAGGACTTTTGCCTGAAATGCAAGTAGTCTCCACAGGAGACTTTTGGCTCGCACCCCAAACCTGGTCTGGGTGCTGGCTGTTTTAGAGATAGAGTGAGACGAGGGTAGGAACACAGATATTCTTCCCGGAAGCTGCTCAAACTGCTAAGGACGAAGGTTGGTTCTGAGAGACCTGAAAAGGTTAAGGTTAGTTTTCAGGGTAACAATTTTCAGTGTCCCCTTGAGGGCCACCAACTAATGAGGGAAAGGAAAGGGGAACCCCATTTCTTGGCGCATAGACAGTAAGATAATCCCATGAGGCGCAGTATCCCCTGTAAATGAATTTACAGGCCTGAAAACCTAGATTGATAAATAGAAGTTTTATTGTAGAAATTTGGAAGTAAAGCTCAGTTAGAAAGATGCCAGGGCCAGAGGTGGCTACTGGGCGGGCAGGAACCCTTACATGGCTGGAAGGATACCATGTGTTGATGGGAGGGCTTCTGCCAAGAGAGCGCTCCTGCTTGTTTCTTTTATACCTAGAAGATGATGGGTGGTACCCCTCAAGTTCTTGGTGGGCTTTTCAGTTAGCTCAGATCAGGTGAGGGCTGGGGGAAGCTGAGGTGATGTGGGGCTGGGCCTGGATATTCAAAAGGTGCTTTTGACCAGGATTTGTGAATCAAGGTCAGCCATGGGTTGGGCAATTAAAAAGGAATCTTAAAGGGACCTCAACCCCCATCACCAACAGTCCCTGTCTCAATTATGGATATTTATTAGCTATGAAATTTATGGCAAATTATTTTTATCTCTGCTGAGTTTTCTGATTTATTAAGGGAAATAATAGATATTGTAAAGTGCTTAGCATAAAATATTCTACATGAATGTTAACTGCTTTATTGGATATAGTTGCTTCATACTTGATAACTTTATGGGTTTTTTTAATGTGACCAACAGATAAATGATTTCTATGTGCTTGTAAAGTAAGTTGGAAATTTGTTTGAGATATGATAGTAAAAGCAATTTTAAAGAAAAGCCCACTAAAGGGATCTATTTGCACTGATAGTGTTAACATACGAGTTTTGCAACTTTAGGAAAACAGAAAACAGTTTGCCACTACTTTAAAAATTCTTATCTAAAGTAGTCAGACTTCTGAGGGCCATGTCAGTAAAAACTGGCACCTTAGCCCTTTTGCTGGCTCATAAAAGAGAAGTGTTTTGCATGAATTAAAATTCAATTTGTCTAGGGAATCTAACTGAAGTTGTCAATTTTAAAATCAGTTTTTTTCTCAATTTTAAGAATTGTCTTGTTTTTTTCCTAAAACAAAAATGGAAACTTATTTAAGGGAATACAATTACAGCTAAAACTATTTCTTCTATTAGGAAAATTCTAAACTGTTCCTTGGAGTGATTTATTCATGTTAAGCCTAGTTAGTTTACCTTCAAGTATGAGGTGTGAACTCCTTTCCCCCTTCACAGAGTGGGGGAGAAGTATCAAACAGCATAGCCAATGAAAGCACTAAGAATAGTTGAGGTGGGCAATTTAACAAGCTCATTTTCTTCCCTGGGTTCTCTGTCAACCCCCCTTAATTTGTAAGCTTGCCATTTTTTTTTAAGCCATCAGGGTAAGCAAGATGATCAGCCCTGAGAAATAAGTCTATTTAGGATTTATAGTTTCTAAACAAGGAATGTATTTACTAAGAATTTATAAGCCTGTATAATAATTGATTCTTTGAACCAGGATAAGTGTAAATTTATAGAAAATGTTAAACAAAATCTCTTTATGGATTTAAGTCCTGGTAAACTTTTAATATAGTGTATCTAACCCTAAACTGCCATTGGTAGAATTTGCTATTAGAGATAAAATCGCTTGGGACTGTAACTAATATTCTTTGGCATTTTGAATTGCATAGCCTGATTATTAAGTCAGTAGTCCACCCTTTGAGAGAGAAAAATACAGTAGTTCGCCTTGGGACATCAAACTTCCCAGACTCAGCTGTTAGAAACAGCTTTTGGAGTCTTAATAATAAGGACCGAAACAGCTGCAGAGAAGCAGACTGAAGAGTAAGAAAAAAGGAACAAGCTCAGATTTTAGCTGCTGCCATATCTGGGAAACATGGGGATGGGTGCTTTAGATGTCAAGGCCTGGACTCTATACTGTCCTCAGAGGAAACTTCAAGGCCCTTGCCTCAAATACATTCAGGAGAGGCACTGGAAGAGAGACTGGAAGAGAGAAAAGTCAAGCTACTCCTCCCACAATGTCCTGCCCTCTTGTCTCCTCAGGACTAGGAGTTTGGACACCTCTTTTCTCTTTCTGGGTGGTTTCAAACACCCTCAGTCCAGCTTCTTACCTCAGCCTAGCTCTTTGCAGAGTGACTATGCCCCAACCTTCACTCCTCAAATAACTTAAAAGATGGCTGTGGCATTTAAGATTAGTTTTCTTTCTTTCTAGTTATATATGAGAGCCTTGCTCCTAGTATTTTATCTCCAGCTCTCCTGGTGTCACTCCGTGGGCCCCTGCCAGGGAGAAGATAACTCCTTTTTCTTTAGTCAGGCTAGGGAACTCCTCGGACAGTGGGGGCATTCAGGATTGTTGGGTGTGCCCTCAACATCGTCAAGGCAGCCCACATGTGCTACCCGATGCATTATTTACAAAGGCCCCATTCCCAAATGTCACCATCCTCACCCTGGATGCTACCCCATTTGTATTAGCTACCTGACTAACCTTTGCTTTCTTGCAAAAAGGGATTTCTTACCTACATAATGATTGTAAGATATCCATTCCAAAATTATTCTGGGAAACTCACTCATAATGCCTTCTATACCACCTTCCTTGAAGATTTTTCATAACTTCCTGAGAACTAACATTCTCAATCTCAAAGCCAGTAAGTAGAAACTGCTCTATGGCCTGCACTTGAAAAAAAAATACTCTCCAATCCCTTGTTAAATCTATTTTCATTGGTCACAAACTAGGAGAAACAATTAAACAGATCTGTCAAATATCCCCAGTTTGTGAAAGGGCTGCTAAACCTTTCCTCCCCCTATCCTGAAGCTTATCTGGAGGAAGGGCACAAACTTAGGGAGGAAATGGCAGAAGGATTTTACATCTCTTTCAGGGGCTTCAAACAATTTTTTGGTTCTTGTTTGCACTTTTACTAATTGGATAAAAGCCTTCCCTTGAAAAACTGAAGGCTCAGGTTTTTGCTAAAGGATATTAAACCCATTTAAGATTAATTACTATTTCCACTCTGCAGGTTATCTTCTCTACCCAATGATTAACACCTTTTTAAACATTATGGTTCTTGTACCCTAGGTCCTCTACTGCTTCAGACACTGCCCCCAATCCTTCAAGGAGACAAAACCAGGGATTTTGGGAAAAACATTCTTTAGTATTTATCCAAGAAAAAGCTGTCTGGAAAAGAGGCATTCATATAGCTTCATCATTTCACCACCACCATCCCCAGTTTCTGCCACTTTTAATTATTTTTTGCTCACATTTGGCCCCTGCATTTTTTAAAATTATTATATATATTTTTTATAATATTATCCCTTGTATTCATTTTTCCAAATTATGCCCCCCTCCCTCTAATCCCTCCCCCCGATGACAGGCAATCCCATACATTTTACATGTGTTACAATATAACCTAGATACAATACATGTGTGTAAATACCATTTTCTTGTTGCACAATAAGCATTAGATTCCGAAGGTACATGTAACCTGGCCCCTGCATTTTTAACTTACTTATGAGATTTGTTTCCTCCAAGCTCCAAGTTATGAACTTCCAATTATTTGTTCACTCTGAATACCATTGGCTAACTGATTCTGACACCCAGCACCCCTCTGAATGCTGCTGCCACCATATTACCTCCTTTCCTCACTGGGCAGGGACAGATATCTGCCCTTTATCTGTAATGAAGCAATTCCAAAAGATGAGACCTCTGTCCCTTTGTCCCAAATTAATTTGGGAATGACTCCTTGAGGGGGAGAAATGATGTAATATGATTTAGTGGTCCCCTGATTTTAGGGGGGGGATTCTGTTCTGGCAATAAGTCAGGGATTCCAGATTTTTTGCCTCAGAAAACTCCCATGCACAATCTGTCTGATTCTGACCACTCCTTAGTCAGATAGCTTTTGGCCTCAGGTAACTCTAACATAAAACTCCTGAGACAATAGTGAATAAGACCACTCCTCAATTCATTGCTGACTGATAATATGGTTAGTGATAATCTGGTTAAAAGAACAAAATCTGGAGACCATTTCCTTTCAGAGACCACTCTGGAGACCTATAAGTCATAGAATTAGTATCTCTATGATTAAAAGCTGGATAAATGTATCTCTTTGCTTCTGTTTCTCTGTTGAATTCACTTACAATTCAGCCCATTTTGTATTGGCATTATTATTGTGATAAAGCTTTGCCCCTTGGCTAAGGAGATGGGTTCAAGCCTGAAAATTCTTTTGAAATGCCTTGTGACACCAATCTGGGACCCAACACTTTTGGGTCCCCTTTCTCAACCTCAACATTTGGTGGTCCATGTTTTTATGGTTAAGTAATACATATTTTTTTATTTTAATTTTCTAAGACAAGTTGTTCATATTAAATGTGGAATGGTGGAGGAAGATGTAAAGGGCTGAAACTCTTGAGTTAATGCACTGGGGTTGGACATTCGAGCACTTGAGGCTAATTAGTAATTGGACAATACTCTATAAGAATATGCTTGGAAAATGGCCCTTCCCACTATCCTGTGCTGGCCCAATTGTTTGGTGTATACAGAGAATTGTGGGAGGGATTAGGAGGTGCAGTGAGACTAGCTAGAGTCACTCTAGGCAGGAGATGAGGAGGTGAGGTGGCAAAGATCCTACTCAGCCATTCCCTTCACTTCTACCACTAAAGACCAAGAATAAAGACTTTTGCTTATCCTGACTGGCTGATTCTAAGGTATCGGGTGCTAATGCGGTCATCAATGCTTTCAATGTGGTAAAATAGGGCATCTGAAAGCTCAATGTTAGCACAGAGACAGAATGAGAAAACAGGGTGGGAGAACAAGACCCAATACCCCATGTCCAAAATGCAACAGAGGAACTTATCCAAGGACACTTACAACCTTCTCTAAGTCCTTGGAATTTTCCAGTATTTGTTGTAAGAAAGAAATCTGGAAAATGGAGGATGTTGACTGATTTAAGAAAGGTAAATAAACAGATGGAAACTATGGGAAGTCTTCAAACTAGATTTCCATCTCCCACTCAATTGCCTAGAGAATGGCCTCTTTGGGTTATAGACATTAAGGACTGTTTCTATTCTATCACTCTAGATAAGGAGGATATGAAAAGATTTGCCTTTTTAGTGCCCAGCATTAACTTAGCTGAGCCTTATAAAAGATATAAATGGACAGTTGTGCCATAGGTTATGAAAAACAGTCCTACTATGTGTCAAATGTATGTTGCTGCTGCTCTTACTCCAGTAAGAAAAGCATTTCCAAAAGTAATGTTATTATATTACATGGATGACATATTGAGATGTGCACCTGAGTAAGAAACGTTAGAAGCATGTCTACAAAATACCATAGAAACACTAAGGAATTATAAATTGCACATAGCTCCAGAAAAAAATTCAAAGACATGCTTCTTTTCAATATTTAGGGTATGAAGTATACCCTAAGGTGCTTACTTTTCTTAAGAACAGAGAAGCTTTAAATGACTTTAAATGACTTTCACAAATTGATAGGAGATACCCAATGAATGTGTCCAGTGTTAGGCTTAACTACCTATCAATTGTAACCATCATATGGCATTTTAAGGGAGGACAGTACTTTAAACTCACCATGCCAGCTTACAAAAGAAGCTCAAGAGACTTTGAAAAAAGTTGAACTGGCTTTATCCAATGTTGTTGAAAGAGTCACTCCAAAACCCTTGGAAATATCAGTTTTTGCTACACAAGAGGCATCCACAGCAATCCTTCATCAGGGAGACAGTGTGATAGAGTGGGTGAACCTCCCAGCACAACCAGAACAAAGCCTTACTCCTTACCCAGTGCTTGTGGCTAGAATTTTATTAAAGGCCATTAAGCAAGAGTACAATTATCTGGGCTAAGACCTGATAAGATATATACCTTTTATACCAATGCACAAATTAACGTACGTTATGAAACCAACCCATGGCTCCAAATTTTACACATGGGTCTCCATTAAAGATAACCTGACTGTTACATAATTGGCAATGGATTCTTGAAGAAAAGGTTTCTAAAGTTCCCCTTAAGGGACCAACTATCTTTACAGATGCATTCAAACATAATATTTGCACTATATACTCATGACTTAACTATAAAGAGAGTAGTCAGAATTCCTTTTCAGTCCACTCAGCAGAATTAATTGTATGCAATTATTCTAACTCTTATTATCCAGGAGATATAAATATAAAATCTGATTCAGCAGGTGTGGTACAAAGAATTGCGACAGCCCAAATAAAATTTATAGCCTCTAATATATATATCAGCTCTTTAAGGAACTTCAAGACAAGTGAGAAAGCATCCAGATAAGATTTATATCTTTCATGTCCACTCTCATAGTGGACTTCCAGATCCTATTTTTGATGATAATTCAAAGGCAGATAGCCTTCTAACAATGTTGGCCAATACTCCTTTATTTCAAAAAGCCCAAGAATCTCATTTTAAATATCATCAGGCTGCTCGAGGTTTATGTTTACAATTTGGAATAACAAAAGAGGAAGCTAGGAGCATAGTAAAAGCCTGTACAGCTTGCATTCCTTTCCACACTCCTACACTGCCTCCAGGGAAGAACCCTCATGGTTTGAGACCTACTGACATTTGGCAAATGGATGTGACCCATTATAAATCTTTTGGTTGTCAGTCTTTTATCCATGTTGTGGTAGATACTTTTTCAGGACTCACTTTTGCAATTCCAGCAGCAAAAGAGACAGCCCAAGTGGTCACTGAATTCCTTATACAAGCATTTGCAATTATGGGTGTGCCACAAGCAATAAAAACAGAAAATGGACCTGCATAATCCTTCTAAACATTTTGCACACTTTTGTGCACAGTATAAGATTTTACACACCACTGGCATACCCTTTAATACTCAAGGACAGGCAATAGTAGAGAGGAGAAACAGAGATATTAAGATGCTCCTCCAAAAACAAAGGAAAAGGGGAGCCACAGGTAATCCTAGAAAACTTCTAAATCTAGCTCTTTATACTATTAACTTCTTGATTTTTGACAAAGATGCACTGGCTCCGGAAGATGGGTTTTATAACCCACCAGAAGGACAATGTCCAGTGGAAGCAGTTCCACTATCTTTAGATAATCACCAGGTGATGTGAAGAGACCCAGAAAGTAGTGAATGGAAGGGACCAGATAAGTTAACTGCTTGGGGGAGAGGATTTGCTTGTATCTCCACAGATGGAGAAGGAATCAGACGGGTGCCAACAAGCTGTATTAGCCTTGTCCATCAGAGAGAGATGGAGCAGACCCTTGAAACAAAGGACAAGACCCAAGAAAAATCAAGTGGTTCCATTGCTGACCATGCCCACCACTGAAAGAGCCTGGCAGTTATGGCGTTTGACTCATGGACATCAAAAATTTTTGGACTTCAAAATCCTCAGGAATCATTGGAATCCCTGAGACATAAAAAAATTGTTGTAGGACTTCAAAACCCTCAGGAATTATTGGATTCTCTGAGACATGATAAGACTGTTGTAGGATTTGAAAACCCTCAGAATCATTGGATTTTCTGAGAAATGGTAGAACTGTTGCAGGACTTCAAAATCTGCAGGAATCATTGGATTCCCTAACACATAAAAAGATTGTTGCAGGACTTCAAAAACTTGAGGGGATCATGGGATTCCCTGACACGTGAAGCAATGTACGAAAGATTGGTTTTGGACTATCTCTTGGCTGCTGAAGAAGGCGTATGTGTGACTGTTGTTTACATACCCTCCTTCTAGGACTTCTGGAAATCTTTTACAAGACCATGTTGATTTATATGGTTTCTTATATCACTACTTGCATGTGTACAGTTCATGCTTTCTATACCATATTGAGGTTGCACTGGCAGTGGGGAAGTCATCACTAATATCCTGTGCATTATTGCTATGTATTGTGTAACAACCTTCCATGCTCATGGGTTTGTGTATACCTGTTTTTAATAAGACGCTTCTGCCCAGAAACCTGCTAGCAATTCCTACATCCCTTTGGTGCTTTTCATCTGGGCTTGATTATCTCCTTTTTAGTGCTTTCACCACCCTTTCTGAGAAGCCAGAGGTGACGTGATCACTTCCTTTTTGGTGTTTTCACCTCCTTTCCTGAGAAGTCATGGAGAGCATGATCCCCTACTTTTTGGGGTTCTCATCTCCCTGAGAAGTAAGGGATGGCGTGACCATCTATGTTCTAAAACAAAAGAAAGCAGGAGATGTAAAGGGCTGAAACTCTTGAGTCAATGCACTGAGGTTGGACAATTGAGCACTTAAGGCTAATTACCAATTGGACAATACTCTATAAGAACATGCTTGGAAAATAGCCTTCCCACTATCCTGTGCTGGCCCAATCGTTTGGTGTATATGGAGAATTGTGGGAGGGGCTAGGAGGTGTAGTGAGACTAGTCAGACTCATTCTGGGCAGGAGATAAGGAGGTGAGGTGGCGGAGACCCTATAGGACCATTCCCTTCACTTCTACCACTTAAGACCAAGAATAAAGACTTTTCATTATCCTGACTTTGGCTGATTCTAAGGTATCCAGGTTGCTAATGTAGTTGTCACTGGAAGGAAATATGAATTTTATTAGGGTGCCTACTATGTGCCAGACACTGTGTTAAGCATTCTACAAATTTTTTTTGAACCATCCTGCCTACTTGTACCCTTATATATGTAGGTATATGTGTATATATGTGTCTATGTTTATATATATATATATATATATATATATATATATATATATATATATATATATATATATATATATATATATATATATGTATGTATGTATATATCTTATACACACACAGAATATATGTTAAAAAGAAGACACGTGGACATGTAGAGTGGTTCTAGAATATGGAAAGCCTTGAGAATAATACTGAAAAATTTAAATTTCACTTAATGATAAAAAAAGCCACTGTGTATTTAAATAGGAAGCCTTAATTTGAACCCTGCCCCCCATTTCTCCACCCCTCATTACCTTACCTGGAAGACATAATATCTGTGTCCAAATTTCCTCATCTGTAAAATGAAGATAAAACACCTATAGTATTTACAACATGGGGCTGTTTTAGGTTATCAATTCTATTCCTTTACAAATGTTAAAGTGTTTTATAAATAAATGCTACCTATTATTATATTTGAGCAGAAGAGTAGCATAAAAAAAGTCAGGGCAAGGATGAAAGTAGTCATGTTGATGATTCTTCTAAAATTGAGTTCCCATTTCATCACTTTCCTAAAATTTTGCAGCTTCCTTCTCTTTCCATAGCCACTTATGATTTAGATTTCATTCTCATATGAAAGTGCTCATCTTCAAGACCTCGAACTTCCCTCAGTGATCATAATTGCATGCTCATCTATCTACACCTTCCTTTATTCATTCCTCTTAAACTTTTTCTTCATCCTCACTGTTACCAAGTTAAGTATCATTTATTAAATACTACTGCCAGGCACTGGACTAAATGTTGTGAATACAAAGAAATATTTCCTTCCTTCAATGAACTCACCTCGGATACTTTAATCCCTTTCTGTTCTCAGACTATATATAATTTCCAGGAAATGAATATAAAAAGATGCACAGATAACTATGGCCTGAGCCTGAAGAAACAACTACATTTGAGCTTATCTGAATTCTTGTTTTCCCTTATAAAATGGGGTTCACATTCCCTGTCTTCACACAGGGGTTGTGAGGGTAAGAGAACTTTATTCAAGTTCTCTCTATAGGTAAGGTGGATTAAATATAATGAGGATCAGGGGCTAGAACAATATTATTTGGAGTTTTTGAAATTATATGAGTTTTTTTTTTTAATTGAATAACATGATGAGAAAAAGGCAAGTTGGTTTGCCATTTACATTTTTGGTTTAAATGCATTTGTTTAATTGAAGCAGATTCTCAATTGCTTTGGAGGAAGCTGGATGGTAGCAATTGATTTGGAATAAGGAACATATAGGTTTGTATTCTCTCTCAGTCACTAGCTGTGTGATTCAAAGAAAGTCACTTTGTCGCTTTTAGTTGCAGTTTTTTCATCTGTAAAGTGGGGTATAATAGAATGTCCAGACAAGTTCTCTTGAGGATCTCTGGACGAGCCTTGGTCTTAGGTGGAGCAGTGATGAAGCCAGGAGAGCCACCACAAGGATGGTCAAAGATGGAGTCTGTCTATTTCAAGTTCTATCAGCCCTTAAATACCTCAGTACAATTACATCACTACAGCACACTGAGCATGTGCCAACTGTAGAACCATTACATCACCATATCACACTAAGTATATGCCAACTAGAGTGATTACATCATTACATCACATTAAGTATATGTGAACTAAAGAACCATTATCTCATCAATCACACTGAGTAAACACCCTGCTATAAGTATCTTTGCTTCAACTACACCTTTTCCAGAGTTCTCCCATTATCTGCAGTTCTTTACATCTCCCGCTTTCTTTTGTTTTAGAATACAGATGGTCACCTCCTCCTTGACTTCTCAAGAAGGGAGGTGGGCATCAAAAGGAAATAGGGAGACAAACCAGATATTGTTAGCAGGTTTCCTCTGGTCTGAAGGGTCTTAACTCAAATAGGTGAACATAAATCCATCAGCATGGGAGGTATTACACAAGCACATAGTAATATAACACAGGCTAGTAGTAATGTAACAAACAATAGTAACAAACAATAACAAACAATATGAGGAATTATACATCTCCATAAGTCTTAGAAGGAGGGTATATAAATAATAATCACACATACACCTCCTTCATCAGCCAAGAGCTAGTCCCAAACCAATATATTTTTCATTACTTCATGTGTCAGGGAATCCAATGATTCCTGTAGGTTTTGAAGTCCTGCAACAGTCTTATCATGTCTCAGGGAATCCAATGATTCCTGCTAGTTTTAAAGTTCTGCAACAGTCTCATCAACAATTTTGATGTTCATGAGTCAATTGTATACATATGCTTATAATAATAATATAGAGAACTTATCTTGTAGGATTTTTGTTCAGATTAGGTAAGATAATATATAGAAATTGCTTTGCAAACATTGAAGTCATATAAATCTGTCTTTTCCCTCATCTTCTTAAAGAGTGGTACTTAATTTCTACTTGAAATACAATACTATGCTTGCAATAGGCATTTTGTTTCTCTTGTTTTCTTAATATTTGTGGTTGTAATTATGGGAAACAGATTTTGATTGATAGAGGAAAATATATCCTGAGTTAAAAAAATTACTTGCTTTTAAAAATACATCTCAAATACTTAAGAACATAAAGTGATTTTATGATTAAAAAGGTATATATTTATTAACATTTATTTAAAGAAGTAGCTGCTGGGGCAGCTAGTTAGTGTAGTGGATAGAGCACCTGCCCTAAAGTCAGGAGGACCTAAGTTCAAAAATGGCCTCAGACATTTAACACTATCTGGATGTGTGACCCTTGTAAGTCACTTAACCCCAGTGGCCTCAAGGAAAAAAAAAGGTAATTGCTGTCATATTTGTAGACAAATTTTCAACTGTTATTACCTCTTTAGGGTACTGAGAAAATTAAGCTGCTGAGTATGATAACTAGGATTGAAAGTCACCTTTTTGGAGTCTAATCACTGCAGTCTGCTTGATTTGAGATTCAAATTCCAATTTGTCAGTTTACAGTTGAAATGTGTCTTTACTCTCAAAAGGGCAAATAGTATATATTTTAAAAGCACATTAGTTTTGTGCTCATGGGATTTTATATATGCATGCTTTTGCACACATATCCCCTTATATTTATTTACACATGAAATAATTATAAATTTTCTCTAGACCTTTTTTCAAAATATTTATATTAATGCTTTTTAATAGAAACCAGAATGTGGAGAAAAATAGAAATGTCAAGAAGATTACTAATACATCAAGAAAGAAAGAACTAAGCCTGAATGAATTGCTTTCCAGGGAAGTGACAATAGCAATGTTTCAAATATATAGAATTTTAAAATTTAAAAATTACTTGTATTTAAAATGCCTTTTGGAGGTAAGCTGCTGAAAGGTCTGGAACTGAATCTCTTGCCTCCTCAACTCCAGTGATTTCAGGTCCTATATTGAAAATGAGTCTTCTGTTCATTATTTCTGTTGCTTATTTGGGAAAAGTACACATGTTCATGGATTCAGTTGCATGTATTCTTCTGTCAGCAAATTGTATTCTGAATTAAAAATATGGCAGACTTCAATTTGTGTGAAAAGAGAAGTTTTTTTTCCAAGTTTACTTTTTTTATGGAACTTAAAATATGTTTTTATTTTGAAGACTTAAAAATTTGTCTATAATGAGCTTTTAAAATTGCTTTATATCAAGGCTGTTTTCTGAAGCTCATCTATTACAATTTTCATTTGCCTAAAGCCTTGTAGGTTAGGCATAAAAATGGCAAGTACAATGAAAAAATTGTAAATGTGCTTTTTAAAATATTTGGGTGATCTTTGAAGATTTCTGGAGAATAGCAGAGATATTCCAAGATCAGATATGGAAAATATCCTGATTTTCAAAAAAGAGAAGGAAGATAGGTAGATTCTTTGACCTATTGATCAGTGATCATGACTTCAATTTCTGGCAAAATTCTAGAATTCATTATTGAAGTATCCTGAGCACTTGGGAAATATTGATCACCTCAAAGCAACACAGGTGGGTCAAGAACAAGTACTATTAAAGTAAATTATGTTTTTGGATAGGATTACACAATTGGTGAATGTAGAGAGTGCCTTATATGAAGTATATTTGGATTTGAGCAAGGTATTTATTTATATTAATTTTTCTTAATAGTCTTTAGAAAAAATGAAGAAATGCGCTATGGGTGATAACACAGTTTATTGGGTTTCAAAATAGTTGTGCTTAATGGAAAGATGCTAGCTTGGAGAAATTTCTGTAATGAAGTGCTCTGAAACTTTGTCTCCAGCTATGTTTTGTTCATTTTAAAATATTTATTTATTTACGTATCTATTTATTTATTGTTCATTTAAAAATAATAATAAATAACTGAAATGATTTTATAGATACCTCTGATTTCAAGTTGAAAGATGGCATGAAAATAGAAGGGACAGTTAGAACAGATATTAATAAAGATTTTGATGAGCTTGAATAGAGTATGATTATACTCATACATAGTGCAACAATTGAGTTAAAACAATCAACTTCCAATCATAAGATGAAGGAAATACTGGAACATATCAGGCCTTAAAAAAAAGACCTTGAGATTTTAGTAATACTTATAATGAACATGAAATAGTAGTGTAAAATGGTAATAAATACACACACACACACACACACACATATATACAAACTACTTGTTCTTTTATTTTATATTGTCAATAATGAGGGAAGAGATAATTTTGTTGTACTATGTCCTAGTTAGACTACATTTGCATTTTGTGTTTAGTTCTGAGGAACTATATTGAGAAAGGCTCATGGGAATTTAAAATATATCTAGAAATGATCTGGATATAAAAACCATGTCATATTGAAAATCAGTTCAAAATCCTGAGTTAACTATGTTAGAGGACAAAAGACTAAGAGATGGCTGGGTCATGAGAGAAATTTTTTTGGTATTAGAAGCAGTCATAGAGAAAATAAGATCAGTTTTCCTTTCAAAAGTTAGAACAATTAGTGGAAATCCCTGTGACTTAGATTTTGGTTTCATTTAAGAAAAAAAAATAAAACAAGTTACTTTCTTAACAATATTCTTATTCAAAAATTAAATGGGTTCCCTTTGGAAGTAGCATGTTACTGGAAGTCTTCAGTCAGTGACTGGGTGATTACTCTTTGAGGGGGGGATAATATAGAAGTGATTCCTTTTTAGGTATGAATTGATCTAATGTTGTCCAATGCTGATTCTAATTCTTAAGTTTTTAGGATTCTATTTGCTACATGGACTTGCTTTCTTTGAATACTCCTATTTCAAGTGTCCTGATTATAGAAGATCAATAAACTTAATGTTATTGAAGATCTATGTATTATATACATTCAGATGCCATCTATCTTACTGCCATTTTTCTTTGTTTTTTTCTAACTATGTTTCTACCTAGAACAATATGGTATAGTGCAAAAAGTTATTGCTTCAGAGTTAGAAAGTCTTTAGCCCTTGTTATATTGTTAGCTAGCTTTGAATAGATCCTTGCACTTGTATGGATTTATAATCCCTCTGTGCTTTGGATCTTCTTGTTGCTATCCCCAAAACTGGATGTCTTGTAATGATCATAGAAAGATAAATTTCAGTGAGTGGGAGAAATGGAAACAATATTGCAAGGAAATAAAGAGAATAGGAGGTAAGAAAGTGGTAGCTTGGCATAGATATACCTTTTACCTAATGCTTAGAATTGAAGGGAAGGAGAGAAATACAACTGTACCAGCATGGGATAGAAGAGTCCAAAAATTTTTGGTACTGGGGGGTCTTTTTCAAAGGACTGAGGAAGTCTAAATATATTGTAAACAAAGGAGGAGAGTTTGGGAAGTCTTCTAAGATGGCCTTAGTATTACATACAATTGTAAGAGAAGAAATTATTTTCCTCACCTATGCTTAGCAGCCCAGCATATTAATAACCCATGCTCTTTTTTGAGTCCCCATTGTTTTTTATCTTTCTGGAGCAGTCAATACTACTCAGCATAGTCTACTTCTGGACAACTTCACACTTTTTTTTTTTTTTTAGTTTTGAGATACTTGCACTTTACTGGCTTTCTTCCTACTTTTAACTTTTTAAAAAAAATTTAAAACTTAATTATCAACAAAAAAGATTACAACAAAACATAACAAAAGTCACACCTAAAGCCATAATATTCTCTTCTTCTGAATTTCCCTTATTAGTTGAGGGCCTCATAAACACCCCAGTTCATAATCCCAGTGTCATTCTCAAAATCTTATTTCTCAGTCCCTCCCCATGCCATTTATTAACAAATCCTGTTAATTTTACCTTTGTAACATTACTCATGTATATCCCATTTTCTCCTCTGACAGTACTACCACTCTGCTCTAAGCTATCTTCTTCTATTCAGCTGTCAAATCAATCTCCCTAAAGCATAGGTTTGACTCTGTCAACCTTATTATCCAATAAATTCCAGTAGTTTCTTATTACTTCCAGGATTAAATTTAAAATTATTTTGTTTTTAAAGCCCTTCATAAAGTGATTTTTTTTCCTATTTTTCCAATCTTCCTATATTTTTACTCACTCTCATGTTATTTATTTTATAATTCTTTGACACCAGATGACTTGCTTTTCTTTAAAAAAGACATTTCATTGTCTAATTCCATGTATTTCATTGGCTAATCCCATATCTTGGATCATTTCTCTTTTTGTTTTCACTTCTTGACTTTTCTGGCATCCTTCAAGTCTCAGAAGTCCACCTTATGCAAGAAGACTTTCCTAACTGTTTAATGATAGTGTCTTATATTTAATTTCTTCTTCATATGTTTGTATATAGTTGCTTCCATGTACATGTTTAATCTATGATTTATTATGATATACTGAATCAAATTAAAACTCCTGTGTCAGAATTTATGACTCTCTACAATCTGATGCTGCCTGAATTCTATTCTCTGGCAAAACCAAAACTTTCAAATGAAAACTCAGCTGAAGTTATAGAAGCCATATGGTAAATATGAGGCGATATGGGAAGCAGTTAATGAAAATGCATAGAATTGGAAAATGGAATGTCTTATTAAAGGATCAACATGGAGCCTAGAGTGATTGGTTTGAAGAAAACATGAAAAAGAGTAAGAGATAAGAAGACTGGAAAAAAAGGGAGGAGCTAAGTTATGAGTCATTAAAAATTACTTTAAATGTAATAGAGATAATAGGGATCCATTAAATTTTATTGAATAAGAGTATAAGGTCATCAGATCTGAACCTTAGTAATATCTCTTTGGTATCTTAAACTTTATGCGTTCAAAACTAAACTCATTATCTTTCCACCATCTTGTAGTAGGAAGACAGTAGATTTAGGGAAATCAACCAGAAAACTGACTATTGTAATAATTCAGATACTGATAATCGGCCATACAATGTTTGTGGCATTTTCAGAAGAGTAAAAAGGAAGTATATGAGAGATGTTGTGAGGCATAGGCAGCAAGACATGGGAATAAATTGAATATGTGGGTTGAGAGAGTGACAAATTTAATATTATCACTAGGGTATGAGCCTGAACAATAGCAATGATAACAGTATTCTCTACAGAAATAGGAAATTTTGTAAGAGGGAAAGTTTTTGGCAGAAAGATAATAAATTTAGTTTTGAATATATAAAGTTTAAGATCACTATTGCCCATCCCAATGAAAGGCAAATAGATTAAGGAATTAAGAGATCACTGAAAAAGGGGAGGATGACTAAATAGCAGGCAGAAATATATTATTTTTCCTCAGTTCAAAAAAGCAAAAGCAGAAACAAAACAATTCCTTCAAAAAAGATGCAGAAAAACTTACCAGACCAAATACGATTAGGAAATCCAAGAAAAATCACAATAAATCATTTTTCCAGCCTACATTTTGTAATAAAATTTAGAGGTTTATGGACACTGGAAATGGTTTCAGTCAGAAGTATGCCAAATGATCTATTCACATGGGATGAAAATATGTATCAGAAAAAGATAAGGTCTCAGATCTAGCAAAGATGTATCATAGATCTACATAAACTTGTGTATAGTGCAGGAACAAGTTCTACTTTGCAGTTTTGTTGATTACTATAAAGTTCAGAGTCACAGATCTGGATGGATTGAGGAGAAAATTTGTGTCTAACAGTGACATTCTAAAGTGAGGAACAGTTATTGCAATAGGTTGTTTAATTAGGGAGGAGCAAGTTTAAAAACAGAAGCTGTGAGTCTCAGACACCAGGAATGAAGAAACATCTCAGTTCCATGCTCCAACTTAGTTTGAAGCTTGCAGAGCTGGACAATGAGTAGTAATTAATAACTTAAAAACATAGCAGTCATTCTGGTAAATACTGAAAATATAAAAAGATAAAAGATTGTCTTTGTCCTCAATGAGCTCATAGAAAACAATAAATAGACAAATATATATACAAAAAGACTAGTAAATAACTAAGAGAGGAAAAGGAGCTGGATTTGGAAAGTCTTTCTTAGCAGATAAGAGTTTAGTTGGGATTTAAAAGAAGGCAGTAGATAGAAATGAAAGAGAGCATTCCAAGTATAAGAAAGCTAGAGAAAATTCCTAGAGTCAAGAGATAGAATAATTTCTTTGTAAACAACAAGGTCAGTAGCCCTGAATGGAAGACTACACAATATTGGATATGGTGTAAGAAAAATGGGAAATTATGAGGGATTGGAGTTCTAGGTGTGAAGTTATTTCAAAACCAAATAGAGGATTTCATATTTGATCTGGGAAATGATAGGGATCCATAGGCATTTATTAGGTAAGGGTGGGGTGTTATATAAAAAAATAACCAGGACAGAGATCCAAGACTAAAGGGAGCTCTGAAAAAGCAGAAGTTTTAAGCTGAATGATAATGACTGAGTCTACTAGCATTATACTGAAATTCAAAATAGGATAAGTCCAGAAAGCTATTTAATATTCAGACTCAAACCCATAGAACTTGCAAAGTTCAACCTTGGGTGGTGAGGCAGGAGTCAGACTGCCCCTGAACAAGACAACTTGGGAAGCATTGAAAGTTTCCACATACTTAGTCTGTCTTGAAGATGCTAGAATAACAATACTCAATACTTATAGAAAGCAATATAAAGACCAAAACAGACATACCTTCTAGAAATGTTGAGAGCCCACATCCAATATAAAAGCCAAAGTTAATAAATAGGCTGGAAGAAAAAATAAATAAAAAAAAAAAACAATTCTACCATTAAAAAGTTATTATGGTGTCAAGTACACTCAAAACATAAATACAGAAAAAGAGAATAAGAAGAGCTCAAAAAACAAAAAAAATTATTAATGAAATGACATCATAAGAGGAAAAAATACAAAAGAAATGAGAGGTGTGGTAGAAAGAATTGGAAAGATAATTAACATGAGATGCAAATTGTCATAGCCAAATACTCCTTAAAATTATTGACTCCATCAAATAACAAAATAATAATACAAAATCAAAAGGGGGAGGGGTATCAGAAAACACAGAAACAACTGATTAGAAAACAGATCAAGGAGAGTCAATTTAAGATATTGTTGAACTGCTGGAAAGTCAAGACATAAAGTAATCCCAGACATTATATTTCCAAAAATCATAAAAGAAATGTTCACAAATCTCTTAGATGCAGAAGACAAAGTAAAAATGCAAATAAACAAATAAATAAATCAACAAGTCACCCCCCCCAAAAATAAGAAAGGAAAAAAACAAAATAAACTAACTCTCTCTCTGAAAACTCTCAGAATGTTATAAATAATTATATAGTTTTCAGTTCAAAGAAAATACTTCAAGCAATTAACAAAGAAGAATTTAAGTACTATGGATCATATATGCTTTAGAAACTACCATTGTAAGGAAATGGTGAATTTAGGATTAGGTATTCTAGAAGGCAAAGACTTAGAGCCAAAAATAATTTATTCAACAGAATTGACCGTAATCCTGTAGGGGAAAAATAGACCCTTGATGAAATGGAAGTCTTCCAGGCATTCCTCATGAAATGACTAAAATTGCATAGAAACTTAGAAGTGCAAAAAATATGAGACAAGAGAAAAGGTCAAGATGAATGAAAAAATCAATAAGATATTAAATGAACTTAAACTACCTATATTCCAATGAGTGGAGATAATACATGTATCACTTCAGAAACCTATCATTAACTGGGATAATAGTGGGAATCTAATTATACAGAACTGGAAGCAATTCTATTAGGGCTTGATATTTTTAAGAAAATGAATGGAAAGGGAGGAGTTAAAGAATACATTATGGGAGGAAAAGGAAGGGTATGGAAAATTATCTCATGTAATCAGAGTATGTGAGTAGAAATCTGTACTACTGGGAGAAAGGGTAGGAGAAAGGACTGGCATTTGAACATCACTCTTGTTTCTACTTGTCAATGGGGAAAAATACACAAAGATAATTACAGTAATACATTTCACACTATAGGAAATGGGAGGAAAAAGAGAAAAGGGAGAATGAGAAGAAATGTAGATAAAGAAAAGGATTAGTTTTGAGTAAAATAAACTAATAATGTATAAAATTTCAAAATTTCAAAAATTCAGGGTCATTCTGAACTATGCTGTGGTATCTGAATAAGACCTTAATGAAATTCTAATGAGAAAAAGTGTGTATAAACTTTTTTATGGTTTTTTTTTGAAGTTGGAAAAAGTCTCACATTTCTTTGAATGATGCAAACCAATAGTCCTACAATTGATTATGATGACTTTGGAACAGGTAACAGGAGTGAGAGGTGCTCTGAACTCTCAAAAGTTGATGTGGTTTAATCCCTTTATTTTTGCTATTGCAGCTGTGTCAGGGAACTGAGACAGATGACTTCCCTATTCTAGAACTAATAATTCCTTTCAGTAATCAATTATCCATGAATACAACATTTTTGGAAGTAGTCCAATATAGCCTCTTACATTTAAGAAGATCATTTTCAAGGTAAAATTAAAGTGGTTTCTAAGTATTTATATAATATTGTGATTTCTAGAAGGTAAACTTCTTTTAAAAAAGGAAAAAAAATGAAAATCTTACATTTGCAACCCTTCTGGGGGTGAGGATAACTTTCAGAATATAAACTGATGCAGTAAGGTTTGAAGCTCAGTATCAAGAATGATGTAATACTTCTAACACTAGTGCAATGCCTTCCTCCTATAAATCCAACTAAACATTCTAAAGGTTCTGAATATAATAGAATACAGAATAACATTCTCAGAATAGTAGGTTGATCAGCCCAAGTTCCATCCCTATTAAACAAACTGCAGAATTTAAGGTCATGGGATCCTTTTTTAAGTCTAAAAGTTATCTAGTTCAGCGCCCTCATTTTAAAGATGAGAAAATTGAGGCTCAGAGTAGTTAAATAACTAGCTCAAATTACTGTAAGTAGTAATTGATAGTCAAGCTTTAAATCATGCCCAATGATTGCAAATCTTCCACTCCTCTTATATTGCATTGGAATAATTATTTCTGTCCTTAAATGTGGTTGTAAGTTAAGACACACCTCAGTATGGTATTGTATCTTATATAAGGAGTTGAGCAGATCAAAGACATAGAACTTTATTCTAGAAGTAATAGTTGTCTTTTAGAATACTATTAATAATAAGTAACATTTAAATAGCATTTTAAGATTTCTAAAACTCTTTACATATGTTATCTCATTTGACTGACAGTATTTGGAACCTCATTTTCTTTTAAATATGATTGTCTATGGTCATCAATGAGATCCATTTTCATAGGTAAGACTATAAGATTTAGAATTTGGAAAGTTTTTACTTGGATTTTACCAATGAAAACACAGGCCCAAAGAGATGAAGGGATTTGCACAACATCAGTCAAAATTAATAAAATGATTATTGCCTCGTGCAGTATCCCTAGTACTTAGGATTATGCCTGGTATCTATTAAGTGCTTTGTAAATGCTTTCTGATCTATTTCTCTGATGCATTTAATCATATTCTAAATTGTACAACTTATTGACATGTGTCCCAGTTTCCCTCTACACTGTGTAATCTGATAGTTAAGATCTCCCACTGCATACAAGGCAATCTTCAGTCATCCTCATCTATATCTGCCCATTGTATCCAGCTGGTTCTGGAGGAGAAAGTAAAGCAGGTGATCTTGACCAGTCCTTCTTCACTTAACTCCAATTCACTTGCACATCATCTCCCTGATGTCATGAACCTCCTTAAGAATGAACAAACAGTTCATTTTTCAGTGCTCAACCTGGTACCTTAAATGTAACAAGTGCTAAACACATTTATTGAACTTAAAATTGTTCATTTAAATTATTAAAATGCCTTTTTATTTAAGGGTAGCATATTTTATTTAACTCTAGAACAGAGTTGGTCACTCAGCTAATTTGAGGGAAGAATATAACTTTATGCATATAGATACTTCCTGAAAACAGAAACAAACGTTATGATTAGTTTCAATCTCAGTAGTAAAAAGAATTGTAAAACAATTAGAATCAGTCCTATTTACTATCCCAATGAAATAAAAATAAAAGAAATGCTGTTAAAACACTATTTGTTCTTCATAGGAAATTAATTTTAAATTAATGTTGAAAATAGACATATAAGAATAATCTTTTTTGTATATTGATTTTCACTTTCCTTGACTTTTTTTCCCCATTTCTCTATTGGGAACTTTTATTCTTTTTTTTTATTATAGCTTTTTATTGACAGAACATATGCATGGGTAATTTTTACAACATTGTCCCTTGCTCTAACCTCTGTTCCAACTTTTCCCTTCCCTCTCTCCACCCCCTCCCCTAGATGACAGGGAATCTCATAAATGTTAAACATGTTAAAGTATATCTTAGATACAATATATGTGTGCAGATACAGTTCTCTTGTTGCAAAAAGAAAAATTGGATTCAGAAGGTAAAAATAACCTGGGAAGAAAAACAAAAATGGAAGCAGTCCATATTCATTTCCCAATGTTCCTTCTCTGGGTGTAGCTGATTCTGTCCATCATTGATCAATTGGAATTGAACTGGATCTTCTCTTTGTCGAAGATATCCACTTCCATCAGAATATATCCTCATACATTATTGTTGTTGAAGTGTGTAATGATCTCCTGGTTCTGCTCATTTCATTTAGCATAAGTTCATGTAAATCTCTCCAAGCCTCTCTGTATTCCTCCTGCTGGTCATTTCTTATAGAGCAATAATATTCCATAACATTGATATACTACAATTTACTCAACCATTCTCCAATTGATGGGCATCCAGTCAATTTCCAGTTTCTACCCACAACAAAAAGGACTGCCACAAACATTTTGGCAATACAGGTCCCTTTCCCTTCTTTAATATCTCTGTGGGATATAAGCCCAGTAGTAACACTGCTGGATCAAAGGGTATGCATAGTTTGATAACTTTTTGCTCTCCAGAATGGCTGGATCTGTTCACAACTCCACCAACAATGCATCAATGTCCCAGTTTTCACACATTCCCTCCAACATTCATCACTATCTTTTCCTGGCATCTTAGACAATCTGATAGGTGTGTAGTGTTATTTCAGAGTTGTCTTAATTTGCATTTCTCTAATCAATTGATTGGTATAGCACTAAATAAATAGATTAATTTAGGTAGTATTGTCATCTTTATTATATTTGCTCATGCTATCCAAGAGCACTTAATATTTTTCCAATTGTTTAAGTCTGACTTCATTTGTGTGGAAAGTGTTTTGTAGTTTTGCTTATATAATTCCTGATTTTCCTTTGGTAGATAGATTCCCAAATATTTTATGCTACTGACAGTTATTTTGAATGGAATTTCTTTTTGTATCTCTTGCTGTTGGATTTTTTTGATGATGTATAAAAATGCTGAGGATTTATGTGGATGTATTTTGTATCCTGCAACTTTGCTAAACTTGTGGATTATTTCTAATAGCTTTTTAGTAAAATCTTTGGGGTTCTCTAAGTACCATCATATCACCTGCAAAGAGTGATAATTTGGTTTCCTCATTACCTACATTAATTCCTTTTATCTCTTTCTAAACTCTTATTGCTGAAGCTAGTGTTTCTAATACAATATTTAATAGTAATGGTGATAGTGGGCAGCTTTCTTTCACTCCTGATCTTATTGGGAATGGTTCCGGTTTATCCCCATTACATATGCTTACTGATAATTTTAAATAGATGATCCTTACTATTTTAAAGAAAAGTCCATTTATACTTATATTCTCAAGTGTTTTTATTAGGAATGGAGCTGGATTTCATCACATGCTTTTGGTGCATCTATTGAGATGATCATATGCTTTTTGTTAATTTGGTTATTGATATAGTCTATTATGCTAATAGTTTTCCTAATATTGAACCAGCCCTGCATTTCTGGTATAAATCCTACTTGGCCATAGTGTATTATTCTGGGGATGATTTTCTGTAATCTTTTTGCTAATATTTTATTTAAGATTTTAGCATCAATATTCAACAGGGAGATTGGTTTATAATTTTCTTTCTCTGGTTTCAACCTAACTGGTTTAGGTATCAGTACCATGTCTATGTCATAAAAGGAATTTGGTAGGACTCCTTCAATCTCTATCTTTTCAAATAGTTTACATAGCATTGGAGTTAATTGCTCTTTAAATGTTTGATAGAATTCACATGTAAATCCAGCTGGTCCAGGAATTTTTCTTAGGGTATTGATTAATAGCTTGTTTTATTTCTTTTTCTAAGATGAGACTGTTTAACCAATTTACTTCTTCCTCTGTTAATCTGGGCAAGCTATATTTTTGAAAGTATTCTTCCATTTCATTTAAGTTATCAAATTTATTGGCATAAAATTGGGCAAAGTAACTCCTAATTATTGCTCTAATTTCCTTTTCATTAGTGGCAAGTTCTCCCTTTTCATTTTTAAGACTAACAATTTGATTTTCCTCTTTCTTTTTTTAAAATCAGATTTACTAAGGGTTTATCTATTTTGTTGGTTTTTTCAAAGAACCAACTCTTAGTTTTATTAATTAATTCAATAGTTTTTTAACTTTCAATTTTATTAATCTCTCCTTTTATTTTAGAATTTCAAGTTTAGTGTTTGATTGGGGGTTTTAATTTGTTCCTTTTCTAGCTTTTTCAGTGGCAAGCCCAATTCGTTGACCTTTTCTTTCTTTATTTTATGCAAGTAGGCCTTTAGAGATATGCAATTTCCCCTTATTACCACTTTGACTGCATCCCACATATTTTGGTATAACGTCTCATTATTGTCATTTTCTTGGGTGAAGTTAATTATGTCTATGATTTGCTATTTCACCCAAGTATTCTCCAGTATGAGATTATGTTGTTTCCAATTATTTTTTGGTCTATTTTCCCCTAGCTTTTTATGGAATGTAATTTTCATTGCATCATGGTCTGAAAAGGATGCATTTATTATTTCTGCCTTACTGCATTTGAATTTGAGGATTTTATGTCCTGATATATGGTCAATTTTTGTCTAGGTTCTATGAGCTGCTGAGAAGAAAGTGTACTCCTTTCTGTCTCCATTTAGTTTTCTCCAAACATCTATCATATTTCGTATTCTGTTTACTTCTTTGACTTCTTTCTTATTTATTTTGTGGTTTGATTTATCCAATTCTGAGAGTGTATTCAAGAGTGAGATCTCCTACTTCTTCTTGCAGGTCTCTTAATTTTTCTTTTAAGAATTTAGATGCTACACCACTTGATGCATATATGTTTAATGCTGATATTGCTTCATTATTTATGCTACCCTTTAGCAAGATATAGTGCCCTTCCTTATCTCTTTTAATTAGATCATTTTTTGCTTTTGCTTTATCTGAGATCAGGATGGCTACCTTTTTTTTTTTTTTTTTTTTTTTTTTTTTACTTCACTTGAAGCATAGTACATTCTGCTCCAACCTTTGACCTTTACTCTGTGTGCATCACCCTGTTTCAAGTATGTTTCCTGTAAATAACATATTGTAGGATTCTGGCTTTTAATACAGTCTGCTAATACATTTCCTCTTTATGGAGAAATTTACCCTATTCACATTTATGGTTAAAATTACTAGTTCTGCATTTCTTGCCATCTTGTTAACCCCTGCTTATGTTTTTCTCTTTTCCTTCCCCCTTACCCCCCTTCTCAGTATTAAACTTGTGAGCACCACTTGCCTTTCACAATCATTCCTTTTTAGGATCCCTCCCCCCACCTTAAAGTTCCTCCCTTTTCTTACCCCTTTTTCTCACAATTTCTGTATTCCCTTCCTCATTGCTTACTCCTTCCCTTTTCACTTTTCTCCTCCCATTTTTCAATGAAGTGGGAGAAGATTCTCTGTAAATCGAATATGTCTACTATTTTTCTCTTTAATCCAATTCTGGGAGAATTGTGCTCTTCCCCCTCCCTTCTTTCCCTCAGATATAATAGGTTTCCTTTGCCTCTTTGTGAGATGTAGTTCTCCCCACTTTACCCTTTTTCTGGTACAATTTCTTTTCCACCTCTAGTTTTTTTTTTAAATATTATAACTATAAAACCAGATAATATATATATGTGTTCTTTTTGTATATTCATAACAGAAATATAGTTCCCAAGATTTCTTTTTACCTTTTTATGTTTCTCTTGAGTCCTATATTTGGAGATCAAACTTTTTGTTTCATTCAGTTTTTTTTTTTTTTCATCATAAATATATGAAATTTACTTATTTCATTGAATGTCCATTATCTTCCCTGGAAAAAATGCTCCTTTGACTGGATAAGTTATTCTTGGTTGCATACCACATTCTTTAGCCTTTTGGAATATCGGATTTCAGGCCCTTTGATCCTTTAATATGGGTGCTGCTAGATCCTCTATATTTGATTTTTTTTTTCTAGCTGCTTGTAGTATTTTTTCTTTGGTCTAATAGTTCTCTTATTTAGCCACAATATTTCTTGTACTTTTGATTTTGGGGCCTCTTTCAGTAATTGATTGATGAATTTTTTCAATCTATTTTACCTTCTGTTTCTATAACATCTGAGCAGTTCTCTTTGATGATTTCCTGGAAAATAGTGTCTAGGCTTTTTTTTTTTTTTCATCATAATTTTCAGGAAGTCCAATAATTCTCAGAATATCTCTCCTAGATCTATTTTTCCAGGTCTGTTGTTTTTGCAAGTAGGTATTTAACATTTTTCTCCATTGTTTCATTTTTTTTCTTGGTTTTGCTTGACTGATTCTTGGTGTCTCAAGTCATTCATTTTTATTTGTTCAATTCTGATTTTTAATGAATTATTTTCTTCACTTACTTTTTTATTTCTTTTTGTAATTGTCTAATTGAGTTTTTAAGTTAATTGTTCTGTTCTATAGAATTTTTTCCATTTTGCCAATTTTATTTTTTAGAGAGCTATTTTCTTTTTCCAATTCACTAATTCTGTTTTTCAGGAATTTGATTTCTTTAACCACTCTATCTTTAAATGACTTATCCAGACCCTCTTGCCAACCTTCCTTTTCCTTTCTTCATTTTCCTTCTAGCTCTCTTATAAGAATCTTTTTAATGTCTTCCATGAGATCCTTGTGTGGTAGGGACTGGATCATATCCCCCTTTAGGTATTCATCTGGGGACACTCTGTTTTTTGTCTCCTCAGGTTTTGAAGTCTGCTCTCTATCCATATAGAAGCTATCTATAGTTAGATTTTTTTTTACTCGTTTTGATAAAAAAAATCAAAGAAAACAAACAAAAAAAATAAATGTGATCTGCTTTTTTGGGCAGTGTGGTGTTACCAAGCTTCCTCTACAGACTATAGGAGGTAGCAAGGAAGCAGCAGTAGAACAGCAATGGCTGCGTTGCCTGTACAGCAGCCACTCTGAGACTCTGAGAACATGCTGAGTCATTTTGGATGTTGCGTGGATGTGGTCAGCTCCCTAGAGACCCCAGTGTTTCAGGATCAAGGTCTTTACCCCCTGTATTTATAACTTCTCTGCTGATATACTGGCTTGCTGCCAAGACAAAGAAGTTCACACTGGGTAAAGTTCTCCCTGAAAGTTTTTTGAGGGCTGTGACTACACCCCACCCCCTCCAGTCTGCTCAGTGTGAGCTGCTTTCCATGCTGTCACTGGCTGCCTTCAATCTGCGCCTGGTCTAACCATCCCCTCCCACAAGCAAAAGCAGTCCTTCTTTGGTGAATTTTGAATTTTGAGGATATTTTCTGTTGGTAATGTATTTGTGGGTTTTTTCAGTCAAGCACTAATTCTGAGGCCATATCATGAAAAAAAGTATTCTGAGGGCAAGAAGGAACCTAGATAGTTGTGTATGTCCTCTCTGCCATTTTGACTGGAAGTCTTCTTTGACTCTTATATAAAATTTTGTTCATTTCCATCTCTAAAGTAATTCCTTAGAGAGGAGGTTTTATATAGTTGCAAAAGAGCTGGACTGGAAGTTCTGGTAGAGAGCCAGGAAGTCTGGGTCTCAAAATCCACCTCTAACACACTGATTTTATGACTCTGGCCAGGTTTCTTTATCACTCAGTATTTTAGGCAGCTTTCTCAGACTATATAAATTGCAAAAAAAGGTACCAGCTTGAACTGAGAGAGAGAGTTTTCACCTGGGAGTTTCTGTCTGAGGGGAGAGAGAGAGAAAGAGAGAGAGAGAGAGAGAAAGAGAGAGAGAGAGAGAGAGAGAGAGAGAGAGAGAGAGAGAGAGAGAGAGAGGCAGACAGACAGAGACAAAGACAGAGACAGATAGATGTGTGAAAATTATAGATCTATCAAAATGAAAACAGTCCATTCCTCATGTGGCTTCCAAAATAAACTTACAGCATCATGATTCTAGAGCAGGAAGTGTCATTAAAGGTCATCTGTTCAACTCATTCATTTTACAGATATAAAAACTGAGGGCCAAGAGCTTTCCCAAATTTAAATGGGCCCCAGGGGGCTTTAGAGGTTAAGTTTCAATTCCATTTCTTTAATTTGAGTCCACACTCTTTACACAGTTCTATGTTGTCTCCCATTTAAGGCACAGAGATCATGTCACTGTCTTGTTCAAAAGTCTTTAGTGGCTCATAATTTTTTCTAGGATGAAATACCAATTTTTAATTCTGCCAATTATAGCTCTCTGCAAGCTAGTTCTGATCTCCCTTTTCAGGCTAATTTTACATTTGTCCTTTTTCTGCATTCTGTGTTATAGTCAAGCTGATCTTGACATGTCTCCTGTACATTGGCACAGACTATCACCTATTAGAATATAGCCCATTCTTCAGCTCTCCTTGTAAGAATTCCTATATTCTTTCAATGTTCAACACAGAGCTGCTTCTCTCATGACTTTCTTTACAAACTTTGCTGGTTCTCTAGCTGAAAATTTTCTTTCTTTTCAAATAGTCCTAGAATATTTTTTTTTATAGATCCACACTTTTCCCTCATTACATTCTGTCTTGCAGTTATATTTAATTGTATACCTTTCATTTCCTATTAAATAGAATATAAATTCCTTGAAGGCAGGAACTGGTTTATCTTTGTATTCCACTTCCCTAACCCAGTGCCTTCACAAAGTAAGTACTGAATTTATGATTATTAGAATAGATCTCTTCTTCTTCTTTATTCTTTCTTCTTGTCTTCTTCTTCCTTCTTTTTATTTCTTCTTTGTCTTTTTCTTTCTTTCTTCTTTTTCTTGTTCTTGTCCTTTTGTTCTTGTTCTTCTTGTTTTTCTCCTCCTCTTTTTCCTCCTCGCATTTTCTATGACTCAAAAGAACTGCCATGCTAGCTAACCATACCAGCTCAAGCACATGACTTTTTTGGGGGGGTGGTGGGAAGGTATATATATATAGTCACCCCTTATCTGTCCCATTTATAAGCCATATTATCCTTATTTTATGTTGAAGCATACCACAATGAAGCAACTTAGTTTTTAATGAGTGGCTGATTTTATTCATTTAGTGAATATGAGATTTGGATAATGTTAATTTGAATGTTATGATATTGTTAATTTCTTTACAGTTTCCTGGCATGGAACTTTTATTCCTATAAAAGATACAGATTTGGGATTTTTTTAAGCATAAAAATCCCTTATTCATTTCAGAAGATAAATTTTTTATAAAGATTGTGGAGGATTCTGAATGACATCTTAGAGATTGCTACTGATAGTGACATGCCCTTAAAATTAGGACATTTTAATTAAGAAATAAAAGTGCAAAATAATTATTCTTGGAATATGGGGAGGGTGATACTTCTGGAAACTTAATTAATCAAGTATATTTCTCAGCATCTATTACATTTTGGAAGATATTGAAGTAGCTCACCCCTAGAGTGGTTGAAGAGCTGAGTAGGGCCCAAGAAGAAGGATTGTGGATTTCATCAGCAACATTCGGAATTGGCCTCATTTGCCTCCTATGGATTTGATAACATGATAATAGTGGAGCTTTTTTTTTTTCTTTTTTGATCCAATCACATTCCTCATGCCCTCTGTTTCAGAGATAGACTGAATCTCCTACTTTGCCAGCAAGGTACTTATAGCAGAATATAGTTATCCCCATAGGAGTTCAGATACAAAACTTTAAATAGGTCCAAGCAAGGAATTAATGAGATTTTCCATTGTCTTACTCAAAAAGTATGCATAATTTCATGATTAGTAAGAAGAAACCCTTATTTTTGCATATGACAGTGTTCTAAACCCTTAAAGGGAGTTTTGGAAACTTGGCTATCCATCTCTAAATACTGGAAGAGGAAATAACATTATTTTAAAAATGTGTATTATATACTTCCAAACTCACTTTTTTTCCTATTCATCCCCTTTCTCTTATAATTTTTTTTGTCTTAATAAGATTACAAATCCTAAAAGAGCTATTTATTATGTTACTTATAATGATCTCTGAGTAAGAATTTTATTTGTAATTTATAACCATAAAATATTATTAATGAATGTCGGGCCATTTAAAAGAGATAGAAGGGTAGAGAAATGAACAACAGGGCTGAATTTGATTGTTGTAAATACTACTTATGCATGTAGGTTGTTCATTATGTCTCAATATTTTGGATTATTAAGTCATAAAATTTAGAGAAGAATTGATATTGGCAATTATTTTATTTTACATGCAATCCAAGACTTAGGGTTTTCCTAAAATCTGTTTATCTAGACTAAGCACAATTCTCAAGGCTCATATTAAAGCATTATATTCTCTCATTGACCTATCACTACCACTTGGAATCAATGTAGGAAATCTCTAAAATAAAGACTGGTGCAGCTATTGTCTATATGTTCTCACAATGTGAAGAAAAGGGGTCTTTAGCTTTCATACAGACATTAAACATAAAAAATACAATTTGGTTATGGGAAACTATAGGGAATTTTATGCCACAAAGAATGAAAAAGATGCAAAGAACTCACAAGAATTCCTAAATAAATATGGAAAATGTGTAAAACTTCCAACTTAGGTGATCCACTGGACTACTGGGGCAACCCTCTAATATTACAGTAAGTCATTATTTCCCATGGAATCTATCACAGTACTACAGAGGTAAGAACACTTTGAGAGCTAGTGAATACCTTTTCCCTATCAGATATGAACTGTCTAGAAGGATGCCTGGTATCTAGAGGCATTATCTGTTTTGTTTTGTGTTTTTTTTCCCTTCAAGAAGCACACTATACAAAGGAATTTCCCTTATCTCTTTGTCAAAGATCCAATCCTAGAATTAAGAATTTAGGAATTCTTAAATTTATACTGAGTGTATATGTACAGGCCTATTTCTGCCATCTGTGTCTGCAGGAAATGTTTTAATGTCCAACTGCTATCAGCTCCTGAACTGAGAAAGTCCATTCTGAAAAACTAAAGTTTCTAATTTGTGCTCAAAAGCTATGGATGAGCATATGTCAACTTCCATCTCGGGTATTCTGGGACATGAAAGAGACAAAGATAGAATCAAAATAGGAGAAGAAAAAGGATGTGAAAGGAAGAGAGAGCACAAATTAGGAAGGGGATTGAAAAAGATTTATATTAGAAAGGGATGTGTGGCCATGGGACAGTGATTAGAGTTTTCTTTTCAATTACAAGAGACGAAGTTCATTAATATTAGAAGGAAGTATAATATAATAAGGGAAAGAAATAAGTAAATACACATATGTGTGCATATATGTATGCATGTGTGTGGGATATATATACACATATACATGCATTTATATCTATATATTTATCTATATCTATCTTCCATTATATGCCAGGAATTGTGCTTTACAAATATGATCTAATATGATCCTCACAAAAGCCCTGTGAGATGAGTTTTATTACTATCCTTATTTTGCAATTGAAGAAACTGAAGCAGAAAAAAAAATTAAATAAATTGCCAAGAATCACAAAGGTAATAAGTACCTGTTTCAGCACTTGAACTTGTTTTCCTGACTTCAACCCAGCATTCTATCCACTGTGCCACCTAAATACCTAGACAGAGAACTGGATAAAAAAATGCTTTTATAGTAATCTTGGTCATTTCACTAACCACCTTGGGGATCTAAGGCAAGTCCTTCAACTGTTTAAAACCTTTTTTAACTTCTCTAAGCCACAGTTTTCTTGTCCTTAAAATGGACAGATTCCCAGAACTACCCTAATCACAAAATTTTAGGATTCTAGTTGTAAAGCTGAAAAGTACCTTAGAATTCCACCTTTTCATGTTATAGATAAGGAAACTAAGGTCCAAGAGATTTTTTTTGAAACTTGTGCAGTTTGGGGTCATAGTTATTGGTAGAGTTGAGATATTCCAGGTGTTCTGGCTTCTAAACTGGTTCTATTTCCATTATAATATACTACCTCCTAAGATGGTTGTTTTTAAGAATAAAATGATATCTTAATTAGGCAAATGTTTTGTCTTCTACATAAACAGGATGAGATATTTATTAAGTATAACAAGTATCAACAAAAATTTAAATACTTTCCTATAGGCTGAACTATATGTATTTGTATATATGTGTATACACACACACACACACACACACACACACACACATATATATATATATTCTTGCTGACTTCTAGAAACTTAAAAGTTTGAGAAATACTATATTGGTATGTATTCAGCAGATCTCTTTAAAATTAGAGATAGGGGAAAAACTGGCCATCAAATGAATGGGAGTACACTAAATTAAGAGAGATTCTTTGGAGTTAACTGGAATGAAGTTTCACATAGAAACTTGAGTTGCTGTTACCATTTTGTATTCTGACACACTGCAATTACTTGTTTCTATTTTAAGATTTATTCCTCTATAATAAAGAATGCTTCTACAATAATGATATTATAAGGAATCAATATATTGTGAAATTTAGTTCATATATGTGTGACTTTATAAAGAAAGCAGAGGAATCGGGAGATATCCCTGCTCCTTTGAAAGTTCAGCTACTCTTCATCAAATATAGCCTGATCTTAATTTGCAGAATTGAACTTTTCTTAGCAAATGGTTCTTGAGTTTATCTCTTTTACAACATTTCAAGATGAAAATAAAGAAGATAGCCATCATCTTGCTTACAACTGTTTTTCTAGTCAACCATTTTCTTCAACACTTTCACTGCTTTTCTTCTCATTGCTTTGTTCTAACAAAAATATTTGTGCAACAAATTTGTGGAAAACACATTTATGCAAAATGTTCACTGTTTTGGTGAAATTATTTTGTCAAACTTTTATTTTTTTCTGAGAAAAGTGAGGGCAAAATATTGAAGATATGCCCAGCTGAGGGCACTGATTTTAAATAAAGTTGTTTTTGAAAGTCTGTTGGATTCTCCATGTTTTTTTTTTTTTTTTTTTTTTTTTTTTTTTTTTTTTGGTAAAGTGATAAATCATCCTTGAAAACCATAAGACCATGTTGTATAGATAATTTTTTTTATTAAATTATTTTTTTCAGTAATATCTGACTCTTTGTGACACCATTTGGGGTTTTCTTGACAAAGATATTGGAGTGTTATTTCATTTCCTTCTCTAGCTCATTTCTACAGATGAGAAACCTAGGCAAATAGGGTTGTGACTTGCCTAGAGTCTCACATTTAGTACCTGCAGCCAGATTTGAACTTAGGTAGGTGAGTGTCTCTCACTCCAGGCCCTGAATACTATGCCACCCATCTGCCTTTTATAGGGAATCCTTACCCTACTTCCAATTCCTTCCTTTCCACCTATATTTGCTCTCTATTTCTTCCTGCAACCCACAGGTTTTCAATATCTTTTTGATTTATGTAAGTCTGGCTTGATGGAATAACTCACACAAAGATTTTTATCTTGGCCTAGTTTATATATATATATATATGTATATATATATATACATATATATATACATATATATATATATATTTTATCTCTAGCATCAATATCTGTTCATTAATGTCAATTAAAGGGATTTTTTTCTTGGTTAGGTTGCAAAAATATGACCTAAGCAAAAATAGTTTGAGTATTTACGAATAAAGAATGCTTTTCCTATCCTCTATACAATTTCTCAGGAAAATAACACTCACATTCCACTTGACACTATGTGTGGCATTATGGCAGTAAAACTTCATGAAAGAGGTACAAATCTCGTTACTTCTGGTATCACGAAATATATCTTTCAGTAGTGTATTACATTTATTTGATAATAGGCAACATTACAATATCTTGCCCTAAGAGAATCCATGTAAAACCTGAAAATGTGTTAAAAGCAGCATTATATTTTGATTTATAGATATTCTTTAAAAGTGACCCAATTTTAGCAGTATGGGCTAAATACAAGGTCTCCCCACTGTAGAGACCCACATGGTAAATACTTATCTGTAACATTACTGAGTAGAGAAATTCCTAGAATACCTAAGGAGTCCAGAGGATACTCAGATGGGGAGTGATCAGAGTAGAGCACAGAATTTTAGTATTATAGCATTACGGTTGAAAACTTCCACCCACCCTTTAGTGCAATTTCCTTTGATAAAACTATATTTATTTCCAATGTTGAATTATTTGAAAGTGCTAATGACTTTGGCATTTAAAACTTTGCTTCATGAGTTTTTGGAAGTTGACTGCTGTGAAGGTATTGGCTACCATACCTGCAGAAAAAGTTATTATTACAACTCCATAAAAGCTTCTCCCCTAGCTAATACTTACAGGCCTCAGTTGTTCTGGAGACTATAGGAATACCCAAATGCCCAGGGCTATCTGGCTGTAAATTTGGGATTATTTCCACTAGATTCTGAGAGGAGTAAAAAATAATATCATCATGTTCTTCCATCTTCTAAGGCACAAAACTATTTAGTGTGGAAAGAGGAAAGGAGAAATAATTGTTTTCTTTTGCCTTCATCATACCACAACTGAACCGCCTGGTTTCAGGGCTGTTGTCAGACTTTAGGAAGAACATTAAAAGCTAGAATATATCCAAAGGAACGTAACTAGAATAATATGGGGACTATTTATTCTATGAGAATATGCAATAACTAAGGATATATAAATTTCCAATTAGATTCATTACTTCTTTGCCATTTCGCATTAATTACCTCTAAGGCTTTCCATCTGAATTGTAGCTAAAACCTATTTTATTGTCTCTTCCTATGATAATTTGACTGTCTTTGAGAGATGAGACTCTCCTGTTCTTCCATCTTAGCATAGTTCTTTGAGCATAGCAAACACTTAAAATGCCTTTTCACTAATTGATTACTTTTCTTTTTATGAATGGAGGCAGAAACAATTATTTTCATTAAGCCTGAATCTGGGTATCTAGTGATGTGTTTGTTTTCTTTCTTTCCTCAGATCTGTCTCTCTCCTGCCAGCCCTCTAAAGCTGTGAAGCTTTGAAGGAATGAAAAAAAATTAGAGGGTATATGGATGCTATCACTTTGTTGGAGCAGTCACTATGGGTGTCTACAGGAGGCAGAACTTGGTGGGTATACCATTCTTGGGCTCTGAGAGCCTCTTTGTACTTTAATCTAGCCCCTGGGAAGGGCCTAGAAGCCCATTTGCTTTCTTTCCCTTTGTCTACACTTGTAACTTCCTCCTGTAATTAGAGTCAGAAGATGGAATCTTTGCTTGTGTCCTGGCCCCAAAATCTTTTGACCCACTTACAGAAGAACTGTTTTGGTTCCCCTTGGGGTCTTGACTTCTCCCCGGTGGGAAGTATCAGGAACTTAGATGAGATGCCTTTTATTGTTTCCAACTCCTGATGTAACCTGGGAAAACACCCAGAGATTGAGGATTCTGCTTTTTTCTCCCCTGATCCTCCTATCTGTAGGCTTCTGAAGGTGGCAGAATGTGGATCTAGGACTTGTTAGAATTTTCTTTCTCCTTATTCCCTAGGGGAAGGCAATCTGAATCTAGAAGCTTTCCTAATTCTCTGGCCTTGTCCCAGGAAAGCAGAAGAAGGAGCAAGTTAGTGAAGGGATGTGAGTGGCTTAAGTTTGGTTTTTGTAGCCCCCCCTACCCCTTCCATGCTATAACTTCTTTCTCTTGGTTTGCCCCTGGCATGGGCTGAGGGGCTAGCAGGTTCTGCGGCTGCTAGGATTTTAAGGCCCAAAGAACACAGTCTGTCATCTCCCCTCTTCCTTGCCCTTTGAGGCAATCAGTAGGTGCCTGGAAGCTCTACTACTGTTTCGCTGTCTGAGAAATCTCCCTGCTACTTCTTGTTGAAACAGTCCTTCATAAGAGAGCAAATACAATATCACATACTGACAGAATACAATATTTGAAGAACTTTCTGTTTGAAACAGAGTACACTAGATTTGATTTTGGATTAGTTAATACTGAAGGATTTATTTTTACTTCTCTCAGCCTTAGTTAAACTTGGTATTTACTCAGTGTCAGTGCTTAACAGTCAGGATTCTCATCAGCAGGGCATAATGCTCTCTCCACAGTTTCCTTGCCTCTGGCTTATATACTGGTGTCAATATTTCTTGTGAGAAAAATTTGCTTCTGAAGCTGGAGAGATTTCTGGGTATGAATTCAACAAAAGGCCTACACTTTTATGTATATCTTCCATTTTCCCTTGTAAATCAAGAATTTTATATTTGCATGTTAAGTTAAAAAGAATTTAAAGGTCTCTGCAAAATAAACTGCCTACACAACCTTATTAAGTCTTCTAAATTAGTGGTAAAAACATACAACATGATAATTGGAAGGGAAAAATAAATTGAAATCCAAAGAGGTTAAATGATTTGACTAAAATAGTAAATTTAGTTAAGTGAAAAATTGGAATTACCACCCAAATATCTAAACTTTAAAATGACTGATCTTTCTTTGTCACCAAATTAAGTAGTGTTAGGGATGAGAATCAAGGGATGAAAGAAATCAATTCAACAAACATTTATTAAGTATCTACTAAATTCATTATTTTATATAAGGGGGATAAAAGTGACAAAAATAAATCTCTTTAAGTAGCATAAATTCTAATTGGCAGTGGGAAAATGAAAAAGGAAAACAATACCTATAAATGTAAGTACACAAAAGACTTTTGAAAGGATAAAGGGGGGGGGGTGAACAGGAAAAACTTTGTATAGGAAGTGGCATAAATTGAGTCCTGAAAGCTTAGAAATCTAAAAGGCAGTGGTCAGCAGAAAGTGTATTCTAGTGATGAGGGGCAAAATCTATGGGGATTATGATAAAGCCAGCCATGGAAGAATAGTAGGATTGTTGTGCTTCAGTGAGTGCTTCGTTTGAGAACAGAGTGGCAGTAATGTACTTTGGACAGATGAAGGTCTTAAAGTTAGGAGCCTTGAGTTTGAATTGTAGTTTTGCTGCCAAATAATCCTTGGGCAAGTCACAGCTTTTCAAATCTGTTTTCTTTCCTTTTATAAATTTGCTAAGTGTACTTTGGAAACATTTAAATTTTGAATGTCTAACAGGATATTTGTTTCTTGTCCCCCATTAAAATATCATCACCAAACCACATCATATAGCCTGATCCAACTTCTCAGATAAAATTTACCTTTCTCAGTTTCTCTTGATTACTGTGCTTGCACTTTACAATTCCTATTTGGTTTTGATTTTTTCACCAGGAAAAATAAAAAATTTTGGCGACCTGCATTAGCACCCTGGGTACCTTGGAATCAGCCAGAATCAGGATAAGCAAAAGTCTTTATTTTTGGTCTTTAGCGGTGAAGTGAAGAGAAGATATGTGGGATCTCTGCAACCTCACTTCCTTGTCTCTGTAGCAGAAGTGACCCTGACTAATCTCAGTGCACCTCCTATTCCCTCCCACAATTCTCTGTATACACCAAGTGATTGGGCCAGCACAGGATAGTGGGAAGGACCATTTTCCAAGGATATTCTTATCGAGTATTGTCCAATCAGTAATTAGCCTCAAGTGCTCCACTGTCTGACCCCAGTGTATTGACTCAAAAGTTTCAGCCCTTTACAGAAAATCTTCTTTTCCATTAGAGGACTATTTCTCTCTCTGTAGTACTACAGCATATTGGGGCAAATTGTTTGTGATTATAAACATATTTTGCCCTTAGGGATATTGTATTTCAAGATTTTCTTTCACTTTTAGTAGATTATGTGTATTAGTAAAAGTGATTTTTTGGTACTTGAATTTCTTTCTTTTTTTTTTTTTTTCTCTTGATGTTTGTTTGTTTTTAAACATTAAAACCTTTGGATTTTGGCTATGACTAATTCTTAGGACTTTTTGTTTTGGGCTTTTTACATATATATAAATATCTGTTTCTAATAGTAGCCATATCCTAGGCAGGGGAAAGGGAAGGGAGGAAAGAACAAAGGAAATAAAAGTTAGATGATTATTATATGTTTCAGAAATTTTTATATATTATAATATTATATATCATTTTATAATTTATTATATGTAATGTAAGTTGTACAAAATAGATCTTCAGTTTCATGCAATTTTTTCCATTCCACTATGTTGTAGAAATGCTTATTTTATTTCTTAAGTTCAGAATAAAATTAAATTCAAAAGAAATATAGCATTCAGGTTTTCTTTTGTTTAAAATAAGTTTTCAGTGTGTCCAATAATTATTAGGATAGCAGTTTTTAGGTTGTTTTGTACTTAACACTAATTATATTACATTTTCCTATTTTTCAATTTTTTTATTTTGTTTTTATTTTTTTACTGTCCTATGGAACCATTGATTTCTGCTTGGTCTTTTCAAATATTCAAGAATTCCTTTTCTTAGGTAAGATTTATCACTTTCTTTTTTTTTAAGAAGATGTTATTCTGGGTAAATTTTTTGGACATTTCTGAAATATGTAACAACTTTTTGTCTCCACATGGGTTCAGATAGCCATCATTCCTGGAAATTATATTGCTTCCAACTGTGACACAACACAATCTCTTATTCTTGTTCACTTGAAGACTCATATCAATGTCCCACTGCAAAGATTATCCAGAATTTACAATTATGTATTACAAAAATGCATTAACTTAATGAGTATCCATCCAACTTGATGCTGTAATCTAAATATTACATTTAGTTTTTTTTCCTACTATAGCTAGTAATCATAGTCTTCCATGGCTTAGTTAAATTAATATAATTTCAACTATGATTAGTAGCATTTCAAAAATTCTGAATCAATAAAAGATTCTTCCATTTGGATTCTTGTGGACATTTTCCATGACATGGACAAAAATCTAGCATGAGCATATTTACCTTTTTATGTTTACTAACTGAATAATCACTAAATTATCTTTGTCACAGGATAGCAGATCTAGATGTTTTAGTCAAATGTATCATAGAACTTTATATGGTTTTAACATATATGTGGGATGCCTTGTGAAAGAAGAGATTTTAAGGATACATTCAATGGGTCACAGATTTGGAAGAGCTGAAAGGACTTCAGAACCCATCAAGTACAACCCATTCATTTTAAATACTAGTAAACTGAAAACACAGAGATATTAAATAACTTGCCGAGGGTTATATAGATATTAACTAGAAAGATATGATTTATGGTAAAAATTGTCTGTGAAAACTTTCTTTTTTTGCCCATTTATTCAGATGTCTTTATTTTATATATAAAACATTCCTATAAATATTTTGATAAAGATTAAAAAGGCAGATATGTCCCTAGTTAATGAAGGTCACTTGGCAGATGTGAGGGATAATTCTTTTCTCTGACTATTATCCTTCATTTAGAATCTTCCTCTTTTAAAGATATCTTGAAAAATCCCTGAAGAATTTCAAAATGCCTGAGCTCCAAAAAGTGTTTTTGTATTTTCTCTATGTATATTAGCAGTTTGCTCTTCCTTATCCCAAATAGTCACTGATTAATACTTGTATACATTCAATACTGATATGATGGAGTCCATAGCCTTGGTTCCACAAAGCTTGTGGATAAGAGAAAGGTCACTTCAGAAGTATCTTAATATCTTTTTCATTTAATGTCTACTTAGGGGATTTCTACTTTGATTTGTAAGTAATTTGAGGATTGTACTGTTTAGATAGAACTCATACAATGAGATAAGTGTAGTCTAACTTTTCAACTAATTTGTTATTATTTCATGAGGCTGTTGTTGTTCATAACCTTTTATCTTCTATATTGGTTTATAGGTAAACTTGTAATCTAAATCAATATTTCTTTTGGTTGCTTCATCTATTTACAGGGAAAAAAAGTTCAAATAATTGCTTGATAAAGCTTTTCTGTACACTTTTGACCTCTTTGTTTTGCTAACTAATTTGCATTGGTTAAACTTTTCTAAGAAATGGAAATTGAGGCTCTACACTGTCCTTTTCCTAATATTCAGAGCTGACACCTTTAAACAGCTCAGACTGAAATTCTGCTGTTATATATGGTATCTTCTTATAGTTTCCCTTTTGCTCAAATGAATGGTTCACTGAGTTGATGATATAAATACATAGACAACTGATTTTTGAAGGATTTCTGATGTCAACAGTTGATCATTTAATTAATCTTATTTTGAGGGGAGGGTTATTATTGTTCAATGTTAGGCATATTTATCACCTTCCATAGGGAATGAAGGCATGAAGTTGCAAAGCATTTTTAAAGATAGAGAATAGTTCACTCTTTTTTCCCACCTATTTTTTTTAAATTATACCTTTTTATTTACAAGCTATGTACATGGGCAATTTTTCAGCATTGACAATTGCAAAATCTTTTGTTCTAACTTTTCCCCTCCTTCCCCCCACCCCTTCCCCAGGTTGACCAATGCATGTTAAATATGTTAAAGTATAAGTTAAATACAATATATGTATAACATGTCCATACAGTTATTTTGCTGTACAAAAAGAATCAGACTTTGAAATAGTATACAAATAGCCTGTGAAGAAAATCCAAAATGCAGGCGGACAAAAATAGAGGGACTGGGAATTCTATGTAGTGGTTCATAGTCATCTACCAGAGTTCTTTTGCTGGGTGTAGCTTGTTCAATTCATTACTGCTCTATTGGAGCTGATTTGGTTCATCTCATTGTTGAAGAGGGCCATGTCCATCAAAATTGATCATCATATAGTATTGTTGTTGAAGTATATAATGATCTCCTGGTCCTGCTCATTTCACTCAGCATCAGTTCATGTAAGTCTCTCCAGGCCTTTCTGAAATCATCCTGCTGGTCGTTTCTTACAGAACAATAATATTCCATAATATTTATATACCACAGTTTATTCAGACATTCTCCAATTGATGGGCATCCACTCAGTTTCCAGTTTCTGGCCACTACAAAGAGGGCTGCCACAAACATTCTTGCACATACAGGTTCCTTTCCCTTCTTTAAAAATCTCCTAGGGATATAAGCCCAGTAGTAACACTGCTGGATCAAAGGGTATGCACAGTTTGATAACTTTTTGAGCATAGTTCCAAATCATTCTCCAGAATGGCTGGATGTGAGAATAGCACACTCTTGTTGAATTACATAATCAACTGAGGGTAGTGGTTAAGGGTGGGAAGATAGAATGATTTCGGTTTGGAAAGTCCTTAATTGGCAGGCAGAAGAATTTGACTTTTACTCATTAGCCACCAGTGAACTGCTGTATGTTTTAATAAAGAAATTACATGACCATATCTATGTAGAAGCAAGATTATTAAGGCAATGGAATCAAAGATGATCAAAAGAGTGAGAAGAGGCATATAAGGAAACTTTAGTAGGGGCACAAGTGGGATCTTATGAAGTCCTATTATAATAGAGTGGCAGTGCGAATGCAAAAGACATACAAGAGATGATTTATTAATTGACTATATATGAGAAATGAAGAAAAGAAAAAATGTTGAATTTGAGATACTGGTAAGGCAAGCAGATAGAGATAAATTGTAGGCAAGTGGATATGTATATATCCATATCTATATACATACACACATATGTATATCATATATTCATATACATGTTTGTCTACTCACATGTATTTGTGAGACTTTTGTGAAATACTTCAAATATAATGCAATAAAATAGATATGCTCCAACATGGAGAACTTAGGTGAAAACAGTCATGCCTTGAGATAGTTAAAATCATAGGATCATAGGATTAAGAACAAAATAGGAACTCATAGATAATCTAAACTGTTATTTCCATAGAACATCAAACTATAACAAAGAGTGGATAAGTAACTTACTTTTGGTCAAAATAGAAGTTAGTGCCAAGGTCAAAGCAAGGACTGACTTCTCCCAGCACAATGAAGTTTTCTCTAGGTCATATGATCCACAATTGGGGAAATAAAAAAATGTAATCTGTACACTGATCTATTACTTACTTAAACTGTCTTTGTTTCTAATCAAATGTAAGTCAAAGGTAAGGCTAAAGGAGGAAGAAATGCAAAAGAAAAATAAAATTTTAACACTAGAGAATAAATTTTTTTTTTGGAAAAAGCACAGCAATTATTTCCAAAATTACAAAGAAAAAAGTGTTCCTTCTTCATGAGCTTGTGAAGTCATTTCAAATAACACTGTGAGGCCATCTGTTTTAATGCTTCAGAATTAAAGAAGCTGCTTCTTTATTGACTGGTCTTAACAAGCTTGATTGCCATTAACTTTCCCCCAAAGAATTTAGTTTTTAAAGCGACTACACATTACATTTTAATCAGAAATCTAGATTCAATGTCTGATGCTGATCTCTGGCATACAGCAGCAGGTGGACCAGATGTTATACATTACATTAGCAAAACAACAATGCACAATTCTCCTCCTTGCAACATCTGTTCCATCTTCACTCCTTTCCAACCCCCCCCAAAATAGAGAAGAAGAACACTTTGCTTGGGCAAACTTTAATTATAAGACAGTATGTCCTTGTTGCGGCATTTAATTCAGCACAATTTCTAACCCCCATATTACCATGTCATATTCTACTAAAATCTGGTACTTTGATAAAAGGTTTATGTTATGTCATATCATCTGAATACATTCTTCCCAAATCAAAGTTTTGGCTGCTTAGCAAGCAAATACACTAACCCCGTGGCCCCCCCCCCCCCCCAATGGCCATACTATGCTCCTTTCCTTGACAATATATCACATTGTTAAAGGCAATTTTTATGTCTATCTGAAATCTTGTCTTCTCCAAGCTAAAAATGCCAGCCTAAAAAAACACTGATATTTTTGTGTTTTAGATCTCTTCACCATTCTAGTTTCATTTCTTTTGGGTGTACTCCACCTTATGAGTATCCTACTTAAAATGTGACACTTAAAACCAAAAGAAAAAAGTCAGCAAATATGATTGAACTAGAGTAAACTACAGTAGAATTTTTATATCCTTTATTTTGATCACTGTTTTTCAATTCAATTAAAGCTCAAGTTTGGATTTTTGGTTTCTAGGGCATAAAGCTGACTTATTGAGCTTATAATCACTAACAGTTTCACAAAATTGTTCCCTAGTCAGGTCTTCCTTATTAGGTACATGTTCAGTTTATTTTTTTAAATTTTACATTCAACACCATTACATTTTATAATAACAGTTTTGACATATTATTCCAAACTATCCATGACTCCAGATGTGTCCAACATATTGATTATCTGTATGCTCAGCTGAAAGAGACCACCGAGATTATTTAGTCCAGTCTCCTAAATCAATTGATTGATGAATAAGCATTTATTAAGGGATTACTATATGTCAGGCATTGTGGTAGATACCGGGGATACAAAGATAAAATCTAAACAGTTCATGCCCTTAAGAATTTTACACTATAATTGGGGGAAACAACATACATACAAAGACACATGGTGTATATGCAATACACAAAATAAACACAAAATAATTCTCTCTCTCTGTTTCTCTACATCTCCAATAAGATAAAAAACTGTTCATGATAAACAGAAGTTTATATTCAATTCTACTAATATAATGATAACAGGCAATATGTTATTATGTAGGGAGCCAATATGTCCAGATCTGTGCTTTAGGAAAATCACTTTGACAGCTATGTGAAAGTTGTGATAACATGGTGAGGCTTGAGAAAGGAGACTAAAGATAGGAAGCAATTGCCATAGTCCAGAAATAATGAGAGCCTAAGGTAAAGATTAGTTAAGAGAAGGGGCTGTGTATAAGAGATATTATGGAGAAAGAACCAACAAGATTTGGCAATTAATTATTTATATGGGGTGAAAGATGGAAACAAGGATGATGCTAAAATTGTGAACCTGGGTAACAAGAAATAGTGGAATCTTCACTTAAAATAGGGAAGTGCTAATGAGAAATGTGTTTTAGGGTAAAGATAATGATTTTTGTTTTGGACATGAATAATCTGATATGCTTATGGAAAACATAACTAAAAGTGGCAACTAGGCCAGTAAGACAGGAACTGAGAAGAGAAATTATAGAGATGATAATTGAACTCATAGGACCTAATGAAGCTGCCAAATCAGAGAATACAAAAAGAAAGAAAACAGTACCTAGGACAAAGCCTTGGAGTACATTTGTAGTTAGGAGATATGGCAGACAAGTAGCAGAAGAAGCATGAAAGAATTTTCTGTCAAAATCCATAGAGTAATTACTATGCAGGAGAAAATGTTTTCAACAGTATTAAATGCTGCAAATAGGTCAAAAGGTTGTGAATTGAGATTTGGCAATCAAAAGACAATTAGTAACTTTGGAAGAGAAAGGAAGTAGCAAAATCAGAGATGATTTAGAAGAGAAAGGATAAGAAATAGAGTTAACAAGGATATGCATCCTTTTCAAAGAGTATAGTTGAGAAAAAAAGGAAAGATAGGATGGTAGCATATGGGAATGGCAGGATCCAGTAAGGTTTATTTTTTAATATGGAGAAAATAAGCATATTTTTAGTCAACAGGAAAGGATTGTGTAATAATATGCTTATCGAGACACCCACAGCAGTCCTTTCATCAAGGAGACAGTGTGATAGAGTGGGTGAACCTCCCAGCACAATTAGAACAAAGCCTTACTCCTTACCCAGTGCTTGTGGCTAGAATTTTATTAAAATCCATTAAGCAAGCAGTACAATTATCTGGGATAAAACCTGGCAAAATATACACCTTTTACAATAATGCACAAATTAATGTAAGTTGTGAAACCATCCCAGAATAGCAAATTTATTAGCCACGGCTCCAAATTTTACACACGGGTCTTCATTAAAGATAACCAGATTGTTACATAATTGGAGATTGATTCTTGAAGAAAAGGTTTCTAAAGTTTCTCTTAAAGGAGCAATTAGCTTTACAGATGCAATCAAACATAACATTTGTGCTGTATACTCTCATGATTAAACTATAAAGAGAGTAGTCAGAACTCTTTTCAGTCCATTCAGCAGAATGAATTGTATGCAATCATTCTAGCTCTTACTTATTATCCAGGAGATGTAAATATAATATCTGTTTTGGCCTATTCAGTAGGTGTGGTACAAAGAATTGCCACAGCCCAAATAAAATTTGTAGCCTCCAATGTATATCAGCTCTTTAAGGAACTTCAAGAGCAAGAGAGAAAGCATCCAGGTAAGATTTATATCTTGCATGTCCACCCTCATTGTGGTCTTCCAGGTCCTATTTTTGATGGTAATACAAAGGCAGATAGCCTTCTAACCATGTTGGCCAAAACTCCTTTATTTCAGGAATCCCAAGAATCTCATTCTAAATATCATCAGGCTGCTAGAGCTTTACATTTGCAATTTGGGATAACAAGAGAGGAAGCTAGAAGCATAGTAAAAGCCTGTCCAGCTTGCCTTTCTTTCCATGCTCCTATATGCTCTCCAGGGAAGAACCCTCATGGTTTGAGACCTAGTGAAATTTGGCAAATGGATGTGACCCATTATAAATCTTTTGGTCATCTGTCTTTTATCCATGTCATGGTAGACATCTTTTCAGGATTCACTTTTGCAATACCAGCAGCAAAAGAGACAGCCGGGTGGTCACTGAACTCTTTATACAAGCATTTGCAATTAAGGGTGTGCTACAAGCAATAAAAACAGATAATGGACCTGCATATACTTCTAAGCATTTTGCACACTTTTGTGCACAATATAAGATTTTACACATCATGGGCATACCCTTTAATTCTCAAGGACAGGTAATAGTAGAGAGGAGAAAGAGACATTAAAACGCTCCTCCAAAAACAAAAGAAAGGGGGGAGCCACAGGTAACACTAGAGAACTTCTAAATCAAGCTCTTTATACAATTAACTTCTTGATTTTTGACAAAGATTCACTGGCTCCAGCAGACAGGTTTTATAACCCACAGGAAGGGCAGTGTTCAGTGCAGCAGCTCCACTATCTTTAGATAATCGCCAGGTGATGTGGAAAGATCCAGAAAGTGGTGAATGGAAGGGACCAGATAGATTAACTCAATAAAAAAATGTGTATGTATATACACACACACATATATGTATGTGTGTGTGTGTGTGTGTGTGTGTGTGTGTGTGTGTGTGTGTATGGTTGGAATTGTACAAATTTTACAATTCCTTTGTGGTTTATGGTAGGCTATGAATTGTAACATTCAATTAATATGGTTATTCCCAGTTGGAAATGTCAGATTACAATTAGTGCCATATTTTGCCACTCTCTAATGCATATCTATAATGATATGTATTATATCTCTGTGTTGGTGTCTCATCTACCTGCTAAATTGCAAATTTAATGAAGACTCAGACCATATATATCTAAACTTTGTATATTGGCCAGTGTTTAACATAGTAGTCTTCACATAGTAAATGTTTAATACTTAAAAAAATGACTTTCTTACCAAATAAAATTTTGATTTAGAAAAATAGGAATATTTAGTAAGAGATATTCTTTATGTTTTAACTTAAATGAATGACATTTACTTACAATTTACCAATGTTATTGTATAACCTTATTTATTTGAAATGCCTCCAGAATTTGTGACTAGTATTAGTAGCCTGGCTAGTTTTCTCTCTAATACTCCTAAATAATAAAACTACATGATTGAACAATTTTATTTTAGTGAAATATTTCATGTTTAAAGGGATGGTCTTTGTGAGTATACATTTAGAACATAGGTACATAAATAATTGGTGTTTTCTTAACTAACCACACATTTGTATGCATATCATTATCTATCTATCTATCTATCTATAAGTAAATATGAATGGATTATGAAAACTACCAGTTAAGACAATATCCACATTGATGAGAACATGCATTCATCAATGTGTGTGTGTGTGTGTGTGTGTGTGTGTGTGTGTGTGTGTGTGTGTGTGTGTTATGCCTGTGGCAGAAAACGCTTTGAATCAGAAGATCCAAATTCTAATCTTGAATCTGATATTTAAAACAGTGATTGTGAACAAGTTCTGTACTTTTTTGAGTCTTAATATCTTCATCTTTAAAAATAAAAGTAGTAAGGGCAGGTGGGTGGCTCAATGGATAAAGCACTAACCCTGAAGTCAGGAAAACCTGAGTTCAAATTTCGTCTCAGACACTTATTGCTTCCTAGCTGTGTGACTCTGGGCAAGTCACTTAACCCCAATTGCTTCAGCAAAAAATATAAATAGATAAAGGTAGTAATTCTTGGGCTAACTAAAATACCTTCCTGGATAGTTAGGAATGAGGCACTTTGTAAACCTCTAATAACTTTTTTAAAGGTCACTTGATGAGCATCAATAGCTAAAAGAAACAGACAATTGGAATTTTTTGGCAGCTCCATTAGAATAAATTTTAAAACCATGAAGAAATGGACTGAAAAAAATCCATTAAACCTTAATAAAATGATTTTAATTCCATGTCATGCCATCTTTTTATTAACAACTTTGTGTTCACATGTATTAAGTGTGAATATCAGGATGATTAATTTGAGATACTTGTGATTAGATATTTATAAGAAAAAATGATATGTTGGCTTGCCATCAGTCCTATGGGGTTTTTGATTAAGATATACCAGATGAGAATATGAAAACAAATGTATTCATGCAATTATAAGAGAAGATTATTAAATCACAATATTAAGCAGAGAATTTGACAAATGCATTGGGAAATTTTAGCAGGTTTAGTTGGCTAGTCAGTTTTTTTGAATGACCAAATAGAATACCTCCTGGTGCCAAATGTGGAAAACTGACAAATCTCATCTCTTACTGGAAATGGTTCCTTAAGAAAAGGATGGAGTGTGTTATCAATTCCTCATAGTCTACATGTTAAATAAATTGCCTTTAATTGCATATCACTGATGAAACATCAAGGTGAAAGGTTAAATTTTTTTATTAGATTTTTCCATATAAAAGAAAAGCTTGTTTTTCCATGGTTGCTTGCCACTAATCATAAGGGAGACATAGTGAATTAATATTCATAATACATTGAAACCAAATACAATGTTTTCATATTTTTAGACCAGTGACTTCATCAGTATGGGCATTCTTTTCTCTCTTATGGGCCATAACTCTTCTAGAGTTTTAGCAAGTATTTATTAGGCACCTATTACATGTCAGATACTCTTTTAGGTGCTGGATATAAAGAAAGAAACAATTCCTTTTTACAATCATCTTATAATCTTTTTTTTCCACTGGAATATGTTCCTGTATTCCCTACCTTATTATCTATGGATGGAATTTGAAGGTTCAGCTTTATTTATTTGCATTCTTCAAAGATATTTGTAGCATTTAATTCCATTTAATAAGTTTTATTAAGTTTCTACTATATATAAAATCATTACTCTAGGACAACACCAATATTCATGTGCCATTTTAAAAACAATTAACTTGATCACAGGAGAAAAGAGACAGAATTATTTCCATTCCCCACAAGGGCCAAAGAGAGAGAGCTTTCAGAATATGTACATTTAGGAAAAAAACATTTTCACATTTTTCTTTGCTTGTGTAGGCACCATTCGATATTATCTTCTTGTCAAATCCTTTAATTTCATAGATGAGGAAACCAAATCACAGAGAAATTAAATGATTTATGGAAAGGCCACAAAGATACTAGAAGTCTCATGATTCAAATCCAGGTTCTTTGATTTCAAATCTAGAACTCTTTCTTTGCTTTATTTCTATTTTAATAATTATAAATATCTGCAGTTCTTTAGCATTTATAATATTTACTCCTTTCAGTATTACCATATCTTGATCAATAAGATCATTATATCATTCTTTTTTGATATGTGGGGAAACAGACTCAGAATCAAGTGACATCCTCAGATACATAGAATCCATATTTGCCATTTCCAAGTTCACTATTTTTTCTATTGTACCACTATCAGTAGGAAGACTATTGCTGTCTAAATGCTTCCCCCATGCAGCTGAGTGAATTACCCATTATACCTAATCTTGTATGCTAAAATTGATAGAAAGTCATTTAAATGTCCTATTGATTATATTGACCTCAAGATAAAAAGGATATAACTATCTAAAGTAATTTAAAACAGATTTTCATTTGTTTTTGCTCTTCAGACCTTTGTGATAAACCCCCCTAGAAGCCTAAATAGCTTTATTATTGTCCAGATGTCGCTCTTTATCACTGGGCTCTTTATTTCCTTCTCCTTTCCTTAAACATTTTGAATGGAACAAAAATTAACATGGCTCATTTCCTGAATAAAAATATCCTATTAACTTGCATCATTTCTTTTCCTGCTGGCACCTCTTGCTTTTCTTCTTCTTCCTGAGTCCTTAATAATGTCTTCCCAACTGTGGGAGCAGGCTTTTCTAGTTAACTAAGCAGGCAACAGAAAGATCACTAAAAATAGTTAAATATTTCACCCTTCAAAATAGTAGGACTGATAAAAGGAGAGTCACAGATGGTATGTATGTAACACACACATATATCACAATGCATCTATTTCTCTTAGATAAAAAAGTTAAATGTTTCTATTTTAAAGTCATGAGAAATTTAAAGAACATGATCTATCATTTGTAAAACTGATAGAGCATGATCCTTTGACATTTTTAGATGCTATATGGGCTTTGATTAAAAACAAATCTATCTCTTTAAATTTCTAGTGCCCCCCTCCTTGAAAGACATTTTAACTTTTCTCCTATATGTCTTAAAGAAAAATATTTCAATAAAGGTCCATAGAGAATGAATTTGGGCTCATTAGTGATAGATTTCCTGAATAAATAGCAAAGTCAGAACTCAGGGGACATGGTTTCTAATCCCCTCTCATCATTACTATTCAAAGTTGGAGAAATTTCCTTTGTCCTTGAGAGACAGTTTGATGGAAAGTGTGCTAAATATATTGTCATTGGATTGGGTTTGAATATGGACTGTGCTATACTACTTGTGGGACCTAGGGTAAGTCATTTAATTTCTCTATACCTCCTAAAAGGTGACCTATAAGGCTCCCTCCAGCTCTAGATCTATGACCTTGGCCCTCATTTTCCTTATGTATAAAATGAGCATGTGACTAAGACTAAGATAAAGACTAAGGTCTCTTATTGACTATGAGATTGCTACATTAATTCTGCAAAATAAATTAGCATTCTTCCTATTCAACTTAGACTTTGCTAATTCCATGCAACATTTTAGCAGCATCTTTTAATACATAATGCATATGTACATTCTCTATTCAAGACACATTTTTTTCCTTTTAATTGAACTGTGTCAGTAATCTTCCTTTCCTTTGAATCACCAAATTACACTGCAATTTGTATATCAAGATAAATTCAAAGCACATGGGATACATTTTAAGCAAGGAAAATTCTTGTTCATTGTTTGCAGTGAGAGGACTAATGCTCTGGAAACAGATTGTTTGGGCATTAAACTTCTGTCCTCTCGTTTATATTCAGCAACCTTAACAGTAAATATTTGCCTTGAAAGCTGCTGGAAGCTGTTTTTGCTGAAAAGCTACAAACTTCAACCACCCCATTGGTTGTTATGTGGGTTTTATTAACACACCAAGAACAACATAAACAATAGCAATGAAAACTGCTTCTCTAAAAATATATTTTTGGGAACAAACTTTAATGCCATGCTTTGGGAATGGGAGCTAGCCAAATTATCAAAGTAACAAGAATGTCATTCCTTGCAATGGTCCTATAGTCTCCTTGTTAATGTTAAAGATAATTTGAGCAGACTGATTGGGCTTCTGCTGTCTTCCTACAAGAGATCTCAATAAATGAAAATGCTTGCATATGTAATTATGCATATGACTTGACAACCTTATCATGAAAGCATAGCTCAGTAAAATGTCTGTTCCATCTCAAAGAGAATACATACACTTCTTAAAATGTGTACTTGTCTTAGAAAAACTGGTTGACTAGATCATTGATTCTTAAATTTTTTCCACTCATGATCCTTTTTTGCTTGAGAAATTTTTGCATGATCCAATCTTACATCTGAGCCAAGTGCAAAATGTCTACGTTATGTGTTCAGAATCAAGATTGTAGTGAAGTCATGCTATGCAACATGGGCAAGCATTGTAAGAAACACCTTGGATTGATCATTCATTTGATTTTGAATTAATTTTTGGTTGTTGCATTCAGAAATCTTCTACTATTATCAATTTTCCGTGACTTTCACATTTGGTTACACAATCCTAGTGACTAAGGTATCATACTTTGCAAGGCAAAAGCAGCCAAATAAATAAGATATTTATAAACAATTTAGCACAGTGCCTGGAACATAATAGGTGTTTTGGTGTTCAGGAACTTTAAAATGCTTTTTATAAAAAGCATTTAAAAATCTCTAACAAACTGCATATTTAAAGATGACATATTAAGTAATTTTTAAAGTAAAAAGGAGACAACACAATTTCAAATCTTTATTAATTCTTTTGCTATCAGCAATAATTTTTTTCTATGTGATGATCATGTTAACTTGTAACTCATATGCTACCTTATTTTGATACAAATTTTGGGTTTGACAGCTACAGTGTCATAGATTTAAGCCTGGAAAAGAGAAATTATTTAGTCTAACATCTTCATTTTGCAGATGAAGAATATGAAACCCACTGAAGTTGAATGGCTTGTCTAAGGTTCCATTGCAAAAAAATGAGAGGCAGGATTTGAACTCACTTTCAAAGTCAGGACTTTTGGGGGATGGGAGGTGGAATTTTTCATTTCTCTAGTTCATAGTTCTTACCTGAAAAAGTCTGAGAACTTCACAATTGGACATATTAAAGTTTGTAGTTAACCCTTCCATTCACAAGTAACAGTGGACCAATTCAGAGAAATGAAAGTGACCTAAATGTTATGGGTCTGGTTATTGCTAATGATGGCAGAAGGAGAACTCACCAGAATCAGAGCTTAGGCAAATAACATTATAATTCCATTGCCCCTCAGGATACCTTTAGAACTCAATAAGGGAAAAGAAGTAGTTTCCATATTCTGGAAATCAGACTTTCGTCAGTTAGTTTCAAAGAGTAAGTTAAGAGTTGGTTAGTTGGTTGTTGGCCTTTGTTCTCTAAGAGGACCAACGTGACATCATCATGTTAGAGTCCAGTTACAATATGTCCAACTGTGGCTGATCAGTATGAGTTTGGAATGCTTTGCCACAGGTCAGACACAAATAGTTCCTATGAACATTTGGGATGGATTCTCTAACTGCTCATCTTACGTTTCTTCTGAGCTAATTCATTTCTGCTTTGCTCATAAAGCAAGAAATTTTCTCTGATGAGGGACACCGTACTGGGCTGTTCTATGCCAGTGTCTCCCATGTCATATAATCAATTCTAATGTTATGAAGAGAAACTTGAAAGTGCCTTTGTATAATTTTTTTCTGACCACCTTGCGAACACTCGCCCTGTGTGAAGTCTCCATCATATACTCTTTTTAGCAAGTACACATTTAGCATTTGAACAATGTAACCAGCCCAATGGAATTGCACTCTCTGTAGTAGAACTTGAATGCTTGACAGTTTAGTTCAAGAAAGGACCTTAGTGTCTGGTATCTTATCCTGTCAAATTATCTTTAGAATATTCCTAAAACAATTAAAATGGAAGTGATTCAGTTTCTGTATGGTATCAATATACTGTCCAGGTTTCACAGTCATATAAAATGAGATAAGCACAATGGTTCTGAAAACCTTCAGTTTGGTAGTCAATTTAACAGAAAAAGGTCACCAAGAAATTATTCCAAGAGATAAAATCTTTTTTCTTTCACATCTTATCCATGAATCCTCTATTCAGCTAACCAGAATCTGAATGGAACTTTTTTTTTTCCTCCCAACTTAATACTGTGAAAATAAAACCAATAACAGGGACAAGTAAAAGTAGCTACCTCTGTTAGTAAAAGTCTTGTTGATCAATAGCTATTATCCATAAACAAGCATCTGGGAAACATTGCTGTGATCTAAACAAAAGGAAATAGTTTTCATGTTTCAAAGTATGTCCACCTAATGTCAGTTTCATCACCTATGTCTACCCAACATCTCTGTGGAGTTCAATCAAATAAGCTTTTAGTTGTAAAATCCTCTCATGGTAGATATTATCAACATATTTTTCTTCACAAGTTTGTCTTGCGTTTTCTATCAGATTATACAACATGACAAAAAATTCAGATCATTGCCAGACCCCTATAAGTAGGGCTGATAATTATGGAAATTCACAAATAATGAAGGACACATAAAATGTCACATCAGAGAAGTAATTGGTTATAACACATACTTCTTTTCTCAGGAGATTATATGGAAAGTTTACTTGAGAAGTTTTCTCAAATGGGTCTTTTGCAATTAGTGGAAATTGGAGTCTTGGAAAGAAAGCTGATTCTAGCATCAAATCTGGATTCAAATCCCATGTCTGATACTGCTTGCAAGATTTTTGCAAGACACAGGCTCCCTGAACTCAAGTCCCTATAAAATGAAAGGATTTGACTAAATGGTCTGTAAAATCCCTTCCTCCTCCAGTTCTAGAATTTTCTATAAGGTCTTTGCACTTAGGATCCTGTTCTTCAATGATATGTCATAGTGGGACTTCATGAGCAGATCAAAGTGTTTATAGAGAAAATCCTGGGGCCTCTGATAAATGAAAGAGAGACTAAGCTTTTTCCCCTTCACATTAAATCAAACTCCAATGCATTTGATGCATTTATCTCCTTAAACTTAACCTTTCCTCAGAAGACAATTTTTACTTGTAATCTACACTAAAAAGTATCTACTATAAAGTTGCCAACCAAAATAGAAATGAATTATAATTAACATGTACATAATTTTAGTGAAAAGTATTAGGCATTAAATATTCTTGTACAAAATTTTAATATTAAAGTTGAAGGACTTTCTGTAGAATGACATTTTGGAATTTTAAAGTACATCTTTCAAAAACAAAAAATGTTATGTATTAATAAGTTCAAAGGTACTCTAAAAACTAGAATCTGGATGAGAGGCCATTGATCACATAGCCTTATTGAGGGAGACAAAAACCTTTATCATATAATAGATATGATAGAGAGAAAAGTTAAACTAAAGAGAAAAAGAAGGTATTAATTTGTAAGCATTAATGAAAGGGTTCAAGGCCTGCCATTGTCACCACAGGCAAGTTACTCAATCTCTCAGTGACAAAATGAACTCTCTGAGATTGCAAATTACAATAGTCTGCAAAATACAACAGATTTCCCACACTAATGAAATCACAGATCCAGACCAAAGAAATATATACATAAAATTAAGAAAAAGAATATTGAAGGAAAGGAATCATTGCTAATTCAAGAAGAAATATAAATGGGAAATTGAGATAGGTTTCTAATACTATAGTACTAGAATTTGCATTATATGCAAATATAATAGATAGATTATATGATATCAAACATAGAAAAGATGACCTTTACTACCTTGTGCTTATTGAGAGTTAAATCACATAATAAAATTGGTTTCAGTTCTCTTCAGGTCTTTGGAATGTCTTGCTATAGCTGTAATCATTGTTTAGAAGTGGAATAGAAAAGTAGTTAAACCAATAACCACAGGAGATTAAAGGATAGTCTATTTCAATTAATTAGAGTGGCCATTATTCAGTTAATTACATTATATAAAGTTTAATCAATTTTCAAGTCTAGTGGCAAAAAGACTTTCTTTAATGAGATTGTTTTGGAAAATTTTCATCAAAGATACTCTGAAATCCTGAGTTGTAGAAAGAATTATTGCTAATTTTATTAACAGTTTGGGCTAATTCCAATTTTTATCTTTTAATTTCTTCCTATAGGAAGAAGAATATTTGTAGGTTATTACAGGCCATAACTCTTGTACATAAAACAAAGATTATTACAAGGTGTTAAGTCAGTAGAATTGATGAGACAATGGTTATCTAGTTTAGCATGGTGATTATTAGTTCTCTAGTTTAGTACATGTACTTAGTACTTAATATAGTTCCACAAGAGTCACACCTATGATAATGGAGCCAGAAGAACTGGACGAGATTCATTACATCTTTGGTCAGGCTCTTGGTGGCTCTCCTGGGGGACTGAGAAGCTCAAGGACAGAACCAGAGAAGACAAGCAGACTGGAGGCAGGAGCTCAAGCTCTCTGAGCCAAGGAGAGAGATTCATTCCATCATCCATCTTTGTAGTGGCTGGAGGCTGAAGCACAAGCCTGGGGACTCAGAGATTCATTCACTTCATCTTACACCATCCTGGTTGCTGGCCTCCTGCACTTTCCCCACTGAGACCAAGGCCAGTCTGAAAGGCTCTCCAGAAAGCTGCCCCGTCCCAGGCAAGGAAACTAGATTGTGAAGGAGATAATTAAGGATTTGGACTTTAATACCTGGCTATTCTTGTGGTGGTTTGCTCTACTGAAACGAAGGCTGCTCCAGAGACCTCCAAGAAAACCAAACAAGAACATTACAGTAGGTGATGAGGATTTTAGGGGAACCAGAAGTTCAGCTCTCCAGAGTCAGTTGCTAAAATTTCCAGTGTAAGAATTTGTATCTTGGGAATCAGAAGCTGTCAAAAATAAGGGATTGATTTGATGTTTTATTGATTGTTTATACTTAAGAAATTGATAAGAATGTAATAATAATGAAGGTTAAAATTTTTAGAAAGTGTCATAGGTGCATTCCCTTTTTCCCTTCAGAAGAGCTGATTATTAAGAATATTAAAATACTTAAAAATTTACTAACTACCCTTGAATGCAACCTATCATGAACCATGCATATAAAGTGAATTTATCATGGATTAGTTTCTATAGAGTTGGGTCATTGTTACTTATTTGAAAACTTACTCTTAAAATTGTTATACATAGAAAACAAATTGATGATTTATGCAAAAGGGGTAACAAGAAAATTGTGTTAAAAAGCTTTCATGCCATCCTGTAAAGTAATATTAATTCAAAACATTTTAGGTGAGAATTTTAATCAGAGCTCATCAAGCTAATGACTTTGTTCAAGATCAAAATAAGTAAAGAGAAGTTAACACTATGAAGAAAATCGGTCTAATCCTGATAATTACCACTGGCTAATTATCATGGTGAAGCATCTGAAAAACCATGATAATAATAATACCTGTAGTCAATAGAGCAACAAGGGTCAAATGAGGAGGTAGTCTTTCTTACATATTTACTTTGGAAGTCTTAGAGAACCAGTCAGAGAACTAGAAGACCTCATTTAGATCCTACTCCTGACTTTGACATACACAGGCTATATGACTTTGGACAATTTATTTAACCTCTCAGTGTTCTAGACTGGGCTTTATAAACTTTTTTCAGCTACAAGATCTTTTCACCTGACAAATTTTTATATGATTTCAGGTATATAAGTATATAAAATATATATACAAATCAAACATTTACTGACAATAAATCATAATTTCATGAATCCCCATTCATGATTCCATTTAGGGTCATAAATTACAATTTAAGAACCCTGATATTATAAGTTGCAGTGGACATGCTAGCCAGCATTAATAGAGGAGTTACATGCATGAAGAAAATCATAGATCTGATTCTCCTTCTTTATTGAAAGATTTTAAAGTACAAAATAAATGTTAATAATAAGTCTTTCTAATTACTAAGCTTTTTTTTCCTATTTTCTAAGAGACTAGTCTTTTTCTTTCTTTTTTTTTTTTTTAACAGGACAAAGATTTATTGGCTTACTGAAATTTTTCTACTAGAGGTAAAGAATAAAAAATTTTGGCAAATATTTATATGCTACTTTATGGTTTTCAAAGATTTTTTTAATGTATATGATCTCACTTGACTAATACAACATGATTTTTGTGTTTCTAGCTATATAAGTCATGGACTAATTTTATTGTGAGAAAGAAATATTGTTCAAAAATCTTAAGGCAAATTTATTTGTATTATAGGTATTATAGCAGCAATGTGTTTGCTTATGAAGCAGGAGAGAAAAAATAAGATATTTTCTCTTAAGTAACCATGAGAAGATAAAACAGAAAGTCATTTAGTCTTCTTTATCCCACCCCAGAGGTTCCAAAATATTTTTTTAAGTCAATGAGGTCAAGTGATTATGGGTTCCAGAGTCACTTTATTAATCACTTGCCAATGTCAGGCTCTAGAAGAAAAGTTAATAAAGTTGTTTTCCCTTCTCTGTTCTTGGAGGCAGGGATCTTAGACAGGAAGGATTGGAGATATTGGGATAATAGACATTAATCTCATTAGCATTAGATCATTAGAACTTATCAAATATAGAACTTGCTGAGTGTCATAAAGAAGAATTTCATCTGAGAGGTGAATTGGAAACTTTAGAGGTGCAAGGAACCTTCTTGAAGAAAATAATTTTAGAACTAGAATGTCTTAGAAAAAGAGGCCCATTCAACTATGTATTTACATTTTCAGAGATTCATAGGATTCAGACCTAAAAACAACCTTATATTAACACTATTCTTTTTTTAACAGAAGAACCATTAACAAGATTAATTGTCTTATTCAAAGCTATGAGTTGCAAGTGGTAAAGGAGGAATTTAAACTGATGTCTTCTGCTCTTTCTAATATGCAACATCATATAGAATCATAGATTTAGACTTTTAGAGGCTATTGAGGCCAACTTTCTTCATCTTGCAGAAGATGAAATTGAAGTACACAGGAGTGGAGAGATTTGCCTAGGGTCACACAGCTAGGTACTTGAAACAGAATTTGAACTCAAGACATCTTGACTCTAAACTCAGGTCTATGTACTGATCTATCTAGATGCTTCTTACAGTATCAACAGAAAATTAATTTTGCAGTGAAAAATTTAAAAGTTTATATAACTCAATATCCAAGAAACTAAGAGAATTAATTTCAAGGTGAATACTTAATCTGTGATTTTCATCCATGGAATTTTCAATTCCATTATTAGTTTCACATTCAATTCATAAGATCAGTTCTTTAAGGCTAAACAGAAAATATGAGTAAGGAAAATGATAATGGGAAGTATCACCTAGCAGAGGCTTAGAATACAAGCCAATAGATCTGTATTCTAGTTTCCCTTTTTCTCCTTACTATGACTTCAAGTTATTAACTTTTTCTGGGCTGCTATTTCCTCTCTGAATGAGACAATAAACCTTTTTCTACAATATGTAAAGGGTGATGGTAAGAATAATTAGAAAAAAAGGTATCCAAACATCTGTTATTACAAGGATTTATAAAGATTAAAAGGCCTAGAGTATAAAAAAAATCTAGAAAGTATTATGAAGATTTTTAGCCTCCTCCTATAAGACAATCTTGACACAGAAAATATCAGTGTGTCAGAAAATAAAGAAATTCACCAAAATATTTTTTTAAGTACTGAAGAAAAGACTAAAATGAATCATATACAAACAAGATAGGTTTGGAACTATAAACTGAATTTATTGCATACTTTAAGAAAGCAAGCTGTATATAATAGAGATGCACAATTCTATGTGCAGTACTTTTTTTTCTACATTGTATGTAAAAGTGCTCATTTAGTTGGTGTTTAAGTTCAGAACAGAAAATATGAAAACAAAAAAAAAGCATATCTGTTCTTAGTGGCTTCTTTTATTTATGGGGATTATGCAGTTATTTTAGGAATATTATTAGGCAGCCTTACACAATACTTAGACAGTATTTTAGTCATGATATTATAATAGTTTGTCTTTCTGACCTTCCTAAAACTTGACTAGCCCCTGCTATAATGTCCTGCTAATATATTTTGCACTTTCTTGGAATAGCTTTCTTTTTGTCTCTGTGTCTCTCTGTTTAACTATAGTTTTTTTTTTAACATTTATCTACTTCCAAAGAGAATTTGACAACTTGTTATACTTCATTTTCCTTATTCATTATCTACTTTCAGGATTATAAATGTCTTTTTGGCTTTACCTATCACTTTTAGTGTGAATATAGCAATCATGGACCTGCTCTGTTGCTAAGCAACTAGAGAATGTTTGGTGTTCCCTGTTCAGTATGTGTGGGAAGATTCAGAAAGACCCAAATCAAGAGAGGCAATATTAGGCAATATGGTCATTTTAAGATGACCTATTCTTACTCTTGTGAAACAGCCAGAGATAACTTTTATTTTTCTTCTTTTGAGCTAAAATTTCCCTGGCACTCCTCTCTATAGAGCAGGTTTGTCATGCTAGGACTGTCAGTGGTAGTAGAACAGAAGCTGACAAATAGATATCAGGATCAGAAGAATCAGACAGTAGTGGGAAACACTATTATCAAAAATGGGGATCAAGTCATATAAAGGTAGGAAAGGTACCTAAAGTCAGAGAGGTAAATGACCCCAAATCCAGGCAGATGAACTATTGTTTAATTTGCTATCCATTAGAATATGGTAATATGAATTTGATTCTAAGACAATTTCTAGTTCACTCATGGACTATTCATAATATTTTCTGAAAGGGAAGTGACTAATGCCACGGAATGAGTAGCATAAACATATAGATATAGATAGATAGGAGAGAAAGTGTTGTGTAGTGGAAAGGATTCAGGATTTGAAGTCAAAGGAATTGAGTTTAAATCTTGATTCTTTAATTCTTGGCATATGTAATCTTGAATAACTTATTTATCTCTCCAGGTACATTTACCTCGTCTATAAAATAAAGGGCAGAAGGTCTCAATGACTTCTGATCTTCTTTTCATGTCTGAGACTATGATCCTAAGATTCTATAAATGACTAACTAAAATGACTTAAAGAATGCTAGAAGTTTATAAAAGGTTGTGATCATTCTCCCCTCTGATACAGATTTGCACTTGATTTACAATGTTCCAGGAGTTCTTTTTTCCTTTCTTTTACCTTGCCTCTAGTTTGAATATTAACTTCATGATATGATTAACAAGGTCCTTATCAGGAAATTGTCTAATATGTTGTACTGTCTTTTAATGAGTTTTCTTTTCTTTTTAAAAGTATTTGAATAACTACTGGATGAGAATAAAAATGACCCATCCTTAATGGAATTCTATTCAACAAAGCTTTGACAGAGACCAAGAAATTATTTGACATTTTAGGATTCCTTAGTGTATTTCTTATTTCCTAGGGGTAATAGAGTATTGTGGATAGAGTTCTCAACATGAAATCAAGAAGGCCTTGTTCAAATCCCAACTCCAAAGTCATCTAGCTGGATCATGTACAAGTCAGTTAGTAAATAAACATTTATTAAGTGCCTGCTATTTGCCAGGCACTGTGCTAAAACATGCCACTTAATCTCTAAGTCTCGTTTTCTTATCTGTGAAAAGGGAAAAATAATAATAGTAAATAATTGTATAAACTATGTCATAAAATTGTTGTAAGACAACTAATATGCAAAGTTGATTTCAGCAATTGTTATTTGGACTTGAGGTTCCTTAAGTTAAGTATGTGAAGTGTTACATAGTTAATGTCTACTCTGAATATGAAATGAACATGGCCAATTTTTTCTGGCCATTATGTAGTTAACATTTTAGTCATGCAGTTGGATCAAGAGTAATATGCTTTCTGATTCCAAACAGAAGACAAGATGTGATCAAGAAAGCATTTAATTTATTGTGATATAGATTAGTGAACTATAAAACTTTGTCACAGGATGAAGGGTAAGTTTCTGTACTACATTGTCAACTATCTTTGGTGACAGATCTTTAAAAGTGAATTAGAAAGTTGCACAAATATAGTTTTCTGATGCTCGATTACAGGCCCTCTTCTTTTTGGATGGGCAGGAAAACAGGCAAGTACTAAGTCTTAAAATAAACTCTATTGCATCATAAAACTAAGTACTAAAGTCCAGCCATCAGCAAAAATAAAAATCTCAAGCTGACAAATGTCAGCACTTCTTTTGATTCAATTTATATGGAGGGTCATGGGCAGGAAGAACATGATAAGGACTCTTGGAATGTTTTAACTTAATATCAGGTCTGATGTTAACTGAATACTGAAAGGGCATCTCTGGTCTGCTGCATCTACATAGCCAATGTGCACAGAATTCCATTACTGGAATAAAAATAATGTACTTGAGTTGGATGTAGAAGTGGCATTAAGTGGGAAGGAAGACAAAGAAGAGAGAAGCATATTCCTTATCTTCCTTGGGGAATAGTTGGACAATTCTTTTAGCTACTTTATATTGTAGTTCATTTGTCCATAAACTGGAAATGTTCTGCTGTACTTGGTATCCATTGAAGAGAAAATAATTTATTATAAATAATAAATGATAGAAAAGAACATATTTTCTAGTTAAGAAAACTAGAGAAAAGTCATATTCATATTTCCCTAAGTAATTGTAACCATAGACTCTGAGGGCACAGAGTCTCCCACAGACTTTAGAAGGTGACTAATAAATATTTTTTGACTGATTGATAATGCAATCAATTATATCTGATTGAAGTTTCTATGAAATAAAGTTGGAGATCACACAAAAAGTGATGGGAAGAATGGTGGGGGGTGCAAGTAGGCAGGTATACATTCCAAATGAGGAATTTTGTAAGAAAAGTAATGTGAAGGATATTGTCAAATAAAAATATGTTTGATAAAGAAGACTGGTCTATGACGAATATGAGGGATAACTAATAGCCAACATTCTGTATTCTGACATCCTGTGCTCTTTCAGAAGAATTAGGGAACCACACATGCTGTTTGAACCTCCCATGGTAGACCTTGAAGGAGTCATGGAAAAGAATTGGACAAAGTTATTTAATGGCTAAAAATGGATATTACTAGAGCAAATACATCAGTGAGAGTGTAGAACTTTTGGAATACTAGAATCCTGATTCTGTCAAATATTGGTGATCATTCTTAATATCCTGTATATTCATGTGAGAAGAAAAAAAATTCATGGCTCAGAGCAATTAAATGGTTATTCCTAAGATTTAATACCTAGAAAGCAACAGAGCCAGAATTCAATACTGAAATGAGCCATTTATTTCAATATCAGGAGTACTTAATAATAATTCTCCACTAGAACTTAATATTATGCTATTTCTATAAGTTAAAATCATGAAACAAAATACAGAGTACATTAACCATGGAATAATATACACATAAATTTTTCATGTATCTTCTCTATTACTAAGACACTACTATCCTTCTAGATACCCAAGCTTTGAATTGAATAAAAATTATTTATTTAATTAATTAGATTTTGGGGGGAAGATTTTGATATTATCCTTGACCATATTTATTCTCACTTATCCCACATATCCAATCTGTTTTTAAGACCCAACCTATAATGACATATCATATGTGTGTGTATGTATCTATATAGCTTGTATAGTTTTTATAAACTGATTTATTATTATCTAGTAAGAGTAATTTTTTTAAAAGACTGCTTATCTCATGATTCCTTTTTCATTCTCTTTCACTTCCATTCCAACCCTATATGGAAATTAGGACACTGGAGGCAACTAGGTGGAGAAAAAAATAGAGTGCTAGACTTGGAGTCAGGAAGATCTGAGCTCAAATTAGATGTCAGACATTCACTAATTGTGTGACCCAGGACATAAATATAACCTCTATTTGCCTTGGTTTCCTCATCTGCAATATGGAATAATAATAACACCTATCTGCCAAAATGAGATAATATTTATAAAGAATTTTAGAAACTTTAAAGCACTATATAAAAACTACTTATTATTTTGTTATTATTATTCTGTCTTTATCATTCTATCTTAAAATATTTGATCTTTTTATGAAGGGCAGGAAAGTACAAGATGCCAGGTTGAGCAACATAAATCCTGATGATTCATTTCCTTTCTGGATATATAGAAAAAATTAGGGAAAGATATTTAGATAGAGACACACACAGAGAAATAGGGAGAGAGAGAGAGACAAAGAGACAGAGAGAGATGAAAGGAAGATGGAGAGGGAGAGAGAGAAAAAAAAGAGGGAGAGGGAGAGGGAGAGAGAGAGGGAGAAGGAGAAGAAGGAGAAGAAAAAGAAGAAGAAAAAGAAAGGGAAAGAGGAGGAGAAGGAGAAGATAAGGAGGTAAGGATGTGTTATAAGAGCAATTTGTTAAAATTTTAGATTGAGCATTTACACCTCAGAATTTGGCAAATGCTGCAAATCAGGATTTAAATTATTGTTCTCCCTAGGCTTAGAAAATACCCCAAGTTAATTAATGAAATGCCAGCATACTGCTGGGTATATATTCCATTTAGATCATCAATGACAGGGACCATAATTCTTTCAGTGATCCTTCTTTCAGTGACTTATTCAATGCATTGTACATAGCAACCACATAATAAATATTTAATTTTATGTTTTTTAAGTCCTGTGTCACAATCCTTGACCAAAAACTTTGATAAGGACTTACTCTAAGCAAGATGGTTAAGCAAAGTCTGAATTTGTAATTCTACCACTTATCTTTTTTTGTGAATCTTTTCCTCATTTTGGCATCTTTAAAAATGCCACTGAGATCACTCTGTACTAAAAGAACCAGATGTTGAAACAGATTGTTATTATCATCCTCATCCTCATCAACCTCATCAAACTTTTATCAGCCTTATGAACTTCTACATCAACTTCATAATCATTTTCAATTTACTTCTTGCCTTTGAGTTTCCTTTACGATTTTAAAAACAATTTCATTTACATATTCTTAATTCTCCAAAACAATCCTGTGTAAGGTAGATAGGAATAGTATACTTCAATTTCCTCAAATGATAAAAATGAAAAGTCAGAGTGATTTAGTGGCTTGTCCAAGATCACATAGCTAATAAATATCAATTTCAGGTCTCAGTTCAAAGATTTCTGAGTATGGTTGAACAAAGATTGAATTGGAGTCAGAAGACTTACATTGAATCTTGAACTCTAGCACTTACTGCTTTTGTGACATTGCCCAATAATGTAATTTTGGGGGCTTTAATTTTCATATTTGTAAACTGGAGGACTGAGATTTTAATAGATTATTTCCAAAGTCCTTTAAACTCTAAAGTAGAGCACATTTTGAGAATATTGTAAAGGTTGAACTAAAAGCATTGGTAACTAATTGACTATATAAAAGGTAGTGAGAGTAAAAAAGTTGAGGAGGACACTGAAATTTTGATTGGAGGTCATTTGGAGGTTGATGATGCCATCAAGATCAATAAAGAAAAGGAAGTAGAGCCATAATTGGCAGAGTAAAGGCAGGTCTTGCCTGAGTTCTCTTTCCAAACCCTCAAAATACCTTTAAATAATGACTCTAAGCAAATTCTAGAGTAGCAGAATCTACAAAATGACAGAGTGAGACAATTTTCCATTCCACCACTTATAAGATTAGCAGGAGAGGTCTGAAGCAAGGATAAAAGTGGATGTGCAATCCAGTGCAGACCATGCCAGCACAGAGCACCCCCAGAAAACCAAGAGTAAGTCTCAGGTTGAGTGAATTAGTGGCAGCAGTGGCAGTTTCTAGAACTCTCAACCTTCAAGGGAAGAAATGTATATTTAATGAAATAGAGAACTTTCAAGCACTCTTGCTGAAAAGACCAGAGATGAATAGTTAATTTGACTTTCAAATACAAGACTCAAGAGAAGAATTAAAAAGGTAAATAGGAAAGAAAAATCATAAGGGACTTAAGGTTGAACTGTTTACATGGGAAGATGTTACTTGTAATTCATAAGAACTCTTTCATTATTAGGGCAATTAGAAGGAGGATATATAAGCAGAGGGCACAGGTGTGAATTGAATATGAAGGGATAATATCTAAAAAACAAAATTAAGGGATGAGAGAGGAAGCATTGGCAGAAAGGAAAATAGAGAGGTAAAATGGAATAAATTATCTCACACAAAAGAGACAAATGGGAAGAAGGTAAAGAGCAGTGAGTGAAATCTTACTCTCATCAGAATTGGTTCAAACAAAGAATAACATGAACATTCAGTTAGGTATAGAAATCTGTCTTAGAGGAAAATAGAAAGGGAAAAGGATAAAGGAATGGAGGGAAGTGATAGAAAGGAAGGCAAATTGGGGAGATGATGGGAAGATTAGGGAGATGGTAGTCAGAGGCAAAACAGTTGAGGAGGAACAGGGTAAAAGAAGAGAGAATAGAATAAATAAATGGTAGGAAATGTAATTAGGAACAGTAATCACAAAAAAATTGCAGGGAGTTTCTTTGCTAAAAGCCTCATTTCTCAAACATATAGAAAACTAAATTAAATTTATAAAAAATAAAGTAAGAACCCTTCATCAATTGATAAATGATCAAAGATAATGGAGTTTTCATATGAAATAATCAAAGCTAATTATAACCATATTTTTTAAAAAAGCTCCAACTCACTTTTGATTGGAGAAATGCAAATTAAAACAGCTCCAAAGTACTATCTCACAACTACTATATTGACTAATAGGACAGAAATGAAAAATGACAAATGATGGAAGAATGTGAGAAAAAAGAGACCTTGATACATTGTTTGTGGAGCTGTGAAGGTCTATTCTTTGCACAGCTATTAAATTGAGGTTCCAAAAGTACTGTCCTCAAGACACTTAAGTGGCTTCTTCTTGCCTTCAGGATAAATAAAGAATTCCTTTTTTGCTATCGAAAGTCCTATTCAATCTCATTTTAGTTATAGTGTTCCAGGAACACTTATGTTGTTGTTGTTTTTGAGTTTTGTTCAACTCTTCAAAATCCCATTTAGGGTTTTCTTGGTAAAGATACTGGAATGGTTTGTCATTTCTTTCTCCAGCTTATTTTACAAATGAGGAAACTGAGATAAACAGGATTAAATGATTGGTCCAGGATCACAGTGTTAGTGAGTTTGAGATTAGATCTGAACTTGGGTTTTCCTTATTATAGGCCCAACACATTATCCACTAAACCACCTAGCTATCTCCAATGTTGCCATTCTGTGTTGCAGCCCAACTGGCATGTTTGCTGTTCCCCATATAAAGCACTGTATCACCTGTCTTTATGCCTTTGCAGAGGCTGCCCTTCATTCCTGCAATATATTATCTCTCTTTTACTTTCTCTTATTTTCAAAAGTCTGTTCATGCCTTCTTCTATAGGAAAAGTAACCTGATACTCTCAGTTGCTGGTGTGTTCCCAGTTATTTTGTACATATTGTGTATATACTTTTCTATGTACACATTATTTTATCTCCTTATTCCCTTCCTCTAATCCCAGGGAAAAAAGGAATGAAAGAAGGGTATTTTAATTTTTTCTCTTTGTATTTTTAGTGACTATCTCACTATTTGCCACATAATAGGTTCTTTAATAAATGTTTGTTCAGTGAATGAATAAATGAATGTCTTTTGAATTATCATCCATGTTGAAGTTTCTTTACTAATATTTGTTATACTAGTATCCTTTACCAATATCTGATTATATTAACTGTTAGAAATAAAAATAAATAAATAAATGACTGAATCAAATTCAGGGGTCCGGTACAATTTGAATTCTTTCCCACTGGTCTAGAACCAAGTCCCTTTAATCACAAGAGGTCCATTTTCTCTAGGATAAACCACATTAAATTGTTAAAAGTTACTTATACCATACTTCAGAAAGTTCCTAAGAGGCCTCAAATCTCACAAAGTATTAGAAAGCTGCAGGTTTATTTATTTATTTTTTTCTTCTCACAGGGAATGACTTGCTTCTAGCTAGAGATATGCTAAGCCATTTGAAAATCATTTAATTTGGTATTCCTTGCTCAGTCAGCTCCTCATGTGAAAGCGATACACACAATGGCTGCCACATAAGGAAAAATTTTGAAGATGTCTTATTGTAGATATAATGAGTGCTTGACCTTGCCTGTTTTAAACAGAATATTTTAGAATCTTCCTTCAATAAAAAATCATTTAATGTTAGGAATTCAAATGACTTTGAAACATTTTGGGTTATCCAAAATATTGTTGGAATTTGTTATTTTGTAGAGTCATAATGATGTGGTGCTAGTGGTAGAAAATTGGGGTGGAGAATTCCCTCTGGTCAGAGATGCAGGTCCAATGTGAAAGAATTCACAAACCCAAAATCAGAATGGCAGAAAAGGAAAATTTATTGGCACTGAGAAGCCAGCTTTGCTAGGAAGACAAACTTCTAAGTGGCAAGATGTAGAGGGCTGAAACTTTGAATAGGTGTACTTGAATCAGAAAATGGAGCACTTAAGGCTAATTACCTATTCAGTATAAGACAATAACTATATTAGCATATGTTTGGATAAATAGCTCTTCTCACAGTTGATGCTAGCTGAATGTTTGGTGTTGAATCTTAGGCAAGGGTTAGAGGGAGGAGGGATAGAGGCCAGAGGCACTTTACAACAGGATGAGGAGGAGAAAAGTTGGTGACTTTGGACTCCAGAATCCAGGATACATCATTGGGAAGCCTCGTGGTAGTTTGTCCATCTCCTTCACTTCTCCCCCTAAAGACCAAGGACTTTTACTTATCCTGATTCTGGCTGACCTTGAGGCCTCCAGGGAGCTAGCCTGGACTTCACATTTTGGTGACCAGCATGTGAGCCAAGGACCATAATTTCACTGAAAAATTCCCTGTGATTAGGCAATAGAGTGATTATTTTAAGAGATGAACAGGGAACTTTGTTAAGAGCTAGACTAGTAAGTCTCATTTTTTAGATGAAAAGATTCTCCCCCACCCCCACCCCCACACCCAATCCCACCCTGGGAAAGATCTACAGGAAGCATACTCAGACTAATAAAGAGACAAGGTTTCATTGTAACTTGGGAGCAGATTGATGGACTCGTGGATACATTAGAATCGATATCCCCTTGGTTCATTAAGGAAGAAGAAATAGAGGCAGATAATTGGAAACTAGTAGGAGATCAATGATGTGAATATTACAATGATAAAGGTTCTGATTCAATATCTAAGGAAACATTCTCTCTATATATATATATATATATATATAAAACCTAATACAATTGGCCTTAAAGAATCCTGCAAGTTCTAGAAAAAAGAAAAGTTTTAAGAACAGCCAGATGAGGAAATGTGAGGAGAAAGAGGAAGAGAAGGGAGAGGTTAATGAAAATCTCACTGGAGCACATGGGGAGTTAAGTGAACTAAAAGAATGTGATTTTTACTCTCATAGCCCAGCTTCAACTCCACCTACACCCAAGCGGTTCTTGACCCTCCCCCATCAACATCACCTTACTGGTGGAGGGAGGAGGAGAAGTGGTAGGGGCAGTGATACTACCAGCACCTCCCCCAGCAATCACCCTCTCTTATGACTCAATTACAAAAGGCACTTAAAGCCAAAGAGGAAAGGCAGTATACAGCTGATATGAGAATAGAAATGTATCCTGTGATTGAACAGCTTGACTCTTCAGGTCAAGAAAGGAGAAGATACACTCCTTTTAATCTAGAAATCATCAAAGATCTGAAAAAGGTTTGCACTCTTGATGGGGCTACATCAACTTATGTTAAGATTTTATTACAGAATTTGGCTTATGAAATTTAACTCCCAGTGACTACAAATCTACAGCAAGGATATGCTTAGAACCTGGACAAAACTTGTTGTGGCTTTCTGAATATAGTGAAATTTGTAGGATACAAGCCCAACGAAATTGGCAAACTGGAGTTAATACTCCAATCACCTGTAACCAACTAACAGGTGTAGGTTCCTATGCAGATACTTCAGCACAGATTAATTACCCCAGAGAAGCATATGAGCAAATTGCTGTTGCTGCTATCAAAGTATGGGGTTTTCTCCCAGGTAAACAGGACAGAGGAGAGGCCTTTACAGAAAATAGCACAAGGACAAAATGAACAGTTTGCTGACATCTGCAGATATCTGTCAAACAGACTATTGGTGAAAATGTAGCAACAGAAATATGATAAGGCAACTTGCTAAAGAAATTGCTAATAAGGTTTGTAAAAGAATGATACTAGGGCTACACAAGGATGTTCCTTCAGAGGAGATTATAAGACACTGTGCCACAATGGGCACAAATACCTTTTATAGCCAGGCTATGAAGCAGATTTCCCAAGATCTGAACATGGGAAAACAGAGTCCCTTTTGGCATGGGACTTCCAGAGAGACTCTTCAATGCTTTCAATATGGTAATGTAGGGCATCTGAAAGCTCAATGTTGGCATACAGAGAGAGTGAGGGAACAGGGTGGGAGAAGAAGAACAAAAACCCCATGTCCAAAATGCAACAGAGGCTTCCATTGGGCATCTGAATGTAGACTGATTCAGGGAAATGGGATGGGGGTCCAGCCCCAGGGCCCAAGGCAAAAAATACTTGGGGCACGATGGCAGCCAATGCTACACCCAGAGAGTCTTTAGAAGTTCAATACCCAGACATGACTAATCAGATAAGAAGCAATCTGGTGGAGAAAGGGATTATATAATCAATCAGTCAGCAAGCAATCAGATGGGAGAAAGGGGTTACAATTGGGGAGAACAGAATTGTATGCAGCTGGGGCTACTGAGATACCCCTTATAGAGGTGAAATCTGTTTCTCTCCAGCCTATGGATCCCTTGCCTCCAGGCACAGTAGGCTTAACCATTTCATCTCCTGAGGGTACTTACTAAACAGTGTTCATCCATACACTAATGTGGGAAACTGGGGAATGTGTAGATAATATCCCAGTCACTAATACACTAATACAGGATCAATAGCAGCTGAAGTTAGTGCTACCACTTTGAAATGGACATTTGAAGGCAAAACAAGAGTTTTTACTCCTTTTATAATTGAAAAAAATTCCCATCAATCTGTGGGGAAGAGACATCTTACAACAGTTAGGATTACAAATGAATACTTCGGTTTAATAGGCAGGACTGCTGTTGAAGGCCAATCAACACTCTCACTTATTACTATTCAATGGAAAACTGATACATCAGTGTGGATAGAACAGTAGCCCTTGACTATTGATGAAATTCAGGCCTTATTAGATATAGTACAAGAGCAACTTGACCAAAGGCACTTACAACCTCTAAGTCCTTGGAATTCCCCTGTATTTGTTGTAAGAAAGAAATCTGGAAAATGGAGGATGTTGAGTGATTTAAGAAAAATAAATGAACAGATGGAAACTATGGGAACTCTTCAGCCTGGACTTCCATCTCCTATTCAATTGCCTAGAGAATGGCCTCTTTGGGTTATAGACATTAAGGACTGTTTCTATTCTATCGCTCTAGATAAGGAGGATATGAAAAGATTTGCCTTTTCAGTGCCCAGCATTAACTTAGTTGAGCATTATAAAAGATATGAATGGACAGTTTTGCCACAGGGAATGAAAAATAGCCCTAATATATATCAAATGTATGTTGCTACTACTTTTACTCCAGTAAGAAAAGCATTTCCAAAAGTAATGTTATTAAATTACATGGATGATATATTGGGAGTGCACTTGAGGAACAAATGTTAGAAGCATGTCTACAAAAGACCATAGAAATACTAAGGAATTACAAATTGCATATAGCTACAGAAAAATTCAAAGACATGCTCCTTTTCAATATTTAGGTGCTTACAGTACAAAATCTTTCCTTAAGAACAGAGAAACTAAACAACTTAAATGACTTTCAGAAATTGATAGGAGATATTCAATGTATGCTTTCAGTGCTGGACTTAACTACCTATCAATTGCAACCATTATATACCATTTTAGAGAGAGACAGTGCTTTAAACTCACCATGCCAGTTTACAAAAGAAGCTCAAGAGACTTTGAAAGAAGTTGAACTGGCTTTATCCAATGTGGTTGAAAGAGTCACTCAAAAACCCTTGGAAATATCAACTTTTTTTACAAAAGAAGCACCCACAGCAGTCTTTAATCAAGGAGACTGTGTGATAGAGTGGGTGAACCTCCCAGCAAAATCAGAACAAAACCTTATTCCTTACCCAGTGCTTGTGGCTAGAATTTTATTAAAGGCCATTAAGCAAGCAGTACTATTATCTGGGATAAGACCTGACAAGATATACACATTTTGTACCAATGCACAAATTAATGTATGCTGTGAAACCATCCCAGAGTGGCAAATTTTATTAGCCACGGCTCCAAATTTTACACACAGGTCTCCTGAATATTACAAAATTGGCAATGGATTCTTGAAGAAAATGTTTCCGGGGGGCGGAGCCAAGATGGCGGAGAAGAAACACACGACTCAGTGAACGTCCTCACTCCCTCACAACCAATTAGATAAATTAAGTCTCAGAATTAGCTCAGGACTGATAGATACCACAAGGACTGGAAGCACGACTTACCAGCTGAAGAGAATCTGGAGTTTCAACAGGAAAGGTCAGTTCTCAGGGGAGGAATAAGAAAGACCAGCACAGACGGTGGGGTAGGGGCACACTGCGCCCATTGCGCTGGGAGGGGTTCTGGGATCAGAGAAGCCACTGAGGTAAAGGAATCTGGCACAGGCTGTTAGCTCTTCTCTGCTAATTATTTAGCAGTTCAGAAGAGAAAGCCAAAATATTTTAAAACTCAGATTAGATTCCCCCCCCCCCACCCTGGGGGTGACTCAGGCACAGATCTCGGCACCAGGGGGTGTGGCCTCAGCTACCTCCTGAGAATAGTTAAGAGACTGACAAGTGGGTGGATACGGCCCAAGGCAACACACACTGCCTAGTTTAGCTGGAGGGAGTGGAACTCAGCTCCAGGAAGTCCCAGAGAAGCGGAACCTTTGAACTAGGGACCGCGGTTTCTGGCAGACACTTCCAGTTTGAGCGCAGGGGCTTCTCACGTCACCTGCTGCAAACACCCACTCCCCACCCGGACACATAGCCTGGGCTTCCTGCAGTCTTCACTATTCTACGCCCTCGAAGCACAATAGTGCTAATCACCTCTGGGGCGCTTCCAGGGAGGGGGTGGGGAACTCTCTCCCAGAGCTCTATCTTAGCTAAGGCCCAGGAGCCGCTGCATCCATCCGGTCTGGGAGGAAGCTGGTAAAGAAGTAAATAATTTCCTACCCCAGGGTCAGACCCCAAAAGATTTTTTTTAAGTATGAGCAAAAAAGCTAGAAAAACTATAGATTCCTTCTATACAGAGAAAGAGCGGGTATCCAACCCCGAGGAAGTTAACAGCAAAGATTCAGAAGATAACAACCTAAAGGGGAACGATTCCTGCCCCCCATCACATAACTCTCTCCTAGAAGAAGCTCTTAAAAAATTGAGGGAGATCGAAGAAAAATGGGGAAAGGAAAGGGAAGTTATGATAGAGAATAACAACGTCCTGAAATTGGAGTTGGAAAAAATAAAGAATTCACAGGAGATGCAGGGAAACAAAATTAGTGAATTAGAAAAGGTTAAAAAAACACAGGAAAGTAGGATTTCTGAATTGGAAAAGATAAAAAAGTCTCAAGAAAATAGAATTTCTGAATTGGAAAAAGAAAATAATTCTCAAAAAAAAAAAATTAGGGAAATGGAAAAAAATTCAATAGAGCAAAATAACTCATTTAAAAACGAAATTGGGCATTTACAAAAAGAACTAAAAACTGTGAAAGAAGAAAATAACTCCTTAAAAGTCAGGATGGAACAAATAGAAATGAATGATTCACAGAGAACCCAAGAATCAGTCAAACAAAACAAAAAAAATGAGAAGCTGGAGAACAACGTCAAATACTTACTGGGAAAATCTATAGACCTGGAAAATAGATCTAGGAGAGATAATCTGCGGATTATTGGACTTCCAGAGGACTATGACCAAAAGAAGAGCCTAGATTCTATTTTACAGGAAATTATCAAAGAGAACTGTCCAGAGATAATAGAAACAGAAGGGAAAGTAGATGTGGAAAGAATTCATCGAACTCCTTCTGAAATAGACCCTAAAAAAAGAACACCACGGAATATTGTGGCTAAGCTGCAGAATTACCACACAAAGGAGAAAATCCTGCAAGCAGCTAGAAAAAAACAATTTAAATACCAAGGTGCCACAATAAGGGTCACCCAAGATCTGGCTGCCTCCACATTAAAAGATAGAAGGGCCTGGAACCTGATATTCCGAAAGGCAAAAGATCAAGGACTGCAACCAAGAATGAACTACCCAGCTAAGTTTAGCATCTTTTTCCATGGAAGAAGATGGTCATTCAATGAAACAGAGGAATTCTATATGTTTCTAAGAAAAAAACCAGACTTAAACAAAAAATTTGATCTACATCCACAAGACTGAAGAGAAACAGAAAAAGGTACACAGAACCCTTGAGAACTGTAACTCTGTTGTGGGTATATAAAAAATACTCAAGGATAATTTGATTTTACTGATATAAAAGAAAAAAAGGGGGGTGTAGTAAAGGGAAGGAGGTCGGTTCAGAAAAAGGGGAAGGAGTGATAAAAAGAGGGAAACTACATCCCAGGAAGAGACATAGAAAATACACCATATCTGAGGGAACTTAGTGAGGGGGAGAATCATTGTGTGAATCTTACTCTCATCAGAAGAGGCTCAAAGAGTAAATAATTAACATATTTGTTTTTCAGAGAATTTTCTCTCACCTCATTAAAAGGGGGGAGAGGAAAAGGGAAAAGGAAAAGGAGAATAAGTGAAGGGACTTGGAGGGAGGGGGGAGGGATCCAAAAAAAAAAAAGAGGGAGGGTTGTGCGGCACAAGGGGGGTCTGTAAATTAAATATCGGGGAGGGGGATCAGGGGGGTCAAGGGAAAAAAGCATAAGCTGGGGATAATACGATGGCAGGAAATACAGAATTAGTAATTTTAACTGTAAATGTAAATGGGATGAACGATCCCATCAAACGGAGACGGATAGTAGATTGGATCAAAAAGCAGAACCCTACAATATGTTGCCTACAGGAAACACACTTAAAGCAGGGAGATACATACAGAGTAAAGGTAAAAGGTTGGAACAGAGCCTATTATGCTTCAGGTAAAGCCAAAAAAGCAGGGGTAGCTATCCTTATCTCAGATCAAGCAAAAGCAGAAGTAGATCTTGTTAAAAAAGATAAGGAAGGAAACTATATCCTGCTGAAAGGTAGCATAAATAATGAAGCCATATCAATACTAAACATATATGCACCAAGTGGTATAGCATCTAACTTTCTAAAGGAAAAGTTAGGAGAACTGCAAGAAGAAATAGACAGTAAAACTATAATAGTGGGAGATCTCAACCTTGCACTCTCAGATTTAGACAAATCAAACCACAAAACAAACAAGAAAGAAATTAAAAAAGTAAATAGAACATTAGAAAAACTAGGTATGATAGACCTTTGGAGAAAACTGAATGGCAATAGGAAGGAATATACTTTCTTCTCAGCAGTTCATGGATCCTATACAAAAATTGACCATATACTAGGACATAAAGATCTCAAAATTAAATGTAGGAAGGCAGAAATAATAAATGCCTTCTTCTCAGATCACAATGCAATAAAAGCTACATTCAGTAAAAAGTTAGGGGTAAATAGACCAAAAAGTAATTGGAAACTGAATAATCTCATCTTAAAGAATGACTGGGTGAAAGAGCAAATTATAGAAACAATTAATAATTTCACCCAAGATAATGATAATGATGAGACATCATATCAAAATCTTTGGGATGCAGCTAAAGCAGTAATAAGGGGAAATTTTATATCTTTAGAGGCTTATTTGAAGAAAATTGAGAAAGAGAAGATTAACGAATTGGGCTTACAACTTAAAAGGCTAGAAAAAGACCAAATTATAAACCCCCAACCAAAAATTAAACTCGAAATACAAAAATTAAAAGGAGAAATCAATAAAATTGAAAGTAAAAAAACTATTGAATTAATAAATAAAACCAAGAGTTGGTTTTATGAAAAAGCCAATAAAATAGATAAACCTTTGGTAAATTTGATCAAAAAAAAGAAAGAGGAAAATCAAATTGATAGTCTTACAAATGAAAAGGGTGATCTTTCCACCAATGAAGAGGAAATTAGAGAAATAATAAGGAGTTACTTTGCCCAACTTTATGCCAATAAATTTGATAACTTAAGTGAAATGGATGACTTCCTCCAAAAATATAGGCTCCCTAGATTAACAGAGGAGGAGATAAATTGCTTAAATAGTCCCATTTCAGAAAAAGAAATAGAACAAGCTATTAATCAACTCCCCAGGAAAAAATCCCCAGGGCCAGATGGATTCACATGTGAATTCTACCAAACATTTAAAGAACAATTAGCCCCAATGTTATATAAATTATTTGAAAAAATAGGGGATGAAGGAGTCCTACCAAACTCCTTTTATGACACAGACATGGTACTGATACCTAAACCTGGTAGATCGAAAACTGAGAAAGAAAATTATAGACCAATCTCCTTAATGAATATTGATGCTAAAATCTTAAATAAGATATTAGCAAAAAGACTTCAGAAAATCATCTCCAAGATAATACACTATGATCAAGTAGGATTTATTCCAGGAATGCAGGGCTGGTTTAATATTAGGAAAACTATTAATATAATTGACCATATTAATAATCAAATTAATAAGAACCATATGATCATCTCAATAGATGCAGAAAAAGCATTTGACAAAATCCAACATCCATTCCTACTAAAAACTCTTGAGAGTATAGGAATAAATGGATTATTCCTTAGAATAATCAGGAGTATATATTTAAGACCGTCAGTAAGCATAATATGCAATAGAAATAAACTGCAACCTTTCCCAGTAAGATCAGGAGTGAAACAAGGTTGCCCACTATCACCATTACTATTCAATATAGTACTAGAAACGCTAGCCTCGGCAATAAGAGCCGAGAAAGAGATTCAAGGAATTAGAGTAGGAAATGAGGAAATTAAACTATCACTTTTTGCAGATGACATGATGGTATACTTAGAGAACCCCAAAGACTCTGCTAAAAAGCTACTAGAAATAATTCAAAATTTCAGCAAAGTGGCAGGATACAAAATAAATCCACATAAATCCTCGGCATTTTTATATATCACTAACAAAATGCAACAGCAAGAGATACAAAGAGAAATTCCATTCCAAACAAATGTTGAGAGTATAAAATATTTGGGAATCCATCTACCAAAGAAAAGTCAGGAATTATATGAGAAAAATTACAAAACACTTGCCACAAAAATAAAATCAGATTTAAATAATTGGAAAGACATTCAATGCTCTTGGATAGGCCGAGCGAATATAATAAAGATGACAATACTCCCCAAACTACTCTATTTATTTAGTGCTATACCAATCAGACTCCCAAGAAACTATTTCAATGACCTAGAAAAAATAACAACAAAATTCATATGGAAGAATAAAAGGTCGAGAATTACAAGGGAACTAATGAAAAAAAACTCAGAGGAAGGTGGTCTAAGTGTACCTGATCTAAAGCTATATTATATAGCAGCAGTCACCAAAACCATTTGGTATTGGCTAAGAAATAGACCGGTAGATCAGTGGAACAGATTAGATACAAAGGACAAAAAAGGGTACAGCAACCTAATCTTTGACAAACCCAAAGATTCCAACATTAGGGATAAAAATTCATTATTCGGAAAAAACTGTTGGGAAAACTGGAAATTAATATGGCAGAAATTAGATATGGATCCACACTTAACACCATATACCAAGATAAGATCAAAATGGGTCCATGATTTAGGCATAAAGAGGGAGATAATAAATAGATTAGAGGAACAGAGGATAATCTACCTCTCAGACTTGTGGAGGAGGAAGGAATTTATGACCAGAGGAGAACTAGAGATCATTATTGATCACAAAATAGAAGATTTTGATTACATCAATCTAAAAAGTTTCTGTACAAATAATACTAATGCAAACAAGATTAGAAGGGAAGTAACAAATTGGGAAAATATTTTTAAAAACAAAGGTTCTGACAAAGGTCTCATTTCCAAAATATATAGAGAACTGACCCTAATTTATAAGAAACCGAACCATTCTCCAATTGATAAATGGTCAAAGGATATGAACAGACAATTCTCAGAGGAAGAAATTGAAACTATATCCACTCACATGAAAGAGTGTTCCAAATCACTACTGATCAGAGAAATGCAAATTAAGACCACTCTGAGATACCACTACACACCTGTCAGATTGGCTAAGATGACAGGAACAAATAATGATAAATGTTGGAGGGGATGTGGGGAAATTGGGACACTAATACATTGCTGGTGGAGTTGTGAAAGAATCCAGCCATTCTGGAGAGCAATCTGGAATTATGCCCAAAAAGTTATCAAACTGTGCATACCCTTTGACCCAGCAGCGCTACTACTGGGATTATATCCCAAAGAAATACTAAAGAGCGGAAAGAAACATATATGTGCCAAAATGTTTGTGGCAGCTCTTTTTGTTGTAGCTAGAAACTGGAAGATGAATGGATGTCCATCAGTTGGAGAATGGTTGGGTAAATTGTGGTATATGAAGGTTATGGAATATTATTGCTCTGTAAGAAATGACCAGCAGGAGGAATACAGAGAGGGTTGGAGAGACTTAAATCAACTGATGCTGAGTGAAATGAGCAGAACCAGAAGATCACTGTATACTTCAACAACAATACTGTATGAGGATGTATTCTGATGGAAGTGGAAATCTTCAACATAAAGAAGATCCAACTCACTTCCAGTTGATCAATGATGGACAGAAATAACTATACCCAGAGAAGGAACACTGGGAAGCGAATGTAAATTGTTAGCACTAATATCTGTCTGCCTAGGTTGCATGTACCTTCGGATTCTAATGTTTATTGTGCAACAAGAAAATGATATTCACACACATGTATTGTACTTAGATTATATTGTAACACATGTAAAATGTATGGTATTGCCTGTCGTCGGGGGGAGGGAATAGAGGGAGGGGGGGCAATTTGGAAAAATGAATACAAGGGATAATATTATAAAATATATATATAATAAAAATAAAAAAAAAAACTGAAAAAAAAAAAAAAGAAAAAAAAAAAAGAAAATGTTTCCAAAATTCCTCTTAAAGGACCAACTATCTTTACAGATGCATCCAAACATAATATTTGTGCTGTATACTCTTGTGACTTAAGTATAAAGTAGTCAGAACTCCTTTCCACTCAGTAGAATGAATTGTATGTAATCATTCTAGTTCTTACTTATCATCTAGGAGATGTAAATATAATATCTGTTTTGACCTGTTCAGTAGGTGTGGTACAAAGAATTGCCACAGCCCAAATAAAATTTTGTAGCCTCTAATATATATCAGCTCTTTAAGGAACTTCAAGAGCAAGTGAGAAAGCATCCGAGTAAGATTTATATCTTGCGTGTCCTTCTTATAGTGGACTTCCAGGTCCCATTTTTGATGGTAATTCAAAGGCAGATAGCCTTCTAACTATGTTGGCCAAAGCTCCTTTATTTCAGGAAGCCCAAGAATCTCATTCTAAATATCATCAGGCTGCTAGAGCTTTACATTTGCAATTTGGGATAACAAAAGAGGAAGCTAGGAGCACAATAAAAGCCTGTCCAGCTTGCCTTCCTTTCCATCCTCCTACGCTCCCTCCATGGAAGAACCCTTGTGTTTTGAGATCTAATGAAATTTAGCAAATGGATGAGACCCATTATAAATCTTTTGGTCATCTGTCTTTTACCCATGCTGTAGTAGACACCTTTTCAGGATTCACTTTTGCAATACCAGCAGCAAAAGAAATAGCCTAAGTAGTCACTGAATTCCTTATACAAGCTTTTGTAATTATGGGTATCACAAGCAATAAAAACAGACAATGGACCTGCATATACTTCTAAACATTTTACACACCACTGGCATACCCTTTAATCCTCAAAGACAGATAATAGTAGAGAGGAGAAACAGAGACATTAAGACACTCCTCCAAAAAAAAAATGGGAGCTACAGATAACCCTAGAGAACTTCTAAAAATAGCTGTTTATACTATTAACTTCTTGATTTTTGACAAAGATGCACTGGCTCTAGCACTCAAGTTTTGTAACCCACAGGAAGGGCAATGTTCAGTGCAGCAGCTCCACTATTTTTAGATAATCGCCAGGTGATGTGGAGAGATCCAGAAAGTAGTGAATGGAAGGGACCAGATAAGTTAACTGCTTGGGGGAGAGGATTTGCTTGTATCTCTATAGATGGAGAAGGAGTCAAATGGGTGCCAATGAGTTGTATTCACCTTGTCCATCAGACAGAGACAGAGCAGACTCTTGAAACCAAGGAGAAGACCCAAGAAACATTGGGTGGTCCATCGCTGATTGTGCCCAGCTCTGAAAGAGCATAGCAGTTATAGCCATTGACTCATGGACATTAAAAATTGTTAATGAGACTGATCCAGGACTTCAAAATCCTCAGGAATCATTGAATTCTCTGAGACATGATAAGATTATTGTAAGACTTGAAAACCTTCAGGAATCATTGGATTCTCTGAGATATGATAAGATTATTGTAGGACTTGAATGCCCTCAGGAATTATTGGATTTTCTGAGAAATGATAAAACTGTTGCAGGACTTCAAAATCTGCAAGAACCATTGCATTCCCTAATACATAAAAAAACTGTTGCAGTACTTCAAAAACTTTCAGGGATCATGAGACATGGAGTAATGGACAATAGATTGGTTTTCTATGTCTCTTGGCTGCCTAAAGAGGCGTATGTGTGATTGTTGTTTTCCTACCCTCCTTCTAGGACTTTGGAAAATCTTTTACAATACCATGCTGATTTATATTGTTTGTCATCTCACCGCTTGTATGTACTATTCATGTTTGTTACATCACATTGAGCCTGTACCGGTTGTGGGGAAAGTCATTGCTGCTAGCCTGTGCTTTATTGCTATGTGCTTGTGTAATACCTCCCATGCTGTGGGTTTGTGTATACTTGGTTCTAGTAAGACCCTTCAGCTCAGAAACCTGCTAACAATATCTGGCTTGACTCCCCACTTCCCTTTGGTGTTTTTCTCTCTTCCTGAAAGAAGGGCATGGGAGGGCATGATAATTTCCCTTTTAGTGCTTTCACTTCCCTTCCTTAGAAGTTGGGGGGCATGATCACCTCCTTTTGGGGGTTTTCAACTCCCAGAGAAGTCAGGGAGGGGATGACCACCTGTGTTCTAAAAACAAAAGAAAGCAGAAGATGTAGAGGGCTCAAACTTTGAATAGGTGCACTTGAATAGGACAACTGAGCTATCTATTATCTAAATGCCCAGAATAGAGAGGTAAAATGTTTTGTTTGAAGAATAGCAAGGAGACTAATGACATTGGACTTCAGAGAACATGGAAGGGAGTAAGGTATAATAAAAGACTGGAAATTGAAGATGAGGCCAGATTAAAGAGAACTTTGAACATCAGAGAGATAATTTTATGTTTGACCCTGAAAGTGATAGGAAGCTACTGGTAATGATTGACTAGAAGGACTAGCATAGTCAAACCTAAACTCCCAATTCTCCTAGCAGTAGTTTTCCTTACTCTTTGAAGGTAAATTGCTAGGCTACATGCAATTTTGAAAAAGACCTAATATCGTAGGACCCTATGGCCTCCTACAACCATTTGCTGATGCTGTAAAACTATTTACCAAAGAACCCCTCTGCCCCCTAACCTCTTCCATTTTAATATTCATTCTTGCCCCTATCTTAGCCCTCTCTATTGCCCTAACAATTTGAACCCCACTACCTATGCCCAATACACTTCTAGACCTAAATCTAGGACAGCAAGACAAATTTGACAATTGAATAGAAAATGGATTGGAGTGAGGAAGGAAGATCAACCAGGACTATTGCCTAGTCCAAATAAGAAGTAATGATAGCCTGTATCAGAGTGTTAGAAATGTCAGAGGAAAGAAAGGGAACTATAAGGGAGATGTTATGGAGGTAATAACAGCAACAACAACAAAAGAACTTGGAATAGAATAAATATGAAAAGGGGAATTGAGAATAATATGACAGTTAGCTTATTTTTGCCGTAACTTGGATGTTGGAAGAGGAGAGGATTATGGAAAGGAAATGGTTCCAGTTTTATATCTATTTAGTTTAAAATATCTATGATACATCCAATTGGAGGTGTGCTATAGGCAGTTAGAGATATGAGAATGAAAGTCAAGAGTGAGGTTATACTTGGACATATAGATCTGAAAATCATCTCTAAAGATATGATTATTGAGTCCATGGAAACTAATGAGATCAAAAAGGGAAATAGTATAGTGAAAGAAGAGATGAGAGTCTGGAATGCTGACCTGGTAATGATCCAGAAAAAGTGACAGAAGAGTAGTCATACATATGAAGAGGAAAACCAGTAAAATGAAGTACCATTAAAATTTTTAGAGAAGAAAGTATCAAGGAAGAACAGCATAATAAATAATGTCAAAGACTAAAGAGGTAAAAAGAATGGGGATTGGTAAGAGTTGATAATTAAGAGGTCATTTGTAACTTTAGGGAGAACAGTTTCCGTTGAATCATCATTTGAAAGACATCCATAAAATTTTAAAAAAGAAGGGAGAAAAATAGTGAAGATATTAATTGTAGATGGCTTTATCTAGACATTTTTGCAGAGATGCAGAGAGATATAGGATGACAACTAGCACCAAAAGAAGGGAAGAAAACAGATTTTTTTTTTAAATCATGAGGAAATATGTATATATTTGTAGATAGATAAGAAACAAACAGTAGCCAGGGAGAGATTTAAGATAAGTTAGAATGGGGATAAGGAAGGTACAATCTTTTAAAGATGTGCATGAAGAGCCTGTTTTCACTAGAAGAAGGTACATCTTTCTTTATTCATTTTTAAATAGCTTATTTTATTTTTAAAACTTTTATCTTCAAAACATATGACAAATAATTTTTCAACATTGACCCTTGCATAGCACTATGTTTCATATTTTCCCCTCCTTCCTTTCACCCTCTCCCTTAGATGGCAAACAATCTAATATATGTTATACATGTTAAAATATATGTTACATCCAATATTTGCAAACATATTCATACAATTCTCTTGTTGCATAAGAAAAATCAAGATCAAAAAGGAAAGAAAATGAATAAAAAAAACCCCAAAATGCAAGTGAATAACAACAAAAAGAGTATGTTATGTTGTGATTCATATTCTGATCCTACAGTTCTCTCTCTGGCTCTCTTCATCACAAAATCATTGGAACTGGCATTAATCATCTTATTGTTGGAAAGAGTCATGTTCATCAGAATTTATAGTCCTATAATACTGATGCTGCTATGTACAATGACGTCCTGGTCCTGCTCATTTCACTTAGCATCAATTAATGTAAGTCTCTTCAGGCCTCTCTAAAATCATGTTCCTGATTGTTTCTTATAGAACAATAATATTCCATAACATTCATATACATACCATCTCTTATTTAGCCATTCTCTAACTGATGGGCATCCACTCAGTTTCCAGTTTCTTGCCACTACTAAAAAGGATACCACAAACATTTTTGCACATATGGGTCCCTTTCCTTCCTAATTTAAGATCCTGTTGGGATATAGGCCCAAGAGAAGCACTGTTGGATAAAAGGGTATGCATAGTTTAATAACTTTTTGATCATAGTTCCAAATTGCTTTCCAGAATGGTTGAATGTGTTCACAGTTTCACCAACAATGTGTCAATGTCCCGGTTTTCCCACATTCCCTCCCAACAGTTGTCATTATTTTCCCATCATCTTAGCCAATCTGAGAGGTGTGTAGTAATATCTCAGAGTTGTCTTAATTTGCATTTCTCTGATCAATAGTGATTTAGATTTTTATATGATTAGAAATGGTTTTAATTTTTTCATCTATAAATTGTTGATTCATATCCTTTGACCATTTATCAATTGGAGAATGGCTTGAATTCTTATAAATCTGAGTCAGTTCTCTGTATATATTTTTAGAAATGAGGCCTTATTCAGAACTCTTAAATATAAATGTTTTCCCAATTTATCGCTTCCCTTCTAATCTTGTCTGCATTAGTTTTGTTTGTAGAAAACTTTTTTAACTTAATATAATCAAAATTATTTATTTGATACTTAATTATGAATTCTAGTTCTTCTTTGGACACAAATTCCTTCCTTCTCCACAGATCTAAGGGGTAAACTATCCTATATTTTTCTAATATGCTTATAATATCACTCTTTATGTCTAAATCATGAACCCATTTTGACCTTATGGTATGTGGTGTTAGGTGTGGGTCAATGCCTAGTTTCTTCTATACTAGTATCCAATTTTCCCAGCACTTTTTGTCAAATAGTGAGTTCTTATCCCAAAAGTTGGGGTCTTTGGGTTTGTCAAACACTAGATTGCTATAGTCAATGATTATTTTATCCTATGATCCTAGCCTATTTCACTGATTGACCTCTCTATTTCTTAGCCAGTAGCAAATAGTTTGATGATTGCTACTTTATAACAGAGTTTTAGGTCTGGCACAGCTAGGCCACCTTCATTGACAATTTTTTTTTTCATTAATTCCATTGAATTTTGTCCTTCCAAATGAACTTTATTTTTATTTTTCCTAGGTCTGTAAAATAATTTCTTGGGAGTTTAATAGATATGGTACTAAATAAGTAGATTGATTTAGGTAGTATTATCATTTTTATTATATTTGCTCAACCTACCCATAAGCAGTTGATATTTTTCCAACTGATTAGATCTGACTTTATTTGGGTGGAAAGCATTTTGTAGTTGTGTTCATATAGTTCTTGACTTCCCCTTGGCAGATAAATTCCCAAATATTTTATACTATTAACAGTTATTTTGATTGAAATTTCTTTTTGTATCTCTTGCTATTGAACTTTTTTGGTAATACATAAACATACTAATGAATTATGTGGATTTATTTTGTATACTGAAACTTTGCTAAAGTTATGAATTATTTCTAGTAGTTTTTAGTTGATTCTCTAGATCTACTAGGTATATATAAGTATATATCATATCATCTGCAGAGTGATAATTTGGTTTCCCCATTACCTACTCTAATTCCTTTAATTTATTTTTCTTCTCTTATTGCCAAAGCTAACATTTCTAATACAATATTCAATAGTAATGTTGATAGTCTGCAACCTTGTTTCACTCCTGATCTTATTGGGAATGATTCTATTTTGTCCCCATTACATATGAAGCTCGCTGATGGTTTTAAATAGATGCTACTGATCATTTTAAGGAAAAATTCATTTATTCCTCTACTCTCTAATTTTTTTTTAAAATAGGAATGGGTGTTGGATTTTATCAAATGCTTTTCCTGCTTCTATTGAGATAATCATATGATTTTTGTTAGTTTGATTTTGATATAGTTAATTATACTAATAGTTTTCCTAATATTGAACCAACCATTACTGGTATAAATCGTACTTGGTCATAGTATATTACTCTGAGGATGACTTTCTGTAATCTTGTTGATAATATTTTATTTAAGATTTTTGCATCAATATTCATTAGGGAAATTGGTCTATAATTTTCTTTCTCTGTTTAAACCACCCTATTTGGTTTAGCTATAAGCACCATATCTGTGTCATAAAAAGAATTTGATAGGACCACCTGGTTAAGGAATATGGGAGCGCCAAAAAGTTCTTAAATTTGAATTAGTGCCCACAAACTAGAACTACTTAGCCATAAGATCTGTTTTTTAATTTAAAATTAAAAAAATTATTTTATTTTATTTTTTACAAAAATTTTATGCATAGATAATTTTCCAGCATTGACAATTGCAAAACCTTTTTCCCCTCCTTCCCCCCACCCCTTCCCCCAGATGGCAGGTTGACCAATACATGTTAAATATGTTAAAGTATAAGTTAAATACATATATGTATACATGTACAAACAATTATTTTTCTGTACAAAAAGAATTGGATTTTGAAACAGTGTACAATTAGCTTGTGAAGGAAATAAAAAATGTAGGCAGACAAAAATATAGGGATTGGGAATTCTATGTAGTGGTTCATTGTCAACTCCCAGAGTTTTTTCGCTGGGTGTAGCTGGTTCAGTTCATTACTGCTCTATTGGAACTGAATTGGCTCATCTCATTGTTGGAGAGGGCCTCGTCCATCAGAATTGATCATCATATATAGTATTGTTGTTGAAGTATATAATGATCTCCTGGTCCTGCTCATTTCACTCAGCATCAGTTCATGTAAGTCTTTCCAGGCGTTTCTGAAATCATCCTGTTGGTCATTTTTTACAGAACAATAATATTCCATAGTATGCATATACCACAATTTATTCAGCCACTTTTGGCCACAAGATCTTAAATATAAATGACTTTAAATGGCTTAACGGTTTGGAATGAACTTAAAAACTTCTTTCTATGAATAAAACTTTTTTTGTAGTTTATCTTTTTATTTCCACTTAAGCATTTTAAATTACTTTTCTGTTGCCTGGAATTGTAGGTTGTTTCAATATGGCCGTTATTAACAATTCAATGATGCAAAAGGACTTTCAAAATCAAAATGATGCAAAAAATATAAGACAGAAATACAAGATGGTGAAATAGAAATAACATTGTGAGGAATTAAAAATCTGGGTGTAAAAATGGGCTCTTGGAATTGCCCAGAGATCCAGAATATCAGAGTTCAAGGAGACCTCTACCCTAATGTGTATAAGACAGGAATCTGATGTAAAATGGTTTTGACCATAAAGTTAGTTGTCCCAGTGCTAGACTTTGAGTCAGAAAGGCCTGAGGTCAAACATTGACTGCTGATACTTTCAGCAAGCAATATTGCGCAAGTCACTTAAACGTTATCTACCTCAGTTTCCTTATCTGTAAACTTGGGATAATATCACTTATGTTTCAGGATTGTTAGCAAGATCAGATGAGATAATATTTGTAAAGTGCTCAGTGCAGGACTTGGCACATAGTGTATATGGGTAGATCTTATGATTAGAAAGGTTTTTGTATTGTTTTTCTTTTGTATAAAACTGAAATCTATATCTTGGTAACTTTCACACTTTATTCTTAATTCTACATTCTGGAGTGAGACAAAATTGTCTTAATATGATTTGTTTATATTCTAAAGTAAATCACATAAAACCTCTCATCATGTTTCCTCACCCATAAACAGCTATGCCATGGTGCTATTGTGAGGGTCAAAGGAGATAAGAGAGAAATGCTTTTATCTAAAAAAAATGGAATTATATAAATGTATAGAGATAATTACAGAACCAGGCTGCTAAATGGTTTAATGGATATCTTGCCTCAGACAATTAGTAGCTGCATGCCCCTAGATGGGTCACTTACTTCACTCTTGGTAAATGAGGTTAATAATAACAAATACAATAGCTTATACAAAATTTTATATATATATATATATATATATATATATGCATATTCACATACTAGTTATAGTATGAGAAGAAAAGTTATTACATATTGTGAAATTATTGTGCTTTTAGCAGGTAGAAAGGAAAGAGTTTACGAATGCTTTAATAACTCTTTTTAAAGGGTCAACTGCAAATTAGAAATATTTTATCCATAATAAAAATATGCAGTCTAATTTGACTAAACTCTATATCCATTTAACGTTTCATAATATTTCTTTCATTTATGCTATGATTGAAAATTGATAATTACTTAGATAATTATAAGTTATTTAGATATATTGTATTATTATTGAGTTGTAACTTCTCAGTGTATTATTAGCAGTGAAGTGAATGGAGATAGAAAACTTTAATATACGATTTATATTTGTAATGTTCTGGCTAGTTTTCTGGAGGTCTCAGGACCAGCCTTGGTCTCAGCAGACTAATAACCATGAGGATAATCAGGGATAAAGGCCAAAGTCTTTATTATCTCCTTCACCTGGGGCCGGGTTAGCTTTCTGGAGATCCTTTGGAATGGATCTTGGTTTCATTGGAGAAATGCAGGAGTCAGGAGAGCCACCATGAGGCAGGTCAAGTCTTTTTTCTCTCTGGCTGAGTTTGTTCCCCAATTTATATGTTCTGTTACAATTACATCATTACAGTATACTGAATATAAACCAATCATTATATCACTAGTGAGCCATTATTTGTTGTAAGATTAAATCAATAATACTGAACTAGAGAACTCACATGCTAAATTGTTGTCTTATCAATTCTACTGACTTAACACTTTGTTGTAAGAATCCTTGTTTCAAATACATTTCTCCAGAATTCTGGCCCATTACATATACTGAATTAAATTACACTTTTAAAGTATCACCAACATATTTATTTTAATGATGCTTCAGAGTAATTTCAATTCCTGACAGAAATGTCTTAGAAAGTCTATTTGAAGCATATATATATTTACACTGATTTTTTCCATTTAATCTTTTGCTTTCTCAACATTCAAAATTTTGCTCTCAACATTTAAAATTCAATTGCAGTTTCATTATTATGAACTCGTGATAAGATTCATGCTTATTTTCCTCCTCTGTCCACATTCCATTATGAAAATCATCAGATATCAAGTCTTATTTTCTTTTTGATACATCTTGTAGAAAATCAGACAGTCTATAGTTCTGAAATTATATAAATGGACTTTAAATTGACTTTGCAGTTATTAGAAAGTAGCAAATAGATTTCTCTTTTCATCATTTCCATACTTGCCTTACAGCTGTTCTTTAACCATTTTCCTTGTAGATTCTCTTTTTCTAAATATCACAAATTTAGAATTTTTAAAATTTGATTTTTTTACTTACCAGATTAAAATAATATCCTGAACCAGATATTGTAGTAATCAAATCTAGAGAAAGAAACAATAAAGTAAGAATAAGCGTGGTTGAAGGAACACTGGAATAGGCAATTAATTAATATTAAAGAAATATACTATTCTAGAAAAATTTCGAGATGGAAGTAAATACCTACACTTTCTGTTGGATTTATACATTTCTTTGCTTAAAAGGAATGAGATGAGATGAGGTAATATTAAAATGCATTTCAAGCTCCAGAATTTTAGATTCTATGCCTATAATTGAAATGTATAATACAGAAGGAAGTGTGATCCTTCAGGTGTTGCCAGAATAACATATATCTGGGGAAATGAAGATCTTAAGTTTCTATTTATTCACTGCTCTGAAATCAACACATCAGACATTGCTGAGTGAAGCAAATACTTATTTTGACTGAGGAACAAGGTTAAAAATAAAATCTCAAGATCTGAAAAGAATGATGAAATTGAAAGTTTCAGAGGAACACTGTATGGTCAGCACATTTCAAATTGAAGAGAAAAAACTGTTTTTGAGCAATAACTGTGAGAGTGTCAGTTTGGGTCCTTTCTTTGCCAAGAGTAGATATTCAATAAATTATTTCCTCTACCTCTCTTTTTATCAACACAAAATTTTGCATTTGTTAGGCACACAATTTCATTTAAAAGAATGGTTTTTATGTAGATCATGGATTTAATGCTGGAAGGGATTATAAAGATCATCTAGTATAGTTTCTTAGTTTGTAGAAAAAGCAATTGAAGCTTAGTTAGGTTAACTGACATTTAATGTCACATAGGTGCTAGAATTAGTATTTGGACCCAGGTTTTCTGATTCAGAATACAATGCTCTTTCTTGCCTCCTCAAGATAGCACTGTTCTTTATTTTGAGTAGTTGTTCAATATATAGTCAGGAAGGCTTCACTAAAAGGGCAATTAAAATAATAACAAAGAGTCCAAGAGACTGATGGTGGCCAATAGAATAATAGCCTTAATTATGAAAGTATCATTCAGTAATAGCTGAAATACTCCAGAGGCCCCCTGCAAAGGAGGTTTTCAAGAAGTTAAAGGAAATCAGCAGGAGTCGGGATCCCTAAATGTCTTTATTCTAGATCTTTTCCGTCGCCAGGTCACGAGTGCGAGAGAGCGTGAGTTCCACCACCCAAGTTTCTCTTCCTCCTCCCACAGAAGTCACTTCCCCCTCTTTGTCCCACCAATCAAGTCAGCACAGAACAGCTGGGGAGGGTCAACCTTCAAACAAGTTAATAGGGAACTGTCCAATTGGCAATTAGTCTCACGTGCTTCATTATCCAAGTGCATTGCTCAGTTCTAGCCCTTTACATCTCCAGCTTTCTTTTGTTTTAGACCACAGGTGGTTGCGCCATCCCTGACTTTTCAGGGAGGTGAGAACCCCAAAAAGGAGGTGATCACGCTCCCCCTGACTTCCCAGGAGGGGAGATGAAAGCACTAAAAAGGAGATAATCACGCCCTCCCTGACATCTCAGGAAGGGAGATGAAAAGCACCAAAGAGAAGTGGGGATGCCCTATGCACTGGGCCACCTAGCTGCCCCTAGCAAAAATGGTTTTCAAGAAGTCAAAGGAAAGAGTAAAATGTTCCAGGCTATAGACAAAATATTTTTTTTGTTCAAAACACTTTGAAGTACTTTCCTTGGCGTCAGGAAAGTCTGAATTCAGATTCTGTCATAGATAGTTTGTTAGCTGTAAAACTGTAAATAGGTAAGTTAATCTCTTAGCCTCAGTTTCTTTATATGTAAAGTAGAGATATTAGCATTTTAATTCAGTGGATTATTATGAGAATCAAATGAGAAAATGTGGGCAAAGTGCTTTATAAATCTGTAAGTTGCATCCACATTACATGCTATTATAATTTCATTCTTATGATAATCATCTCTTTTTCAACTTTTTCAATATGGTTCAAATAAAACATTTTAGAGACAATTCACTTTCTTATTTATTCTTTGGCATTTAATATTCTGTAAACCATTTTACATGTGGATAAAATTATTATATAATTAAATATAACTATTAGAATGTAAGTTCATATACTCTAGGCTCACTCAAAGCACTTTTGGAATAGATTTAGTAGCAGACAGGACTACAGGAATGTTATGGTCTTGTTCCATTTTTCCACATAGTTTTTTTCCCTCCTACAAGGTTTTTTATATTTTGAAAGTTTTTCATTTCTTATGGATTGGAGATTATGAGTATTTGATATGGGGATATTGTTGTGATTATTATCTCAGTTTCTATTTCTGCTCTCCCAGTTTAGTAGCTATAAATATATTATTTTATATAGTATATAAAAGCTAATAGCTAATACAAATCACTGAACACTAAACATATAAATACATTTCAGCAAAGTGCTATGTGAGATCAGAGAGGTTAAGAACATGCTTAGGGTGTGTCACAAGCCACTTTATATATATATACATATATATGCACATATATATGTATATATATACACACTGAAATTAATTATTGATAAAAAAATCTCATAATTACAATTGTCAAGTTTATTAATAGCACCTCAGAAAGGCAAGCAATTAATTTCCACTTCCCCTTTACTCATAGCTATGTAGATTATTTCCAAAGTAAGCAACAATGGAATTAGGGCATATATCTATTTGATTATATACATGTTTGAATTGCTTTAAAATAAATGTCCCTTAGAAAATGATTGTAAGACCTACCTTGATTGTATTTTGTTGTTCAATTCAGTTTTAAGGACATGTTTATAAGTTTATGCAACTTTAATGAAGAAGATACCACAAATTTATATTTAATTCATTTTACTTGAATTGAGCCATGAACTCCCTCTAGTTCTCACTTGTCCTACAGTTGACCTAAAAAATAAACCCTACAAGATAGCAAATAGCTTTTAATACAGGAGTTTTTCAAGATAGTGAAGATGACTCCAAGGAAATCTGGGAAGAAATACATTTTAGATTTAACAGCCTTTTATGCAGTGCTGGTTAATTTACTGCACTGTTCCCAATGGTGTAGTGTAGCATTTAGTTGATGTTTCTCTGGTTGGTACATAATGAGAGGGTCCTTGAGATCAATTTTCTTTCTGTACATATAAAAGATGGTTAAAGCTCTAGGATGTATGCTGTGGTATTTTGTATTTAAACACAATATCTTTGTAGAAAACGCTTTGGAAGAAGAGATTTTTCATTTCTTTAAATATTAACCTGCAAAAAAGCAGCTGTTTGATTTTTTTCCCACTCTACATCTTACTTAATTTTATTTCCCATTTTGGCTCACTAAGTAATTAGTACTTTTTAAAGAAGAATTTAGAAGCTGAAAAGAGCTACTTAAGAACATTGTTGAGTTGTTTTCCTTTAATAGTCCATGCTGTGTCAAGTTCTACTATAGCCCTTAAAATATGAAATTGATTTCTGTGTTTGTGTCTAGTTGAAACTTGCATCTACTAAAAAAAGTAAAATGATCACTGGGAAAATTATATAAAATCAAAAAATGTGAAAATTGGTCACTTAAAATAATTCAACTAAATTCAACATACATCACCTACTTTGTACAAGTCATTGTACTAAGTACTGAGGGAATGAGGTAAGATAAACAAAACATAGTCCCTGACTTCAAGGAGCTTATAGTCTAATAGGATTAATCTACTCAAAAATTAAAACAATCTGGAATACTGAATTACATAAGTGGTCCTGTGAAAATGCTGCAAAAATTCACAGAATGAAGGAATCTTTTCTAACTGGTAGGTTCATGGAGAAGGTGGCATTGGAATTGAGCTTTGGCATATTGGCAAGATTTGGGTTGCCAAATATGTGAGAACATTCCAAAATAATGAGAATTAACTAAAACCAGATTAAGGTGAAGAATTTGTTCAGTAACTAAGATATACTTGTGTAAAATGTAGGGAATGGAAGAGATTGGAATGAGAGAAAGAATTTCAAAGTTGTAAATTTCAAGGATAGAATTTTTCTAAGTGATAATCATAATAGAGGGTCACTGAAGTTGTGTGAAAGTGAACATCCTTGGAATTCAGTAAGTCTTTAAATCTTGGATATTGGAAATATTATTGTGAATAATTAATTGATAATTAACATATCAAGTTATAAATCAATTAATAATTGATGGACAAGATGGTGGGGTGTAGAATAGAAATTAGGATATTTGAGTAAAGGTCAAAATAATTTAGGAAGGTTAGAATCTCTTTTGATGGTTCATAGATTAGTTTTGAAAATATCAGTTTATTTCATCAAAGCTAATTATTGATAAAATATTTTTAGCTGTTTTTGTGTACTCTGAAGTCAACTAGGGCTAAAAATGAGAAAACACATTTTAATACAACTTGTCTGACAGTATATACTTCATTCAGAAAGTATCAATCTTTACCTCTCTGCTGAAAATGAAATATATTTGATATTAGTTCTCTAGAACAAGACTGGTCTGTGAATTGATTTGAGTTCTTATGTCTTTAAGTTTTGTTTTCTTTACATTACTATGGTCATTGCTCAGTTCTTATAAGTCTTCCCAAAGTTTATCTGAATTCTTCATATTTGTCATTTTCATAATCTAATACAGTAATATTCTATTATATATTCTTATCATAAGCAGTATGCTAATGTGTCTCTAACCTCTAAATTGTTTTTTTTTTTTTTTCTGAGACAATTGGGGTTAAGCGACTTACCCAGAGTCACACAGCTAGGAAGTGTTAAGCATCTGAGGTCACATTTGAACTCAGGTCCTCTATTCACTGTGCCATCTAGCTGCCCCAACCTCTCAGTTCTTGAAATATATAATATTTACTTATTTTCATCATTGTTAATCTCAGTATGAACTGAAATATGAACTCTTTTAATTTGAGTTTTCCATTTTATTCATAATTTGAGCACTTTTAATAAGATTTTAAGTCACTTGTATTCTTTCTCCTGAAAACAAATGGTATTCTTTAATTTCTTTTGAAATTTCTCTTTAGTTTATATATCACTTTCCAACCTATCATATTTAATAAAATACTGGAGGTAAATAGTTGGTTATTTTGAGTAAATGTATCCCAAAGTTGTCCTTTGATAATTCCCTGGAGATTTTTTTTCTCTTACCTTGAAATTGGTAGGATTTGATTTTGACATATAAGAAAGTCTCTCTTATCTTGAATTATTCCTAAAATAGATTATGTCTGTTGGAGCTGGTAAGTGTTTTTTTCCTCTTCCCCTTTTTCTTGCTCTTCCAATAAATTGCATCTACCTTTTAGAATCTCATGCTATCTTCTAGAATGGGCTTCTTATGTTGTCACTTAAATATTCTTTTGCATTTTTGTGGTTGAAACATTTACTTTTGTGATAAAAATCTATTACCTATTGACATTGCTAATTTTTGTGTGTATTATTATTGCTGGAATGTAGCAAGAGGACTAATTGGAGAGTAATTAACTCTGTGCAAGTATGAGAGAGTTTAAACCTGTAGTATTTAGCCAGAGTACAGAATTGAGAAAGGGACTCAAAAATGCAGAAGACAAGTATTGATCATTATGTAATTTCACAGGACAGAGAATATAGTTATGCTAGATTCTGTGTATATCTATAGGATGCTAACTGAAGATGGTGCCAAAGCAAAATTACCTTCCTTTTTGTGCCTTGGACTATCTCAATGCACCAAACTCCTCAAGGGCACCATTCTAAACAGATCAAAGTAGTATTACCCTCTCTGTCAACTACCCTAATCCCAATCTCCTCATGACCAATTTGTTAGCCTAAATATCCTCTGGTAGGTAGGGGAAATTTTTCCTCTGGCCTTGCTCCCATTCTGACTAGTTACTGAGAATTAATCGCTATCCCTTATGGAAGAAACCTCAAATTGTCACTTCATTTGACTTCTTATCTTCCTCTTTCCCAGTGGTAGTAAGCTGAAATCATCTAGGCTTTTTTTTCTTAAAGGACAGACAGTCTAATTTTCCCCTTAAGGACCCCAAGACCTTGCTATTTGCCCTGCCAATACACCCTTAGGACCGCCTAGCATTTCTATCTGCTTTGTATATAATCCCACTATGTGTGATATGACCCCAAGAAAGAAACTAATTTCCTTGACAGAAAGGATTGTATTTTTAAAATTTGAATCCTAGGGACTTAGCATGCAGTAAACAATTGAGCAATATGTTTAATTAATTAACGAACTAATTGAATCATTCATTCATTTTTTATACTACCAGGCAGTGATCAGCATTGATTGGGGTAGCAAGTGGAGGAATGACATTCAGATAGAACTTTTGACATTTCCTTCACATTTTCATGGATTGATTTGAGAGGAAAGCCACCATGATAAAGGATGGCTGGGTGGCAAGGAAATGATCAGAAAGAAAGTCACAAACCAGGGGAAAAGTAGCCAGGCTCACAAATGGTGGGAATATGATAGACTGTACTACCTGTCTTCTAACCATTTCAGCATAAAAACAAGCATGATTCATTTAGATATATTTCACATAGATTTAATTTATTAAATTACAATTTTTTTTCTTGTAATTTTAGTTATACTGGTTTTCTTTGTGCAAAAGTTCTTTAGATTTTATATAGGAAAAATAATCTAGGATATCTTTTGGATTCCCTCCATCCTTTTTTTGGTTATAATACTTAGCTAAATCATAGATATACATCTTAATTTCTTCTGGATTTATCTATCTCTTTTGCACTATCTATCATTTTTGTCACATGTGAAACTTTTATTATATGTTTTAATATGTTGTCTAAACCTAATTTCTTTTGAAGTATTTTCCCATTTTCCCAGCAGTTCTTTTCAAAAAAGGAGGCCTTTCCACAGTTTCTTCAATTTCTGGTGCATAAAATAGGGGGAGAAAAAAAGCAAAGAAACCCCAAAGCCCATTCTAACTCTATATTTTGTGATATTGGGAGCCTAAAAGAAGGAAATGTTTTGTTCTATTCTTTTCTTCTGTCAAATGAAGCAGGGTCAAACAGATTGTAGGTTATTTAGCTCTTGTTGAGTAGCATTTCCTCACTAACACACCTTTCTTGTTCAAGCTATACACTGTAGGGTAGCCCATCTTTAGAAAAAAAGGAGAATCTTATTGAGCAGGCATTATTTCCAAGATTTTTAATATCCAAAACATTTGAATTGAATTACATAGTCAGCATTTGTGTGTTCTATGAGTGAATATTCCTGGGCATAAGATGAGAAAGTATCTTTAGAGGAACTTAATCTCTAGAGTCTTAGAGACAGAGCTTATTGATGAGAAGAGGTATCTCTTTTTATAGGGAAATACTTTACAACACAGAAAAATGAAAATGTCCTTATAGACTAAGATGAAGCATATTTTCAAACTACAAGACTGTCACTTTTGGTGGCTGGATTCTCACTCTTTTGCTAATGAAGCATTCTGAAGAGGTGTCACGTTCTGTGTAGTTAACTTCTTTGTAGCAATAAAATTTTCTGTGTTTTCAGACACACCTCAGAGTTATGACTTTCATTTGGATAGAAAGTTGGAATTTATCTTTGATTGTCAAATACTTGGCTTCTTCCCCCTTATCATCTTATAGACCATATCTTTACAAAACCATAGAGTATGACAACTGAAAGAACACTCAGAATTTATTTAATCTAACCTGTCCTTGCATAGGAGTTCTTTCAATCATATTCCTGATGAGTTTGTAAGCTTTGCTGCTACAGATATTCTATTTGTGCTAAGCACCAGTATTTTTTTCATGGAAGATTTAGTGTGTAATTTTCAGTCTAAGGATCATGAGTGTCCACACTTACTTAGCTTTGCCAGAGACTAGTTTAGTGACCATTTCCTTTCCAGATATTTTTTTCAGAGCAGTCTCCAACTACTTAATGTCTTATTTTTAGTATAATGGATTGGGAGAATATTGATAAGTTTAGGTTCATAAGAGTTTAGATTTAGAATCAGGAGAGTCCAAAACAATCATCAAGTCACAAATCTTCTTTTTATGGTTGGGGGGAAAAACTAATGAAGGTGAAATTCCTTACCCAAGATTATCCAGTTTGTAATAAGAGTTTATATGAACCTAATCTCAAATTCAGCAGCACCACTATTAGCTATGTTACTATCCTCAGTTAAATGTCCAGTTGGTGTTTTGATGTCAGACTCCAACATGTATCAGAAATATTTCCCTTAGGAACTTGATATATACATCAACTGAAAAAGAATTTCAGAAACTTTTTTGGTTTAATTCTAGGATCCTTTTCAATTTATCATGTCCTTTCTGTGCTGCTGAGGGTGATTTAGTTTGTCACCATCTAATGGGCTTTGGTTTGTGTACTGACAAGGCACACTTTGGCTGATATTCCCTTTTGAAACTCTGGTGCTAATGAACTGTTCTAATAAGATTAAGAGCTGGAAAGGCAAGTGTATCTTGGAAATAAAAAATGGATTAAATGATTATGTGTTGTGACAGAATGGAAATATTTCTAAAAGTTGTTTTTAAACCTGCTTATTTTTTATTATCTTTAGTTATATGTTCATAATCTGAATTTACTTCCTGACTTGTTCTTCCTCTCTTACTCTTTTTTTTTAGGACAAGCCTATATCAAGTTTTGGGGTGGGATGACTGAATCATCAATGGTCTTTTAATATTTTCAGCCTATAGACAGTAAGGGCATCAGACTACTGGTTAGAAAGAAACTACAGGTAATTCCTTGCTGGCAAGATGAGCAGGTGTCTATTGCTTTTCTCATAGGTGATTCCAGGCCACAACACCAGGGTGAGGAGGAGAACTAACAGGAACAGAGAATTTGGATAGAATTTCAGAATGAGATGATCAATTCTGATGGATTTGGCCATCTTCAACAATGAGATGAACCAAATCAATTCCAATAGAGCAGTAATGAACTGAACCAGCTACACCCAGCGAAAGAACTCTGGGAGACGACTATGAACCACTACATAGAATTCCCAATCCCTCTATTTTTGTCCGCCTGCATTTTGGATTTCCTTCACAGGTTAATTGTACACTATTTCAAAGTCCAATTCTTTTGTACAACAAAACAACTGTTTGGACATGTATACATATATTGTATTTAATTTATGCTTTAACATATTTAACATGTATTAGTCAACCTGCCATCTGGAGGTGGGGAAGGAAGGGAAAAATTGGTACAAAAGATTTGGCAATTATCAATGCTGTAAAATTACCCGTGTATATATCTGGTAAATAAAAACTATAATTAATAAAAAAAAGAATTTCAGAATGAAAAAGTGCTTGTGGTCCTTTATAAACCAGAGTACAAACCAGGAGAGATCAGTGGCCATACCTCTCCTTAGATCATACCATCTTGGAATAATTGAAAACTCACAGGCCCCCCCCAGAACTAGGTCTGAAAACAGCAGCACACATACACACACACACACATACACACACACAAAAAACAACAACAACAACAACAACTAGAAGCTTAGAACAGTGTTCCTTTCACATCAGTAGCAGAATTCAACTTTAATATAAAATTAAAAAGTCAAGAAGTAAGCTGGAAAAAAACAAGCAAACAACAATTACAAAAGAGAGCTTGACCATAGAAAGGTAATATGGTGGCAGAGGAAATAAAAACATACTCAGAAGACAAAAATGTCAAAACATCTGCATGCAAAAAACCTCAAAAGAAAAATGTGAATTGGTCGTAAGGCACTTCCTCCCCCCAACAAAAAAGATTTCTGAAAAGTTCAAAAAAATCTGAAAACTCAAATAAGAGAAGTAGAGGAAAAATTGGGGGGGAAATGAGATTAATCCAAGAAAATCATGAAAAAAAAGAGTGAATTGTTTGGTAAAAGAAGTACAGAAAATTCTGAAGAAAATAATTCCTTAAAAATTAGAATTGGGCAAGTGAAAGCTAATGATTCCATGAAATGACAGGAAACAAACAAAATTAAAAGAAGAAGAAGAAAAGGAAGAACAGAGCCAAGATGGTGGAGTAAAGGTAGGAACTCACCTAATCTCTCCCTGAAACCACTGAAAATTCCTTTAAATAATGAAAACAAATTTTAGAGAGTCAGAACATCCCAAGAGATGGAATAGAATATTTTTACAGCTGAAGGCAAACTAGAAGGACAGCAAAAAAGTCTATGACATCAGGGTGGGAGTCCAGCATACAGTCTTGGTGTAGGACATGTCAGTGCAGCTCTAGCCCCAGCACCATGGAAATAAAGCAGAAACAAATCTAGAGACCTTTGAATCAACACCAGTACTGGCAGTTTCTAGACTTCTCAGCCCAGAGACACCAAAGTGACTTAGAAAGTCAACATGGGAGTCAAGTGCCAATCACAACACAGACCACACCTGTGAAACCCCAGCCCTAGCCCCAGAACATAAGGACTCTGTTTCTTTTGCATACTAGATCCTACAACTACAGTGGAGCAGGGACACTCCTAATGGTTCTAGGTCTCTAGAAAAGAGAGTTTGTGATCAGGTCTCTAGAAGGATCTCTGAAAACAGTTGCACAAAATTTCTGAAGTTTGGGACAGTGTATCTTCCACCATGGAAACAGAATGTTACTTTAACAAAGAGTTAAAAGCCAATAGGCTAGAAAAATAAACAGACAACAGAAAAAGTATCTAACCATAGAAATATTTCACTGGAAAAACAAGTGACCTGGAAAATGGATCAAGAAGAAAGAATTTAAGAAACCTTGCTCTATGAAACTCATGCTTAAATAATAATAAGAGGCAACAAGAAAGAATGAGCCCTAACATTTGGAAGTTGAATTGCACAGAGGCTAAGCTCCAGCAAAGATGCAAATCCTTGAAGAAACCAGTGTGATGATGCAATGAAAGGAGAAAGTACAATGGAGTCCTGTAGCACTGGAAGCATGAATGGTTTTGGTCACAAGTATTTCTCTATGTATATGCTCAATATTTCTGCTGATGCTATGGATATTTGTGGGTGAGTGTAATGCATATCTATTGAAGGGGAATGCTTGTTATGAGCATTCGTAACATGACATTTCAGGAATGCCTTTGCCTTGACCTAATTGTGCCAATTGAATGACTATACAAAGGGAACACTTGTGGGAGCTTGTTAACTATACATTCAAATGTATTTGGGTAGAGTATTTTGAAACTGGATCCACTCTGTGAGTGAGTTGGAAAAGAAAGCTACCACCAGAAAGGATATTTTAGTGAAATAAAATCTTGGCTATAAGTTTAGGATAATAAAGGACAGATATATCTCTCAACCTCAGTTTCATTATTTGTGTTTTTTTTTTTCCCTGAGGCTGGGGTTAAGTGACTTGCCCAGGGTCACACAGCTAGGAAGTGTTAAGTGTCTGAGACCAGATTTGAACTCCAGTCCTCCTGACTTCAGGGCTGGTGCTTTATCCACTGCGCCACCTAGATGCCCCAGTTTCCCTATTTGTAAAGTGAAGTTGTCAATAGTATCTATTTCATAGGGTTATTGTGAGAATCAAATGCAATAATTAATACTCATATACAAATAAAGTGCTCTTTAAGTCTTCAAGTATTCTATGAATATGAGTACTTTATAATTTTTACTGAAATTAAAATCACCATATAAATGGAAGCAATTATAAAAAAATTAAAACAAAATTCATATGATAGCAACCCTGAAAGAGAGAGAGAGAGAGAGAGAGAGAGAGAGAGAGAGAGAGAGAGAGAGAGAGAAAGAGAGAGAGAGAGAGAGAGAGAGAGAGAGAGAGAGAAGAGAGAGAGAGAGAGAGAGAGAGAGAGAGAGAGAGAGAAGAGAGAGAGAGAGAGAGAGAGAGAGAGAGAGAGAGAAGAGAGAGAGAGAGAGAGAGAGAGAGAGAGAGAGAGAGAGAGAGAGAGAGAGAGAGAGGAGAGAGAGAGAGAGAGAGAGGCACACAGAGAACAGAGAGATAGATTTTAGGCACAAAGAGACACACAGAGATACAGAGACAGAGAAAGACAAAGACAGAGATGAAGAGTAGATAGAGACAGGGATGTACAGAGACAAACATACACAGAGAGAATGAGAGAAAGAGAAGAGAAGAAAATAGAAATTTAAAAAACTATATTCTAAATAACATTTAATATTCATTTAATAATAGTGAGAAACTATTGAAGTTGAAGGATAGTTGAAGTTGTGGATAGAGGCTGGTCTTCAAAGAAAAAAGACCAGTTGTTCAAATCTTAATTCTAAGACATTCTAATTATGTGAGACCAGACAAGTTACTTATCCTTTCAGTACTACAAACCACTGGTGTTGAACTCAAACAGAAAAAGAAAACCACATGTTACCTTTTTCCTATATATTATTATAGTTTATTTGTTTTATTAAATATTTCATGATTATGTTTTAATTTGGTTAGGTGGAAAGTATTGGGAGCTTCATTCAGACTGAAGTCTTTTGATCCTTTAAATCTAGGGAAATCTCTTTTTTTGTTTCAGTTGTTCAAATCTTAATTCTAAGACATTCTAATTATGTGAGACCAGACAAGTTACTTATCCTTTCAGTACTACAAACCACTGGTGTTGAACTCAAACAGAAAAAGAAAACCACATGTTACCTTTTCCTATATATTATTATAGTTTATTTGTTTTATTAAATATTTCATGATTATGTTTTAATTTGGTTAGGTGGAAAGTATTGGGAGCTTCATTCAGACTGAAGTCTTTTGATCCTTTAAATCTAGGGAAATCTCTTTTTTGTTTCATATACCCCTTTGGGAGATTTATGAAGCCATGGATTCTTTTTAAAAATGTTTTGAAATGTAGGAATATGGAAGGAACCAATTATTTTGAAATATCTCTTTATTTATTATTTTTTTTTAATTTATGGACCTCAGGGTGAAAATCACTGCTTTTAAGAATATCAGTTGCAGCTGTATTACTCTGGACAAGTTCTTAACTGTAATTGCCTTGCCACAAAATGTGGAATGAAATGAAAGAATATTAGTTGCAGAAGTGCTTATTAGTAGAGGGAGATCTCTTACCTAGGAATTCTCCACATCAATGAAATAACAAATTCAATCCTTATCCTTTTGAAAGCAGCATGCCCCTCTCTTTCACTAGTGTTCCTCTTATTCCATCTGTGCATTTAAATTTTTTCTCCAATCACAGCTGATTTCTCTCTTTATAGTAAGATTTGAATGAACAAATTCCATTTTATAGCTAGTGACAACTATACAGGAGCAAATTTGGGAATAGCTTTAAGCAGTAGAAAAGCCACTTATGACTGGAAATACAACTCAGAGGAAGAAGCTCTTTTATCTTATATCCTATGGCAAATGACCTGCAGTTACTATGACTATGAGAGACATTATGAGTCACATTTGAATGTAAATAGTCCTAATAGAGACATTGTTGCTGACATGGAGGATGGTAGGATTGACAAATGCATTTTACCTGACCATGAATTCCTTCAGTAAAGGCAAATGCTTGAAGGAGAGAAGGATATATCACTTACCTACCTACTTTGATAATTTCTTCACTTTTATTTCAAATATTTTTATCCTCTTTACTTTAGGGGGAAAAAAAACCAGGATTTTAATGTGAGAAAAAAAAAGACCAGGAATCTGAAGAGGCACAAGGGAATTCCAATCTATGTTAAGAGTTTGAAGGATAGGAAAATGTCATGCAGAGGTGAAAAATAGAAAGGACCACTGTAGTTTTGTATCTCAGTAACAGACAGGATCCTCATCTCATAAAGAAGGAAGCTTTCAAGGAATGATAACATTAATCCATAAGTGTCAACTAAGAGAGTACATAGTATAAAAGCCTGAGGAGGTATGGAGGTGGTGGGAGAGGCTCTGCCAAGGGGCTATTAAGTTATTTCTCAGAAATAGCATTCTATCTCTGTTCTGTATTCATTTTTTGCTGGCTGTCTTTTATGTCTAAAATGCCTAGAATCCCTCATCTCAGTCTCTTAGTTTTAATGCCTTTTTTCCAAAATCTCATTTTTTGAAGAAGGCCTTTCACAGCTCTCTGAAGTGACATGTATATATGTAAAAACAATATAAATACATATACATATATATTTATTTATTTAAAATTGAATCTGTCTTTCCTCCTCCTAATGGAATTTGTTTGTGGTACTATATAAGAATGCTGTTATATAGTTTTATTTTATATTTTGTAACTTTGTTGACATTGTTTTAAATAAATTTTTGGTTGACTCTTTACAATTATACAAATAAACTATCATATTATCTTCCCCAAAGCAATAGTTGTCTTTCTTTGCTTGTTTATTCTTTAAATTTTCCTTTTCTTGTTACTATAGCTAGCATTTCTAACACTACATTAAATTATACTTATGATAATGGAAAAGGTTACTTTACCCCGATCTTATTAGAAAAACCTTGAATTTTTCTCAATTACAGATAATGCTAGTTCTTGGCTTTAATTAATAATTATCATGCTAAGGAAAGATGTTTTTATTCTTATGCTTTCTAGTATTATTTAACAAGAACTGTGGTCATATTTTCTTCAAAGGCTTTTTTATGTTTCTTGACATAATTTTGTGATTGTTGTTATTGATATCATTATGGTCAATTGTGTCTATAGCTTTCCTAATATTGAATCAGTTTTATACTCTAGTATAAAATCAACTTGATTATATTGTGTAATCTTTGTAATATGTTGCTGTAGTCTACTTGGCATTTTTAAAAAGTCCATTGATATTTATAAGAGATATTGGTTTAGAGATTTTATTTTTCTGTTTTTAATACGCCTGGTTTTATATTTATATTTATATTTGTATCACAGAAGGTGCTCTTCTTTGGTAATATTTTTCAAAAAGCTTTGGTTTTATTCAAATTAATTGCATTTTAAATATATTATAACATTTGCTTGCAAATCTATTTGGTCATAGATTTTTCTCATTAAAATCACATTCATAATTTTTTAAATTTATTTTTCTGATATATTTTCTGAATCATATTATTTTAATATTTCAAATTATTATTATTTTAATATTGGGCTTTTATATTTTTCAAATATTAATATTTTTATTTTATCATTTTTGTTTGCATATAATAGGGTAAGTGATTTTTAAGACTGTTATTTCTTCTCCATTGGTTATAAATTCATCTTATTTCTTTTTTTTTAAACTAGTGATTTTGCTTACATCTTTCTTTAAAAAAAGGAATTAGTAATTTATTAATTTGATTCCTCCTTCCAAAAAACTAAACCCAACCAAACAATATAAACAGCTGCTAGCTTTATTTTTTGATATGATTTGATTTGATTTTTTTTTATTTTGTTTTAAATTTTGTTCCTTTTTCCTTTGATTTTCACAGTTTCTTTTTTTTTATTTTTGGAGTTTATTGGGAGCTGTTGATTAGTTATTTTTATTCTCATTGTTTTAGATTGTGCTTAGTTGAATACCTAGTGTTGTTGATTTGCATTTGTATAGACATTATATATATATATTACATATATATGTATATATTGAGAAAGATACACACATTCTTTTCTACTAACCAATCAATAAGCTCTAGAATTCTATAAAATCTAAATGTTCTAAAATTATATTTATGGTATTAATTTATTTTTTATTTTTTTTGTTTAGATTTATCTGTATCTGTTATGGGATGAATTGAGGATCCCTGCTATTATGATTTTCCTTTTTTTAAATTAATTTTATAATTATAACATTTTTTTGACAGTACATATGTATAGGTAATTTTTTACAACATTATCCCTTGTACTCCCTTCTGTCCGAATTTTTCCCCTCCTTCCCTCCACTCCCTGCCCTAGATGGCAGGCATTCCCATACATATTAAATATGTTATAGTATATCCTATAGTATATGTGTGCAGAACTGAATTTTGTTGTTGTTGTTGTTGCAAAGGAAGAATTGGATTTGGAAGGTAAAAATATTCTGGGAAGAAAAACAAAAAATGCTAACATTTTACACTCATTTCCCAGTGTTCCTTTTCTGGGTGTAGCTGATTCTGTCCATCATTGAACAATTGGAATTGGATTAGCTCTTCTCTATGTTGAAGATATCCATTCCATCAGAATACATCCTCATACAGTATCATTGTTGAAGTGTATAATGATCTCCTGGTTCTGCTCATTTCACTCAGCATCAGTTCATGTAAGTCTTTCCAAGCCTCTCTGTATTCATCCTGTTGGTCATTTCTTACAGAACAATAATATTCCATAACATTCATATACCATAATTTACCCAAGCATTCTCCAGTTGATGGGCATCCATTTATTTTCTAGTTTCTAGCCACTACAAAAAGGGCTGCCACAAACATTTTGGCAAATACAGGTCCCTTTCCATTCTTTAGTATTTCTTTAGGATATAAGCCCAGTAGTAGCACTGCTGGATCAAAGGGTATTCACATAACTTTTTGGCCATAATTCCAGATTGCTCTCCAGAATGGTTGGATTCTTTCACAACTCCACCAACAATGCATCAGTGTCCCAGTTTTCCCACAGCCCCTCCAACATTCATCATTATTTATTCCTGTCATCTTAGCCAATCTGACAGGTGTGTAGTGGTATCTCAGAGTTGTCTTAATTTGCATTTCTCCAATCAATAGTGATTTGGAACACTCTTTCATATGAGTGGAAATAGTTTCAATTTCATCATCTGAAAATTGTCTGTTCATATCCTTTGACCATTTATCAATTGGAGAATGGCTTGATTTCTTATAAATTAGAGTCAGTTCTCTGTATATTTTCGAGATGAGGCCTTTATCAGAACCTTTAACTGTAAAAATGTTTTCCCAATTTGTTACTTCCCATCTAATCTTGTTTGCATTAGTTTTGTTTGTACAAAAGCTTTTTAATTTGATGTAATCAAAATTTTCTATTTTGTGATCAATAATGATCTCTAGTTCTTCTTTGGTCACAAATTCCTTCCTCCTCCACAAGTCTGAGAGGACTTTTTATATTTCTCTGCAACTTAATTAAATTTGAAATTTAGGCATTTATATATATGCTATGTCATTTGGTATATATATGTATATATATATTCAATAATTCATTGCTTATGATATCTGGCCATGAAATAAATTTTTTAATTTTATTTTTAAATTAAGTTTATTTTTGCTATTGCCTTGTCTGAGATCACAGTCACTATCCTTATTTGTTGTTACTTCAACTGAAGCTGTTTATTATAACTTTGTGTCAATCTTTGTATTCAAATGTGTTTCCTATAAAAACATATTTATAATAATAATTATAACAGCTTACTTTCTAATCCATTTTCCTTCCTCTTCTATTTTATGTGTGAGTTGATTCTATTGACATTCCCGATAATTATTGTTCATGCAATTTTCCCCTCCATCTTCTCTTATACTGTTCCTTCTATTTTTCTCCTATTTCTTCTTTACAAAAAAGAGGATGTTGAAAGAAAAGCTATAGTGTTCTAGGTTCTGTACAATCTTCTTCTGATCCCCTTTCTCTCTTCTCTTTCCCTCATGCCACACTTTAACACAGATTCTTAGTCTTTTTTTCTTTTCTTTTAAACCCTTATTGCATATATGATTTTTTGGGTTAAAGTTTATTTTTCTTAGGAACAATTCTTCTGTTTAGTTTTCCTATGATTACAGCTTTTTAATTTTTTTTCTTGTTTTATATTTAGTAAAATATACTTCTATACCTAACTATGGATTTGTGTATGTTTATTCTTCCTTTCTTTGGCATTACTAGTTAACTATTTGTATGAGTGTTTATTATTTTCTCCTTTGACAAGTTTAGATGAGTGTGAGGTTCATGCCTCAAAGACTCTAATCATTCTTTTCTCTTTGTATAACCTCCTACTGGAACACAAAGGATACATGAAATAATTTTTCCACTATTTCCTGTCCCCTCCTTTTAAAATTTTTATTTTAAGAACATCAACATGAAGTGGGTTGTGGTCCCTTTAAGAAACTGTATTAGCTATTGATTTGTGATTCCTTTCAGACTGATTTGTGATTCTTTTCAGATTCCCAGCCCTTTCTGCATGAGGATGCCAGGGTCTTTGATTCACAAATCCTAGTCAAAAGCACCCCTTTGAATTCCAATAGGAGATCTGGGCTTGTCCCAGACCTCACTGGATCTGGGCTAACTTGGGCTCTCCCAGCCCCCACTGGCTCTGATCTGCTCTGGTTGTCCCAGCCCCCATTCTGACTTGCTTGGGCCCCCCAGCTTGGGCTTCCTAACCCCCATCAAGACAACCAATATAATAAGCTTCCATCAACTAAGGTCTTTGCAGATGGACCTCGGTAGCTTACTCAGCTGCCAGGACTTTCTGTCCACTGAGAACTGCATTCTAAGTGCAAAACTCTATTTTTCCATAGATCTGCCCACTGGAATAATACTCTTTTCTAGTGTTATCCTCTCCTTATCCTTACCTAATTCTCTAAACAGACTTTATGCCTCTCTGTCAGGATTTCTAACCTTGCTTCCAATCCCCATAATAAATCTCTTTTTATCAATCTAGGTTTTTAGGTCTGTAAATTCCTTTACAGAGAACCTCTGCGCTGCCCGAAGGGAGTCCCCCAAACTCCCTATCCTTGTGCTGAATCCCAAGGGGTTGCAGGGGAGCTAAACCTCTCCATTTGGTTCCCTGAACCCCGAACCTGCCACTAGACCTTATCATTTAACTCCCTGACTACCAGAAACCTTAATTTCATTTTGGTTCCCCAAATCTAAACCTCATCAAAAACATAACAGAACTAGTCTAAAACTTTCTATTATGTTGAACTCCATGACCCCTTGATGATAATAGGATTCTGAGGAATATACATAAACACATACACAGAGACACACACACATTAACATCACTTCTTTATATAATATTGTAATAAGCTTATCATTGTTTAATCTTTTATGATTTTCTCAAAGTTTACTTTTTTATTTTAATGATTCTCTTGTATCCTGAAATACAGTTCAGTTTCTTTTAGTCTTTTCAAACAGAAATGTTTGGAAGCTCTTGATTCTAATAAAAGTTCATTTTATTTCTAGTACAATTTTACTAAGTTTTAAGGGATTACATTTTGAAGAATTTCCTATAGCTTTGATAAGAACAACTTGTGATTGGGGAGATCTGCTACATTTCTACTGTTTCAAATTGACTCTGCTTCTTATACTTATGTAACTTTAAAAGCTTATTGTTTTAATCCTTGAAACCAACCAAGTAAGTCTTCCCATATTTCCCCAATGATAGATTCATAGTTAATCATTCAATTGTGCTCAATCAGTTCCAATGCATTGTTAACCTTGACAGAAATCTTTCACATCTTCATTGTTATTCAGCTTTGAGCTAATTGAGGAATATAGAATTCCATATTTTTGTCTCCTTCAATCAATCACCATTCTCAAGGAACACAAAATGAAGATTTGGAAACAGAGGTAGATGTTGACATTTTGTTTCCCTCTAATCATTATCCTAGAACCTTTCAGAATGATTGAAAATTTCAATATACAACAAAAGGGAAACATCTCTTTGAAAGGGGAGGCTGTGAAACCATCTTGGTGGAGAAGCTGGCACATAGCTTTAGAGGAATTTAGAGGGTTGTAGTATCCTTCTCTTACCTCCAATTTCTTGTAAGAATATCTTCTAATCAATTTATTTTAAACCCATGGGGCTTGTGCTTTCACCTTTTCATTTCATGATTGTATGTCCTAGGTTACCACATGATTCCTCATTTAGAGAGGAATTTGCTGACAAATGTCAGCAATAAAGCAAATAAGAAGATTTGATTAAGTGTCCTCATTTTAAAATATTTTAAGCTTGCTCAACTATCTGCAGTGAGTAAACTTAATTTAGGAAGTAATAAACAGATAATTGTTGCCTTGACATTAATAGTAAAGGAATCATGTTTTCTCAGGGTATGAAATTTGCTTTGGAATAATTGACACTTCACAACTGCTTGATGAGATTCTCTCCAAGGATAGAATAACACTAACAAGGGATAGTAAAATATTTTTGCATGGAATCTTTCAAATGTAAAAAAATGCACTTTAAATTACTAAGAAAAGGTGAGTGCAAAAAATCCATGCCTATATATGTTTTCTTCACCAAGTTAGATACCAGAGTAGCCATAGTATAACTGGAATAAGCAGATTGATAGATATAAATCCAAGAAAGGAATAAAAAACCCAAAAAACTCATGACCATAGATGTGTATATACAGGTGCATCCAGAGATAAAAATCAAGCTAAACAAAAGACCTTAATGCAAGTAGGGATTTTAAACTCATGAGTTTCCCAGTTCTCAAGATAGAAAAAATATTTTATCCCATAGGTACAGAACAGGTAAAAGGAATGGAATAGCAAATGCATCTGTTAAGAAGATATGCAAATTCAAATGAAATCCATAAGGAACAAAGGAAAATATGTGTATAAAAATCAGTAGAGGTAAGCAGAGACTGAAATATTTTAATATGAATATACCACAAAGCATTTATATAGAAAGAGGAAATCAATGAGAAGGTATGGAAGCAGATTACAAGCATGGAACAAAGGCTTGTCAAACTAAAAATGGGAGACCACTTATCTAGAAATCTACTAGAGCATTCTATACCCAAGAAACAGCAGGTATTAATTTTTTTTAGCTTGCTTTATTAGTAATTTTATTCTTTCTTTTTTTCTCTTTTTAAAATTTTTTTTAAATTTTATAATTATAAAATTTTTTTGACAGTATATATGCACAAGTAATTTTTTTGTAACATTATCCCTTGTATTCATTTTTCCAAATTTTCCCCTCCCTCCCTCCCTCTACTCCCTCCCCTAGATGACAGGCAATCCCATACATTTTACATGTGTTACAGCATAACCTAGATACAATATATGTGTGTAAATCCCATTTTCTTGTTGCACGTTAAGTATTGGATTCCGAAGGTATAAGTAACCTGGGTAGATAGATTGACAGATAGTTGCATTCTCTGACCTCTCTCCTCTTCCCTCTTGCCTCTGAATAATTTCATTCCCAATTCACAAGCAACATCTGCATCAGTAAAGGTTGATTTGAAATTCCTTCAAGTGTGTTATGATTCATAACTGTGGGGGCTTTTGGAGAACCCAACTGCTCCTTCACACTTAGATGTGGTCCTTAACAGGAAGATGATGGAGTAGGTCAATAAATTTCAAGCTTTTCAGATCCCCCTTACAAACAGATCAAGTTTGCATTTCAGGGAGGACACAGACTGCTAAAAAACAAAGATTTGGAGCAGAACAAGGATCCTCCTGGGACAACCTAAGAAGACCTGAAGAAAGACCCTAGGCAAAAAAAAAATTACATCCAAAGGTTCTGATAAAGGCCTCATTTCCAAAATTTATAGAGGATTGACTCAAATTTATAAAAAATCAAGCCATTCTCCTGTTGATATGTTGTGTCACAGTTCTCTTTTCTTACCCTGACTCACTTTCCCTGAATTGTTCTGCTTCAATTATTCTGCTCAATCCTGCAAAACCACCCTTCCCTCTTAATCATCAGAATATCTGATAAAGATAAAAGATATTTTGGAATATCAGAATGCCTCTCCCCATGCCAATCTATTAGAATATCAGATACATCTTATCAAGATGCCTCTCCCCATCCTGTCAGAACCCCCCTGCCTTGGTCTACCCCCTGTATCTGAGCCACATGTATACATGTCATTGAGAACTCACATTGTTTGCTGGATTCTTGGAGACGATACTCTCATTCAGCCCTGGGACCAAATCATGGATCGATTTGGTCCCCATAAATTTCTCCCTTTCAAGTAAAATATTATAAGTCTCTAAATCTCTTAGTTTCTCCGGCATTACAGATAAATGGTCAAATGATGTGAACAGACAATTTTCAGATGAAGAAATTGAAACTATTTCTAGTCATATGAAAAGGTACTCCAAATCACTATTGACACCACTACACACCTCTCAGATGAGCTAAGATGACAAGAAAAGATAATTATGAATGTTGGAGAGGATGTGGGAAAACTGGGACACTTGATACATTGATGGTGGAACTGTGAACTAATGCAACCATACTGGAGAGCAATTTGGAACTATGTTCAAAAAGTTATCAAACTGTGCATACCCTTTGATCCAACAGTGTTACTACTGGGCTTATATTCCAAAGAGATCTTAAAGGAAGGAAAGGGACCAGTAAGTGCAAAAATGTTGTGGCAGCTTTTTTTTTGGTGGCTAGAAATTGGAAACTGAATGGATGCTCTTCAATTGGAGAATGACTGAATAAATTGTGGTATATGAATGTTATGGAATATTATTGTTCTATAAGAAATGACCAGCTGGATGATTTCAGAAAGGCCTGGAGAGACTTACATGAACTGATGCTGAGTAAAATGAGCAGAACCAAGAGACTATATGATGATTAATTCTGATGGATGTGGCTCTCTTCAACAATGAGTTGATTCAAATCAGTTCCAATTGTCTAGTAATGAAGAGAGCCATTTACACCCAGAGAGAGCACTATGGGAACTGAGTGTGGACCACAACATAGCATTTTTACTCTTTTTGTTGTTGTTTGCTTGCACTTTGTTTTCCTTTTCAGGTTTTTTTTTTCCTAGCTCCCAATGTTCTCTTGCAGCAAGATAACTGTATGGCTATGTATGCATATAATTTAACATATTTAACATGTATTGGACTATCTGCCATCTATGGGAGGGGGTTGGGGGAAGGAGGGGAAAATTTGCAACAGAAGGTTTTGCAAGGGTCAATGTTGAAAAAATTACCCATAGATATGTTTTGTAAATGAAAAGATATAATAATAATAATAATAAAAAGACCCCAGCGAGAGGATTAACCAATGTAAAGTGCAACCACCTCCAGGTTAGCTCTACTGAAACAGCAAGTGGGTACCTATGGGGATAGATTGGTTTAGCTGAAGCTTCAGCATAAACCATAGAAACTTTCAATTCCCCAAGGGTATGCATAGTTGGGGGACTAAGTCTGGGAAGAGTTAATGAACCTCTATTGATTAGTTAGGTCAAGCCCAACTCTGCTACTCAGAAGTGTCCCTAAAAAAAAAAAAAAAAGCATATCCAATGAGTGCAGAAGCAGTGAGGCAGGGAAGCTTCTAGCTTTGGGCACTTGCTGGAGGGTGGAGCTTTTGGTTTGAGGTTCCAGGTCAGAGAGGAGAGCTGGGAGCTAGAAGCATCATCTTTCCACTCCACAATTAAAGGGGCTTACACTAATACTTCTCATTAAAAAAATTGAGCTGGCAAAGAAGAAGGAACCTAACCATAGAAACTTATGGGAACACGGAAGACTAGGGTTTATCTTCAGAGGAGGACAGTGAAGTAAAACAAAAAGGATCTTCTACCCCAAAGAGTTACATTAAGTGGCTCCCTGCCCAGAAAGAATTTGTAGAAGAACTCAAAAAAGACTGTAAAAATCAAGGGAGAGAGACAGGAAAACTAAAAAACAAACAACAATTAAAAAAACTTTAAGAAAGACAAGAAGATTATGAAAAAAAGATTAACCTTCAGAAAAGGACATAAAGTATTAAAAAAATTCTTTGAAAATTAGAATTTATCAAGGGGAAGCCAGTGAAGCAAAAGGGACCAAGAAGTAACAAAAATATAAAGAATGAGAAAAAAATAAAACAGAACGTGAAATATCTTGTAAGAAAACAATAGATCTGGAGAATAGATCAAGAAGAGAAAATATAAGAATAATTGGGCCACCTGAAAGCTGTGATGAAAACAAGAACCTTGACACAAAAATGCAAGAAGCGAGACAACAAAATTGTACTGATGAAACAGCAAGAGATACAAAGAGAAATTCCATTCCAAACAAATGTTGAGAGTATAAAGTATTTGGGAATCCATCTACCAAAGAAAAGTCAGGAATTATATGAGAAAAACTACAAAACACTTGCCACAAAAATAAAATCAGATTTAAATAATTGGAAAGACATTCAGTGCTCTTGGATAGGCTGAGCGAATATAATAAAGATGACAATACTCCCCAAACTAATCTATTTATTTAGTGCTATACCAATCAGACTCCCAAGAAACTATTTCAATGACCTAGAAAAAATAACAACAAAATTCATATGCAAGAATAAAAGGTCGAGAATTGCAAGGGAACTAATGAAAAAAACCTCAGAGGAAGGTGGTCTAAGTGTACCTGATCTAAATCTATATTATATAGCAGCAGTCACCAAAACCATTTGGTATTGGCTAAGAAATAGACCGGTAGATCAGTGGAACAGATTAGATACAAAGGACAAAAAAGGGTACATATATAGCAACCTAATCTTTGACAAACCCAAAGATACCAACATTAGGGATAAAAATTCATTATTTGGAAAAAACTGTTGGGAAAACTGGAAATTAGTATGGCAGAAATTAGATATGGACCCACACTTAACACCATATACCAAGATAAGATCAAAATGGGTCCATGATTTAGGCATAAAGAGGGAGATAATAAATAGATTAGAGGAACAGAGGATAATCTACCTCTCAGACTTGTGGAGGAGGAAGGAATTTATGACCAGAGGAGAACTAGAGATCATTATTGATCACAAAATAGAAGATTTTGATTACATCAAACTAAAAAGTTTCTGTACAAATAATACTAATGCAAACAAGATTAGAAGGGAAGTAACAAATTGGGAAAATATTTTTAAAAACAAAGGTTCTGACAAAGGTCTCATTTCCAAAATATATAGAGAACTGACCCTAATTTATAAGAAACCGAACCATTCTCCAATTGATAAATGGTCAAAGGATATGAACAGACAATTCTCAGAGGAAGAAATTGAAACTATATCCACTCACATGAAAGAGTGTTCCAAATCACTACTGATCAGAGAAATGCAAATTAAGACCACTCTGAGATACCACTACACACCTGTCAGATTGGCTAAGATGACAGGAACAAATAATGATGAATGTTGGAGGGGATGTGGGGAAACTGGGACACTAATACATTGCTGATGGAGTTGCGAAAGAATCCAGCCATTCTGGAGAGCAATCTGGAATTATGCCCAAAAAGTTATCAAACTGTGCATACCCTTTGACCCAGCAGCGCTACTACTGGGATTATATCCCAAAGAAATACTAAAGAGCAGAAAGAGACATATATGTGCCAAAATGTTTGTGGCAGCTCTTTTTGTTGTAGCTAGAAACTGGAAGATGAATGGATGTCCATCAGTTGGAGAATGGTTGGGTAAATTATGGTATATGAAGGTTATGGAATATTATTGCTCTGTAAGAAATGACCAGCAGGAGGAATACAGAGAGGCCTGGAGAGACTTAAATCAACTGATGCTGAGTGAAATGAGCAGAACCAGAAGATCACTGTACACTTCAACAACAATACTGTATGAGGATGTATTCTGATGGAAGTGGAAATCTTCAACATAAAGAAAAACCAACTCACTTCCAGTTGATCAATGATGGACAGAGGTAGCTACACCCAGAGAAGAAACACTGGGAAGTGAATGTAAATTGTTAGCACTAATATCTGTCTGCCCAGGTTGCATGTACCTTCGGAATCTAATGTTTATTGTGCAACAAGAAAATGATATTCACACACATGTATTGTACCTAGACTATATTGTAACACATGTAAAATGTATGGGATTGCCTGTCATCGGGGGGAGGGAATAGAGGGAGGGAGGGATAATTTGGAAAAATGAATACAAGGGATAAAAAAAAATTGTACTGATGATGGAACATGAGAAAACAATGTTAACTGGTCACATAGAAAAGATGAAGTGGGGACCACCAGAATGCTTCCCTGGGACCATTATTATGTTGGGGAAAAGCAAAGTCTCCAATATATTAGAGTGATCCCTTTTGTATCTTTATGGGAAGATAGAGTATCAGAGGAGAAATAGGTATTAATAAATTGATACCTGCATTATTGGAGAGTATTGCCAAATTTATGAAATCATAAATCCATTTTAGTTTTTTGATATAAAGGATTTGCAGTAAATAATATTTGGAATTATAATCTTTAGATACTCTTTAATCAATCAGCATCATTATTTAATGAGTTAGTCAATAACATTAATTAGATGCCTACTGTGTGAACTCTGTTAAATACTGGGAATACAAAGAAATACAAAAGATAGTCACAACTCTCATAGTCTAAAAAGAGAGATAATATATAAACAACTTTATGCAAATAAACTATATAATTGATAAATAGTAAATAATAAAGAAAGCATTAGAATAAAAAAAGATTAGGAAAGGCATTCCATAAAAGGTAGAATTATATTCAGGATTTGAAGTCAGTCAGGGAAGCTGGGGGAAGTAGGGATGAGGAAAGAAAGCATTGTTAAGGATCTATATGTAACATACAATATTCAAGGCATTTATGTTATAAAAGTTAATCTCTAACCTTAAGGAATTTAAATCTTAATAATGGTATAACATATTTTCTGCAGAGTAATGACTAGAGAAGGAAGGTTTAGTCTAATCAATTACAGAGATTGGGACAGAAACCATAGGGCAATAGATAGCACACCCTTTCTAGTAACATTCATAAGACTGATTTGATTAATTTTCTTTAATCAAAAGTTAGAAAGTAGGGAAATGTCATACAAATAGAAAAATTGCCATGTTGGCTAATCAAGATGCTCTGGTATTTTGATGGATGATTGGAAATGATTAACCATGGGGGAAGGGAATGTTAAATGTAGATTTTTCAGAAATCTTGCTTTTTGTATGCTTTCTGCAGTTATAAGAAACTGAATTCTCAGGAGAATAAGATCAAACATTGCTAAGAGCTTCCCTGATTGTTGGATGAGGAGGTGAGGTTTCCTAGGTTACCAGCATTAAAGAAGAAGGAAAAAAAGAGAAAATGTTTTGGTTCTTTGATTTTTGAAGCAAAAATACAATATAAAATGTACTCCATATTGCCATGTGTTGTTGATATGTTATTTTGAATCTTACTTAGTGGTTTTTTAAGCACAAAAATTCAAATAAATATATTTTAAAATATTCTATTTATGTGGCAGTTAACATATTGCTAAATTAATATATTTTAATTAAACAAGTTTTTGCTCTATTTTCTTTTTTTACATTTCTGTACTTAGTAGCTTATTTTATTGATTTGAAACAAATTACTAGATAGAAAAAGTTAAGAGAAAAAAATTTCAAAAATCCTTGTTTGTATGTTAGTATTTGTGTTAGTTCTATGATTACATTTTCAATTCCAAAGGACAATCCCTGGGTTATTAAATGAAGAGTTGTTATGGGTAATTGCAATATTTGCAAGTTTATAGGATGTATATCAGAATCAAAAGTGAAGAAAATTAATTAGATTTTGAGTTAGAAAATCATAGTAACTGCTTAACATTTCAGATTATTTTAAAGTTCAAAGTTGCAATTTATTCTGAGCTGGAATCATTTTCATGTTTCTCCTTCTTTAATGCTGGTAGCCTAGGAAACCCAATCTCCTCACCTAATAATCATGGAAGCTCTTACTTCTCAGAAAAAAAAATGATTTTTATTCTCTTCCCAATTCAGTTTCTTCCCAAAATCAAGACAACATAAAAACACAAGTCTTCCTTCTTCCCTCATCCTCTGTCACATATACACACCCCTTTCTTAATAGCTACCTAATGTGATATAATGAAAAGAGCACTGGATTTGCTATCAAAGAAGCTTAGTTGTTATTCCCAAGTCTGCTACTTACTACAGTGTGACTTTGGGAAAGTAAATTTCCTTTCCTCTAATTCTCATTTCATCTGTAAAATGAAGAAGCTTGAGTGGGTTATATCTTGTTTCTTTAGTTTCAGAAATTATGATTCTTAACTCTCAGCTTGTAGGTTTCCAGTCTGATTTTGTTTCTGCCACAGGGAATTATTTCTTTATCTTGGGCAACTTACTATAAGTTATGATGAACTGAGAGATCGAGGACCTTGATTTTATTCCCAAACTTGCCACTAACTATGGGCATAACTTGCTTCTCTGTTCCAGTTTTCTCAATCCCAAATAAGGTAATTGGACCATGTAATACTTAATACCTCATTCAGCCCTCAAGAGTCTATGATTTCATTCTAAATTGAGCTTTATCTGAAATAATGAATATGAAATTATTTTGGATAGTATAGAAAAAAACACAGAAATATGAGTCATTATTGTTGGAATGATTTGACCATATGCTATCAAAGGTCAAGTATATTTTAGTAGAAAGTAGTAAAGATTTGTAAATTTATTTACTTTAATAAACATTTGTTTCTGTGTTAGGATTAATGGATTACACAAAAATATATGACATACAAGTAACTTGCCATCTAGCAAGGATAACTAACTGAAATAGATTCATGGGGATTCACTTAACCTTGACTGAATGGCACATATCAGAATTAGTTTTTTCTTTAATATTCTATTTATTTGGACAATTTTTAATGAGAAACAATGATTTTTGATTTGATTTGATTTGCATTTTTATAGGTTTAATAATGCTTCACAGAAGGGAAAATTAATAGATTAACAGTTAATATTCACTAACACCTAGTCTATCTTTTGTTGGGCCAGAACAAAGGGAAGAGAGGAAAAAAAAGGGGGGGAAATGAGTTCAGAAGTTTGTAATAGGGTCTGACATCACAGTTCTAATTTTATTCATGCTTAATCCTCTGACTTTTTTGTTAATTCTTTGGAGACATATCTTTTATATGGCAGCACTTCAGTTAAATTGGAGTTCACCTCTATATTTTCTGTCAACCTTCTTATTTTGTTACTTTCCATTTATCTATCTATATTTATTGATAAAAACTAATGTGAAACTAACTATAATAGGAATATTTTGCTGACAGATTCAGATTTCTTCCTCTATTGTCTTGTCATTTGTTCTCAAAGAGGACCATGACATCAGATACGTGATACCATTAGTGAATTGTGATTTAAGTGAATTGGATTTAAGTGAGGAAGGATTGTGCAAAGTCACCTGCCTCACTTCCCCCTCCAGAGTCATCCATGTCCAGTGGCAAGATATAGATCAAGATGACTGGAGATGATATATTCAGATAAATGTTAAAGTTGTTGATTATAAAGCATGACATCCAGTTTGCTGAAGATGTTCAGTATGTTGCCATTCATATTGATTTCATTTTTGTTGTATATTTTGTTGAGAAAGATGACAATAGCACAGCCTTACTTGGAATTAAAAAATCAGTCCCCCAGTTCTGCCTTAAATATTACTGAAGGAGGTTAGCCTTCTAACTCTTTGAATAATTGTTAAAGATTTTTTTTTTCAAATTTTATTTGAAATGAATTTTACTTGAAATGTTGGAGTTCTTTAATTCTTTCTAGATAATTTTTTTTCAAATGTAGGGATAATGATCTATTATTTCATTACTATAGAGACATCCAAGTATAGAAATATCCTTTACCAATACAGATTGGCAATTGATTTGTAAGTTAGGGACTTAGAAAGTTATCTAGAGGAACTAGGAAATAAACTAATGTGTTAAAAGCAGAATTTGAACCTAGGTCAACCCTCTTTATCTAATCTATTTTTAGCTTTATAATATATATATATATATGTATATGTGTATATATACATATATATGTTATTTCAATTCAAATTCTTGACAACTCCAAAATATGTTATTATTACCACTATTTTATAAATATCAACTTTCAATCTCCACAGTGACTCTTCAGAACTTTTTGTGTTTCCTCAAATCTCCTATGGCTTCCCCTTTACTCATTTTAGCATCTGAGGACCTAGCCTCATGTTTTATTTTTTTATGTTTATGTTTTATTTTTTATTTTTATTTTTTTAAAAATTTTGTTAATTTTATAATTATACATTTTTTGACAGTATATATGCATGAGTAATTTTTTTATAACATTATCACTTGTATTCATTTTTCCAGATTTTCCCCTCCCTCCCTCTACTCCCTCCCCTAGATGACAGGCAATCTCATACATTTTATATGTGTTACAGTATAACCTAGATACAATATATGTGTGTAAATCCAATTTTCTTGTTGCACGTTAAGTATTGGATTCTGAAGGTATAAGTAACCTGGGTAGATAGACAGTAGTACTAATATTTTACATTCAATTCTCAGTGTTCCTTCTCTGGGTGTAGTTGTTTCTGTCCATCATTGATCAGCTGGAAGTAAGTTGGATCTTCTTTATGTTGAAGATTTCCACTTCCATCAGAATACATCTTCATAACAGTATTGTTGTTGAAGTGTATAGTGATCTTCTGGTTCTGCTCATTTCACTCAGCATCAGTTCATGCAAGTCTCTCCAAGCCTTTCTGAATTCATCCCACTGGTCATTTCTTACAGAGCAATAATATTCCATAGCATTCATATACCATAATTTACCCAACCATTCTCCAATTGATGGACATCTATTCACCTTCCAGTTTCTAACTACAACAAAAAGAGCTGCCACAAACATTTTGGCACACACAGTTCCCTTTCCCCTCTTTAATATTTCTTTGGGATATAAGCCCAGTAGTGTAGCACTGCTGGATCAAAGGGTATGCACAGTTTGATAACTTTTTGGGCATAGTTCCAGATTGCTCTCCAAAATGGCCGGTTTCTTTCACAACTCCACCATATGTTTTATTTTTTTAATGTTTTTTCATGTTTGCTTTTTTATCCTCCATCCTGAAAAATCCTTACTTGATCCTTCTATCCCTGATCCTTCCATCACTTTCTCTCTTCTTAACCTCTTAAAATTCAGCATCTCAACCATATTCTATTGAAACCGCTCTCTAAAGTTATCAGTGACTTATTAGTCACCAAATTCAACGGCATTTTTTTCAATTCTTATTCTCCGTAATCTCTTTGCAACCTTTTATCACTATTGAGCAATCTTTCCCCCTTGATAGTCTCTAGATTTCTGGGATACCAGTCTACTCTGGTACTTTTCCTGTATGTCTGTCCACTTTATTTCAGTGACCTTTACTGGATCCTCATCCACACCATACCCTTTAATCACAAGTATTCTTCAGGGTTCTGTCTTGGCCCCCTTTTTCTACTTTTATTATTTCACTTGGATTCCATGAATTTAATTATCATTTCTATGCTGATGCTTCTTTAATCTGTCCCAAACTTTCTATGATCTCTAATCTTACTTTTATAACTGCTTTTCATTCCTCACAAACTCAACATGTCCAAAATGCACTTATTAGTTTTACTCTTGACCCCTCTGTCCCAACATTTTCTTTTTTAATGTAGAGTACACTATCCTCCTCCCAGGGCATCAGGCTTTTGCTTAGGAGTTAGTCTGACCTCCCACTATCACTCACTTTTTCTAATTGGTAGTCAGTGTCTACTGATTTCATCTTTGCAAGATCTCTCTAAAATGGCCTCTTTTCTTATTTGACAAAACTACCTTTCTAGTATAGACCTTCTTCTCTTCAGAGCTGGGTTATTATTGGTTATTGCAATAGTCTCTTGGTGGGCCTGGCTTCCTTAAGTCCTTCTACTTTAACCCATTCTCCATTCAGCCACTACACTTGATTTTACTAAAGCACAGGTATGATCATGACATCCTCCCTACTCAATAAACTCAAGTGACTCCCTATTGCCTTCAGAGAAATTTCTTAGAAAATGCTCTGTTTGGCATTTAAAAGCCTTTATAATCTAGCCTCCTACTGTCTTTCCAATGTTCTTATACTTTATTCTTTGTCATTCATTCCTTGATATAATATTGGTCTCTGAACTGTTCCACAGACAAGATATTTCATCTCTCACATTCCAGTACTTTCTTGGGCTGTTCTCCATTTCTGGAAGACTCTCTCTCTTTTGCTCCAACTACTAACCTTCCTGGTTTTCTTTAAATACTAACTAATATATATTCTACAGGAAGCCTTTTGTAACTCCTAATTCTAGTGCCTTATCTCTGTCAATTTTTTCCTATTTATCTTTTAAATAACTTTACTTTTTTTTCTATTTTCATTAATCTATTCCTGGCAATTGAAGTGTATAATCCAAATCAAATAAAAAATTAAGCAGGGAAAAAATATCAATAAATACAAAACACACCGGAGTGAAATTTACTATTTAAAAAAAAAACAACTTATACCAATCAAGATGACTTTGCAATAGGAATTTTCATAAGTGTAGTGAAAAGATGCATCTTATCAAGTAGGCATAAATAAGGTTCAATGTTAATTCATTTTGAAATTAACATTTGCCCAATGCCAGAATAGTTTGGGAAAATAAGTTTTGATGTTTTTTGAAAGGTATATAACTTGTACTATGAATAGCCATATAATAAATCACTAGCATTTTTTTTCTTAAATACAATTAAATACAAGAGTTTATCATCCAGCTGGCTCAAGTATTTGATTTTGCATTAAGGTTACCAACTCAAGAGGAAAAATGATTTCCATTATAGCTGTATACCCTATTTTGTAATAACTGCTCAATAAAATATATCTAAAATAAAAATCAGTAGGAAATCATGCAAATTATTGTACTCTTTTTTCTATTACAAAGTAAATATTTAGAAAGAATTAGAATTTCTGCAAAATAAAATGAAAATATTGCTTGATTTCTAAGGCACATTATTAATCATGAAATCTAAAGTGAAATTTATTTGATGAATGGGGTCAAGGTTTCATATTTGTCCAAACTGAAGTTGAAAGAGATATTGCATTGACATAAAATTTTAGTTTGTAGTCAACAACAGTATCTGAACTGAAATATGCTAACCCTGCAACCCTGAAATCATCTGATCAATATTGGTACAGCTTAAGCTGAAGAGGTTCTGAATAAAAAGTTTTTTTTTAATTTGATATACAGTACTCAGTATTTTAGATTAAATAATTCCAACTCATATGTTGTTACATGATGCCTCATTTTCATGACACAGTGCCTGGTTTCCACTTCTACTACATAAAATAGGGGTTTCAGTAAGCAATGCTTCATTTCTACTACATGTTGCTCCATTTCCATTATATAGTGGTTCTAATTCTTTGGATTCCAATGTAATTGAAGGCTTCTCCAATGTCACTCCAGGTTCAAGGGAATTCTTTCCAACAATACTTAGATTGACAAACTTTATTTTCCAAGTGTTTACTAGAAAAGGGCTGCGGATGAGGCCAAATACTTGTTCAAAGATGCCTAAACACATACTGCCTCGGTGGACAGTACCAGTAACTGCAACTACAACTAATCCATGTGGAGAGGATACACACTTCAATCTATTGCAATCTAAATTGAGATTAAGAAATAGAAACTCTTCTTTCACCAGAGACAGTAAACGAAGGCTCACCAGTTCTGAACCATGATAGTCCATCACATTTTGTTCTGATGTATTGTAACAAAATTTTAGCTTGACATCAACCCAAAAGTGCTGTGGTCCCCATTTTTCTTGGGGTGGTCTAAAGAAAGGATTCTGAGAGTTGAGAAGCTCAAAGAACCACTGGCAGAATTCTTCTCCTAATTTGTAACAATCATCAAATTGTTCAGGGTTTTTTTCTCTTTTTTTCCTTGGCTGTCCTGGGGCTGAACCAGGCGGTTGGTGATGGTGTCGAATAGTGCGAGGATTTCGGAAGTTTCCATTAGGCCTAGCAGGTCAAGACAGCCCTCCAGCTCTATCTTGTTGAGCCCCGACATGTTGACCCCTGGACGGGGGAATGCATAACTACTTTTTACGTTTTATTTGTATATTATCTCCTTCATTTGATTATAAAGTACTTTAGGGCAATGATTGTTATTTGTCTCTAGATGTAGCATTAGTGCTTAGAGTCCAATTTGATAGATAGCAGACATTTAATAAGTAAATATTTATTTATTTATTGAATCAAATCCTTAAGGACTTTAAATGCCAGAGAAGCATTTATTAAAGTCTTGTATTTAGGACATTGTATTGGTGGTGGATGGACCAAAAGAAATAGTCTATGACCTTAAGCTCCTTAGAGTCTACAAGGGTTCTCTGTGTTTTTATGATCCTAATGCACTCAGTGTATTTGACCTACAATTTGGCAAAATCCACAAAAGTGCAATTGATATCATGAGACTATGCATTCCTTAATGAAAAACTTCCTTAAGAAAAGTATACCTTTTCTTTCCCACCATCCTACCTCCCCACCCCCCATGCCTCATATTACAGGATTGTTTCTTAGAGAGCATACTTGATAGCTTGGCTCCTGGTTTGAAAAGTAATTATTTTGGCATTAACTTCCATATCTCTTCATTTGCCATCTGTTGGCACCATTACTTAAATGATCTAAATCTTCCCAAGTTAGTGTATATTTTTGTCCCATTTGCTTGAGTTCCCATACAAACACCATGGAAGAAATAAGGAAGGCTTTCTGTCCTGCAGAGGGGACTGAGAGACCTTGAGAGGAGTGCTTATTTTGGATTAGAAGGACTTTAGTTCAACTCCTCATTCTTCTTCCTATATGTATGACTTTGGGCAAGTCCATTTTCCTCCTTTCTTATTTTTTCATCTGTCAAATGAAGTATCATCTTTGAGGTGATAATTAAATCCATAGACACTGATACCAAGTGACAAGGTTAAAAAGTTTTTTTTTTGTTTGGTTTTTTTTTTTTTACTTTTCAATTTAAAATCACAGAAAGGGACTTAACCATTGAAAATATTGAGCATAATATGTAGTTTTATGGGATTTAGTTAAAAAAAACTTTTCATGAAAAAGCAAAATAAACTGCAAAGCTCTTCTTATTATGATCAAGGGGAAAAACAAATAATGTTCATAGTTTTAATCAGTTCACTTTAAGAAAGTCTTTGTTTTATAATTTTCAAGTTATATGAGAAATGTCCCTTTTCAACAATTTCTATTTTGGAAATGACAGTGATTATTGACTATAGAAGACTCCTTGAAAGGTCCATTTCTTATTCAAAATCCTCTTGGACTTCAGCAGCTGTATAGCACTGGCTTCTAAATTATTCTTCCTTTAGATTTCATCATTTGCCTGTTATTTTCTTAAAATTAAATTATTGTCAAAATAGTTCATTTCATTCTCTTACAAGAATGTTGGGAGAAGAGAGCTTTGTAAAGTGTTTTTCTAGCATCATTAATTATTATTATTGACCATTGATAATTGGTGAGCCTTACTTTAAATTTTTTATTTTAATATTTCAAGGATTCATTATATTGTCAGAACTTTATTTTTTATTTTTATTTTTATTTTTTTGAGGCTGGGGTTAAGTGACTTGCCCAGGATCACACAGCTAGGAAGTGTTAAGTGTCTGAGGCCAGATTTGAACTCGGGTCCTCCTGAATTCAGGGCTGGTGCTCTATCCACTGCGCCATCTAACTGCCCCCTTGTCAGAACTTTAGCAGAGGATCAAATTATCTTCTTTATCTATGAGTGAGTGAGAATCCAAGCACTCCACTATATCTAGCTTATTCCCAGACCATGTATCCAACCAACTATTCTGAGAAGTCTGTCATTTACCTTGAAGCTGTCTTTTTAGCATCCTCCTCTCTCCCTTCTAACTTGATATTTCTTGTTTTAGAAATAATAATCCATTCACTGCCATCAATTAATCATTTGACGAGCAATTATTAACTGCTTAGTACATGCCAGACATTCTGCTGACTTTGGGAAATGCAATGCAGGGGATGAAACAATTCTTATTCTCAAGGAATTCATATTTTAATAGGATAACTGTAACATACATAAGAACCTAAAAAATGAATCGATACAAATAATGCTACTCCTGGCAAAGTAATGACATTCATTTATCTCATGACAGAGTACAATCTCATGCATTTTTACATGTATATGTTTCTTTCTCTCTCTCCATACACATATGCACATGCACATATATATACACATGCACAAAAAACAATTGATGCATAAAGACAAGAAAAGTCAATCATTTTTTAATGGCAGAACTAACATCTGGAGGATCAAAAAAAAGTTATAGAAGTTTGCAAATGCAAGGATAAAATGGAAATGTAATCTTGGTATGAGGTATTGTAATGCCAGAGAAACTGGGGCAAGATAGCGATTAGAGAGTTTTTAATTTTATCAATTGGAGAGTATAATTGACTGGACAGGACTCTCATCTCAAAGTATTCAGTGGCAAATGTGAGTTCTCAATGACATATATACCCACATGGCTCAGCGACTGGGGTAGACCAAGACAGAGGCAGAGTCAGAATGATGAGGAAACCCCAAAACTCTTAAAAGAGAAAACCTGCCTTGGACTCTGCCTCAGGGAGGGGGACTCCATTCTAAGTACAAACAGTTTTATCTTTATCTGGCTCAGTCCTGAAACGCATTGAATTCAATTCAAATTCTAACCCTGGCTATAACCCAGCCCAATCTGGGACTCCACCCACAAGCCCCCTTCAGCTTGTAGCCAAAGCCTCCTATTATAAAAGAGCCAAGCTGGAGTCATCTCTTTGCAGAGATCTCAAACATGGCAGCCTTACACCTGCCATGTCAAGGGATTTCTGCCCACTGGAACTCTGGTTCTGGTGCCTTTTATCTCTACCTTCAACTTTACTAACTAGATTTTACTTTTAAACACCATAATAAACCTCTTTTATCAATCTAGGTTTTAGGGTCTGTAAATTCCTTTACAGGGGACTCTTGCATCACTACTAGACCTCATTTAACTCTGTATCCTTGAGCCAAATCCAAAGGCGTTGCAGGGGAACTCTATTTGATTCCTGTACTCCGAACCTGCCACTAGACCTCAACTAAACCCTAATTTCATTTAGGTACCCCAATTCTAGACCTTATCATGTAGAATGTGTTGGACAATATCTAGAGAGTTATAGAAGCAATTTTAGATGCTTGAGATAATTTTCTATAGAAGGATAGCATGATATAGTAGAAAGAACAACAGAGTTAACACTCTGAAAATATGAATTTGGATCCCATTTTTATCACATCAACTTTAAGAGGCAATAGGGCCATGGACCTGAGTCAAAAAGACTTGTGTTCAAATTCTACCTTTTATTATCTGACCCTAGACAAATCATTTAAGCTTTATGTTTCCTTACCAGTAAAATGAAGAAGTTGTACTTGAACTCTAAGCACCCTTCTAATTTTAAATTTATAATCCTAGTTGGGCAACCAAGAGAAAGATTTACTTCAATAAACTTCAATTTGTTCTTCAGAAAAATGAAGATAATACTTGCACTACCTACTTTACATTTCTATTGTGAGGAAAATACTCTGAAAGTTGAAAAACACACACATAAATACTAGTTGTTATTATAGGATAAATTTCTAACTCAGGTGAGTATATTTGTGAAGCATCTGAAACTGAGGAAAGGTCATAACTATGACATCTAATTCATTTTGTTGGTAGTCACTCATAAAATGAGTAGTTAATATGAGAAGAAAAAGATGCATCTTAAGAGAGAGATCATGAGAAAGATCAAGACATTGATTCTTTTGGCTTAAATCTCTACAATACTATTGTAATCAGAGCATGATGATTTGGATGGAATCACTTACTGAATCTCTTATTCACGACTATCTATGTGTACATAGTTCAGTGGGATGATTGTTATCATGTCTTCATTATTGATGAGATTTCTCCAATTGTATCCTAGAAGAGTTTGTCAGCATGTTTAATCATATTGTTTGATGTGATAAGAGAGATAACAGTCAAAACAAATGCTGCTGTACTATGTAAAATTATGTCCAATACCTTAGAAAAAGGTAATGATGGAAGATTTAGAAGAACATCAGCTCAAAATATTGAGAAACATTGGAGATAAAAGCAAGTTTGGAGAAAGGTGGAATGAGCTTCTATTAAGTCATATTAACTTAAATATTGTAGGACAAAAATACAAACACATAAACTATTGAAAAAATTAAAATGATCTTTTCACATTTCTATAAAAATGAAAAAAATTAAGAAAAATTCTAATGATTGCAAGATGATGACAAATATCAAAATGACAAATGCTTCAAACATTTCCAAGGTTCCTGGTTTCAAAGTTATATGAAGAAAAATTTTCTTGGTTTAATTTAAGAAATAAGAAGATTGATTTTCTCTGATGTGCATGTCTTATGTGACCTAAAAATATATGGCAATTATTTATCGTATGCTTCATGGCAATTAAGTAATTAAGACCCAAGGGACGGTTTTTTCAAATAAGTTCACATAGTTTCTCACTCTATAAGTACAATTAACCATTCTGCTGCTTGAAGAAGTATGAATAAAAATAATAGATTTCTTATTCCATCAACACTTAATCTGAAGAAAAGTCTCAAGTCATCTAGTAGTTGTCATTTTTTACTGATTCTTTTTTAAAACAATATTTGCATATATCACTGAATTAGTAAAAAGGAAAAAATGTTTTAGAAGGCTAGAGGAAAATTCTAAGGGATTCAAACATTCATAAAAGCATTTGTGTTTACCAGTTGATTTATTTAGATAAAGGATAGACACTTAGAGAAAAGACCTGGTAATTTCACAATGAATAACATCACATATAAAAATGGACAGCATCTTAACAGGTATGAAGTAAATGATTATCAGATTGGATATTTTCTGAATAGCTGTCTTTGTAGAGTAAAAAATCAATTTATGAAAGCAAAGATAAAATTTTCTATGAATTAGGGAAGAGATAAGAATAAGAAAACAATTAAGCAAATAGTCTGACCTTTTATCCTATTTTAGTCAACCAAATCAACAAGTATTTATCACTTACTATATATAATCAAAAATGGTTGGATCTGTTAACAGTTCCACTAAAAATGAATTATAATCCCAATTTTTCCACATCCCTCCATTTGTCATTTTCCCATTCAATAATTTTAGCAAATTTGATAGGTATAAAATGACATCTCAAAGTTATTTTAATTTGCATTTCTCTAATCAATAATGTTTTAGAGCATCTTTTTATGTAATTTTAATTTTTGATTTCTTTTATTTCGAAAAACTGCCTGTTCATAATCTTTGACCATTCATTAATTAGGGAGTGACTTGTATTCTTATAAATTTTACAAAGTTCTTTATACATTTGAAATATTAGATTTTTAAGAATCTGTCTATAAAAATCTTGCTTTTAACAGAAAAAGAATTAAAGTAAACAGGGTTAAGTGACTTATTATCATGGGAACTTTTCAGTTTTCTTCATGCAGATATTTTAAAACTGTTACTTGGTCAGAGGTTGAAAATGAAAGCATTCCCTTCAAAGGATCAGCTCCTTTAGGTGATTTTGTTTGTGAATAACATTATGCTAATTACCTTAAGCCAGGAACATTGTAGTCCTTGTTATGTGAGATATGTAATCATTCAAATGAGTTTGCTTTAACTATCCACACAGAAGCAAACAAAATTTGAATGAAGAAAACCTGTTGCCAGTGTTATGGAATTCAGTTTGATAGACAACTTCTAAAACTAGTAAATTGGTATACAGAATTTGTACATACATTGTTGTTAGACAATCAACTAAGTTCATCAATAGAAAGAATAAAGCAGGTTGGCTTATATTTGGGAATGCAAATATTTTTAATGACTCTAAGCTTCTCCAACAAACATTTTTTTTTAAACTCCAATGTTCTGTAAGTGATATTTATGGCTGCAATTAGCAGAGCACCATAATCTTTGAATTATGTAAACTTCCACAAAGGTAGAAAAGTATGGTAGGAGCATATTGATCGCATATAAAAGGTCTTCTATAAACATAACCAAATATTTCAGCTCAACAAATATTTGCTGAACATGTACTATGTGCTAAGTACTGTATTGATGCTGAAGATGCAAAGATAAAAATGACATATAGTTCTTATCTCTAAAGATCTGATTTCCAACCATAAATGGAAGAATTAGGGATGCAGTTATGGTAATTAGAGTTCTAAGATAATTGAGAAAGCTTGTCTTCCTTTCCATGCTCCTACACTCCCTCCAGGGAAGAATCCTCGTGGTTTGAGACCCAATGAAATCTGGCAAATGGATGTGACCCATTATAAATCTTTTGGTCGTCTATCTTTTATCCATGTAGTGGTAGACACCTTTTCAGGATTCACATTTGCAATGCCAGCAGCAAAAGAGACAGCCCGAGTGGTCACTGAATTCCTTATACAGGCTTTTGCAATTATGGGTGTGCCACAAGCAATAAAAACAGACAATGGACCTGCATATACGTCCAAACATTTTACACACTTTTGTGCACAGTATAAGATTTTACATACCACGGGCATACCCTTTAATCCTCAAGGGCAGGCAATAGTAGAGAGAAGAAACAGAGATATTAAGACACTCCTCCAAAAACAAAAGAAAGGGGGAGCCACAGGTAGCCCTAGGGAACTTCTAAATTTAGTTCTCTATACCATTAATTTTCTAATTTTTGACAAAGATGCACTGGCTCCGGCAGACAGGTTTTATAACCCACCAGAAGGGCAGTGTCCAGTGCGAGCATCTCCACTGTCCTTAGATAATCGCCAGGTGATGTGGAGAGATCCAGAAAGTGGTGAATGGAAGGGACCAGATAGGTTAACTGCCTGGGGGAGAGGGTTTGCTTGTATTTCTTCAGCAGGAGAAGGAATCAGATGGGTGCCAACGAGTCATATTCGCCTTGTCCATCAGAGAGAGACAGAAAAAGAGAAAGACCTCAAAATAAAGGAGAAGATCTAAGAAACATCTGACACTGAAAGAGCATGGATAATAAGAAGACTGTTAAAGAACTTTAAAAAACAGCAGGAATCATTGGACTTCCTCACACAAGATGAGACTAATGGACAATGGACTTATGGACATTTATAAATTTTCAATTTATGATTATTTGATTATGTTATATACTTCTAGAATGTATTATGTTACTATGTTACTATGTGTTTATGTAATTTATGTAATTATCTGTAATGCTTCCCATATTGATGGATTTATGTTTCAAGGTCATTTATGTAATTATCTGTAATACTTCCCATATTGATGGATTTATGTTTCAAGGTCATGACTGTCCTATGTTCTAAATCAAAAGAAAGGGGGAGATGTTAGGATTACTAAGTGAGAACTCAGGTTTTCTGGACAATTACAAGGTGAGAACTCAGGTTGACTTGATAGAGGGGGCAAGCTCATTGGCTGGGGTGGTTCTTCCCAGAAGCCCTTGCATTATCCCACGCCCATTCTCTGGGAGAATAAAAGAGAGGACTCCCAGAGATAAAAGGAAGACTCTCTGCATTACATCAGGCCTGACGGGGCTCTCTGCAGGAAGGGAAGTCACTTCTAAGGACAAGAGTTAACAGCAACTGCCTGGAGACAACGGTTCACTACAGGAAGAAGAATCTGTCTTAAAGATTTGAGTAGACACAGCAGATCTCTTCCCAGAGAGCGATCCGGCAGCTTCTAGAGACGACAGCTCGCTACAGAAAACACCAACATATGGAACAGTTAGAGGTTTCATGAAAGAGTTAGTACCTGAATTAAACATTGATGTAAAATTAAGAGGGAGTAAACTACCATTGCAGGAGGTAAGCCTCATTTCAATGCAGGAATGAGGAATGTCTTGAAGGTATACAAGAAATAGATTTATAAAGAGAAATGGTATGAAGTAAGTCTGGAAAGATTTAGTGAACCAGATTAGGGGGACCTGAAATACCAAACTAGGGTGTTGTATTTTATATTTTAGACAATGGAGAACCATTTAAAACTTTTTCCCCCTTCCATTTAACAAGTATACCTTCTCATTTTCACACCTGGATATCTTAGAATCAGCTGAGTCAGGATAAGCAAAAGTCTTTATTCTTGGTCTTTTGGAGTCCCTCTCAGGGGATTAAATATAGGAATCTCTATACCTCATTCCTCTCTCTCTACCACCAAAGAATGAATCCTCTTTCTCTTACTCCACCCGCTGATCTCTCCTCCCTTCTCTCACCACACCTCCAGATCGCTGGAGTTGAGTAGGGTCATCCTCCAAACATGTTAATAGAGAATTGTCCAATTGGTAAGTAGCCATAAGTGCTGGATTACCTTGCATCTAGGTCAAGTACATCCACTCAGTTCTAGCACTTTACATCTCCCCCTTTCTTTTATTTTAGAACATAAGTGTCACGCCATCCCTGACTTCTCAGGGAGGTGAGAATCCCAAAAATGAGATGATCACATCCTCTCTGACTTCTCAGGAATGGTGGTGAAAAACACCAAAAAGGAGGTGATCACCCCCCCCCCCCCGCCCTGACTTCTCAGGAAGGGAGATGAAAGCACTAAAAAGAAGATAATCACGCCCTCCCTAACATCTCAGGAAGAGAGATGAAAAGCACCAAAGGGAAGCGGGGATTGCTAGTGGATTTTTGGGCTAAAGGATCTTAGAGACAGGTATGCACAAACCCATCAGCATGGGAGGTATTACACAAGCACATAACAATACTGCACAGGCTATTAGTGATGACTCTCCCCACAGTCAGTGCAGACTAGATGAGGTGTAACAAACATGAATTGTACATGCTAGTAATGATATAACAAACAATATAAATCAACATGGTCTTGTAAAAGATTTCGAGAATTACTAGAAGGAGGTTATGTAAACATCAGTTGCACATACACCTTCTTCAGCAACCAAGAGATAGTCCAAAACCAATCAATTGTCCATTGTGTCATGTGTCAGAGAAGCCAATGATCCTCCAAAGTTTTTTAAGTCCTGCAACAGTCTTTTTATTTATTAGGGAATCCAATGATTCCTACAGGTTTTGAAGTCCTACAACAGTCTTATGTCTCAGAGAATCCAATGATTCCTGAGGGCTTTCAAGTCCTACAATAGTCTTATCATGTCTCAGAAAATCCAATGATTCCTCAGGGCTTTCAAGTCCTACAACAGTCTTATGATGTCTCAGAGAATCCAATGATTCCTGAGGGTTTTTAAATCCAATAATTTTTGATGTCCATGAGTCAAATACCATAACTGCCATGATCTTTCACTGGTGGGCACAGTCAGCAACAGAACTGACCAATGTTTCTTGGGTCTTCTCCTTCATTTCAAGGGTCTGCTCCGTCTCTCTCCAATGGACAAGGCAAATATGGCTCATTGGCACCCATCTGATTCTTTCTTCATCTGTAGAGATACAAGCAAATCCTTTCCCCCAAGCAGTTAACCTATCTGGTCCCTTCCATTCACCACTTTCTGGGTCTCTCCACATAACCCGGTGATTATCTAAAGACAGTGGAGCTGCTTGCACTGGACCCTGCCCTTCCGGTGGGTTATAAAACCTGTCTGCCGGAGCCAGTGCATCTTTGTCAAAAATTTTAAAATTAATGGTATAGAGAACTAAATTTAGAAGTTCTCTAGGGTTACCTGTGGTTCCCCATTTCTTTTGTTTTTGGAGGAGTGTCTAAATATTTTCTTCTATTAATATTTCCTTCTCTCTACTATTGCTTGACCTTGAGGATTAAAAGGTATGCCAAGTGGTATGTAAAATCTTATACTGTGCACAAAAGTGTGCAAAATGTTTAGAAGTATATGCAGGTTCATTGTCTGTTTTTATTGCTTGTGGCACACCCATAATTGAAAATGCTTGTATAAGGAATTCAGTGGCAATTCAGGCTGTCTCTTTTGTTGTTGGTATTGCAAAGGTGAATCTTGAAAAGGTGAATAAAAGATAGATACCCAAAAGATTTATAATGGGTCACATACATTTGCCAAATTTCATTAGGTCTCAAACAAGGGTTCTTCCCTGGAGGGAATGTAGAAGCATGGAAAGGCTTTTACTATGCTCCTAATTTCTTCTCTTGTTATTCCAAATTGTAAACATAAAATTTGGGCAGCCTGGTGAAATTTAGAATGAGATTCTTGGGCTTCTTGAAAGAAAGGAGTATTGGCTATCTGCCTTTGAATTACCATCAAAAATAGGACTTGAAAGTCCACTGTGAAAGTGGACATGCAAGATATAAATCTTATCTAGATGCTTTTTCACTTGCTCTTGAAGTTCCTTAAGGAGCTGATTATATTGGAGGCTACAAATTTTATTGGGCTGTGGCAATTCTTTGTACCATACCTACTGAATAGGCCGAATCAGATATTATATTTATGTCTCCTGGATAATAAGTAAGAGCTAAAATGATTCATTCTGCTGAGTGGATTGTAAAGTTCTGACTACTCTTTTTATAGTTAAGTCATGAGAGTATACAGCCAAATATTATGTTTGGATGCATCTATAAAGACAGTTGTTCCTTTAAGAGGAACTTTAGAAAATTCAGAAATTAGAAAGTTGTATAAACTTGCTATTGCTGGATACTATGTTCTCCTGGTTCTACTCACTTTGAATCAGTTGAAGCAAGTCTCTCCAGGTCTCTCTGAAATTATCCTGCTGATCATTTCTTATAGAACAATACTATTCCATAACATTCATATACCATGATTTGTCTAGCCATTCTCCAACTGATGGGCATCCATTCAGTTTCTGGTTTCTTGCCACAATAAAAAGGGCTGCTACAAACATTTTTGCACATATAGGTTCTTTTTCCTTTTTTGTGATCTCTTTGGGATACAAGCTCAGTGCTGACACTGCTGGAACCAGGGTATGCATTGTTTGATATCCTTTTGTGTATAGTTGCCAAATTGCTCCGCCCAAATGGTTGGATCATTTCACAAGTCCACCAACTATGTATTAGTGTCCCAGTTTCTCCCACAGTCGTCTTGAACATTTATCATTATCTTTTCCTGTCATCTTAGCCAATCTGAAAGATGTGTAGTGGTACTTCAGAGCTATCTTAATTTGCATTTCTCTGAGATGATCTCTTGAAGAATGATATCCAGTTTCTCTCTCTCTCTCTCTCTCTCTCTCTCTCTCGTCTCTCGTCGCTCTTTCTCCTCTCTCTCTAATGTTCTTAAGGGTATCATCAAATTAAACACAGTGAATTCAATAACTAATTTAGAGTAGCTATTGAATCCTTACTGATGCTTTATCAGGTTAGTGTATGCTGAGATAAAAAGAGATAAAAAGTATTTAGCATCATATGTAATTCAAGTATGAATGATTCAGTGTTCTAAGTGTTCTATTGCCTGTGACATATTGGAGCATAGATTTAGAACTAGAAAAGACTCACATTATATAATCAAATATCCTTATCTTATAAATGAGAAAATTGACAATGACTGCAATGATGTCTATGCCACTTGTTAAATTATATGTAGCAGTTTTGGGAGGAATGTTTCCTGCTTTTCACTTTTAAGCATAATAAATACTGAACAACAGTAATCATTTCTCTACATCTTAGATGAATTATGTATCATATATCTAAGAGTTCTCTAAATTCCCAAATTATGTATTCTAGAGTATATAATTTAGGTTTTGTTTATCTATTGAAGCATGGGGGGGAAAAAGTAATGGATTTTTAGCAGAGGACTTGCATTTAAATCTATGCTTTACAGCTAATTTTATCTATGCGACTCCTAGCAAGTCATATTTTAGCAAGTTCATATTTTAAAAATCTTTTGGGGTCTGTCCCTGGGGTAGGAAATTATTTATTTACTTCTTTACCAGCTTCCTCCCAGACCGGATGGATGCAGCCGTTCTAGCGCCTGAGCTAAGATAGAGCTCTGGGAGAGAGTTCCCCACCCCCTCCCTGGAAGTGCCTCAGAGGTGATTAGCACTGCTGTGCCCCGAGGGCGCTGTGTTTTAGGGCTTCCCTGAGGTTGAGACTGAACAGTAAAGGCAGCACAAAGCCTAGCCTATGTGTCCCGGTGGGGCGTGGATGTCTGCAGCAGGTGACTTGAAAAGCCCCTGTGCTCAAACTGGAAGTGTCTGCCAGAAACCGCGGTCCCTAGTTCAAAGGTTCCGCTTCTCTGGGACTTCCTGGAGCTGAGTTCCACTCCCTCCAACTAAACTAGGCAGTGTGTGTTGCCTTGGGCCATATCCACCCACTTGTCAATCTCTTAACTATTCTCAGGTGGGAGCTGAGGCCACGCCCCCTGGTGCCGAGATCTGCTGAGTCACCCCCAGGGTCCTGGAAAATCTAATCTATCTGAATTTTTAAGGTATTTTAGCTTTCTCTTCTGAACTGCTATATAATAAGCAGAGAAGAGCTAACAGCCTGTGCCAGATTCCTTTATCTCAGTGGCTTCTCTGATCCCAGAGCCCTTCCCAGCACGATCGGTGCAGTATGCTAGCACCCAGCCATCTGTGCTGGCCTCTCTTCTTCCTCCCCTGGGAACTGACTTTTTCTGTTGAAACTCCAGATTCTCTTCAGCTGGTAAGTCGTGCTTCCAGTCCTTGTGGTATCTATCAGTCCAGGGCTTTTTCTAAGGCTTAATTTATCTAATTGGTTGTGAGGGAGTGAGGACGTTCACAGAGTCGTGTGTTTCTTCTCCGCCATCTTGGCTCCGCCCTCATCTTTGTTTTTTTAAATCATCCATGCAGGACATGGAGGAATCCTATAATGAGAATGAAAAATAATAAATGAGCTAAATTTCTGTGCCATCCAGGAAACATTAAAAGCAGTAGTAAAGTAGTGACTTTTTCTTTTGGATTTTCCTATGCATCCCAAGGTTCCCAAACACTGGACTTCAAAAACTTGTCTCTCCCAAAGACAAAAGATAATGTGTGGGGCTAAGTAGAACTTATCTTGAAACTGGACCAACTTTGATGAAAAATTGGTAACTTAATTTATTTAACTATGCCAGAGATAGTTGTCTCTATTAGAATATTTCATAAGGTTATAGATCTAGAGATGGTTGTAAAGGGTATAAAGGGGAGATCTGGGATTTGAATCTAGATCCTCAGACTTTAGATTCTTAATGCCATGATACCTCCCTTATTACTTTTTCATTTGTATCCCCAGAAATTTTCACAATGCTTTGAACACAACAGGCAATTATCACATGCTGTTTAACTCATTCATTCATTCATACATGGCTTCCATCTTATGCCAACTGCCAAGTTGGGATTGGCATATGAACAAAAAACTTTTTAGGAACACTTAGTTATTTGTTTAAAAGTCTTTAGACATATAGTATTATTTGGAAAACTTCAATATTTCAAATAAAAAAAAGAATGCTGATTTCATCACTATGGATATTGTTTCCACTCTTGTAGAGCGTATCTACTCCATAAATTCCTATAGAAAGAAAAAAAAAATCATTCCTAGGTAATGTATCTCTTCACACTTAGCTAGTCTAGTCCCCTAATGATAGGCATGATTTTTTTTTTTTTTTTTTTTTTTTTTTTTTTTTTTTTTTTTGTCAAGAACATACATAAAGCCTTTTTAGCAAAGTGGGACTGGATAGAGTTTGATTTCTCCTGCTTTAGTTCAGGAATACCTGAATTTATCAAAGATAGTAGAGTAGAATTTGCTCTATCTATTATATTTTAAACTTTAAAAAAGTTTCAATACATTGTGTATGGAGCCCCCAGCTACTTCCTGAAAAACATGATCAGTTGTTTGTTTGTATCCCTTACTCCATACAGTATGGAATATGAAACCAAAATATACAATTTCAAATCCTAGCTTTTCTACTTTCTATCTGTGAGAGCTTAGGAATTTACTTAATTTCTTTGTGCTTCATTTTCTTAATTTACAAATTGGGAGATTTGGATGAGAGAAGTTGTAAATACAGCTTTGGATTTATGATTCTATAATCCTGTGAAACCTCCCTCACCTTGGGCCTGCCCACATGGAATTTTCTATTAAAAAATAACTAAAAATAGACAAAATTTCAATTGTGACTAACAGTATATGTAACTGACATTTTGTAGTTTTCCATATTTTAAGAAAAATAATGTGTGTTTTAACGTAAAACACAGTTCATTTTATTGAGCTTCACTTTATGGAGCTTTGGAAATATAGCTTTTCTTTTCTTCTTTCTTTCTCTCCTTCTCCTCTTCCTGTTCCTCCTCCTCCTCTTCTTCCTCCTCCTTTTCCTTCTTCTTCCTCTTGTTCTTGTTGTTCTTTTTTACTTCTTTCACAAACTGAAGTTTTGTGATACCCTTGCCTCAAGCAAGTTTATGGATATAATTTTTTTCCAACAGCATATGCTCACATTGTCTTCACAATTTGGTAAGGCTAAAAATAGTTTGAACTTTTGAACTATTATCTGTTATGATGAACACTGATCACAATAACAGATAATAGATGTTTGATATTATTATAATTGTTTTGAACAGACTTCCGGACAAGATGGCGGCGTGGAGGCAGACAGCTGCTTGAGCTCCTCGTTTTCTCTCAGAACTTACTTCAGGACAAGCCTCAGACTTAATGAGTGAAACAAGGTTGCCCACTATTACCATTACTATTCAATATAGTACTAGAAACTAGAAACTTTCAATATTATTGATTTCTCCTTTTAATTTTTGTATTTCAAGTTTAATTTTTGGTTGGGGGTCTGCTTGTCATTCTTAATAGCACATACAACAAATATAGTATTTTATCACAATCATATTCCACAACTTGTCCATTCTCCTTTTGATTGTTATTAAATATCCAATTTTTTTTCTTGAAGGATTACATTCAGTTACTCTAGGTGGGTTATTCTTGGTTATAATTCCAACTATTTTGTTTTACAGAATATCCTATTCCATGTCCTCCACTTATTTTACAGTAGCTGCTAAATCTTGTGTAATCCTGATTATGGCTGTGCCACATTTGAATTATTTCTTTCTGATTGCTTGTTCATTTTGACCTGGGAACTTTGGAATTCGAGATCTCTTTTATGGAGTGGATTCTTTAAAATTTTATTTTACCATTTGGTTCTAGGATATCAGGACAATTATCCTTGATAATTTCTTGAAATATGAGGTCTACACTTTTTTTTTTGATCATGGTTTTTAGTCCAATAATTCTGAAATTATTTCTCTTCAGTCTAATTTCCAGGTTAGATGTTTTGCTGATGAGATATTTCACAATTTTTTTTCTTAAAATTTTTCTTGAATTTTTAAAATTTTTTCTTGATGTGTTATAAAGTTATTAGCTTCCAATTGTAATTTTTAAGGAATTATTTTCATCAGAGAGCTTTTGTACTTTAAAAAAAAATCTGGCCAATTCTATTTAAGGAGTTTTCTTTAGGTTTTTTTTTGTGTGTGTTTTTCTAAACAGGTAATGGTCTTTTCATAATTTTCTTGCTTTGCTTTCATTTCTTTACTTAATTATTCCCATTCTTATTTGGTTTTGAAAAAAAATACATTCCAGAGAATCTTGGGCTTATGACTAATTCACTTATTTTTTTCATTTGATGCTTTGCTTATAATCATTTGTTTTCTGAATTGTGTCCTAATCTCTCCTGTTGCCATAGTACTTTTAGTTCTTTTTCCTTTTTATTCTTTACTCATTTCCTCCATTTTTTTCTTTTTTGCTTTTAAACTATATGTTAAACTTTATGTTAAAGTCAGGCTTTATTCCCCTGGGGAAGCACTGCCTCAAACTTTTGATTGTGGGTTTTTTTTTTCTCTCTAGTGTCTTTACAACTAGTACTGGGTATTTGGAATTTTTCTGGCTACAAAGTAGTATGATTTGGGGTGAGGTATGAATACTGTTCTCCTGATTTTTTGGTCCTTACCCAAGAAAAGACCCTTCATTCCTTGAATTTGTAATTGATACCATTCTTCAGGATATTTTATCCCTCAAGATTTTAAGTGATACTGCTCCTCAGGAGCCTTGCTCTTTGGGGAGCAGAAATGATACTGTCCCTCAGTGTCTCTGATTTCTTGAAATCCAAAATGATACTTCTCATGGGTCCTGCTCCCTCTTGTTTGAAAGTACTCCTCCCTGCCTTTGAACTGTTATTCAGAAATGGATATAAGTGATAAATTTGTCAAAAAAAAATCTGCTCCTATATCTTTTGCTAGCATAGGGATCCCTTGTAATCTTTTTCTGATTAGTTGCCTGGTCCCCTTAGCATCTTTGCCTGAACATAGAGATTCCTGAAGCTGCTGTAACTACCACTTAGTCCCATCATTAGGGTTTCAATCATCTGGGCTCTGAGTGAGCTTCCCCTATATCACAGAAAATTTCTCAACCTGACATTTTGTTGATCCTGCCACTCCAGAATTTGGTTTGAGGCATTTTTTTTCATACTTCAAAAAAAATGGCATTTTATTCCCCCTTCCCCAAATTATATCAATATTTTTTTGCTTCATTTTTACAAGATTTTGAATTACAATTTTTTTCTCCTTCTCCTTTCCCTTCTACTCTTCTTAAAATGACAAGCAATTTGACATAAATTATACATGTGCTGTCATGTACAGAATGTTTCAATATTAGTCACAGTTATGAAAGAAGAAACAGATGAAAAGGGGGAAAAGGGCATGAAAAAGAATAAAATACGTGAAGATAAATATGCTTTGATTGGTAATCAGAGTTCATCTGTTCTTTATATGGATAAGGATAGCATTTTTCTTTGTGAGTTCTTTGTACCTGTGTTGGATCATTGTGCTGCTGAAAAAAGCTGAGTCATTTATTGTTCATTCATTGCACAAAGTTGTTGATATTGTGTACAATGTTTTTCTGGTTCTTGTCATTTCATTTTGCATCAGTTTATGCATGTTTTTCCAGATTTTTTGAAATCTGTCTGTTTATTATTTCTTACTGTACAATAGTATCCCATCACATTCATATAATCCAGCCATTCCCCAATTGATGGGCATCCCCTCAATTTTCAATATTTTCCCACCACAAAAAGGACAGCTATAAACATTTTTGGACATGTAGTAATTTCCCCCTTTTTATTATCCCTCTGGGATACAGAATTCATAGTGTTATTGCTGGCTTAAATAATATACACAGTTTGGTATAGTTTGAAATTGTTCTTCACAATGGTTGGATCATTTAACAACTCCATCAAAAAGCATGAATGTTCCAGTTTTCCCACATATTCTTCAACATTTATCATTTTCTTTATCTTTTCTTTGTCATATTAGCCAATTTGATTGATATGAGATGGTAATTCAGAATTGTTTTAATTTGCATTTCTCTAATCAAAAGTGATTTAGAACATTTCTTCAGGATATACCTATAGATAGTTTTGATTTTTTTTTTATCTGAAATTGTTTGTTCATATCCTTGAACTACTTACTTATAGGGTATTGGCTTATATTCTTATAAATCTGAGTGACTTTTCTATATATTGTAAGATCCTTATCAGAGACACTTACTGCAAATATTTTTTTCTCCAGCTTTCTGTTTTCCTTCTAATCTTGTTGCATTGATTTTGTTTGTACAAAAGCTTTTTATTCTAATGCAATCAAAATAATCTGTTTTTTACATTTCATAATGTTCTCTGTTGCTTCTTTGGTCATGAATTCTCTCATTCCCCATACATCTGACTATATTTTGATCTTCTAATAGTGTTACCATTTATATGTAAAATGCGCATCTGGCATATAGTAGATGCTCAATAAATGTTAGTTGATTGATTGACAAGTGGGTTATTTAGATGACATGAACTAGTTATTGCTTTGAACAGATGCAAAATTAAATGTAAAATTAAAAAAAAAGCAACTCCAATTTTTTTCACAATATATTTTTAGAAACTGAGCATAAAACTGATTACTATAAAACAGATATTTTTTTTTTCTATCTGAAGATAGCATTTCTCATCAAAGATTCTTACTAGAACAATAACATGTGTCTGCTTTAGCTTATTCATTTACAAAAATGGAGACAATGGTAGAGCCTACCCCAGGATTGTTGTGAGTTTTTATAAAATGAGATTCTGCAGATCTTAAAATGCTAAATAAATGTCACTTTTCATTATTATTTTTGTTATATTTGGGCACTTTAAGTTAGGTAATTTCTAATAGAGAATTCAGAGATTTAGACAGAAATTATATAAATAGTCATGTATTTTAAAATTATCTTTAATTAATATAGAAACTCCATTTTTTCCTCTTTATCTAGACCATGCCTACTATCTGTGTGTACTCTCAAGGTTTTGTCCTGGGTCTCCTTCTATTTTCTCCTTATACTCTTACATTTGGTGTTTTCAATGACTTCCATATATTCTCATTTCTATGCAAATATATCATATCTATCTCTGTGTCTATTTTTAGATCTATACTCATCCCTAGTGTCTTGCATTTCAACTCCATATCAAAAGGGACATAAAATAACCCATTTTCTATGTATTACTAACAAAATACATCAGGAAGAGAGAAATTCTATTAAAATAACTGTGGACAATATTACTTAGGAATCTACCTGTCAAGACAAATTCAGAAACTATATAAATAAAATTTCAAAATACTTTTCATACAAATAAAGACATATCTTAAAATTAGAGAAATATTAATTGCTCAGGGGTAGGCCAAGCCAATATAATAAAATTTTCAATTCTATTTAAACAAATTTCATTATTCAATTCAATGTAAATTAGCCTTCCAGAGAATTATTTTATAGAGCTAGAAAAATAATAAAATTAATTTGGAAAGAATAAAAAGTCAAATATATGAAGAGAATAAAAAATGAAGGAAAGTCATGTGGCAATATCAATTTTCAAATTATATTACAATGTTATCATCACACAAACAATCTGGCATGTTCTAAGAAATAGAGTGGTGGATCAGTAGAACAGATTAGGTACACAATCCCCAGAAGTGAAGGACCACAGTAGTCTAAAGTTTGATAAAAAAGCAAAGATCCATCATCTTGGGTCTTGGGTAAGAACTCACTATTTAACAAATATTGTGGGAAAACTAGAAAGCTATTTGACCAAAACTAGGCAAAGACCATTATTTTACCCTCTCTACTAAGATAAGGTCACAAATAATAAATGATTTAGATATAAAGAATAATATCATAAATAAATTAGGGGAACATGAAAAAATGTACCTATTATATCTATGGATAAGAGAATAATTTATGACCAAAAGAGAGACAGAAAGATTCATGGAAAGTAAAATGTACAATTTTGATTACATGAAATTAAAAAGCTTTTGCATAAAAATAATGTAGTCCAAAATTAAAAAAAAAACTAGGACAAATGTTTCAGCAAGTTTTTAAAATAAAAGCTTCATTTTTCAAATATGTAATGAATTTAGCCTAATTTATTAAAGACATAATTGATATATAGTCAAAAGATATGAATAGCAAATTTTAGAAGAATCAAAGCTATCAATAGTTACATGATAAAAAGCACTAAATCATTAGTCATTAGATAAATGCAAACTAAAACAATTCTGAGGTACTACCTCAACCTCTTAGATTGGTTAAAATGACTGAAAAGGAAAATGACAAATGCTGGAGGAGTTGTGAAAAAAAATGAGACACTAATACATTTTTGGTGGAGTTGTGAACTGATCCAATCATTCTGGAGAATAACTTGGAACCTTACCTAATGGGCTACAAAACTGAGCATACTCTTTGAATGGGCAATACTATTACTAAGTATTATTACTTGAAAATATGAAAGAATTAGAGATGAACACAAATTTGTAAGGTTTGAGTATTTTTATCAACCCCAGCTTTTATTATCAGTCATATTAAAGTTTGCAAAGACAGTTGGATTCCTGCTTTTAAAATACAATCTGGAAGGAACATTTCTCACATACAACACTGATGATCATTGATGAAGTTTTGAAAAAAAATTCAGAAGGGGGTTGATTCAACAGTTGGGAGAACATTTAATACTGACTGTCATTTTAGGGACTGATTTGATTTTTCCCTGTTTTTTTCACACTTAAAAAAAGTCTTAATTTTCTTATTTAAAAAGAGGGAGGAGAATGTTTTTCCTAATTTTAACCAGGTTGAAAGTATATGTACATTGCTAAGGTAAAATGAGTGCAGATTGTCAGAAAGATTGGCCAATTGTAAGATTCAGGGCTGGAGAGATTTTTCAAATTCATAGAGTTCCCACACAGTTCACTCACTATTAAATGAGTATTCCTGCTGGGGGAATAGTGAATGATTGTTTTAGCATATTTTATTACACAAACTTCTTTCATAGCTGAAAATTAATAAAAAGCTCATTTGCTTCTTCAGAGCAGGACACATGTGATTCAGTGTGTTGCTTGGATTCAGGTAAAGTCTTAGGATAGTGAGGCAAACTTAATAGTAGGTTCAGGGACTTAGAGCCCTGTGTTGCTTCAAAAAATCTACTGTCCTCATATGATGACGGAGAACACAATGACAGCTCATAACAACAGAGAATTAGGTCTTGACTAGAGGTTTCACATACTGAACTGATCCCCCAGAGAATAAGACAATTTATATCAATTATTTGCAGCTCAGTGGCTCTAATTGATACCCACATCATCTTCTAAAATATATGCAGCTTTCTTTGCTAAATTGTTCCCTAATGTTTATTGTTTTTTCAGAGACAGATAAAATTAAAAACAAATTGATTTTGAAATCTAGTGATTTCAATTAAAAATAATTAATTAGGATAATAAAATAAGATATGATACACTCACAGAAAGATTTGCATTCTTACATACTAATGAAAATTAGCAACTTATTTTATCTAAAAATTTTAAAATCACAAAAAATTCACAAATCAATTTGTGAATGGATTTATCAAGTTTTTAGGAAGATTTATTGAAAAAACAAGTGGATGTAAAGTTTGTATTTTTTATTTGATTTTCTCAAAATGTTATGTATAAAATCATATGATTTCCTAGAAAGATGCCTGTCTTTTGACTGTGTGTATCCTTTTAAGTCACTAGCTCCATTATTAAAACATGAGTATGGAAGGGTTATCTACACTCATTATTGCATTATGCTTCCTATAAAACTGAGATACTGAATGAATTGGTTCAGTCACACAGTTACAGAGTTGGAACACTTGAACAAAGTTGGAACCAGAACTCAGATGGCTTGTGTTAGGATTCTTACAAGGTGCTAAGTCACTGGAATGGATATAATTATCTAATTTAGCATAGTACTTCACAATTCTCTAGTTCAGAGTTAACACTTTTAAAGGAGTTCAAACTCTTAAAGGAGTTTACACCTTTAAAAGAGTTCTCTCATTGTCCTTTAAGGAGCTCCCACAAGTCCAGGGAGCACCCACAAGCCCAGGGAGCACCCACAAGCCCATTCTCTGGGAGGATATAAGGAGCCAAGATTCAGTGGGGACAGTCAGTCTGGATTGGGCAAGGAGAGAACTTCCCGGGAGAATTTCAGGGAAGCTCAAGGAGATTCAGAGCCAGGATTCAGTGGATCTGCAAATCCAACAGATTCACAAGTCTAAAGGAAAAGTCTGCTCATGGACTTCTGGGAGATTCACAATCCCACACTCTTAGAGGCAGAGTCTGATTCAGTCCCACGTCTACCTTCATGCAGCTTGAAGCTTTGGATTCATAGGGAGCTAGAGGCTGAAGCTGGCTGGTGACATTCTGACAAGAGCTAATCAGGAACCAAAGAGAGAGGAAGGTCTACAGAAAACTAGCCGAGCCCCAGGTGAAAAAGACAAGACTTGAAGGAGAAAATAAAGGATCTGGATATAAGATTTGGAAAGAGACAGTAAAGGACTTTAACTCCTGGCTGCATTTTGGGATTATTAGAACTGACCTAAAGCCAAGGCTGCCTACAGAAGCTCCCCAAAGGATATGCTCCTAGAGAAGGATTACAATCTAGAGAAACAGAACATCACATGCTTGCTCCCACAAAGTAACTCTTTCCACTATATTGTTTCATCTCATTACAAAAATGTTAAATATCCATAGACTAATTTCTCCTCCATTTCAGTTACTATATACTAGAAAAATCTGTGGGTTTTCATAATAATGAAAACTTTGAACCAAGTTCTGAGGATTATGATGAATGGTTCTTCATGTAATGTAACAGAACACTGAACAGAAAGTTGCTTATTCTAGTGTCTAGTATAATAACTGGCATAGATTTAATACTTTAATAAATTTCAATGTATCTTAGTCTATCAGTTTATAGAATAAAAATGTTGGAACTTCTAGGAGTTTGCAAATTTCTAGGTTTCCCAGTACAGAAAATATGTAATTATCTAAATTTTTTCCCCTAAGCCTTACATACTCACCTTTTCAGTGTTTTCTTATTAGTATGGATTGGACATTCAAAACACATTAAAAATGGGAATAAATAGTGGGAAGATCTTATTTAGTAGAAAAGTAGTGATGGAAACAAGAAAGGATAAAGGCAGAGAGGAGGAAAAGTAATAGGAAATATATTGAAAAAAAGAAAAAAGAGTCATGACAGGAAAATAAATTAAAGACATTAACTGGAAATGAGGAGGTCAAAACACAATTCATTAGAGATGACATGACTGACTGCTCTGAAAATTCAGTGATCCCAACTAAAAATAACTAATGGGAATAATATAATAAGTCTAAAAATTTGGAGGATATGATACATTCTCACAAAAAGATTTGCATTCTTACATACTAATAAAAATTAAGACATTTTATTTTTATTTTTTTTCCAATTAAAGCAAACATTTCTCTATTAAATTATTTAGACAAACACTTTATAAGTATAAAGATACCATAATGATATGAATAAAAATAAAGGTAGAGCTGAATATTTCAATTAAAATGTTTATATAATGAATAATCTCTGCAATGCACTATGTGGATTCGGGAGAAACAGAGACAAAATTCTTGTACTGAAGGTGCTTATATTCTACCCTGAAGTTAAAGTATTTAACAAAAATCAGAGAGGTACTTTAACATAAGGAAAACTATTAAGATAATTAATTTTATCAGTTACAAAAGTAACAAAACTCATATTATTATATCTATAGAGGCAAAAAAGCTTTTTGACAAAATACAACACTCATTTCTATCAAGACAATTGAAATCATAAGCATAAATGTATTTTTCCTTAAATGATAAAAATCATTTACCTAATACCACCAGCAAGCATTATTTGTAAAAGCAATAAGTTAAAAGTTTTTTCCTATAAGATCAGGAGTCAAATATGGATGGTCATTATCACCAATAAACTTCAATATTATATTAGAAATTCTAGCAATAGCAATAATAGAAGAAAGAGAAATTGAGGAATTAAGAATTGACAGTAGAGTTATAAAACTATTTCATTTTTCCCAATTGATATGATAGTATACTTGGAAAATGTTAAAGATTCAATTAAAAAGATAATTGAAACAAGTTTATCTGAGTTGGAGCTACATACATTATCAGCTTTTCTATGTATTACCAACAAAATCTTGCAAGAAAAGATAGTGTGATATACTCCATTTTAAATAACAATAGACTTTATAAAATACCTGGAACCCAACTGCCAAGGCAAAGCAAGAAAATACATGAATATGATTATAAAACACTCTTTTATATATGAATAAAGTCAGAGTCAAGTAATTGGAGAAATAAAAATGTTTATATTGGGGCAGAGCTAAAATAATAAAAATGGCATTTCTGACTAACCTACTCATTCAATTATACCTCATTTAAATTACCAAAATATTATTTTATTGAGTTAGAACTTTGTCAAATTTATAAGAATATGAACTATTTGCCAGCTGACAAATGGTAAAAGAATATAGAAGGCAGGACAGAGCCAAGATGGCGGAGATGACACACATTTTTCTCTGATCTCTTTTTCAAGTCTCACAATAATTATGTAATCCAGTCTGAATTAGTCTGGATGGGCAGAAGCCACAAATATTGGAAGTGCTACTAATTATCAGTAGAAGATAATTTCAAAGATTGCCAAAAAAGGTCTGTTTCAATTGGAAATGGGAAGGAGGCAACCAGGGCAATCAGTACAAATGCCAGCACAGACAGCTTAGAGTCATGGGGCAGAGAATTTTGGGGAGAAAACAGACCAGAAAAGATATGTTAAAATCAAAAACAGGAGAGAGGCATTGAAGCACAAACAGCTGACCACAAGCCAGTGCAGACAAAGCAGAGCCCTGGGGCAGAGCAGTTTCAGTGTAATGGTGCAATCACCTGCCCCAAGGCAGAGAGTTTATGGAGGAAGTGCACTGGATAAGTTTTGTTTCATTTGGAAGCGAGAGAGAAACAGTGAGGCCCAGCAGCTGACCACAAACGCCAGTACAGACAGCTTAGAGTCCTGGAGCAGTGCAGTCTCAGGGTGCCTGAGCAGACTTCAACCACAAATGCCAGCACAGATAAAACAGAGCCCTACCCTGGGGTATTGCTGACTCCATGTGGCAGACCCAACACAGGAGTGAATCAGCACTGACCCAGTGCAACTGCAGTTGCTTGGAAAACCTCTTCCACTGTAAAGACAAATTTTAACTTAAAAAAAAATAATGAGTGGGGACAGAGCCAAGATGGTGGAGAAGACACATGCAACATTCTAAGCTCCTCATATACCCTCACTACTAATTACCAAATTCAGCCTGAAAAATAGTGCTTGACTGGTAAAATTCATGAAGATTGGAAGTACAATTTACCAGCTGAAGATAATCTGGAAGACCGCCAGAAAAGATTTGTCCTGAGCCATGGGAGCAGGCCAGTGCAAGCAGGGAGACAGAAGGAGAGGCTAGTATACTGAATGGACCAGGGTGGGGGCAGTTTCCATGCCTGGAAAATTTACAGGGAGGACTCTACTAGTCCTATTAGTTGGCTGCTCTGCTTTGGTTGCTAAGCAACCAAAGACCAGCAGAGAAATTAAAGCCAAAGGTAAAATGTACTCCAAAAAACACCAGAATCTAACAGGATCTGGCTACACCCACCCAAAACTGGAAGTGAGTGACTGAGTACAGATCACAGCACAGAAGTGCAGCTGCACTTAGCAGCATGGGGCTTTTTCCCAGGGCAGTCACCAATCTGCATGGCAGGGGGGCTCAGCCTGGGGCAACCTCTAATTTGCAGGGGAGAGGTTCAGCCTGGGACAATAGAATATCTGTGGCATAGCAGGCAACTGCTAATCTCCACATTGGGTTTCTGCATTTGTTGTTCAGCCTCTAGCCCCAGGGCAGTCACTAATCCCCCCAGTGGGGCTCTTAGCAGGGCACTTCCCCAGGTTGGTTTGTGCTAACCAGGGCAGAGAGATTTCCACTGCGGAGATTTTCCTAGAGCACTTCTGCAGCTCAGTCACTTTTTGCAGCCTGTTTGCAGGATAGTTACTGTCAATATATCTATCCCTTCTCTGCATAGGAAGCTGGTAACCTCTTTGCCCTGAAGACAGACCCTAAGGGCTTTTTATAAAAAAGAGTAAAAAAGCCAAAAAGATCATAAATACCTTCTATACACAAAGAGAGCAGGTTTTCAACCCCTAGGAGACTAATAGCAGACAGTGTCCAGACAAAACCCTGAAGGGGGATGTAACCTGAGCCCCATGACACAAGGCTCTCCTAGAAGAACTTAAAAAGTATCTTAAAAGAGAGCTAAAAGAAAAAATGGGAAAAGGAAATGAAAGTTTTGCAAGAGAGTTTGGAAAAGGCAACACCAAATAGACATAGTCAAATGGAAAAAGCATAGAAAAAAATCTTAAAAGAGAGCTAGAAAAAAATGGGGAAAGGAAAGAGAAGCTATGCAAGAGAGTACAGAAAAGTATAATTCACTTAAAAAATGATAAGGTGGAAAAAGAAAACAACTTCCTCAAAGTTGAATTGGAAAAGGTAAAGAACTTCCAGGGCAACAGATAAAGAACTACCTGGAAAGTAGGATTTGTGAACTGGAAAAAGTAAAGAACTCCCAAGAAAGTACAATTTGTGAATTGGAAAAAAATAACTCAGTAAAAAAAAAATTAGTGAAATGGAAAAAAATTCCATAGAGCAAAACAACTCATTTAAAAACTCAATTTGGACATATAAAAAAAGAAGTAAAAAAAAAAAAACTAATGAAGAAATTAACTCATTAAACATCAGAACTGAATAAATAGAAATGAATGATTCGTTGAGACATCAACAATCCAGTCAAGCAAAACCAAAAAAAAAAAAGAAAAAAGAAAAAAAGAAAAGAAAAGAAAAAAGAAAAAAAGTTAAATATCTACTAGGAAAAACAACAGACCTGGAAAATAGATCTAGTAGAGATAATCTGAGGATTATTGGACTTCCTGAAAATTATGATAAACAAAAGAGCCTAGATACTATTTTATAGGAAATCATCAAAGAGAACCGCCCTGATGTAATAGAATCAGAAGGCAAAATAGACATTGAAAGAATCTATCAAACACCTTCTGAAAAAGACCCTAAAATAAAAACTCTAAGGAATATTGTGGCTAAATTTTAGAATTATCAAACTAAGTAAAAATATTACAAGCAGCCAGAAATAAACAATTCAGTTATTGAGGAGCCATAATAAGGATCACTCAAGATCTAGCTGCTTCCACATTAAATGATTGAAGGGCCTGCAATCTGATATTCCGAAAGGCAAAAGAACTTGGAATGCAAACAAGAATAAACTACCCAGCTAAGCCGAGCATTTTCTTCCAGGGAAGAAGATGGACATTTAATGAAATGGATGAAGTCCATTTGTTTCTAAGGAAAAAAAACCAGAACTAAACAAAATATTTGACTTCCCACTATAGGACACAAGAGAAATTAGAAAAAGGAAATCTATCATATCTGAGGGAATTTAGAGAGGGGGAGGAACATTGTGTGAATCTTACTCTCACCAGAGTTGGCTCAAAGAGAAAATAATTGGCATATTTGGTTTACAGAGAAACTTCTCTCATCTCATTAAAAAGTAGGAGAGGTAAAAGGAAGAAGAAAAGCATAATAAGAGAATGGTACAAGAAAGGGAAAGGCATTCAAAGGGGGTGGGAGGGAAAAAGAGAAGAACAGATTTCAAACCCCAAGGAGACTAAAAGCAGATTGGCTCCAGATGAAACTCCAAAATATGATATAACCTGGTTTCCACCATACAAGGCTCTTCTAGAAGAACTTAAAAAGTATCTTAAAAGAGAACTAAAAGAAAAATGGGAAAAGGAAATGAAAGCTTTGCAAGAGAGTTTGGAAAAGGTACACCAAATAGACATAGTCAAATGGAAAAAGCATATAACTCATTAAAAGATAGATTTGATAAAATGGAAAGAGAAAACAACTCCCAGAAAACAGAATTTGTGAAACAGAAAAATAAAATAAATTCTTAAGAAACAGAAGTTGTGAAATGGAAAAAATATTCTATAAAATAAAACAACTCATCCAAAAATTCAATTGAACAAATACAAAAAGAAGTAAAAAAAAGTAAATGGAGAAAATAACACACTAAAATTCAGAATTGAACAAATGGAAATGAATGATTCAATAAGACAACAAGACTCAGTCAAACAAAACCAAAAAAATGAAAAAAATAGGAAAAAACATAAAATACCTAATAGGAAAAACAACTAACCTGGAAAACTTATGAGAGACAATCTATGGATTATTGGCCTCCTTGAAATACATGATGAAATAAAGAGCCTAATACTATCTTTCAGGGATCATCAAAAAGAATTGCCCAGATAGTCTAGAATCAGAAGGTAAAATGACCATTGAAAGAATTCACCAAACGCATCCTGAAAGAGATTCCAAATTTAAAACCCTAAGAAAAAATGTGGCTAAATTTGAGAACTATAGGACCAAGGAAAAAATATTACAAGCAGACAGAAAGAAACAATTCAAATACCAAGGAGCCTCAGTAAGCATTACTCAGGATCTAGCAGCTTCCACTTTAAAGGCTCAAAGGGCCTAGAAACTGATATTCCAAAAGGCAAAGGATCGTGGAATGCAGCCAAAAATAAATTACTCTGCTAAAACTGAGCATTTTCTTTCAGGAAAGAAGATGGACATTTGGTGAAACTGGAGAATTCCATGTATTTTTGATGAAAGGACCAGAGCTAAATAAAAAATCTGACTTCCAAATATAGAACTCAAGAGAAGCTCAAAAAGATAAAAAGGAAAAAAAATTCTTGAGAACTATATTTCTGTTATAGGTATACATTGAGAATACAAGTATAACTTGATTTTACTGTTATACTACAAAAAAGAAACCAGAGATGAAAAGGGAATTGTAACAGAAAAAAAGGGGAAATTAGAGGTAAAATGAGGGAAATTATATCTCAGGAAGAGGCAAAGAAAATGTATAACTGAGAGAAAGAAGGAAGGTGATGAATATTGTGTGGATCTTACTTTCATCAGATTTGGCCCAAAGAAAGAATATTAGATATTCTCAGTTTCACCGAGAAACATCTCTCATCTCATAGAAAAATGGGAGGGGATAGTGGAAAAGGAAAGGGGTAGGCTAATAGAAGGGAATACAGAAATAGTAAGGGAAGGTATAAGAAAGGGGAAGGGTCTCTAAAGGGAGGACTGCTTGAGGGAAATAGCATTCATAAGTAAAATACTGTGGAGGAAGGAAAGGGGAAAAGGAAAGAAAAATATATAATTTGGGGTTAATAAGATGGCAGGAAATAGAGAATTAATAGTTTTAACTGGAAATATGAATGGGGTGGACTTTCCCATAAAATGTAAATGGATAGCAGACTGGATTAAAAGCCAGAATTCTATAATAAGTTGTTTAAAAGAAACATAGGGGTAGTCATCATCATCTCAGATCAAGCAAAAGCAAACGTTGATTTGATTAAAAGAGATAAGGAAGGAAATTATATCTTGTTAAAGGATACCATAGATAATGAAGCAATATCAGTATTAAACATATATATGCCAAGTGGTGTAGCATCTAAATTCCTAAAGGAGAAGTTAAGAGAGTTGCAATAAGAAATAGACAGCAAAACTATAATAGTGGGAGGTGTCAACATTGCTCTCTCAGAACTAGATAAACCAAAGAATAAAATAAATAAGAAAGAAGTTAAAGAGGTAAATAGAATATTAGAAAACCCAGATTTGATATGTCTTTGGAGAAAATTGAATGGAGACAAGAAAAGAAAACACTTTTTTGTCGGCAGTTCATGGAACCTATACAAAAATTGACCATATATTAGGACATAAAGACCTCAAAATCAAATGCAGGAAGGCAGAAATATAAATGCATTTTTCTCAGATCATGATGCAATAAAAATTGCATTCAATAAAGGTCCAGGGAAAAGTAGACCAAAAAGAAATTGGAAACTAAATAATCTCATCCTAAAGAATGAATGGGTAAAACAGCAAATCATAGACAAAATCAAAAAGTTCATCCAAGAGAATGACAATAATGTGACAACATACCAACATTTGTAGGATGCAGCGAAAGTCCTAATAAGAGGAAATTTTATATCTCTAGAGGCTTACTTGCATAAATAGAAAAAGAGAAGATCAATAAATTGGGCTTGCAACTAAAAAAAGCTAGAAAAAGAACAAATTAAAAAACCCCAATCAAATACCAAACTTGAAATTCTAAAAATAAAAGATGAGATCAAAAAAATTGAAACTAAAAAAAATTATTGAATTAATAAATAAAACTAAGAGTTGGTTTTGTGAAAAAACTAATAAAATAGGTAAAACTTTAGTTAATTCAATAATAAAAAGGAAAGAGGAAAATCAAATTGTTAGTTTCAAAAATGAAAAAAGAGAACTATCCACCAATGATGAGAAAACTAGAGAGAGCATTTATTGGAATTTACTTTGCCCAACATTATGCCAATAAATTTGACAACCTAATTGAAATAGAGGAATAGCTACAAAAATATAGATTGCTTAGATTAACAGAAGAGGAAATAAATTATTTACATAGTCCCATTTTGGAAAAATAAGTAGAACAAACTATTAATCAACTCCCTAAGAAAAAATCCCCAAGACCAGATGTATTTACATGTGAATTATACCAAACATTTAAAGAACAATTAACTCCAATACTATATAAACTATTTGAAAAATAGGCAATGAAGGACTCCACCAAACTTTTTTTATGATACAGACATGGTATTGCTACCTCAACCAGGCAGGACGAAAATAGAGAAAGAAAATCAATCTATTTATTTAGTGCTATGCCAATCAAACTGCCAAGAAATTATTTTACTAAACTAGAAAAAAATAACAAAATCATCTGGAAGAACAAAAGCTCAAAAATTTCAAGGAAACAATGAAGAGAAAAACAAGTAAAGGTGGCCTAGCTGTACCAGATCTAAAACTATTATAAACTATTATAAAGCAGCAGTCATCAAAATCATTTTGTACTGGCTAAGAAATAGACTTGTTAATCAGTGGAATAGATTAGGCTAACAGAACAAAATAGGCAATGACTATAACTATAATATTTGACAAACCAAAAAGCCCCACCTTTTGGGATAAGAATTCACTATTTGACAAAAACTGCTAGGAAAATTGGAAACTAGTATGGCAGAAAGTATGCATAGATCTACACCTAACACTGTATAAAACAAAATAAAGTCGAAATGGGTTTATGATCTTGACATAAAGAATAATGCTGTAAACAAATTAGAAGAACATTTGTGGAGGAGGAAGGAATTTGTGACCAAGAAATTTGTGATTCAAGATTTCTGATCTATCTATCATAACATAGATACTTTTGATTATATTAAGTTAAAAGTATTTTTGTGTAAACAAAACTAATGCAGACTAGATTAGAAGGGAAGCAATAAATTGGAAAAAACATTTTTACATCCAAAAGATCTGATAAAGGTCTCATTTCTAAAATATATAGAAAATTGACTTAACTTTATAATTCTCCAATTGATAAATGGTCAAAGCATATGAACAGACAATTTTCAGATGAAGAAATTGAAACTATTTGTAGCCACATGGAAAGGTTTCTCTTTTTATCAGAGAAACATAAGTCAAGACAACTCTGAGATATCATTATACTCCTGTGAGATTGGCTAAGATGACAGGAAAAAGATAATGACAAATGTTGAAGGCAATGTGGGAAAACTAGGACACTAATACAGTGTTGTTGGAGTTGTGAATGGATCCAACCATTCTGTAGAGCAGTTTGGTATTACCCTCAAAAAGTTGTCAAACTGTGCATACCCTTTGATCTAGCAGTGTTTCTACTGGGATTACATCCCAAAGAGATCTTAAAAGCAAGAAAAAGACCCTTGTGTAAAAATGTTTGTGGCAGATTTTTTCATAGTGGCAAGAAACTGGAAACTGAGTGGATGCCCATCAATTGGAGAATGGGTGAATAAATTATCATATATGAATGTTCTTTCTGTTCAATGCTATTGTTCTGTAAGAAATGACCAAAAAGATGTTTCCAGAGAGACCTACATGAACTGATGCAAAAGATACCAAGGTACCAAGATAGACTATATGATGATCAATTCTGATGTACTTGGCTCTCTTCAACATTGAGATGATTTGGACCAGTTCCACTTGTGCAGTGATGAAGAGAGCCATCTATACCCAGAGAGAGAACATGAAAACAGAGCGTGGAACACAGCATAGCATTCTCATTCTCTCTGTTATTATTTGCTTGAATTTTGTTTCTTTTTTTTCTTTGTTTTTTTCTTCTTTCTTGATCTGATTTTTCTTGTACAACCGGATGGCTGTTTGAATATGTATACATATATTGGATCTGGTCTGCATTTTGGCATATTAGTATGCAATGGACTGCCTTCCAGGTAGAGAAAGGGATGGAGGGAAGAAGAGGAAAAATTTTGGCAGGGGATTATACAAGCTCAATGTTGGAAAAATTATACCCATGCATATGCTTTGTGAATAAAAAGCTTTAACAAAAAATAATATAGAAGGCAGGTTTTTGATGAATAAATTAAAACAATAATCATATGAAAATGCTCTAAATTGTTTTTATTAGAGAAATACAAATTAAACAACTTTGAAATATCATTTCACAACTATCAGATTGATCAAAATGATAGAAAGTAAAAATGAAAAATGTTGAAGGAGATATGGAAAATTGAGATAGTAATGTACTCAGTGGAACTGTGAACTGATCCAACCATTTTGGAAAACAACCTGTAATTATGCCCAAAGAGTTATAAAACCATATTATACACTTTGACTAACACCACTAAAATAAAGTGCCAATAAAAATTGTTCCCAAGATCATAAGAAAAAAGGAAAATAAAACCTGTTTGTTCTAAAACATAGCAGCAATTTTTGTGGTGGGAAAGAACTAGAAACTAAGGGGATATCCATCAATGGGGAAGTGGCTAAACATATTGTGGTATATGGTTGTGATTGAATACTACTGTGGTATAAGAAATGATGAAATGGTTGATTTTAGAAAAAATCTGGAATGACATGTAAAATAACAAAAGTGAAATGAGTCTTTGGAAAGAATGTTGTATACTGTAAAACAATACCATTTGAAGAACAATTGTGAATAATAAATTTATTCTGGGCATTATAAAAATCAACTTAAATAAACTATTAAAGACCCATGAGGGAAATGCTATCTATCTCTAGAAAAAGAAATGATAAATAAAAGTCTGTAGAGTATTTTTTTTAACATATAGTTATAAATAGGCATCAAATGTTGGTCTTCTCTAGTGTGAAATGGGAAGGGAGGGAAACAGTTCAAAACTTAAAATTCAACAAAATAAAGAAATAGATTATAATAACAGATGGTGTGAAATAAAAGATTCAAAGTTGAGCTAGACAACAAACTCCAGGAAGAAAACAAAATAAAACAAAATGAAATGAAATACCTTAATGGACACATTTAATGAATGGGTGAGATCAATATAAAGATATACCTCAGAAATAGTATGGGGTTGGTTCTAGACCATTCTGGTAAAGCAAATTTATTTTTATTTTTAATAATATCTTTTAATTTTCAAAATGCATGCAATAATAGTTTTTAATATTCTTCCTTGCAAAATCTTGTGCTCCAAAATTTTCTCATTCCTTTCCTCTTACCCCTTTCTCTAGCAGCAAGTAATCAAATGCATGTTTAATATGCAATTCCACACATATTTCCAATTTATCTTGCTGCACAAGAAAAATAAGATTAATAGAGAAAAAATGAGAAAGAGAAAAAAAGCAAGCAAACAACAAAAAAAGATGTAAATATTATGTTATGATCCACAGTCTTCTTTCTGGAAGCAATTTTCTCAATCAGAAGTCAGTTGGAATTGGCCTGAATCATCTCATTGTTGAAAAGAGTCAAATCCATCAGACTTGATCATCACATAATTTTGTTGCCACTGTATACAATATTGTCTTGGTTCTACTTCCTTCAGTCAGCATCAGTCTATATAAAGTCTCTCCAGGCCTTTCTGAAATCATGTTGCTAATCATTTCTTGTGGAACAATAATATTCCATAACATATGTTTATCATAACTTTTTCAGCCATTTCCCAACTAATGGGCACCTTTTCAGTTTCCAGTTCCTTGCCACTGTAAAAAGCATTGCCACAACCATTTTTTGCACAAGAATTTTTTTGATTTACTTGTAATACATACCCAATAGAGAAACTGCTGGATCAAGGGGTAAGGCAAATATTTAATGATGAATTTTTTTTGTAGTACACTATGCTATAGTCTAGTGAGGGTGCTAACCCTTATGTGGCCTTCAACCTCCTTTTATTGTTGGAGTGTCTTATCTTAATTTTGATGGCTGCTTGCAATTGCTTAAAATAAGACACTTAGTTTTGCTGGGTAGGCTATTCTTGCTTGCAATTCTAGCCTCTTTGCTGTATTCAATATTATATTCCACGCCTTCTGTTCTTTTCATGGGAGCTTCTGAATCTTATGTGATCTTGACAGTGACTTCGTGATAATTGAATCCTTTCTCAAGTTTCTGGCAGTATTTTCTCTTTGACTAGGGATTTATGGAATTTGATTAAAAATTCCTGGGAGGCTTCATTTTGAAAACTTTTTCAGGAGGGTAGATTAAATGCCTATTTCATACTCTACATCCAAGATATCAGGGTCTTTCTTTGATCATGACTTTCAGACAGTCCAATAATTCTTAAATTATATCTATAAATTCTATTTTTTCATGTCAGATTTTTTTAAGGTGAGATTGATAACATTTTTCTATTTTTCAAACTTTTGACTTTGTTGTATTGTTTCTTGATTTTTTAATGGGAATCATTAGCTTCCACTTGGCCAATTTTAATTTTTAAGAAATTATTTTCTTCAGTGAGCTTTTGTACCTTTCCATTTCATCTGTGCAATTCTACTTTTTAAGGAGTCATTTTCTTAAGTGAATTTTTATACTGCATTCTCCATTTGGCCAATTTTAGTTTTTATTTTTTCAAGGCACTTTGGCAATTGACTTGCTCAGAGGCATACAACTTGTTAGTGTCTGAAGCCAAATCTGAACTGAGGGCCTCCTGACATCTAACTCCAGAGCTGATACTCTGTCCACTATATCATCTAGCTGTCCCCAATTTTTAAGATATTATTTTCTTCGATATTGTGTGTCTTTTTTAAACAATCATGCTGTGAATTCTCATTTCACAGTTTTTTAGGCATTACTTTCATTTTGCCCCTTCCAACTTTTCCTCTCCCATTTATCTTGTTTACTTTTCCAGAAATTCTTCTTGGGTTTGGGTACAATTAGAATTTTTATTTTGAGTATTTATTTTTTTTTGATAGCCTTTTTTTTCATATTGTTGTCTTCTTCTGAGTTTATTTCTTAGTCTACTGTGACACTCTAGCAGCTTCTTAATGGTTACATTCTTTTGTTGTTATTTGCTAACTTTTCTAGTCTATTTTTAAATTTTTGATTTTTTTATTAAAGATTTTTATTCTTAAAACATGTACATGGATAATTTTTCAACCTTAACCCTTGAAAAATGTTGTATTCTAATTTTCCCTCCTCTTTCACAACCCCTTCCTCATAGGGCAAGTAATCACATATATGTACCATGTTTACTTTATGTGTTAAATCCAATATATGCATACATATTTATACAATTATCTTGCTGTGCAAAAAAAAAAAAAACAAGTCAAATAGGAAAAAATGAGCAAGAAAATAAATGCAAGCAAACAACAACAAAAAGAGTGAAAATTTTATGTTGTGAACCACACTCAGTTTCTACATTCTTCTCATTGAATATAGATGGCTCTTTTCATCACAAAATCATTGGAACTGGTCTGAATTATCTCCTTCTTGGAGGGAGCCATGTCCATCAGAATTGATCATTATATAATCTTCTTGTTGCTGTGTACAATGATTTCCTGGTTCTGCTCATTTCACTTAGCATCAGTTCATGTAAATCTCTCCAGGACATCTTGGAAATCATCATTTTTTAAAGAACAATAATATTCCATAACATTCATATACCATGACTTTTCAGCCATTCTCCTACTGATGGGCATCCACTCAGTTTCCAGTTTCTTGCCACTATAAAAAGGGCTGGCACAAACACTTTTGCACCCTTGGGTTCCTTTCTCTCCTTTAAGATGTCTTTGGAATATAAGCCCAGCAGAAACACTGCTGGGTCAAAAGGTATGCACAGTTTGATAAGTCTTTGGGTATAGTTCCAAATTGCTCTCCAGAATGGTTGGATCCATTCATTATTCCACTAACAATGTGTTAGTGTCCCCACCACATCCCTTCCAACATTTGTCATTATCTTTTCCTGTCATTTTAGTCAATGTGAGAGATGTGTAGTGGTATTTCAGAGTTGTCTTAATTTGCATTTCTCTGATCAATAGTGATTTAGAGCAACTTTTCATATGACTAGAAATGGTTTCAATTTCTTCATATGAAAACTGTTTATTCATACCCATTAACCATTTATAAATAGGAGAATGGCTTGAATTCTTATAAATCTAAGTCAATTCTCAATATATTTTAGAAATGAGGCCTTTATCAAAACCCTTAAATGTAAAAATGTTTTTCCCAGTTTATTGCTTCCCTTCTGATTTTATCTTCATTAGTTTTGTTTGGATAAAATCTTTTAAACTTAATATAATCAAAACTATCTATTTGGTGTTCAATAATGACTTCCAGTTCATCTTTCTTCATAATTTTTTTTCCTTCTCTGTAGAGAGCCAGAACTCTAAAGAAATATACTTGAAACAAGGTATTTACTCAGTGGAATTGACGAGATAATGGTTCTCTAGTTCACATATATACTTAGTACTTAATATGATGTAATGGTTTTCTAGTTCACAAACATTCAGTATGAGGTAATGATGTAACTGTAATAGGGTACATAAGGGCTAAGAAGGACTGGAAGTTAGACATTCTATCTTTGACCAGCCTCATGGTGTCTCTCATGTCTCTTGCACTAAGATCAAGACTGAGCCAGAATAAAGAAACTAAACTCTATTCTTGACCATTCTAGTGGTTTTTCCTGCTTTGACCTGCTGAAGGACCTCCAGAAAGCTAGTCCAGACATTACACTTCTCCACAGATCTGAGAAGTGAACTATCCTATGTTCTTCTAATTTGCTTATAATATCACACTTTATGTCTAAATCATGAACCCATTTCAATCTTAACTTGGTATATTGTGTTAGATGTGGGTCAATGTCTAGTTTCTGCCATACTAGTGTCCAATTTTCCCAGCAATTTTTGCCAAATAGTGAGTTCTTATCCCAAAAGCTGGGGTCTTTGGGTTTGTCAAACAGTGGATTGCTATAGTAATTGATTATTTTGTCCTGTAATCCTAACCTATTCCACCAATCAACCATTCTATTTCTTAGTCAGTACCAAATGGTTTTGATGACCACTGCTTTATAATATAGTTTTAGATCTGGCACAGCTAGGCCATCTTCATTTACATATTTTTTCATTAATTCCTTTGAAATTCTTGACTTTTTGTTCTTCCAGATGAACTTTATTATTATTTTTTCTAGATCTATAAAATAATATATTGGGAGCTTGATTGGGATGACACCAAATAAGTAGATTAATTTTGTAGTATTGTCATTTTTATTATATTTGCTCAGTATACTCATGAGCACTTGATATTTTTCCAACTGATTAGATCTGACTTTATTTGTATGGAAATTTATATTTGTGTCATATAGCTCCTGACTTTCCCTTGACATATTTTATACTATTGACAGTTATTTTGAATGGAATCTCTCTTAATATCTCTTGCTGCTAGACTTTGTAGGTAATATATAAAAATGCTGATGATTTATGTGGATTTATTTTATATCCTGAAACTTTGATAAAATTATGAATTATTTCTAGTAGTTTTTTAGTTGATTCTCTAGGATTCTCTAAGAATACCATTATATCATCTGCAAAGAATGATAATTTGATTTCCTCATAATGTACTCTAATTCCTTTAATCTCTTTTCCTTTTCTTATAGCCAAAGCTAACATTTTCTGTCCCAGCTCTTTGCCCCAGGCTCCCTGTGCTGCTGATCTGGATTTGGCAGACTGTTCCATTGCCCATTTGCAGCAGACCTGTTCTGAAGGTCTTCCAAGGTGTCCTGCTGTGAATGTGTTGTACTCCAAATATTTGGGGATTCTTTGACTCCAAAACCAGTTTAGAGGCTTAATCTGCTTGGGGTTTGAGAGAAAGTCAGAAAAGGTCCCAGAAAGTCATGTTTTCTCTCCACCATCTTGGCTCCACGCCTAATCGTGAATTCCATGTACTAATTTGAAAATGGAAATAAAAATAGTAAATATCTCACAACATGTAAAGATCAAATGATTTAACACATGTAAAACACTTTACTATCCTCACAGAACTATATTAATGCTGCTGCTGTTACTATTAACATTAATATTAATAATTATTATTTTTATTATTGTGAATACTTCATTTAAATGGTATCTAAAATTAAGTCAAAAAACATCCCTGTGGACTGCCAGAAATTAACATGATATAATATTGTATTTTTATTCATTTTATTAGACATTTCATAATTATATATTTCATCTGCTTCTGGATACACATAGGAGTTTTCCTGGCAACTTGTCACTTAGAGATCAGGAATCTGACATGTTTGCCTTAAGTGAGTTTGTGCTTCTTTGTTTTATGCCTCTTTTTTGATGTAGATTACTGGGCAAAGGACTACAATTTTGAGTTGAACTAGGAATTTCTTTGGATGGGTCAGGAAGAGGTGCACTCAACTACAGTTCTGTCTTGTAATTTGCTGAGCTACTGTTAAAACTCCTATGAGAAACCTTTCCTAAATCTCTCAATTTTTAGCAGTTCTGCTTCCTCCTACTCACATGGAATTATTTTATTTTGTAAAGATCAGTGTTTCTTCTACAACTTCATGTCTTAGAGAGTAGATTGAAACATTTAGAATTAAAGCAATTTGCCAAATTTAAGTAGAGAGTATATTTCAGCAGTAAGATTCAAATTCAAATGATTTTTGAGAATGACTTCTTTTTATTGCCAAAACAAAATGCATGGGTAATTAAAACTTTTGTTCCAATTTTTCCTCATTACCTCCATCCCCTCCCCTAGATGGCAGGCAGTCCCATAAATGTTAAACATGTTAAAGTATATCTTAAATACAATATATGTGTACATATTTATACAGTTATCTTGTTGCGCAAGAAAAACCAGATTTAGAAAGAAGGTAAAAATAACCTAGTAAGAAAAACAAAAATTCAAGCAAACAACAACAGAAAGAGTGCAAATGTTATGTTGAGATCCACATTAATCTTTCAGTGTTCTTCCCACTGGGTATAGCTGGTTCTGTTCATCACTGATCAATTGGAATTGATTTGGATCCTCTCATTGTCAAAGGTAGCTACTTCCATCAGAATTGATCATCATATAGTATTGTTGTTAAAGTGTATAATGCTCTCCTGGTTATGCTCATTTCACTCAGCATCAGTTCATGTAAGTCTCTTTAAGCTTCTCTGTATTCATCCTGCTGGTCATTTCTTACCGAACAATAATAGTCCATAGGATTCATATACCATAATTTATTCAGCCATTCTCCAATTGATGGGAGAATTTCCATTCAATTTCCAGTTTCTAGCCTCTACAAAAGGGCTGCCACAAACATTTTTGCGCATACAGGTCCCTTTTCCTTCTTTAATATCTCTTTGGGATATAAGCCCAGTAGTAACACTGCTGGATCAAAGGGTATACACAGTTTGATAACTTCTTGAGTATAGCTCCAGATTGCTTTCCAGAATTTTTGAATCCATTCACAACTCCCCCAACAAGGCATCAATGTCCCAGTTTTCCCACATCCTCTCCAATATTCATCATTATCTTTTCCTGTCATCTTAGCAAATCTGAGAGGTATGTAGTGGTATCTCAGAATTGCCTTAATTTGCATTTCTCTGAATTTCTCTGATCAATAATGATTTGGAACACCTTTTTATATAACTAGAAATAGTTTCAATTTCATTATGTGAAAATTGTCTATTCAAATCCTTTGGAGAATGGCTTGATCTCTTATAAATTAGAGTCAATTCTTTATATATTTTGAAAATGAGTCCTTTATCAGAACCTTTAACTATAAAATATTTTTCCCAGTATATTGCTTCCCTTTTAATCATGTCTTCATTCATTTATACAAAATATTTTTAATTTTATATAATCAAATTTTTCTATTTTATGATCAATAATGATCTTTAGTTCTTCTCTGGTCACACATTCGTTCTTTCTCCGCAGGTCTGAGAGGTAAACTATCCTATGTTCTTCTAATTTATTTATAATCTCATTCTTTATGTTTATATCATAAACCCATTTTGAATTTATCTTGGTATATGGTATTAAGTGTGGGTCAATGCCTAGTTTCTGCCATACTAGTTTCGAATTTTCCCAGAAGTTTTTGTCAAATAGTGAATTCTTATCTCAAAAGGTGGGATTTTTGGTTTGTCAAATATTATATTGTTATAGTCACTGGCTATTTTGTTCTGTGAGCATAACCTATTCCATTGATCAACAAGTCTATTTCTTATTACTTTTGCACTTCTATCAACCATCTTAGGAGGATGAGGAGGCCTAAACCAAACCCACATATACCAAATGTTTTTTATGACCAGTGCTTTATAATATAGTTTTAGATCTGATACAGCTTGGTCACCTTCATTTGATTTTTTTTTTCATTAGTTCCCTTGAAATTATTGACCTTTTTTCCCAGATGAATTTTGTTGTTATTTTTTCTAGGTCATTAAAATAGTTTCTTGGGAGTCTGGCACTTGGGAGTATAGCACTAAATAAATAGATTAGTTTTGGGAGTATTGTCATCTTTATTATATTTGCTTGACCTATCCAAGAACACTTAATATTTTCCCAATAGTTTGGATCTGACTTTATTTATGTGGAAAGTATTTTGTAGTTTTGCTTATAGAATTCCTGACTTTCCTTTGGAGATAGATTCCCAAATATTTTATACTATTATAAGTTATTTTAAGTGGAATTTCTCTTTGTATCTCTTGCAGTTGGATTTTTTAATGATGTATAAAATTGTTGAGGATTTATGTAATTTATTTTGTATCATGTAATTTTGCTAAACTTGTGGCTTATTTCTAATAGATTTTTAGTAGAATCTCTGAAGTTCTCTAAGTATACCATCCTATCACTTGCAAATAGTGATAATTTGGTTTCCTCATTACCTACTCTTAATTCCTTTAATCTTTTTAAAATCTCTTATTGTCAAAGCTAGCATTTCTAATACAATATTGAATAGTAATGATGATAGTGGGCAACCTTGTTTCACTCCTGATCTTATTGGGAATGGTTCTAGTTTATCACATTAAGCATGATACTTACTGATGGTTCTAATTAGATGCTACTGACTATTTTAAGAAAAAGTCCATTTATTCCTATACTCTTTAGTGTTTTTAATAGGAATAGCTGTTGGATTTTATCAAATGCTTTTTCTGCATCTATTGAGATGATCATGTGTTTTTTGTAAATTTGGCTATTGAAATAGTCAATTATTTTAAAAGTTTTCCTAATATTGAACCAGCCCTGCATTCCTGGTATACATCCTACTTGGTCATAGTGTATTATTCTGGGGATGATTTTCTGTAATCTTTTTGCTAATAATTTGCTGTTTCACTTAATCATTCTTTAGGATAAGATTATTTACATTCCAGTTACTTTTTGGTCTATTTCCCCCTGGCTTTTTATTGAATGTAGTTTTTATGCATTGTAATCTGAAAAGGCTACAGTTGCCTTTCTGCATTTGAATTTGAGGTCTTTATGTCCTAATATATGGTCAGTTTTTGTATAGGCTCCATGAATTGTAGAGAAAAAAGTGTACTCTTTTCTCTCTCCATTTAATTCTCTCCAAAGATCTGTCATACCTAACTTTTCTAGTGTTCTATTTACCTCTTTAACTTCTTTCTTATTTATGTTGTGGTTTGATTTATTTAGTTCTAAGAGTTTAAGGTTGAGATCTCCCACTATTATAGTTTTGCTGTCTATTTCTTCTTACAACTCTCTTAACTTCTCCTTTAGTAATTTAGATGCTATACCATTTGGTGTATATATGTTTAATATTGATATTGCTTCATTATCTATGCTATCCTTTAGCAAGATATAGTGCCCTTCCTTATCTCTTTTAATTACCATCCATTTTTGCTTTTGCTTGATCTGAGATCACATTGTTAATATTTTTTAAAGTTTCTTCCGGAGAAGTCCTAAATGACAAGATATTCAATGAACCCCAAGGTATCATAACCAGTTTTACTCTAACAAGTAAAAACAATCTCCTTTTCTTTGTTGAATATACAGCAGCAGTGTTTTCTCAAAAAAAACCCTGTACTTTGGTGGGTCATTTAGTTCTTTCATCATAATCATCCATCCTATTTCATGACTTTGTCAACATTGAAGTATGTCTTCTTGTCATTATCACCATTTTAATTAGTAGGATAATTGGAAATATCTATCAAGATTTACTTAGTTACACCTTAGGGGCTAGTTTCCTTAAATAAACAAATTTGAAAAGCAAGGGAAAATTCTTTAAAAGTCTGTTTAACACAGCTTCAAGGTGGTAATCTCCAGAATGTTAATTAGATTTGATTCTTTAATGAAAGAGTAGGCATCGCCATTCTCCACTATTGTTCTAGTCTATTATGTAGTAGTAACTGTTCATTTGTTGAAGTGTGTTGAATGCTCATGATTATGTTTTGTGCTATATACAAATAACAGTACTATATAAATCCAATCCAATCCAAGAAGGATGTATTATGTGCCTGCTTTATATTTGACATAAGATTGGCATTAGAAATACAAAGATAAAAAAATGAAAGAGTTCTTATCGTCAAAGAGATTTTATTTTAACAATGTGAATTACACAAGCAGATAAATACATATAACATATATATATGTATTTATATGTTTATATATGTGAAAGTATAAACACATAAAAAAGTAATTTTGAAAAGGTAGATGTAGAGACCACTAAAAGAAAGACATTTTACAGCAAGTATAATTGAACTTGAAGATAGCTTGTTGTTATTGTTGTTCAATTGTGACTGACTCTGTGACCCCATGTGTGGTTTTCTTGGCAAAGATACTGGAGTGTTTTTCCTTTTCCTTCTCCAGTTCATTTTATACATGAGGAACTGAGTCAAACAAGTTTAAGTGATCTCCCCTAAGTCACACAGTTAAGAATTATCCAAAGCCAGATTTGAACTCAGGAAGATGAATCTTTCTGATATTCATAGTGCAACCTAGCATCTCTGGAAAGTAGCAAGGCTTTTTAAAAGACAGAGGTATGGAGGAAGACCATTATTGATCTGTGGGACAATGAAGGAATGGAGTCTGGAGATGGAATGCTGGATATTATAAACAGGAAATATATCAGTTTGGTAGAAGTATAGAGAATAAGAGGAGGAACAATAAAAATAGTTTGGAGCTAGATGGTAAAGGGCTTTAAATGTCAAAATGGTTAGTACATAATCTTAGAAACAATTGGGAACCTCAGAAGATTCTTAAGCAGGGAACTGATATGGTTAGATCTGCAGTTCTAGACTACAAATTTGTGTAGCTATGTGAAGGATGGATTACACAGACAAGAGTCTAGAAATAAGAATAATTAATAGAATATTGTGATAGTCCAGGTAACAAGTGATGAAGGCCTGAGTAAATGAAAAAAATGAGTGAATGGAATTTTTTTCAAGTATTTTTCCAATTGTTCAAGACTGATTTTGATTTTTAAATATTTCCACATATAAGGAATATATGGTAATCGCCAAACATTGAACTTCTCTATAAAGCATAGTCATCATGATAGGAAATGTTGAAATGACTCACCAATTCCTGTTTATCATTTTCAGAAAGTAAATTTAGTAAGTTGGTTGTAATCAAGATCAGGAAGAATTTACCTTTTGCTATAAGCTGTAAGAGAATGGAGTTAGTATGCCTTTGGCAGGTGATTTGATATCAATGTGAGAAAATCAAATGTTGAGAGGACTACATGGATATTCTAAAGCAAAGATATATTCTTCTGAATTGTGGGCACCACAATGTTGTACAAACTGTTATTGTTTGAATTTAGGGAGATAAATTATTCATAATTTCAGGATGACATTTCCAGACAGTGTCTCATGATAATTTATAGTTCTTTCTGTGAGAGAAAGAGGTGAGGACTAGAAATCAGTAAAGATGTTCTAATACTAATTTTGTTGGTATCTAGCTATGTGATCTTGAGTTAGGTACTTAGCCTCTCTGCTTTTCATTTCTTTTCTATCCATGAAATGGAGATGAAAGGAATATTTATGAGACTAAATGGGATGTTTCTGTGGTAGAAGGAGGGCATTGGAAGTCATTTTTTGAGGGGTAGGGAGTGTTTTGTGATCTAATAATTTCGTGATCACAAGGGATCATGGATAATAAAAGCAATGCAAAATTACAATTGCTCTTCAATTTATAGTCTTGAAGAGTTGTCTGAAGGTACTGGAACGTTATGTGTCCAGGATCATAGTTTGTGTCAGAGACAGTGTTCAGAAATAAGATGACTCCAACTATGAGGAGGACTTTTTATCCATTATGGCATGCTAATTCTTTTCCTCTTATTTTTGCCATAAATAAGGAATTAACTCCTGTAGGTAAAACAAGGTAAATTCCTATCATATCATGTTGATCAGTAATTTAAAAAAACCCTATATTTCTCCCTTCCCTTTCTGACAAGAAAGGTATATTGCTAGAAAGGGAAGCAGGGCTTTAAGTCAGAATTCATCCACCAAATAGCACATTATAATCATCTAATATTATTTTTTTTTCTCTAGAGAAAACAATGTATTACTATAGTGATATTATGATGCTGTTTTCAGGAAGGCATTAGACAAAGTATCTCACAGCACTTTTTCAGACAAGATGTAATGATACCTTCTATATGGTAAAACACTTATACATATTTGAAACTGGTGAAATGATGGAGTCTTCCAAATGCTAATTAATGAATCAGTATAAATCAGGAGAGAAGACACTAACATAACTCTACAGAACTTCTCCCTAAACCTTATTGAAAGTACTTTTCATTTTTTAAAATTTATTTTATTATAGCTTTTTATTTACAAAACATATGCATGGGTAATTTTTCAATATTGACCCTTGCAAAATCTTCTGTTCCAAATTTTCCCTTTCTATCTCTCACCTCCTCCCCTAGATGGCAGGTAGTTCAATACATGTTAAATATATATGTTAAATCCAATATATGTATACATATTTATATAGTTGTCTTGCTGCAGAAGAAAAATCAGATCTAGGAAGAAAAAAAACTGTGAAGGAAAAATAATGAAAGCAAACAATAACAGAAAGAATGAAAATGTTATGTTGTGATCCACATTCAGTTCCCATAGTTCTCTCTCTGGTTGTAGATGGCTCTGTTTATTACTGAACAATTGAAACTGGTTTTAATCATCTCATTGTTGAAGAAAGCCATGATTGACAGTACTTTTCGTGGTGATTTAGATTAAGATATAGATGATATGCTTATCAAATCTGTTGATGAAATTAAGCTAGGATATAAAGTTTATATAACATATAATTTTTAATTTATTAGGTTGTTCTTTTAAGGTTTGTGATTGAGTTATCTCTTCAGAATTCTAAAAGAAAGAGTTTCTATGAGAAATAGTTGCTGTGGGAATTTGTTTAATTTATTTCCCTTTCTTTAATCTTCATCCAAATGCATGCTCTTTTTTCTCCTTATCCTACTGGTTTAAAGCTTTCTATGCAGAAGCATATCTTTTTATTATATAATACTAGATCTTTATCTGCTTTGCATAATCTATTCCTTTTCAATAATTTATACTCTTCTAGTTTCATATTCTAGTGATGGATCATATTTTAATAAGTCTTAGTTATGAGCCAAAGTTTAGCTACCTGTCAAGTACATTATTAGAGTGTCAATGACTAATGAGACTCATTTTTTCATAGATATGTCTTTTTGGACCCCCATTTTGAAGTTCATCAGTTTAAGATTAAGGATCTACATTTTGTCAGTGGAGTGGGAACCACCTTAAGCTCTCCTCTGCACTTTGCACTGAATTAATCTCTCTGAATTAAGGATGTATACAGGCAGAGGTAATTTATTACATGTTTTTATTGTAACCTTGAAGTCAGACCTTTGTTAACCAATTTCTTTAACTTCTCTACCTTTATTCCATACCAATTATTTATAATAAAATTCTACATTTTCTTGTCTTTAGAATTCCTTAGCAATTCTAAGGATTCAGGTATCTTGGCCTATTTTCTATGGAACATGTTCACAGAGTATTGGTGTGAAATTGAGGTGTGTGCAGATGGTTCCTGTGCTATTCATTGAATCTAAAGGAAGCCAAATGTGGTCTCACAGGAAATATCTATGCACAGTGGTTCACAGGTTTCACAGTGCTAGTTTATTAACACATCCCAGAAAGGGTAGGTCAATATGCTTGAAAAGCTTATAATTTTTACCAAAAAACCACAGTACTTAAACTTTCAGTTGAACTCATCTTAAAGATATTTGAATTTATTTTTTACTTGCGATGCAAAGAAAAAATATCCTTTTTGGTATCTTAAATGGAAGTGGAAAACAGATTTAAAATAATAGCAATATATTGATTAAAAAGATATGTTAACCACAGACCAAAAGCCAAAGGATACAGAAAATATCCTGAAAATTACTCTATCTTACTTAAGTGTTTGACTACTGGGTGAGAACATCAAGGCAATAGGAAGGTGATTTGGCTCAAGATAAAATCACTCATGGCTGATTATTTTTGCTTTTTAATTGTGTGGAAATATTTTCATAAAATATTGAAAATTAATACAAATCAAAGAATAGATAAATCCAATGTAACTACCTAAATAGGAAATCCACCCCTTCCTTACCACATTCCAGCTATTTTGCATACATATCTAGTTAAACCTTGACAAACATCTGTATTTTTATACATTGATCCTGACATTTATGTAGCTAAAATGCAGAAATGTATTGTGTACTTTTGCACATGAAGTTTAATAATAGTGCAGGAAAGGCAGATGAATAGAATATGTAGGTCACCTATGTATTGAAGTTCCATTGGCACATCAAAGAAAATCAAGAGTGGACCAGAAGGTATCATTAACCACACTTTATTTTATTTTATTTTTCTGACCGCATAATATGATTTCATTGCCATTTCTCTCTCCTGAGCTCTAGTCATGCATCTCCAGCTGTCTGTTATACATTTCAAACTTGACATGTCTATGCATATCTTAAATCAAGCTGAACAAAGCTGAATTGTCTATCACTCTAAATCCATTTATCTTTTGAACTTCATTTTGTTGAGGGTTCCATTATTCCTTAAGGCATCTAGATTCAAAATCTTAGCATTTTCCTTGACTCCTTATATTTTTCTATATCATATAACCAATTAATTGCTAAATCTTATCTTTTCAACACATCACATCTATGCTTTTCTTTCTAACCCCTAATTGAAATTTAATATTAATTTCAATTATGAATGAAAGCAACAAAACATTATTCTGAGAAGGGATCCATGGGTTTTACCAAGTACCAAAGGGACTCATGACACAAAAGGGACTCCTGACAGAGAAATTTTAAAATATTCTTATTTATTGCTCTCCTCTTCATATTCTTCCTATGACACTGATAATTATTGTTTATGAGCCTGGGTCTTCTCTAATAAATGAATTTATTCTTTCATCAGCTAATTGATTATAACTTGAAATCATAGTGAGTTTGGCAAATGGATCTGAGGGGTTTCTTCTATTTCAGAGAATGTATTAAGTATGATAACTTTTTGAGCATAGTTCCAAATTGCTCTCCAGAATGGCTGGATCCATCATGAGTTTATTTCTATTCCCAATACCTAGTACCATGTATGACAAATAGTCATTCAGTATCCAAAACCTCAAAGAGTTTGATATATAGCGTGCCACACAAGATTTCCTCAGGGACAATCATAAAGGAAAACATAGGGAAAATCACCAGGCTATTTTAGCTGCCATTAATTAAATGACCTACCACTCATTTTACTAGGTTAGATGTCTTAGGCGTCTTATTCTATTAACACTATGAGGTATGATGTTGAGGAACACTTTTAGTATAAACATTTTCCTCCATAGCTTTCCATAGTACTTGAACTTATAAAACTTATACTTCAGAAAAACTTTATTGTTGTGTAGATGTATTATCTGGTGACTCATCAACCACTTACCTCCTACAGCTAAGTTCTTCATTTTTTTTTTTACTTTAAAAAAATGAAGTAAATACAAAACAATAAAAAACAAAATTAGCCAAAAGAAAAAAAATATAAACCATTGTGTACCCAGCAGAATATCAGGGAGTATTCAAAATATATAACAATAAATTTCCATTTCAAGAAAGCATATATAATAACAGAAGAGATTATATTAATGAGTGTCCATCTTTTCTTTGTTTCCTTGTAGGTTATTCTTTTATTCTCTGATGTGAACTTTTTGCTTTATTCTCCTTCCCCTCTTCCCTCCCCCACCCACTTCACCCATCTCCTCCAGACAGCTTACAGTTAAGCACAGATGACTTTGTCTAAGATTACTGTTTACCAGTCCTACTTTTTTCTAATAAATTCTACTTCTGATCTTTATTATAGAGTTTGTGTATATTTCTTATTTCCTATTCATGCTAACTTTTCTATTTAAATTCTGCTCCTTAACTTTTCTTGCTATTATTTAATTTCCCCCCACCCATGGATCCCATCCTTATCTTCTCCCCTCATCCTTTTCCTCCCTCTTCATCCTGTTCCCACTAAACTACACACATTGTCCCTCTCCTATTAATCTAAATACTCTTCTGTACTCCACCTTATCCTTTGCCACCTTCCCCCCTCTGTTTATTCATTTCTCATTAATCTACACACCTTATCCCACTACTATAATTCTATACATTCTTTTAATCCAACTTTATCCTGTTTCTTCCCTCTTTATTTCTTTATAGATTTTGAAAAATGATATATCCTTTATGGTAGATAGATAGATAGATAGATAGATAAAGTTGCCTTTTTAAACCCATTCCTGATATGAGTCTCAATAGTACAAATTCTCCCTCCTCTAATCGATCTATTCTTCTGCACCTCATTTATATAATATATTACTATTTTTATGTTTTTCTAGGCAGTTTTGTTTGTTGAGTCAGATTATTCTCAATTATATCCCAATCATTCTTTTCTTTTCTTTTTAATTAGAGACTTTTTATTTTCAAAACATATGCATGGATAATTTTCAACCTTCATCTTTGCAAAAGCTTGTGTTCCAAATTTTTTCCTCCCTTCCCCACACTCCCTCCTGTAGACAGCAAATAATCCAACATGTTAAATATGTGCAATTTTCTATACATATTTTCACACAAAAAAATCAGAAGAAAAAGGAAAAAATATAAAGCAAACAACAAAAAGATTGAAAATACTATTCTGTAATCCATACTCAGTTCCCACCACCCTTTCTCTGGGTGCAGATTGCTATCTTCATCACAAGACCATTGGAAACTGGCCTGATTCATTATTGCTGAGAGCCACATCCAGCAGAATGGATAATTATATAATCTTGCTGTTGCCATATACAATGATGTCCTGGTTCTCTTACTTCACTTAGAATTAATTCATGTAAGTCTCTCCAGGTCTCTCTGAAATCATCCTGCTGATCATTTCTTATAGAAAAATAATATTCCATAACATTCATATACCATGACTTATTCAGCTATTCTTCAACTGATGGGTATCTACTCAGTTTCTAGTTTCTTGCCTCTATAAAAAAGGGCTGCCACGAACAGTTTTGCCTTGAATGTAAAAAAAATGCCCACTTTATTATTACCTTCTAATATTGTCTGCATTGACTTTGTACAGAAGTCAATATAATTAAAATTATCCATATTGTATTCCATAATGTATTCCAGTTCTTTTCTGGTCACAAACTCCTTCTCCACAGATCTGAGAGGTAAACTTTGTTTTTCTAATTTGCTTATGATATCACTTTATGTTTAAATCATAAACCCATTTTGACCTTATCTTGGTATAAGGTGTTAGATGTGGGTCAGTACAAAATTTCTGCCATAATAATTTCCAATTTTTTTTCCAGCAGGTTTTGTCAAATATCGAGTTCTTATCCCAAAAACTGGGTTCTTGGATTTGTCAAACATTAGATAACTACAGTCTTTGATTATTTTGTCCTGTGAACCTAACCTATTCCACTGAGCAAGAACTCTATTTCTTAGTCAGTACTAATGCTTTTGATGACTGCTGCTTTATAATATGGCTTTATGTCTGGTATAACTAGGCCACCTTAATTTGCATTTTTTTTCGTTAATTCCCTTGGAATTCTTGACCAGATGATTTTTTTATTATTATTTTTTCCTAAACTCTGTAGTGTTTTTAATAGCAATGTGTCTAAATAGGATTTTGTCTAATGCTTTTTCTCCATCTATTGAGATATCATATGATTTTTGTTAGTTTGATTACTATTCAATTTGATTACTAGTCAATTATGCTAATAGTTTTTCTAATATTAAACCAGCCCTGCATTCCTGGTACAAATCCTCCTTGGTCATGGTGTATTATTCTGGGGATAACTTTCTGTAATCTCTTTATAAGTTTCAAAAGAAAGTCATTTTTTCTTTCCTTTTTATCTTTTCAATTCTTTTCTTGAGTTAGGTATTTGAAGATCAAAATTTCTGTTCAGCTTTGGTCTTTTCATCAGATAAATGATATTCATCTGTTTCATTGAATGCCCATATTTTCCCCTGAAAAATAATGCTTAAATTTTCTGTATAAGTGATTCTTGCCTGAAATTTAAGTTTCTTTGCCTTTCAGAATATCTGATTCCAGGCCCTTTGATCCTTTAAAGTGAAAGCTGCTTAGTTCTGGGTAATCCTGATTGTGGTTCCTTAATATTTGAATTTTTTTTTCTGGCTACTTACAGTATTTTATCCATGATCTGATAATTCTGAAGTTTAGCTACAATATTCCTTGAATTTTTCATTTTCGGGTCTCTTTCAGGAGGCAATTAATGAATTCTTTTAATTGCTATTTTACTCTCTGATTCTAGAACATCAGAGCAGTTTTCCTTGATGATTTCCTGAAAGATGCTGCCTAGGCTTCTTTTTTTTCATCATGGTTTTTATCTCCTTTTGCATTTGGTCAACTAAACTTTTAAATGAGGTATATTGTTCATTGGTTTTTTCCAATTCATAAATTCTGCTTTTCAATGAATAAATTTCTTTTTGAAATCTATGTTTTAAGGTGTTATATGCTTTTTCCATTTAAGTAAATCTATTTTTAAAGAGTTTTCTTCAAAAAATTTCTGTTGTTCCTTTTCCAAACTCTCTTGCTCATTTCTTTTTTTCCCATTTTTCTTCTAACTCTCTTTTAAGATCCTTTTTGAATTCTTCCAAGAGAGCTTTATAATATGAGGACCAACTCATATCAGACTTAAGGGCTTAATCTGGAGATGATTTGCCTTTGGGATCCTGTTATCTTTCTCCATAAAAGCTATCTATGGAAGGAGTTATTTTGACTTTTTTGCTCATTTTTCAAAAGGTTGAAAACTTCCTCTAGGACAAAGGGGAGATTATCCTAAACTTCCTCTACAGGTGACAGTGGCTTTACATTGCTTTGGCTGATGCTGCAGACTTCCTTCAAGTTCTGGGTAGTCATGGCCAAGCTCTGCATTATTCTGGGGTTCATAGGTTCATTATTTGTCTTTTATATTTGCATTGGATGTCTCACAACTAATCAGCTGATCCACTGGCTTACAACCAGAAGAGAATAGTCAATGCTGCTGTATTTTGGCTAAGACCCTCCTGGTAGATTCCCCAGCCTGTGAATATCATACCACCTTGGGTTCTTGTGCTACACCTGCCAAATATTTGTTCAGATATTCTTTGGAGTAAGAGAAGTTTGTTATATATATATATATATATATATATTACTTCAGTATTCTCTGAAGATGAATCCCAGTCTTCCTTATTCCCATAGTAAGTGTCTATGATTGAATTCTTTCTTTTCCAGTTAATTTTTTTTTCATGAGAAGTATTAGTGGAAGCACTTTTATTGCTAATCATGGGATGGGAAGATGGTGCCTCTAATTTCACTTCACCTCTCCCCTCCAATCTGGAGCCCAAAATCAAAAGCTTCACCCTCCTGAAAGTACTTACAGCCATGAGCATCCCTGCCCCAGTGCTTCTGCATTCAACTAGTATGCGGGTCCCTTCTTTCCCAGGGCTAAGTTTCTGCAGCACAGCTGGGATGATTAGGAAATCAGTTCAAGTTCCCTTAGTCTTCACAGCTGATTCTTCATATTGTCTGAGAGGTGAAAGTTCCTGTGACTTGGACTGAGATTACAGTCAAACTCATCTAGGCTCAAAGTTCCCTGCTTCCCATTTCTGTGGAGCTAGTTTGGAGTTGTTTGAATATCACACTGGTTATTCCATGGCCTGGCTTTTTTCTTCCATTTTTTGGGGCTGATCCAGAAGGATTCCTGTTCTGTACATAGTCTTCTTTGTTTTCCATTAGTCTCTAATTTCTCTGAGGTACAAATTTGTTTTATTTATGGGAGAAATCTGGAGAGCTTGAAATTTTCTGACCTACTTTGACATCTTCCCAGAATCCTCCTCTCTAGGTAGGTTCTTAATAATGTTAATGATGAATGCCTTTATTTTAATTTCTTTTGTTTGAAGTTCCAGCTATTTAAAATATATTAATTGTTGCTAATAAGTTGGTCACTCAATAGCCAACCAATAAACATTTATTAAAAGCCTACAATGTATCAGCCACTTTGCTAAACACTGGGGATATGAAAAGAAATGAATGATAGATTCAAATCTCCAAGAGACCCCAATCTAACAGAGAGACAACAAGCAAATAAATATGTACAAGCAGGATATAGAAAAGATAGATAGGAGACAAGAGAAGAAAGTACTAGAATTAAATCCAATAGAAACAGTAGTGCTGATATGAATAATAATAATAATAATAATAATAATAATAATAATAATAATAATAATGAATTCAATAGAATTCATTATTCTCACTAATCACAATTTGGATTTATTACCTGAAAAGAAATCAGGATACTTCAAGAAAGGAAGAGGTAAATTCTAATAGAGATTAAAAGTAGAAGTTCAAAACAAAAACTTTGGTTAGGGAAAGAGAAGGGGGTTTTGGATAACTTGAAACTTGAAAGCAGCATTAATGTTCTCAGCAAGGATAGATAAGGAACAAAGAAGAATAACAACCAAGTTACTCCTGGACACAGGTTAGGAAGTGAGACTCACTAGGAGATAACATTCTTTGACTTGAGTTCATACTTTAACCTATAATAAGTTGACATTTTTAATGTTTATATTAGGAAACAAATCTACTTTTTCCAGAAAGGAATTAAATGAATCCCTGAGAGTTAAATAAGAATGGAAAATAGTCAACCCTCAATCAATTACCTATTGCTCATCTCAGAAAGCATAGTTTTATTCTTTCAGCAATATGGTAAAAGCTATTTCCTTTATATGCATAGAAACTATAATGCCTAGAAAGTATAAAAACTCTCTGGTGTATTGTGTGAAACTCTAAAACAGGTTTTCTTTGTCTGACTTTTATTTCTGTTTTATGTGAAAAATAAAGTCCCTGTGAATATGACCTGATTCTGGAAATATGAATATACAGTTAATTTAGGTTATTGGCATGAGAAGATCTAAGGTTTATATCCTTTTTATGATTAAGCATTTTTAATAAGGCTTTCATAAATGTGCATATTTTAGTTCTGGAAGATCCTGTTCTTTATGGCATGCAAGTATCTATTTTTTGATAAATCTGTAAAAGCTTCAAGCCCCCAGGAGACAGTAACCTGCAGGGGCACATAATTTTCAAAGAAAGGCAGATCAATGTTGAAATCTAGCTTAGGATCCATAGATGCTTTGTCATGTACAGTAGAGCACTGTTCTTGGAGTCAGGGCAACCTGAGTTTAAATCTGGATTCAGACATTCCCTAGCTGTATCATCCTGGGCAAGTTACTTAATCTCTATTCGCGATTATTGCCTTAGGATGAAACATGAAAGGGGGGAAAGGACAAAGAGAAACATTATAATAACTGTAGTGTTAAAGGTATAATTTGAAAAAAACGTGATTCTTTTAAAAAATGAAGTATTAACTTTAGTTATGACTTCCCTGTGTTGTAATTGCATCACTGATTTTTTGATCCCAAGTGAAGGGCTTTATATTTAGAATGAATAAATTTCATCTTATTAGATTTTACTCATTATTTCATCCTGTCCCAGTCTCTTAGATCTTGACTCTATTAGCCAACTTCATGTCATTTCTAACTCTGAGGAGCTTAAAAATCAATATTTTTATCTGAGTCTTTGATAAAAATGTTGAAGAGAACAAGAGTAAGAATAAAGTTTTCTCCATCTGAAACTCTTCCAGGCTAACAGCAATTCATTGATCAACATTATGTCAAGACAATCAATTAATTCTAAATCTTTATAGCTTTACCACCATCTAGTCTACATCCTATAGAATCATAGAATCACAGCTTCTAGTATGAGAAGTAATCTCAAAGATCATTTTGTTCTACTGATACCTGAATAAGGATCCCCCCAATAAAGGATATAAATGTTTATCCAGCTTTTACTTGGAGAATTCCAGGATGGAAGACGCTATACTACCTTTGAAAATACTTCTTTTCACCTTTGGACTGGTCTAATTGTTACAAAGGTTTGCCTTTGATTGTTTTTTTTTTTTTTTACATATACATACATACATACATACATATATATGTATCTGTTTATTCAACATATATGTTGTACAAGCTATATAACAGAATTTTTCAGTAATCTAAGTAAAATTTTAATCTTTGAAGATTTTATTTTTTAAATTAATTTTTATTATAGATTTTTATTTATAAAACATATGCATGGGTAGTTTCTCAATACTGATCCTTGCAAAACCTTCTGTTCCAACTTTTCTTCTCCTTTCCCTCATCCCCTCTACTAGATGGCAAGTAGACCAATACATGTTAAATATGTTAAAGTATATGCTAAATACAATATATGTATAAATATTTATAGACTTATCTTGCTTCTCAAGAAAGATCACCTCTAGAAAGAAGGTTAAAAAAATCCTGAGAAGGAAAACAAAAATGCAAGCAAACAATAATAGAAAGAGTGAAAATACTATGTTATGGTCCACTCTCATATTTCACATAGGTCTCTCTCTGGGTGGAGCTGATTCTCTTCATTACTGAGCAACTGAAATGATTTGGATCATCTCATTGTTGAAGAAAACCATCAGAATTGATCATCATATAGTATTGTTGCTGAAGTGTACAATGATCTCCTGGTCCTGCTCATTTCACTCAGCATCAGTTCATGTAAATCTTTCCAAGCTTCTTTGTATTCATCCTGCTGGTCATTTCTTATTGAACAATAATATTCTATAACATTCATATACCACAATTTACCCAACCATTCTCCAACTGATGGGCATCCATTCATTTCCCAGTTTCTAGCCACTACAAAAAGGTCTGCCACAAATATTTTGGCACATAAGAGTCCCTTTCCCTTCTTTAAGATGTCTTTGGGTTATAAGCCCAACAGTAACATTGCTACATCAAACGGAATGCACAATTTGATAACTTTTTGAGCAAAGTTCCAAATTGCTCTCCACAATGGTTGTATCCATTTGCAATTCCACCAACAATGTATCAGAGTCCCAGTTTTCCCACATCCCCTCCAACATTTGTCATTATCTTTTCCTGTCATCTAGCCAATGTGAGAAGTGTGTAGTGGTATCTCAGAGGTGTCTTAATTTTGATTTCTCTGATCAATAGTGATTTGTAGCACTCTTCCATATGAGTGTAAATAGTTTCAGTTTCATCCTTTGAAAATTGTCTGTTCATATCCTTTGACTATCAATTGGAGAATGGCTTGATTTCTTATAAATTAGAGTCAATTCTATATATATTTTGAAAATGAGGCCTTCATCAGAACTGTAAAAATGTTTTACCAGTTTGTTGCTTCCCTTCTAATCTTGTTTGCATTAGTTTTGTTTATACAAAAGCTTTTTAATTTGATATATTAAAATTTTCTATTTTGCGATCAATAATGATCTCTAGTTCTTTTTGGTCACAAATTCCTTCCTCCTTCACAAGTCTGAGAGGTAAACTATCCCATGTTCCTCTAATTTATAATCTTGTTTTTTATGCCTAAATCATTGACACATTTTTGATCTTATCTTGGTGTATGGTGTTAAGTGTGGGTCCATGCCAAATTTCTGTCATACTAATTTCCAGTTTTCCGAGCAGTTTTTGTCCAATAATGAATTCTTATCCAAAAGTTGGCATCATTGGGTTTGTCAAACACTAGATTGCTATAGTTATTGACTATTTTGTCCTGTGAATTTAACTATTCCACTGATCAACTAAACTATTTGTTATTCAATACCAAATGGTTTTGGTGACTGCTGCTTTATACTATAGTTTTAGATCAGATACAGCTACGCCACCTTAATTTGATTTTTTTTCCATTAATTCCCTTGAAATTCTCAACCTTTTGTTCTTCCATATGAATTTTATTGTATTTTTTTTAGGTCATTAAAATTGTTTCTTGGGAGTCTGATTGGTATAGCACTAAATAAATAGATTAGTTTGGGGAGTATTGTCATCTTTATTATATTCTCTCAACCTATCTAAGAGCAATTAATATTTTTCCAATGATTTAATTCTGACTTTACTTGTGTAGAAAGTATTTTGTAATTTTGCTCATATAATTCCTGACTTTCTTTTGGTAGTTAGATTATCAAATATTTTATGCTATTGACAGTTATTTTGAATGAAATTTCTTTTTGAATCTCTTGCTGTTGGATTTTGTTGATGATGTATAAAAATGCTAAGGATTTATATAGATTTATTTTGTATCCTGCAACTTTGATAAAGTTGTGAATTATTTCTAATAGCTTTTTAGTAGAATCTCTAGGGTTCTCTAAGTATACCATCATATCATCTGCAAAGAGTGATAATTTGGTTTTCTCATTACCTACTCTAATTTCTTTAATCTCTTTCTCAACTCTTATTGCCAAGGCTAGTGTTTCTAATACAATATTGAATAGTAATGGTGATAGTGGGCAACCTTGTTTCACTCCTGATCTTACTGGGAAAGATTCCAGTTTATCCCCATTACATATGATGTTTATTGCTGATTTTAAATAGATGCTCCTTTCTATTTTAAGGAAAAGTCTACTTATTCCTATACTCTTATACTTTTTATATACTCCTATACTTTTTATTAGGAATGAATGTTGGATTTTATCAAATGCTTTTTCTACATCTATTGAGATGATCATATGGTTTTTGTTAATTTGGTTATTGATATAATCAATTATGCTAATGGTTTCCCTAATATTGAACCAGCTCTGCATTTCTGGTATATATCCTACTTGGTCATAGTGTATTATCCTGGGGATGGTTTTCTGTAATCTTTTTGCTAAATTTTTTAAAGATTTTAGTATCAATATTCATTAGGAAGATTGGTCTATAATTTTTTTTCTATGTTTTCAACATATCTGGTTTAGGTATCAGTATAATATCTGTGTCATAAAAGGAATTTGGTAGGCTTTCTTCATTCCCTATTTTTTCAAATAGTTTATATAGCATTGGAATTAATTGTTCCTTAAATATTTGGTAGAACTCACAGTTATATCCATCTGGTCTTAGGAATTTTTTTTTAGGGATTTGATTAATAACTTGTTCTAATTCTTTTTTCTAAGGTGGGACTATTTTATCAATTTACTTCTTCCTCTGTTAATCTGTGCAAGCTATATTTTGGAAGGTATTCTTACATTTCATTTAACTTATTGAATTTATTGGTATAAAGCTGGGCAAAGTAACTTCTAATTATTGCCCTAATTTCCTCTTTATTAGTGACGAGTTCTCCCTTTTCATTTTTAAGGCTGAAAATTTGACATTCCTCTTTCCTTTTTTAAATCACATTTGCTAAGGGTTTATCTATTTTTTAAAAAATAGAACCAACTCTTAGTTTTATTAATTAATTTAATAGATTTTTTACTTTCAATTTTATTAATCTCTCCTTTAACTTTTAGAATTTCAAGTTTAGGGTTTGACTGGGGGTTTTTAATTTGTCCCTTTTTGAGCATGTTTAGTTGCAAGCCCAATTCATTGACCTTCTCTTTATCTATTTTATGCAAGTAGGCCTCTAGAGATATAAAATTTTCCTTTATTACCACTTTGGCTACATCCCACACATTTTGCTATGACATCTCATTATTGTCATTTTCTTGTTATTAATTATGTCTATGATTTGCTGTTTTACCCAATCATTCTTTAGTATGGGATTATTTAGTTTCCAATTATTTTTTGTCTGTTTTCTCCTGGCTTTTTAATGAATGTAATTTTAATTGCATTGTGATCTAAAAAAGGATGCATTTACTATTTCTGCCTTACTGCATTTGAATTTGAGGTTTTTATGTTCTAATATATGGTCAATTTTCATATAGATTCCATGAATTGCTGAGAAGAAAGTCTATTCCTTTCTGTCTCCATTTAGTTTTCTCTGAACATCTATAATATCTAACTTTTCTAGCATTCTATTTACTTCTTTGACTTCTTTCTTATTTATTTTGTGGTTTGATTTTTCTAATTCTGAGAATGCAAGGTTGAGATCTCCCACTATTATAGTTTTGCTGTCTATTTCTTCTTGCAGCTCTCTTAATTTCTCTTTTAAGAATTTAGATTTTATACCACTTGGTACATATAAGTTTAATATTGATATTGCTTCATTAGCTATGCTACCCTTTAGCAAGACATAGTGCCCTTCTTTATCTCTTTTAATTAGATAAATTTTTGCTTTTGCTTGATATGAGATCAGGATGGCTACCCTGCTTTTTTGACTTCACCTGCAGCATAGTAGATTCTGCTCCAATCTTTTATTTTACTCCATATGCATCGCCCTGCTTCAAGTTTGTTTCCTGTAAACAACATATTGTAGGATTCTGAATTTTAATCCGGTCTGCTAACCACTTCCTCTTTATGGGAGAGTTTATCCCATTCACATTTTTGGTTAAATTTTCCAATTCTCTATTACTTGTTATCTTGTTACCCTTGCTTATGCTTTTCTCCTTTCCTTGCCACTTACCTCCCACAGCCTTCCCTTTTTAGTATCCCTCCCCTCACTTCAGAGTTCTTACCCCTATTTTACCATTTTTTCTCACAATTTCTATATTCCCTTCCTCTTAGCTTACTCTTTCTTTTTTCATTTTTCCCTTCTTACTTTTCAATGAGGTGGGAGAAGTTTCATCACAAATCAAATATGTCTAATATTTTTTCTCTTTAAGCCAATTCTGATTAGAGTAAGAAACACATTATGTTCACCCCCTCCATTCTTTCTCTGAGATATAATAGGTTTCCTTTGCCTCTTTGGGAAATGTAGTACCCTCACTTTACCCTTTTTCTGGTACAATTTCCTTTCTACCTCTAGTTTCTAGAATAAATTATACAGGTGTTTTTTATATATCTTTATAGCAGAAATATAGTTCCCAAGATTTCTTTTTATCTTTTTAGATTTCTCTTGAGTTCTATATTTGGAGATCACACTTTTTGTTTAGTTCTGTTTTTTTCATTAGAAAAAGATGAAATTCACTTATTTCATTGAATTTCCATCTTCTTCCTTGGGGAAAAATGCTCATTTTGGCTGGGTAAATTATTCTTTGCTGCATAGCAAGTTCCTTAGCCTTTTGGAATATCAGATTCCAGGCCCCTTGATTTTTTTTAATGTGGATGCTGCTAGATCCTAGGTAATCCTTATTGCAGCTCCTCTATATTTGAATTGATTTTTTTTCTAGCAGCTTTTAGTATTTTTTTCCTCCATCTGATAGTTCTGGAATTTAGCCACTATATTTCTTGGATTTTTGATTTTAGAGTCACTTTCTGTAGGTGATCAATGAATTCTTTCAATGTCTATTTTACCCTCTTTTTCTATAGCATGTCTTTTTCTATAGGCAGTTCTCTTTGATAATTTCCTGGAAAATAGGGTCCAGGCTCTTTTTTTCATCATATTTTTTCAGGAAGTCCAATAATTCTCAGATTATCTCTCCTAGATCTATTTTACAAGTCTGTCCTTTTCTCAAGAAGATATTTGACATTTTTCCCATTGTTTCATTTGTTTGGTTTTGCTTGACTTATTCTTGGTGTCTCCTCAAGTCATTCATTTTCATCTGTTCAATTCTGATTTGTAATGAATTATTTTCTTCACTCACTTTTTTAATATCTTTTTCTAATTGTTCAATTGAGTTTTTAAGTGAGTTCTTTTGTTCTATGGAATTTTTTCCCATTTCACCAATTTTATTTTTTGGAGAGCTATTTTCTTTTTCTAGTTCACTAATTCTGTTTTTTTTAAGGATTTGATTTCTTTATCCACTCTATCTTTAAATGAGTGGGATGAATTATCCATACTCTCTTGGCAAGCTTCCCTTTCCTTTTCCCATGTTTTTCTAGCTCTCTTGTGAGAGCCTTTTCAACGTCTTCTATGAGAGTTTTGTGTGTTGAGGACCAGATCATATCCCCTTTTGGGGATTCATCTAGAGATAGTCTGTTTTTAGTCTTCTCAGGGTTTAAGTCTGTTTTCTATCCATATAGAAGCTATCAATAGTTAAAGTCCATTTTAATTTTTTCCTCTACAGAATGCAGGGGCAGCAGTGAGGCACTAGCAGGACAACAATGACTGTGCTGTGTCTGCTCTCTGAGACTGTGAGAGCATGCTGAGTCACTCCACGTGAGTGTGGCCAGGTCCCAAGAGATCATAGCTTTTTAGGGTTACAGTCTTTACCTCCTGTGTTTACAGCTTCTTTGCTAATCTATTATTGGCTTGCTGCCAGGGCAAAGTAGCCACACTGTGGTAAAGATCTCCCTGAAGAAAAGGCTAAGATCATACCCCACCCCCCTCAGGTATGCTCAGTGTGAGCTACCTTATTTACTCTCACTATCTGCTGAGCTGCCACTTCCTGCCTTCAGTCTGAGTCCCATCTTACGGTCCCTACCCAAAAGTAAAAACAGGCCTTTTCTGGCAAATTTTGAGGATATCTTCTGTTGGTAATTATTTATGGGTTTTTGGTTTTTTTCATTCAAGCACTAATTCTGAGGCCTTGTCATGAAATAAAGTATTTTGAGAGCAAAGATGGATTTAAATAGATGTGTCCTCTCCACCATCTTGGCATGAAGTGAATGTAGTTTTTATTACATCGTGATCTGAAAAGGATGCATTTACTATTTGTCTTTCTGTATTTGAATTTGAGAACTTTAGTGTCCTAATAGATGGTCAATTTTTGTATAGGTTATATGAACTGCTGAGGAGGAAGTGTACTCCTTTCTGTCTCCATTCAGTTTTCTCCAAAGACCTATCATGCCTAACTTTTCTAATGTATTTACCTCTTTAACTTCTTTCTCAATTTTGGGGGGATTTGATTTATCTAGTTCTGAGAGTGCAGGGTTGAGATCTCCAACGATTATAGTTTTGTTGTCTATTTCTTCTTGCAACTCTCTTAACTTCTCCTTTAGAAAGTTAGATGCTGTGTACCACTTGGTGCATACATGTTTAGTAGTGATAGTGCTTTATTAGCTATGTTACCCTTTAGTGAAATAGTTTCCTTTCTTATCTTTTTTAATTAGATCAATTTTTGCTTTTGCTTGATCTGAAATCAGGATGCTTTTTTTTTTTTTACTTCACCTGAAGCATAGTAGATTCCACAGCAGCCTTTTACCTTTACTTTGTATGTATCTACCTGATTCCACTGTGTTTCCTGTAAACAACTTATTTTATTCCAGTCTGCCATATGCCTCTGCTTTATGGGAGAGTTCATCACATTCATATTTGTAGTTAAAACTACTAATTCTGTATTTCCTGCCATCTTAAGATCCTCAGATTATGCTTTTCTCTTTCTTTTTCCCCTTATCCCCCTCCCCAGTATTAAACTTAGGGGCAAAATATGCCTCACACAGTCCTCCCTCTTTAGGATCCCTCTCTCCCCCTTAGAGTCTCTTCCCCTTTCTTAAACCTTTCCCCTACTATTTCTGTATTCCCTTCTGTTTAGCCTATTCCTTCCCTTTTCACTTTTTCCCTCCCACTTTTCAATGAGATGGGAGAAGTTCCTCTGTAAAACAAATATGTCTAATATTTTCTCTTTGAACCAAATCTGATGACAGTAAAGTTCATGCAATGTTTGTCCCTCTCTCTTCTTTCCCTCAGATATGATAGATTTCCTTTGCCTCTTCATGAGATATGGTTTCCCTTTTTTTCCTTTTTCCGATAAAATCTCCTTTTTACCTCTAGATCTTTTTTTTTATATTATAATAGTAAAATCACATTATACATGTACTCTTTATGTATTTCCATAACACAAATACAGTTCTCAAGAGTTCTTTTTATCTTTTTATGCTTCTCTTGAGTCCTATATTTGGAGGTCAAATTTTTTTATTTAGCTCTGTTTTTTTCCATTAGAAATAAATGTAATTCATTTGTTTCAGTGAATGTCCATCTTCTTCCCTGGAAGAAAATGCTCAGTTTAGCTGGGTAATTTATTCTTGGCTGCATTCCAAGTTATTTTGCCTTTTGGAACATCAGATTCCAAACCCTTTGATCCTTTAATATGGATGCTGCTAGATTTACAGTTTTTCAGGGAATTGTTTTCTTTTTCCATTCTATCTTTTAATGAGTTCTATGCATTATCCAGACCCTCTTGCAAGGTTTTCATTTCTTTTCCCCATTCTTATTCTAACTGTCTTTTAAGATTCTTTTAAATTTATTCTATGAGAGCATTGTGTCTTGTGGACCAGTCACATCCCCCTTTGGGGTTTCATTTGCAGATAATCTGCTTTTAGTCTCCTCAGGGTTTGAAATCTGCTCTCTTTCACATAGAAGAGCCCACTTTGTTAGTTAGAGCCCACTTTGCCTTTTTACTCATTAAAAAACAAAAACAAAACAAAACAAAAAACATTGGTGTCTGTTTTGGGGGCAATGGGGCTTTCCAAGGTTCGACAACAGTTTGCAACAGGAAGTGGTAGTGGAGTTGCAGCAAAACGGGAGAGCCTGCACTTGGATTATGTTGAGTCACTCCTGGTGTTTGGTGGATGTGGCCAGTTCCCTTGAAACTCAGGCGCTTTGAGGCACACTCTTTACCCTCTGTGTTTATGTTAGAAATTTTATAACTTCTCTGCTGTTCTACTGGCTTGTAACCAGAGTAGAGTAGCCGACACTGGGCTAGAATCCACCCCACAGATTTACTGCCCTCAGAGACCTCACCTTGCCCTTGTTCTGCTCAGCATGTGCTGTCCTTTGTGCTCTGCCTACCTGCCTGCCCGTGCTTGTGCCTGGCCTGGCCTTCTCCCATGCCCACCCTCATGATCAAAACAGACCTTTTCTAGTGATCGTCAAGATTATCTTCTTTTGATAATGCATTGTACTCCCAATGTTTATGGGTTCTGACAGTCCAGCACTAATTCAGAGGCTGAATTTTGTAAATAGTTTGAAGGTAGTAGGGGAGTTCAGAAGCATGTGCTCTCTCCTCCATCTTGGTTCCACCCCCAGTTTACAAACTTAAAGTAAGACTGTAGACAATCTCTTTTATCCTCTATTTTTTCATGTGTAAAATGAGACTTCTATAAGAATCCCTAGGCCCTTTCAAGCTTGAAATTGGTGATGTTATGTAATTAAGCTATTGGTTTTGAGGACATTACTTGCATTTTTTTGCTAATTTCCAGAATATTTGTTTTATCTATGAGTGTTTATTTTGTTAAGAATGGTCATTAGGCTGATACATAAGGGAAAAGAATGTCATTAATCAGAGGCCATTGAAATCCCAGCTACCTGGAAGAAGAGGCTTATTTAAGGCCTGTAGTACATGGCTGATCAATAGGTATAACCTAAGGCAAAACACTCCATTCACTTTAGATTAAAAACAAAAAAGCCAGTCATTAAGGATTGATACAGGAAAGCAATTGGCTTGTATTGCTCTTGATGCTTTCATCTTGAACATGCTATTTGTTTTCCTCACTTCATGGATAATGAGAACAATGATTATAATGACAACTTTACAGATGCAATCCAAATTGACAATACTGTCCAAAATATTGTAGAAGCAATCCAAAGCAATCCAATAATTAGTAGTGATGAAATTAGCATGGTTTGAGAATTGGAATGATTACATCTTAGTTTAAATCCAAGACTTCTCTTCAGGGTTTCAGAATTAAACTAGACAATTAATAATATTCATAACTATTGGATCCAATGTAGCAACCCCAAGAGCTTTGAATAATTTTTTAAAGTTGTAATGTATATCCTGTCAATCATATACCCAATGGTCATAGTGTCACAGAGCTGTGAGGAATCTTGGAGACTATTAAGTCTGATAAAATATAAACATGGGCTATAGTCCATAAACTATTGTCCCAATGCCAAGTCCTTTCATTTTACAGATAAGAGAAATGGGACTCAGAGAGTGTAAGTGATTTGATGTAGTCACAGAGAATGTCAAGAACAAGATATGAGCACAGATTCTCTCACACTGAAACCCATGCTGTTTGTCCTTGGGATGCAGCTTAATCAATTCCTTTGAACTTTATGCATTAGTAAATGATCATGCTTTGGATATAATCTTACATGATAAAATTAATTTATTTAGTAAATTTACTTAGTAAAACTATGAAATATTAAAAGAAGAAGTGTGTTGCAAGAAATAAAAGTTATATTGACTTTTCTTTCTAATTCAAATGAACATAACTGTTCTTATTTTAATATTTAGCATAACCTATATGTAATTGAAATGATCTTTTTTGTTATCTATAAATATTATTTGGTTCCACTTGAATTCTAAAAGTTGTATGTAACATCTGATTCCTCAGTTTATGTTTTTGCCTGGTAATTTTTTTGTTTAAATTTTATTTATTTATAAATTTTTTTTGACATCATATATGCATGAGTAATTTTTTAATACCATTATCACTTGTATTCATTTTTCCAAATTATCCCCTCCCTCGCTCCACCCCCTCCCCTTGATGACAGGCAATCCCATACATTTTACATGTGTTACAATATAACCTAGATACAATACATGTGTGTAAATACCATTTTCTTGTTGTACATTGAATATTAGATTCCAAAGGTATAAATAACCTGGGTAGATAAACAGTAGTTCTGACAGTTTGCATTCACTTCCCAGTGTTCCTTCTCTGGGTGTAGTTGTCTCTGTCCATCATTGATCAACTGGAAGTGAGTTGGATCTTCTTTATGTTGAAGATATCAACTTCCATCAGAATACATCTTCATACAACATTGAAGTGTACAGAGATCTTCATTTCATTTCACACAGCATCAGTTGATGTAAGTCTCTCCAAGCCTCTCTGTATTCTTCCTGCTGGTCATTTCTTACAGAGCAATAATATTCCATAACCTTCATATACCATAATTTGCCCAACCATTCTCCAATTGATGGACATGCATTCATCTTCCAGTTTCTGGACACTACAAAAAGAGCTGCCACAAACATTTTGGCACGTACATGTCCCTTTTCCCTCCTCAGTATGAAATGATCTTTTAATAATTAATAGTGATGAAATTAGCATGGTTTGAGTTAATAGATCAATGAAAAGATCACTGACTTTGGAGGCAGAGGTTCTAGGTTCAAATACCCTTTATAGTTATTACTTATTGATTTTGGGAAAATTATTTAATTGATTTGGACTTCATTTCCTCTCATGTTAAATGAGAAGGTTGGAGTAGATGGTTTCTGAAGTCCCTTGCAATTCTAAATCTGTGAGCCTTTTTACTGACTATTTGTTATAGTAGTAAAAGTGTCGAGAGCTGACAAAGATAATTCTGATAGATAGATAGATAGATAGATAGATAGATAGATAGATAGATAGATAAAGGAATGCAGGTTAGGCAGTGGAAGATAGTACCTTTGCTCTGGGCCTTAGCTAGGATTCTGTGCCTTTTCCTTTGCTCAATCTACTTGGGAGAACAGAATGGGTTATAGAATTACAAAGCCAGAAGAACCTCAGAAAAGCATGAGTACTTAACAATTTGTTTGAAGGATAAGGTCAATAGTAGCTACATATTACACATAATCTAGCCACTAGAAAATAAACAAGGGAGCATAAGACAGTCATATCCTATGATAGAATAAGATCTTAAATTAAAAAGCTTTTGTACAAACAAAACTAATGCAAACAACATTAGAAAGGAAGTAACAAACTGGGGAAACATTTTTACAGTTAAAGGTTCCAATAAAGGCCTCATTTCCAAAATATATAGAAAACTGACTCTAATTTATAAGAAATCAAGCCATTCTCCAATTGATAAATGGTCAAAGGATATGAACAGACAATTTTCAGAGGATGAAATTGAAATTATTTCCACTTATATGAAAGAGTGTTCCAAATCACTATTGATCAGAGAAATGCAAATTAAGACAACTCTGAGGTACCACTGCATACCTATCAGATTGGCTAAGATGACAGGAAAATATAATGATGACTGTTGGAGGGATGTGGGAAAACTGGGACACTGATACATTGTTAGTGGAGTTATGAAAGAATCCAACCATTCTGGAGAACAATCTGGAATTATGCCCAAAAAGTTATCATTCTGTGCATACTCTTTGATTCAGCAGTGCTACTACTGGGCTTATATCCCAAAGAAATACTAAAGAAGAGAAAGGGACCTATATGTGCCAAAATGTTTGTGGCAGCCCTTTTTGTAGTGGCTAGAAACTGGAAAATGAATGGATGCCCATCAATTGGAGAATGGTTGGGTAAATTGTGGTATATGAATGCTATGGAATATTATTGTTTTGTAAGAAATGACCGAGGGGGCGGAGCCAAGATGGCAGAGAAGATACACACCACTGTGTAAGCTCCTTTCTTCCCTCACAACCAACTAGATTTAATCAGCCTCAGAAATAGCGTTGGACTGATAGAATCCACAAGGACTGGAAGCACGACTTACCAGCTGAAGAGAATCTGGAGTTTCAGCAGGAAAGGTCAGCTCCCAGGGGAGGAAGAAGAGAGGCCAGCGCAGATGGTGGGGTAGTGGTCGTGCACTGGTCGCGCTGGGGAGGGCTCTGGGATCAGAGAATCCACTGACATAAAAGAATCTGGCATAGGCTGTTAATTCTTCTCTGCTTATAAAACAGCAGTTCAGAGGAGAAATATAAGCCACTTTAAAATTTAAAACTAGATTGGATCTTCCCGGATCCCAGGGGTGACTCAGCAGATCTCGGCACCGAGGGTGTGGCCGACATAGGCAATCCAGGCTTTCGCCTCAGGGTAATTAAGAGATTGAAGAGTGGGTGGGGCGGTAACTCATACTGCCTGGCTCAGCTGGCTGGAGGCTCTGGAACGGAAGTCCCAGAGAAGCGGAACCTTTGAACTAGGGACTGCGGTTTCTGGCAGACACTTCCCAGTTTGAGCGCAGGGGCTTTTCACGTCACCTGCTGCAGACATCCACACCCCACCAGGACGCATAGGCTAGGCTTTGAGTCGCCTTTACTGTTAAGTCTCAACCTCAGGGAAGCCGCTAAAACACAGCGCCCGTGGGGCACAGCAGTGCTGGTCACCTCTGAGGCACTTCCAGGGAGGGGGTGGGGAACTCTCTCCCAGAGCTCTCTCTTAGCTCAGGTGCAGGGGCCGCTGCATCCATCCGGTCTGGGAGGAAGCTGGTAAAGAAATAAATAAATAATTTCCGACCCCAGGGACAGACCCCAAAAGATTTTTTAAGTATGAGCAAGAAGCCCCAAAAAAACATAGATTCCTTCTACACAGAGAAAGAGCGGTTATCCAACCCCGAGGAAGTTAACAGCAGAGAGTCAGCAGATAACAACCTAAAGGGGAACGATTCCTGCCCCCCATCACATAACTCTACATGAAAAGACTATTAAAAAGTTAAGAGAGTTTGAAGAAAAATGGGGAAAGGAAAGGGAAGCTATGATAGAGAATAAGAACGTTCTGAAATTGGAGTTGGAAAAAATAAAGAATTCACAGGAGATGCAGGGAAACAAAATTAATGAATTAGAAAAGGTAAAAAAAAAATCACAGGAAAATAGGATTTCTGAATTGGAGAAGATAAAAAAGTCCCAAGAAAATAGGATTTCTGGATTGGAAAAAGAAAATAAGTCTCAAAAAAAATTAGGGAAATGGAAACAAATTCAATAGAGCAAAATAATTCATTTAAAAACAAAATTGGGTATTTACAAAAAGAACTAAAAACTGTGAAAGAAGAAAATAACTCCTTAAAAGTCAGGATGGAACAAATAGAAATGAATGATTCACAGAGAACCCAAGAATCAGTTAAACAAAACAAAACAAAAAAAAAAAAATGAGAAGTTGGAGAACAATGTCAAATACTTACTGGGAAAATCTATAGACCTGGAAAATTGATCTAGGAGAGATAATCTGCGGATCATTGGACTTCCAGAAAACTATGACCAAAAAAAAAGACCCTAGATTCTATTTTACAGGAAATTATCAAAGAGAACTGTCCAGAGATAATAGAAACAGAGGGGAAAGTAGATGTTGAAAGAATTCATCGAACTCCTTCTGAAATAGACCCTAAAAAAAGAACACCACGGAATATTGTGGCTAAGCTGCAGAATTACCACACAAAGGAGAAAATCCTGCAAGCAGCTAGAAAAAAACAATTTAAATACCAAGGTGCCACAATAAGGGTCACCCAAGATCTGGCTGCCTCCACATTAAAAGATAGAAGGGCCTGGAACCTGATATTCTGAAAGGCAAAAGATCAAGGATTGCAACCAAGAATAAACTACCCAGCTAAGTTTAGCATCTTTTTCCATGGAAGAAGATGGTCATTCAATGAAATAGAGGAATTCCATATGTTCCTAAGAAAAAAACCAGACTTAAACAAAAAATTTGATCTACATCCACAAGACTGAAGAGAAACAGAAAAAGGTACACAGAACCCTTGAGAATTGTAACTCTGTTGTGGGTATATAGAAAGTATGCATGGATAATTTGATTTTACTGATATAAAAGAAAAAAAAGGAGGGGGTGTAGTAAAGGGAAGGGGGTAGTATCAGAAAAAGGGGAGGATGTGATAAAAAGAGGGAAACTACACCCCAAGAAGAGGCATAGAAAATACACCATATCTGAGGGAATTTAGAGAGGGGGAGAATCACTGTGTAAATCTTACTCTCATCAGAAGAGGCTCAAAGAGTAAATAATTGTCATATTTGTTTTTCAGAGAATTCTCTCTCACCTCATTAAAAAGGGGGAGAGGAAAAGGGAAAAGGAAAAGGAGAATAAGGGAAGGGATGTGGAGGGAGGGGGGAGGGATACTAAAAAAAAGGGCTGTGCATCACAAGAGGGGTCTATAAATTAAATATTGGGGAAGGGGTTCAGGGGGGTCAAGGGAAAAAGCATAATCTGGGGATAATATGATGGCAGGAAATACAGAATTAGTAATTTTAACAGTAAATGTGAATGGGATGAACTCTCCCATCAAATGGAGATGGATAGCAGACTTGATCAAAAATCAGAACCCTACAATATGTTGTTTACAGGAAACACACTTAAAGCAGGGAGATACATATAGAGTAAAGGTAAAAGGTTCTAGCAGAATCTATTATGCTTCAGGTAAAGCCAAAAAAGCAGGGGTAGCTATCCTTATCTCAGATCAAGCAAAAGCAGAAGTTGATCTAATTAAAAGAGATAAGGAAGGAAACTATATCCTGCTGAAAGGTAGCATAAAAAATGAAGCCATATCGATACTAAACATATATGCACCAAGTGGTATAGCATCTAACTTTCTAAAGGAAAAGTTAAGAGAGTTGCAAGAAGAAATAGACAGTAAAAATATAATAGTGGGAGATCTCAACCTTGCACTCTCAGATTTAGACAAATCAAACCACAAAACAAACAAGAAAGAAATTAAAAAAGTAATAGAACATTAGAAAAACTAGGTATGATAGACCTTTGGAGAAAACTGAATGGCAATAGAAAGGAATATACTTTCTCTCAGCAGTTCATGGATCCTATACAAAAATTGACCATATATTAGGACATAAAGATCTCAAAATTAAATGTAGGAAGGCAGAAATAATAAATGCCTTCTTCTCAGACCACAATGTAATAAAAGCTACATTCAGTAAAAAGTTAGGGGTAAATAGACCAAAAAGTAATTGGAAACTGAATAATCTCATCTTAAAGAATGACTGGATGAAAGAGCAAATTATAGAAACAATTAATAATTTCACCCAAGATAATGACAATGATGAGACATCATACCAAAATCTGTGGGATGCAGCTAAAGCAGTAATAAGGGGAAATTTTATATCTTTAGAAGTTTATTTGAAGAAAATAGAGAAAGAGAAGATTAATGAATTGGACTTACAACTTAAAAGGCTAGAAAAAGACCAAATTAAAAAAATCCCCAACCAAAAATTAAATTTGAAATACAACAATTAAAAGGAGAAATCAATAATATTGAAAGTAAAAAAACTATTGAATTAACAAATAAAACCAAGAGTTGGTTTTATGAAAAAGCCAATAAAATAGATAAAACTTTGGCACATCTGATCAGAAAAAGGAAAGAGGAAAATCAAATTGTTAGTCTTACAAATGAAAAGGGGGATCTTTCCACCAATGAAGAGGAAATTAGAGAAATAATAAGGAGTTACTTGGCCCAACTTTATGCCAATAAATTTGATAACTTAAGTGAAATGGATGACTTCCTCCAAAAATATAAACTTCCTAGATTAACAGAGGAGGAAATAAATTGCTTAAATAGTCCCATTTCAGAAAAAGAAATAGAACAAGCTATTAATCAACTCCCCAGGAAAAACTCCCCAGGACCAGATGGATTTACATGTGAATTCTACCAAACATTTAAAGAACAATTAGCCCCAATGCTATATAAACTATTTGAAAAAATAGGGGATGAAGGAGTCCTAACAAACTCCTTTTATGATACAGACATGGTACTTATACCTAAACCAGGTCGATCGAAAACTGAGAAAGAAAATTATAGACCAATTTCCTTAATGAATATTGATGCTAAAATCTTAAATAAGATATTAGCAAAAAGACTTCAGAAAATCATCCCCAGGATAATACACTATGATCAAGTAGGATTCATACCAGGAATGCAGGGCTGGTTTAATATTAGGAAAACTATTAGTATAATTGACCATATTAATAATCAAATTAATAAAAACCATATGATCATCTCAATAGATGCAGAAAAAGCATTTGACAAAATCCAACATCCATTCCTACTAAAAACTCTTGAGAGTATAAGAATAAATGGATTATTCCTTAGAATAATCAGGAGCATATATTTAAGACCGTCAGTAAGCATAATATGCAATAGAAATAAACTGCAACCTTTCCCAGTAAGATCAGGAGTGAAACAAGGTTGCCCACTATCACCATTACTATTCAATATAGTACTAGAAATGCTAGCCTCGGCAATAAGAGCCGAGAAAGAGATTCAAGGAATTAGAGTAGGAAATGAGGAAATCAAACTATCACTCTTTGCAGATGACATGATGGCATACTTAGAGAACCCCAAAGACTCTGCTCAAAAGCTATTAGAAATAATTCAGAATTTTAGCAAAGTGGCAGGATACAAAATAAATCCACATAAATCCTCAGCATTCTTATATATCACCAACAAAATACAACAGCAAGAGATACAAAGAGAAATTCCATTCCAAACAAATGTTGAGAGTATAACGTATTTGGGAATCCATCTACCAAAGAATAGTCAGGAATTATATGAGAAAAATTACAAAACACTTGCTACAAAAATAAAGTCATATTTAAATAATTGGAAAGACAGTCAGTGCTCTTGGATAGGCCGAGCGAATATAATAAAGATGACAATACTCCCCAAACTAATCTATTTATTTAGTGCTATGCCAATCAGACTCCCAAGAAACTATTTTAATGACCTAGAAAAAATAACAACAAAATTTATATGAAAGACTAAAAGGTCGAACTAATGAAAAAAAAAGTCAGAGGAAGGTGATCTAAGTGTACCTGATCTAAAGCTATATTATATAGCAGCAGTCACCAAAACCATTTGGATTAGATACAAAGGACAAAAAAGGGTACATCTATAGCAATCTAATCTTTGAAACACCTAAAGATACCAACATTAGGGACAAAAATTCATTATTCGGAAGAAACTGTTGGGAAAACTGGAAATTAGTATGGCAGAAATTAGATATGGACCCACACAACACCATATACCAAGATAAGATCAAAATGGGTCCATGATTTAGGCATAAAGAATGAGATCATAAATAGATTAGAGGAGCAGAGTATAGTCTACGTCTCAGACCTGTGGAGGAGGAAGGAATTTATGACCAGAGGAGAATTAGAGATCATTATTGATCACAAAATAGAAGATTTTGATTACATCAAACTAAAAGTTTCTGTACAAACAATACTAATGCAAACAAGATTAGAAGGGAAGTAACAAATTGGGAAAATATTTTTAAAAGTAAAGGTTCTGACAAAGCTCTCATTTCCAAAATATATAGAGAACTGACCCTGATTTACAGGAAACCAAACCATTCTCCAATTGATAAATGGTCACGGGATATGAACAGACAATTCTCAGATGATGAAATTGAAACTATTTCCACTCATATGAAAGAGTGTTCCAAATCACTACTGATCAGAGAAATGCAAATTAAGACAACTCTGAGATACCACTACACACCTGTCAGATTGGCTAAAATGACAGGAACAAATAATGATGAATGTTGGAGGGGATGTGGGAAAACTGGGACACTGATACATTGTTGGTGGAGTTGTGAAGGAATCCAGCCATTCTGGAGAGCAATTTGGAAATATGCCCAAAAAGTTGTCAAACTGTGCATACCCTTTGACCCAGCATTGCTGTTATTGGGATTATATCCCAAAGAAATACTAAAGAGTGGAAAGGGACCTGTATGTGCCAAAATGTTTGTGGCAGCTCTTTTTGTTGTAGCTAGAAACTGGAAGTTGAATGGATGTACATCAATTGGAGAATGGTTGGGTAAATTGTGGTATATGAAGGTTGTGGAATAATATTGCTCTGTAAGAAATGACCAGCAGGAGGAATACAGAGAAGCTTGGAGAGACTTGCATCAACTGATGCTGAGTGAAATGAGCAGAACCAGAAGATCACTATACACTTCAACAACAATACTGTATGAGGATGTATTCTGATGGAAGTGGAAATCTTCAACATAAAGAAAAACCAACTCACTTCCAGTTGATCAATGATGGACAGAAATAACTATACCCAGAGAAGGAACACTGGGAAGCAAATGTAAATTGTTAGCACTACTGTCTATCTACCCAGGTTACTTATACCTTCGGAAGCTAATAATTAATGTGCAACAAGAAAATGGTATTTACACACATATATTGTATCTAGGTTATATTGTAACACATGTAAAATGTATGGGATTACCTGCCATCGGGGGGAGGGAATGGAAGGAGGGAGGGGATAATTTGGAAAAATAATAAAAAAAAAATAAAAAGAAATGACCAGCAGGATGAATACAGAGAGGCTTGGAGAGACTTACATGAACTGATGCTGAGTGAAATGAGCAGAACCAGGAGATCATCATATACTTCAACAACAATACTATATGAGGATGTATTCTGATGAAGGTGGATATCTGCGACAAAGAGAATTCAGTTCCAATTGATCAATAATAGACAGAATCAGTTACACACAGTGAAATGGAAAATACGTATTAACTGTGCGTTTTTGCTTTTCTTCCCAGGTTATTTTTACCTTCTGAATCCAATTCTCCCTGTGCAACAAGAGAACTGTTCATTTCTGCACACATATATTGTATCTAGTATATACTATAACATATCTAACATGAATAAGACTGCTTACTATCTAGGGGAAGGAGTGGAGGGAAGGAAGGGAAAAATCAGAACAGAAGTTAGTACAAGGGATAATGTTGTAAAAAATTATTCATAACTACTGATAGTATAAAATATTTAGGAATCTATCTGCCAAGGGAAAATCAGAAACCATTAGAGCAAAACTACAAAACATTTTCCACACAAATTAAGTCTGATCTAATCAACTGGAAAAATATCAAATGCTCTTGGATAGGGCATGCAAATATAATAAAGATGACAATACTACCTAAAGTACTCTATTTATTTAGCACTATACCAATCAGACTCTCAAAAAACTATTTTAATGACCTAGAAAAAATAACAATAAAATTCATATGGAAGAACAAAGGGTCGCAAATTTCAAGGGAATTAATGAAAAAAAAATCAAATGAAGGTGGCCTGGTTATACCTGATCTAAAACTATATTATAAAGCAGCAGTCACCAAAACCATTTGGTATTGATTAAGAAATAGATTAGTTGATTAGTGGAATAGGTTATGTTCACAAGACAAAATAGTCAATAACTATAGCAATCTAGTGTTTGACAAACCCAAGGACCACACCTTTTGGGATAAGAACTCAATGTTTGACAAAAATTGCTGGGAAAATTGGAAATTAATATGGCAGAAACTAATCATTGACCCACACTTAATACTGTACACCAAAATCAGGTCAAAATGGGTTCATAACCTAGGCATAAAGAATGAGATTATAAATAAATTAGAAGAACATAGAATAATTTACCTCTCAGACCTGAGGAAGAGGAATGAATTTATGTCCAAAGAAGAACTAGAGATAATTATTGATCATAAAATAGAAAAGTTTGATTATATCTAATTGAAAAGTTTTTGTACAAACAAAACTAATGCAGATAAGATTAAAAGGGAACAATAAACTGGGAAAATATTTTTATAGTCAAAGGTTACAATAAAGGTCTCATTTCCAAAATATATAAAGAATTGACTCTAATAAGAAATCAAGCCATTCTTCAATTGATAAATGATCAAAGGATATGAACAGACAATTATCAGATGAAGAAATTGAAACTATTTCTAGCCATATGAAAAGATGTTCCAAGTCATTATTAATCAGAGAAATGCAAATTAATACAACTCTGAGATAACACTACACACCTGTCAGATTGGCTGGAATGACAGAGAAAGATAATGCACAATGTTTTAGGGGACACTGATACATTGTTGGTGGAAGTGTGAATACATCCAGCCATTCTGCAGAGCAATTTGGAACTATGGACATTTAGAATTATTCCTTTTAGAATTCCTTTTAGAATTATTGGTGCACTATCTGCAATTGATTAAGCATCTGGAAAATACTAGACAGAATAAAGTCCTTATAGAAGCCAATGTGGTACAGGCTTTGCGTGTGCAGTATGATGACATCGCTGGAAGGAACTACTATCTTTTCAATATTGGAGGTATGACTTGCCTCCTCAGTTGGCTCCATTTATACCTGTTCTTTATACCTGTTCTTTATACCTGTTCCCTTTTCCTTACATGTTTACCCTTTAATATATGTGCCATACATCCCTATGTGTGTGTTCCTCCATACATGTTGTTTGTAAGTGTACTCTCCCTGCTGAAGAAATGTTTTGGGGAAACACTTATTTTTCCTACCATTTCATTGCATGCCTTCCCTTTGAGCTAATTACATGTTCTGTATGTCTTACATGTCTGATAAAGTTTGAACAAATAAACAACAACATAGGTAGAGACTGATGACATGATTGAATATACTAGACACTGTATATTTAGCCACTCTTAACTTTTTCATACTAAATTGGAAACATCACAGAAAATGGGTCATGTGTTTTATTTCTTCTATATTTCCTATAAACTCAAGTGCATACCACTAAACATGACAGAGAAATATTTATTCAGAAAAGTAAAATCAGCAAAAATTTAAGATTCTATTATGTACTAGGAATCATTCTAATTTCTGGGGATATAAAGGGAAAAGTTCATCCCTGTTTTGAAGAAGCTCATGTCCTAAATGAGAGATAAGCCAATGAACATGCATGAAGTATTTTGTGCAAGAAATAGTAATGAGACCAATGTGGCATAGTTGTGGAATATGTGGGGGGGAGATGGGGAAGACTGTTTATGACTTGACTATTTTGAGTAACTTAATTGGTAGTTATTATTTTTGTGTCCAGTCATGTGAAAACTAATTTTATATATGTATATGTGCAAATATAGATATATGCATATATGTAGTGTGTATATGCACATATATATGTGCATATAAATTATGTGTATAGGTGTACATATGTATCTATATAGACATATGTAGAGATAAAGAGGCAGAAAGAACAAAATAATTTTAAGTTAAAACAATTTTCTAACATGTGCAGATTAACAACTTAGAGTATAAATAATTAATCTTTCAGTACGCTCAGAGAACAAATTATAAGCTGAATTTGATCCAGGAAAATTGATACAAGGCCATTTGTTTGAATGATTTGGAACTTAGACTACTAGTTTCAGTTTTTCCTCAATTATCAGAAAACCCATGAATATCTGAGCACTTTAAAATATGATGCCAAATCAGTCAATACATAAATCATTGGTAGACTCTAGGAAATTATCCCATAATCAACAGTTTGAAGTTTTTTGAATAACATGGACAAAGTGAAGATGAGTTACTAAAAAGACATGGAATAGTAGCTGTGGTTATGCACATTATTTAACACTTAAGATTAAACCAACAAACATAACATTAAATTTAAGAAAATTAGAGATTCTAATGTGATAATGTACACATATACCTGTTTTAATGTGCAGTACTTTGCCATTGTACCAGGATTTAATGTTACCTTGAAGGATGTTTCCAAACAGTTCAGTCATTGGGTCTGTTAATTTCTCCTCCTCCAAACTTACCTATGACTTATTGTCTTCAGGACTCTCAATTTTTAGGATCATAGGATTTTGACATTGAAGAGGACTTTAATGACCATTCAATTTAAATCTTTTCATTTTGTTAATCAGGAAACTGAAAAGAGGAAAATAGAGAGAACAAGTGATTTGTCCAAGATTACATTGAAACTAAATATCAACAGCAGAGTTTTAAGCCAGGTTGTCTGACTTCCGAAATAGTAGTCTGCTTTTTTCTTCATGTCTTATATATCTAATAAGATTTCAAGTACTACAATTTGGAATTCTGCCCAAAGGACAGATACAGCAGTGCTACTTACTAGCTCTGTATCCCAAGGAAATCATAAAGGAGGGAAAAGTTCACACATGTACAAAATATTATAGTTGGTTTTTTTTGTGGTGGCAAAGAATGTGTAAGTACCCATCAACTGGGGAATGACTGAATAATTTATGCTATATGAAAGTAATGGAATATTATTGTTCTATAAAAAATAATGAACAAATTGATTTTAGAAAGGCCTGGATAGCTTTACATGAATTGATGCTGAACAAAATGAGTACAATCAGGAATACATTGTACACAGAAATAGTAAGATTATTCCCTGATCAACTCTGAAAGACTTGGTTCTTCTCAGTAGTTCAGTGATCCAAGGCAACTCCAATAAATTTTATATGGAAAATGCTGTTTGCATCCAGTGAGAGAATAATGGAGCCTGAACGTAATTCAACACATGCTCTGTTCCCTTTTTTTCTTTTTTCATATTTTTTTTCTTTTTTACTCTTGTGATTTTTCCCTTTTGTTCTAATTTTTCTCTCAACATGATTCATAAAGAAATGTAATTTAAATGAATTAATATACTTATAAAAATGATTTCAAGCTTCAAGGTGGAAGAGATTTTTTTTATTATTCCTAGTAGCGCTTTACACAAAGTAAACCTTCCAAACTTTAAAAATCTATATAAATGGCAGCTATTATTATTATTATCTCATTATGTCATCATTGATAGGCCAAAAATGTTTTCTTTTTATTCATGTGCAGATATATTTTACAATTTTGGAAATTTAGGTGGCATTATAGATAGAACTCTAGTCCTGAAATCCAGAAGACCTGAGTCCAGATACAGTTCATACTGTACTGAGAGACCCTGTATGACGCTGGGTAGGTTGCTTAATTCTGTTTGCCTTTGTTCTTCATTTGTAAAACAAATTGAAGAAGCGAATGTCAAACCATTGTAGTATCTCTGCCAAGAAAACCCCAAATAGGATAGCAAAGAATTAGATATCATTGAAAATAATTGGACATAAATTTTGGAAAATTTGTCAGTATTTCCCAGACTTAGTTTCTCCAACTCTATATGGAATAGTGGAAAGAACAGTTAAACTTAGAGTTAGAAGAATTATTTTTGAATATTGACTTTATTTTTTATCAGGTCTGTGACCTCATAACAGATTACTTAATTATTTTAGCCTGCTTTCTTATTTGTAAAACAGGGACAATAACATTTATCTCCTGAAAATGTTATGAGGGAAGTGGTGTTGTTGTTGTTGTTGTTGTTGTTGTTGTTGTTGTTTTAACATAGTATTATTTAGATGTGAGATACATATTTATTATTTATTTTTCAATTCTATAATAGCTTTATTCAATAAAACTTAAGTATCTATTAGAAGCACCAAATCAGAAGGCAGGAATAATAGGAAAAAATATTGGCAGTGAGATAGGAGGGAAAAAAAAAACATGAAAAAGCAGTCATAGGAAACCAAACAACACAGAAGACTGGGGTATCGTTAGATGAGCAAAAACATCAGACACTTTTCAGTAGGTCCTGACTTCATGACATAGTGTAATAATTGATCACTGTAATGAGGAATCTTCAGCAGCAGAAAATATATTATGTATAGTGTGTACAACTTTAAAAGTTGGAAAGTATATTATTCATCCTGCAAATTTTTTACTTAGAATTATTAAGAAATATCTTAGAAAACTTTTTTTAAAGAGAAAACTGGGGCAGCTTAAATGGTGCAGTGGATAGAGCACTAGTTCCACCAGAGTTAGGAGAATTTGAGTTCCAATGTAACCTCAGACATTTGACACCTAGTAATTGTGTGATCCTGGGCAACTTACTTAACCTTAATTGTCTTGAAAAAGAAAAAAAAAACAGGAAAACTTCAATTATCTGGAAAATGACAGCATTCCTAAGTTAGAGAAATGAGGCATTGCTGTATTTGCTTTTCTGCTATTTTCTAAACATAGTAAAAGGCTGGCTCAACTATATCCTTTATAAGACATGTTATCTATTATGGTGAGTTATGTTGATCTTCTAGAACATTTATGCATCAATTCAGAATGCTTAATAATTTTCTGCAGTTCCCTTAATAATTTGCATAATTTCTAATTTTCTGGATGGAAATAATTACCTAGCTCAGAATCAAACTGTCTATCCAATATTCACTCGAGAAGCATCATTAAGTATTGCTATTTCATTAAATTAATATATTCTTTTTGATATATTAGGCAATTTCTCACAAAATCCATCAGCTAATAATTCTATTCATTAAGAAATTCTCCATACAAAAGTTGTAATAATAATAATATTAATGATAACTTGAATTTTAAAAGTACTTTATATTTACCAAATTTACAGACCATATTTAGTCCTCATATGACTATGAAATATGTAAGGCAAATAACAATCTTATTTTGTAGACGACAAAGGAAAGTTATAGCACTTGTCATTGGTCCAAAGGTAATAGGTCAGCTAATTATGATAACAAGACAACAGCATATTTCTTCTGACTCCTACCCTTTTATAAATTTCTATTATACAAGCAGAGCCATAACAAAGAATAAGTAACCAAAGCTTTATTACAGAGGCTCCTTTTTGAGTTACACCAGAAACTACTGTCCTCAAACTTTAGAGTTCTTTGTCAGTCTGCATGAAATAGGGTTCTTCACTGACTGATTCTGAGACTGTTCCCACCAGGGGGCATATTATCATGATGTCCTTTTCCTGGCACTCTCCTTCCTTCTCAATCTTCACAAGGAGATGAGTCAGGCTCTTAGGATAATGAGATCATATATTTAGAGCTAAAATCTGCCTCAGAAGTAATTTAGTCCAAAGCTTCTTAAACTGTGGGTCACAACCCCATATGGGGGTCACATAATTGAATATGGGGGTCAAGGAAAATTTTGCAACAGTAAAAGGTATCAAATATTCTCCCAAGATTTAATTCTTTCTGCAAAAAGTAAACAAGCACATCCCTCTCAGTATGCAAATTTGCTTTCATCTTTAATAAATGGTAGAAATAAATATAAACCAAAAAGCTGTTTCAAAATAATTTTTTCACAATTTTATCATCAGTAAATATTTGATTTACATGCCTATTTTGCATACCTATATACCTGGAGTTGTGTAAAAAAGGTAAAAAAAATGCTGAGAGTGGTAAAACTTTAAGAAGCCCTGATCTAGTCCAACCTCATTATTTTATACATAAGGAAATCAACACCTAGAAAATCCAAGCAGCTTGCCCCATGTCACACAGGTAGATGGTAAGTGATAGAGTTGAAGTTCAAAACCAGACCCTCTAGTTTTTAATATATTATCCTTTCCATTGCAATATGTTGTTGTCCAAGGAATTTTTATCCTAAGAATGTTTACTGTTCTTTTTTCTCTTGAAGTTATTGTGCATATACTTTTTAAAATTTACTTATCTGTGTACATATTGCATCCCCTTTGGCTTCTCTGCTGTAAGTCTCTTGACAACAGTAATGTTTTATTAATTACCTTTATTCTCAGCTCTTTGAACAATACCTTGCAATAGTAGGTCATTAATAAGTGTTTGTAGATTTGAGTCATTCGATTGAAATGTTAACTCTGTTATGATTACAAGGATAAGTTTTGTGATCCTAGAATACTGATGAAAGAAATTTGTTGGAGTAGAACTTTTAAGGTGACATGTTATTTTACTGAATTAACATATTAACAAATAACAATTACAATTGGATCTTATATTCACTGCAGCTTTTAGTAATTTAGATTAATATAAAATTTTGATCTTCATAGGATATCATTTGATGATCAGCTTGTATGTGATTATATATGTGTAGTATATGTGTGTATACGTGTGTGTATGTGTGTGTGTGTGTGTGTGTGTGTGTGAGTTTATATATGGGAAAGGTTAAACTAAGTGAGATCAAGTCTGGCCTCATGAATTAATTTTTCTTGTCTCAACTAGGAAGTAGTTGTATGTATGTATCCATCAGTATTATAGATGATTAATTATATTTATAATGGAACATAACAATATGTTGTTATATACATATATATGTACACATATGGTATACATACTTTATATATCTTTATTTCTGTATCTATCAGTATATCTATGTCTCTTTGGATTAGATTTTTGGTTTGATGTGTATAATAAGCCCTCTGAATGAGGGAACTCCTGCTAATTCAGTTATGAACCTACCCTGCAATCTCCAGTTTTCCGTAACAACCTAGGGCACTCAGAGATTAAACAAATTGTTCATATTCACATATTGAATAGATATTAAAAGTAGAATTGAACCTACAATGTTAAATTATCTCTGAAAGAAAAATAGATTTATACATATATGTGTATATATAGTGTACATATGCACACACATACACACAAATATATAAATATTATACACATGTACATATATATGTGCATACATATGCATAATATGAAATAAATGCAAAGTAATCTTAGACATAGAAGAGGCTTGGAGATTGGAGAAATCTCATGGGACCTCCAATGGCACATATCTTGAATGTTTAAGGAAGCTAGGAATGCTAAGGGGTAAATGTAGGAAGAGAGGACATTTCAAGGATAAAGAACAACTTTTGAAAAAGGTCATAAAATTGGAAGATAAAATGTCATGTGTAAAGAATAACAAATCACAGTTTGATCATAGAGGAGTGAAATGTGTATTAAACTCACAAAAGTGAATTAGAGCTACATTGTAAAAAGCTTTAGTTGTTAAGTAGGAGACACTGTGTTTTATTCTAGAGGCAATAGGGAGACACTGGATTTTGAGCAGGGGAGTTTACAAAAATCTCTTTAACAATTGTATGGAGGAAGGATTCAGGAGGGAAAGACTTGAGGCAGGGAGACCAATGAGGAAGCTATTTCTATTCTCCTGGCAAAAATAACAAGGATCTGAAATAGGATACTTATGAGAGATGTTGTGGAATTAAATTAAAAAAAAAAAAAACCACAGCCTTTCTTCAAGAAACTTAAACAACTGTTACTCCTAAGTATGATATGTTACATTGTGATAAATGCAAACTTGGATCCAGAAGAAATGCTATAGCAATTCTGAAAAGAGTTTCTTGAATGGATAAGTTGGATCATGAAGGAAAAGAATAATTTCAATAGGAAGAGATATAAATGAAATATGTATTAGATACTTGCATGATTAACTGGAATGATTTAGTAGAAATAATTAAGTGCAGAATGAGGTCAGGAAGGAATCTATTTCAGTTAGAAAATAAAAGTGAGAGATATTGTGGAGACAGAGATCCAGTATTTAGGAGAATTGAAGTATTATTAACAGAATTAGTGAAGGTGAGGAGAGGGAAATCTTTTGGAGGGGGGGGAGAATGATAATTGGGCACATTGAATTTCAAATGTTGGCAGGCTATCCAGACGGAGATGTCTAGCAGATGGAGGCTGGATTTGAATGTATGCGTGTTATATATAGTTTAGGAATGCATCTATATTTGGATTAGGCATGTGCTTTCATTGGTTGAAGGGAAATTCTTCTAGCCCTGCAGATCATTACTTTCTTTGTAAATTTTAGCTTTAGGGAATTGATAAGAAAACTAAAGGGTCAAATGTCTTAGCTAGTAATATGTAATTAGTGCATGTCAAATGAGGGACTCCAAGGCCTTCCTAGCTAGCTATGGGCCACTAGTCCTCCTACCCTCCTGTTCTGCCCTACTCTGTCCTGTCCTGCATTGTCCTTCTCTGTCTCTCTCTGTGTCTCTGTCTCTCTCTTCCTCTCCTCTCCTCTCCTCTCCTCTCCTCTCCTCTCCTCTCCTCTCCTCTCCTCTCCTCTCCTCTCCTCTCCTCTCCTCTCCTCTCCTCTCCTCTCCTCTCCTCTCTTCTCCTCTCATTTCCTCTCCTCTCCCTTTTCCTCCTCTCCTCTCCCCTTTCCTCTTCTTTCCTCTCCTCTCCCCTTTCCTCTCTTCTCTCTTCTCCTCTTCTTTCCTCTCTTTTCTCTCCTCCCTTCTCCTTTCCTCGCCTTTCCTTTTCTTTCCTCTCTTTTCCTTTGTTCTCCTTTTCTTTTTGATCTCTCTTCCTTCTCCTCTACTTTTCTCTTCTCTTTCTCTCTATCTCTTCTTCCATCTCTCTCTCTCTCTCTCTCCTTACATATTCTAAGTATACATTTTTACATGTGTATAAGAAGAGTGCATGTTGATGTATATGTTTGGGTGTCAACTACATAGAGGGGATAATTGAAGGTTTTACTACAAGGAGTGCTACTGACTATTTGCTTGATTTTCTTCAGCTGCATGGGTTGGACTCCTACAATTTTCTCAGATCAAAAAGCACTAACTCTTTCTGGTTTGTAGGCAAATCCAAACAAAGAAAGTGAAGGAACATAGTTTAATGTTCATATTCAAACCTTCTATCTTCTGCTCCTCTTATTACAAAGAAGAAAAAAGTGTTCACTATTCATAAAATCTCAGTTGCTAAATGGTAGAATTCACAGCTTTTCCCCATTCCAGATAATTTACTCAATATTCTTTGCTACTCATTATTGTAATACTGGCAAATTAAAGAGGGTTTAGGTTTTCTCTAATTTCCTTCATACCAGTGAGTTTGAGGGGAATAATCTCCACAGGGCATGTTTGGCCTAAATATCTCAGTCTCATTTAAGTAGAGAGAAGGGAAAGAAAGTACCTCTTATTTAGAGACATTAGACATTTCCTTTAATAAAATATAAGAACAATAGGTAAGAGGGCTAGTGTGATACATCATCTCTGACTATCTTATCCTTAATCTCCAACTCTGTTTTTTTTTTTTTCTGAATCCTCTCAGCTATGCAACTGAGTCAACAAGAAAAGAGTTCTATTCTTAATTTGTTGTTGTTGTTGTTTTCCAATAGGCTTGCTTCCTCCTTCTCCCACTAATGCAAATTGGGAAATTATCTTTATATTATACTTTTATAGTCTTTATTTTATGAAGAAAGTATTTTTAAAATCTCTAAATGCTATACAAATATGCCCCATTTTATTGATTGAAAGAAAGGCTGGTGTAGTAGATGAAGTGGAAAAAAAACTTGTAAGCAAAATTAATTTAAAGCAGAAGTAGTCAGTTTAAATTACTTGGGCATGAAGTACAATGTGATTATTTTAAATGAGATTTATTTATATGATTTAGAACTAGAAGGCACTTTATTACTCACCTCGAGACCTAGAAATGACTAACCAAAGTTCATATAGGAAGAAAATGATGGGATTTAAATTTGGATTCTTTGAATGTTAATCTAGTATTTTTTACTACTATCCTTTGAAAGTGGTTCTAATGAGAATAAATTATTTGGGATATATTTTAAAATTTAACCATTCATTAAGTTCATTTGTCAAGTATCTACTTCATGAATGGAACTAAGTAAATAAGACTTTATTTACTTAAATATCACTTACAACCTTGATTAATTCTCCTACTTATTTTTATTTAATGACAATCTCCTAATAAGACTAATTTTCATCAACATGAGATATGTTCAAATTTGAGCAATATCAATAACACTTAGCATTTTACAATCATTTGTCTTTTTGTGTGTTTTTAGGGTAAATATTTGTTAATTTTATTTCATAGTAAAGCTTTTTATTTTCAAAGTATATGCATAGATAATTTTCAACGTTCAATCTTAAAAAAACTCACATTCCAAATTTGTTTCCTCCGTTCTCCCCATCCCCCATCTAGATGTCATGTAATCCAAGATATATATATATATTTCTACACTTATTATGTTGCACAAGAAAAATAAGATCAAAAAGGGGGAAAAATGAGAAAAAATGCAAACGGACAACAATAAAAAAGTGAAAATATAATGTTGTGATCTATACTCTGTCTTTACAGTCCTCTTTCTGGGTGCAGATAACTCTCTTCATCAGAAAATGATTAGAACTGGTATGAATCATCTCATTGTTGAAAAGAACCACATCCATCAGAATTGAACATCATCTACTCTTGTTGTTGCCATGTAAAATGATCTTACTTCTGATCATTTAACTTAGCATCTGTTCATAAAAGTCTCTCCAGGCCTCCCTGAGATCCCTGCTGCTGATTTCTTGTAGAACACTAATCATAAATTCATATACCATATCTTTATCACCCATTCTCAAATGATGGACATCCACTTAGTTTCCAGTTTCTTGTCACTATAAAAAGAGTTGCTACAAATATGTTTATGCATATGGGTCCCTTTTCCTCTTTTATGATCTCTTTGGGATATAAGCTCAATAGAAAACTACTGGATCAAAGGGTATGCACAATTTGATAGTCCTTTGGGCATAGTTCCAAATTGCTTTCCAGAATGGTTGAATGAGTTCACAACTTCATCACTATGTATTAGTGTCCCAGTTTTCCTATAGCCCCTTCAACAATCATCAATTTTTCCTGTAATCTCAGCCAGTCTTAGAGTACTGGTACCTCAGAGTTGTCTTAATTTTCATTTTTCTGATAAATAATTATTTAGAGTACCTTTTCATATGATTAGAAATGGTTTCAATTTCTTCATCTGAAAATTGTTCATATACTTTGACCATGTATTAGTTGGAGAATGGATTCAATTCTGATAAATTTGAATAAATTCTCCATGTAGTTTAGAAATGAGACCTTCATCAGGACTATTGAATGCAATTCCCACCCCCCCAGTCCATTCCTTTCTTTTAATCTTGTCTGAATTGGTTTTATTTGTAGAAAAAAAAATTAACTTAATATAATCAAATTATCCATTTTGCATTCCATGATGTGCTCCAGTTCTTCTTTGGCCACAAAATCTTTCCTTCTCCACAGATTTAAGACAAATTATCTTTTGTTCTTCTAATTTGCTTATAATATCACTCTTTATGTTTAAACCATGAACCCATTTTGACATTATCTTGATATAGGATATGAGGTGTGGGTTAATGCCTAGTTTTTGATATACTAATTGCCAATTTTCCCAGAAATTTTTGTCAAATAGTGAGTTCTTGTCCCAAAATCTGGGGTCTTTCAGTTTATCAAACACTTGATTACTATAGTCATTGACTGTTGTGCCTTGTGAATCTAATTCTATATGACTGATCAAGTACTCTATTTCTTAGACCAAATGGTTTTGATGACCACTGTTTTATAGTAAACAGTTCTGGTACAGCTAGGCCATCTTGATTTGCATTTTTTCATTAATTCCCTTGAAATTCTTGACCTTTTGTTTTTCCAGATGCATGTTATTTTTTCTAGATCTGTAAAATAATTTCTTGGGAGTATGATGGGCATGTCACTGAATAAGTAACTTAATTTAGGTAGTATTGTCATTTTTATTCTATTAGCTCAGGCTTCCCATGAGCACATGATATTTTTTCAATTGATTAGATCTGACTTTATTTGTATAGGAAATGTTTTGTTATTGTGTTCACATAGTTCCTGACTTTGCTTGTGGCAGGTGGACTCTCAAATATTTTATATTATGGAATTTATCTTTGTATCTCTTGCTACCATATTGTTAGTAATATATAAAAATGCTGATGATTTATGTGGATTTATTTGGTATGCTGCAACTTTGTTAAAGCTGTAAATTGTTTCTAGTAGTTTTTTTAGTTGATAATCTAGGATTTATGTATATCGTCATATCATCTGTAAAGGATGATAATTTGGTTCTCTCCTTATCTAGTCTAATTCCTTTAATCTCTTTTTCTTCTCTTATTGCCAAACTTAACATTTCTAATACAATATTGAATAGTAATCGTGATAGAGGGCAATCTTATTTCACCCCTGATTTTATTGAGAATGGTTCTAGTTTATCCCCTTACATATAATGCTTATTGATTGCTTTATTTTTATTTATTTATTTTTATGGAAGTTTTTTTTATTATCAAAACATATGCAAGGATAATTTTTTTCAGCATTGACCCTTAAAAAACCTTGTGTTCCAATTTTCTCCCTTTCCCCCCACTCCCTCCCCTAGATGACATATAATCCAATATATGTTAAACACACATGGTAACAATATATGTTAAATCTAATATAGGCATATATGTTTATACAATTATTTTGCTGTATAAGAAAAATCAGATCAAAAAGTTTAAAAATGAGAAAGAAAATAAAATCCAAGCAAACCACAACAAAAAGGGTGAAAATGTTATGTTGCAATCATGCTCAGTTCTTAATAATTCTCTCCCTGGGTGGAGATGGCTCTCATTATCACAAGATCAGTGGAAAGGGCCTGAATCATCTCAATGTTGAAAAGAGTCACACCCATCAGAATTAATCATTTTATAATCTTGTTGTTGCCATGTATAATGATCTCCTGGTTTTGCTCACTTCACTTGTCTCTTCAGGCCTCTCTGAAATAATCTTGCTGAATGTTTCTTATAGAACAATAATATTCCATAATATTCAGCTATTTTCCAACTGATGGGCATCCACTAAGTTTACAGTTTCTTGCCACTACAAAAAGGGCTGCCACAAATATTTTTACACTTGTGGATCCCTTTGCCTCCTTTAATTTATCTTTGGGATATAAGCCCAGTAAAAACACTGCTGGATCAAAGTATATGCAGTTTTACAACCCTTTGGGAATAGTTCCAAATTGCTCTCCAGAATGGCTGGATCCATTCACAATTCCACCAAAAATGTATTAATGTTATAGTTTTCCAATACCCCCTCCAACATTTGTCAATATATTTTCCTGTCATCTTAATCAATGTGAGAAGTATATAGTGGCAACTCAGAATTATCTTAATCTGCATTTCTCTGATCAGTAGTGATTTTGGCATCTTTTCATATGACTACAAATGTTTTTGATTTTTTTCATTTGAAAATTGTGCATATCCTTTGACCATGTAACAATTGGATAATGGCTTGAACTCCTATAAATTTGAGTCACTTCTCTATATATTTTAGAAAAAAGGCTTTCATCAGTACTCTTGCACATAAAAGTGTTTTCCCAGTTTATTGCTTCCTGTTAAATCTTGTATGCATTAGTTTTGTTTGTACGAAAACTTTTTTAAGTTAATATAATCAAAGTTGTCTATTTTGTAATTGATAATTATTTCTAGTTCTTCTTTGGTCACACATTCCTTCCTTTTCCACAGATCTTAGAGGTAAACTATCCTATGTTCTTCTAATTTGCTTTTTTTCCCCCTGAGGCAATTGGGGTTAAATGACTTGCCCAGGATCACACAGCTGGGGAGTGTTAAGTGTCTGAGGCCAGATTTGAACTCAGTTCCTCCTGACTTCAGAGCTGGTGCTCTATCCACAATTCCACCTGCCTCCTAATTTGCTTATACTATCAGTCTTTATGTCTAAATTATGAATTTATTTTGATCTTATCTTGGTATATGGTTAGATGTGGGTCAATGCCTAGTTTTTGCCATGCTAGTTTCCAATTTTCCCAGGAGTTTTTCTCAAATAGTTCTTATCCCTAAACCTATTGTCTTTGGATTTTTCAAACACTAGATTACTATACTCATTGACTATTTTGTGTTGTGAACCTAGTCTATTTCACTAATTGACTACTCATTTCTTAGCCAATATCAAATGTTGCTTTATAATATAGTTCTAGGTCTGGTACAACTAGGGCACCTTCATTTGCATTTTTTGCATTAATTACCTTAAAATTCTTGACCTTTTGTACTTCAAGATGAACATTGTTATTGTTTTTTTTCTAGATCTGTAAAATAATTTTTTGGGAGTTTAATTGATATGACACTAAATAAGTAGATTAATTCAGGTAGTATTGTAAATTTCATTATATTAGCTTGGCCTACCCTTGAGTGCTTGATGTTTTCCCAATAGATTAGAACTGATTTTATTTGTGTGGAAAGTATTTTGTAATTGTGTTCATATAGTTCCTGACTTTGTCTTGGCAGACTTCCAAATATTTTATATTCTTGACAGTGATTTTAAATAGATTTTTTTTAATCTCTTGTTGCTGGATTTTGCTGGTAATACATAAAAATTCTGATAATTTATATGGATATATATCCTTTATGCTGAAACTTTGCTAGAGTTGTGAATTGTTTCTAGTAGTTTTTTAGTTGATTCTCTAAGTATACCATCATATCATCTGCAGAGTGATAATTTAGTTTCCTCATAACCTACTCTAATTTCTTTAATCTCTTTTTCTTCTCTTATTGCCAAACCTAACATTTTAAATACAATATTGAATAGTAATAGTTATATAAAGCAACTTTGTTTCACCCCTGATTTTATAAGGAATAGTTCATTAATCCCCACTGCTTATAATGCTTGCTGATTAAATAGATGCTATTCATCATTTTAAGGAAAATTCCATTTATTACTATGCTCTCTAATGTTTTTAATAGGAATGGGTGTTGGATTTTGCCAACTGCTTTTTCTGCATCTATTGAGATAATTATATGATTTTTATTAGTTTGGTTATTGTTATAGTCAATTATGCTAATACTTTTCCTATTGAGCCAGGTCTGCATTTGTAGTATAAATACTACTTGGTCATAGTATATTGTCCTTTGGATGACTTTCTGTATTCTCTTTGCTAATATTTTATTTAAGATTTTTGTATCAATATCCATTATGGAAATTGGTTTATAATTTTCTTTCTCTCTTTTGACCCTACCTGGTTTAGGTATCAGCACCATATCTGTGTCATAAAAATAATTTGGTAGGACTCCTTCTTTTTCCTCTTTTCCAAATAATTTGCATAGCATTTAAATTAATTGTTCATTAAATGTTTAGTTGTGTTGTAAATCCATTTGGTCCTAGAGGTTTTTCTTAAGGAGTTCATTAATAGCTTACTCAATTTCTTTTTTTTCTAAAATGAGACTATTTAAGAAATTTATTTCCTCCTCTCTTAATCTGGGCAATCTATATTTTTCTAAGTATTCATCCATTTCACTTAGATTATTAGACTTATTGACATATAGTTGGGCAAAATATCTCTTAATTATTGCTCTAATTTACTTTTTATTGGTGGAAAGTTCATTTTTGATGCTAACAATTTGATTTTCTTCTTTTCTCTTCTAATGAAATTAACTAAAGGTTCATTTATTTTGTTGGTTTTTTTCATGAAACCAACTCTTAATTTTGTTTATTAGTTCAATAGTTTTTAAAATTAGTTTGCTTTCAATTTTTATTAATCTCCCCTTTTATTTTCAGAATTTCAAATTTGCTACTTAATTGGATGTTTTTAATTTGTTCTTTTTCTAGCTTTTTTAGTTTCATGCTCAATTCATGAACCTTCTCTTTATGTATTTTATACAAGTAAGCTCTAGAGATATAAAAACTTCCCTAAGAACTGCATTGATTACATCCCATAAATTTTGATATATTGTCTCATTATTTGTCATTTTCTTGGATGACATTATCTATTGTATCTATGACTTGTTGTTTCAACCACTCATTCTTTAGGATCAGATTATTTGGTTTCCAATTAGTTTGTGGTCTATTATTCCCTGGCCCTTTTGTTCTTTAATATTAAAAAAAATCCCTGAGACATAGTGATTCCTGTGGAAAAGGAAATCACTTTTAGAAAAGTCAAATGATTTTTATCAAAGCACAGACTCAAGTGTAGTACTTACTAGATCTTGAAATCGAATTAAATATTTTTGCCTCTTTTTCTGTATTTAATCTGAAGAGACCAGGATGTTTTTTTTTAAATAACATGAAATGTAGAAAATGATTACATTGAAAATATAAGCATGTGTTATATATCAAAGCATATAGGATAGAACTCTGATGAAAGATTTCTGGAAAAGATGATAGTTATCATGTAGAACAGCAAAGATCCCTCACTATAACCCAATAACTCTAAAATGCAACTGAAAGAATAATGACAAAGAAAACCACAGAGAAGATTCCTCAAGCTATAGGAACCATTAGATTCTAATTGTAGTACAGATAACATGTGGTTTTTAATAAGCACCAAGCATACTTTTGTTTTACAACTATATTTTCTATCTATGATTTCATTATTTTCAGTGCATAAATCTCACTCCTACAGGAAGTATAAATATTATCTGTCCTGAAGAATAGGCATATTCTCATGGAAATATAGTTTGGAAAGAATATAAAAGAAAAACTCATCCACTTATGATAATTTAGAACTCTGGGCTATGGACTTCAATGTTATTGGTTCTTTGAGGAAACTACATGAACTTATTTCTTTGCTCCCAGATTGAATGTTGATTCTTATCACCCTTTGTCATGGAAAAATCTTATTCTCTTTTCTACCTGAGCATAGTCTTTATAAGCTATTTCAATTAACCATCTCTTTAAGGGGGATGATTATTGATTTGTCTTGTGGAAACTAATTGTTTTTAAGATCAAAAAGGGCAAATAATCTTTGGGTTACATTGTTCAGCCCAATTTCTGTTCTGTCATAACAGAAGTCAAAGCACATTAATTGGCCAATAAATGTTTCTTAAATGCCTATTATGTGTCAGGCAGTCTGTTAATCTCTGGAGATATAAACTCTGCCCCCTCAATCCCCTGATCCCCCCAAAAAAGGATATTCCCCACCATTAAGAAGTTTATATTCTAATGAAGAAGATAACATACAAATTTTACACACACACATTTTGCACATGTATGTATGTATGTATATTGTGCATATATGAACACATGCACATATATCATAGATACCTGCACATATGTAGCTATAGGTAGGATAAATAGGAAGTAAGTAGCTGGGGGAAGGTACCATTTTTAAGAGGAGTTGGGGAAGACTTTCGGTAAAAGATATTATTTTAGTTGGGCTTAAAGGAATTCATTCTTTAAAGAAAAGGAGAGAGAGTATTCCAGGCATGGGGATAACCAGTGAAAATACTTGGAACCAAGAGATCAAATGTCTTGTTTGTGGAACACTCAGGAGGCCAGTGTTACTGGATTGAAGAATATGTGGTAAAGTAATGAGGTAAGACAAATGGAAAGGTAGGAGAAAAATAGGTTATGAAGATGAATCAGTTTATTGAGGAGGAGAGTGACATGACATTCACTTCAGGAAAATCACTTTGGTTACTGAATTGAGATTGGATTGAAATGAGTAGAGACTTGATATAGACAGAACAACTAGCAAACTATTTCAGGAGTCCAGGCATGAGTTGATGAGGGCTTGCACTAAAGTGGCAGCAGTGTCAGAGGAGAAAAGGAATTTGTATTAGATATATATGTAGAAGTTGTAGAGTATGGGTATAAGTAATATTCAGGGAGGACTACCACCTCTGGAATGAGGGTTTTCTGAATACTTTTCAGGGCTGTTCATTCACTTTTTGTGTCTACTTGGCATCTAACTCTGACTTGACCCATAAAGATGTAGCATACACAGCAGTTACTTCTGAAAACTAATGGAATAGACAAAGTTGAAGATAACATATAAGCCTTAAACCCATCAGTAAGTTAAGTGGATGTGAAGACATCCTAACCATGTGAAGACTTTGCTCTTCAAGGGGCAGATAAGAGCGATTTGTCACAACAATCCATGAACGCAGCTGAAGTAGATTGTATAGAGTATAATGTCCTGTTGTCTCTCAATTGTAATCCTTCTCTGGGAGGAGGTTTCTTTTCTGTAAATCCTTTTCTCTGGGAGCAGGTCTCTTGGGAGGCTTCTGGAGTCTCCAACCAGAGTGAAGGTAGACTCTTAAATCCTCTTCTTCTTGAATACTGACTCTGAATCTCCTTGAGCTTCCCTGAAGTTCTCTCGGGAACTCTTGTCCTTCCCCAATCCAGACTGCTTCCTTTCAGACTGCCTTCCAAACTCAATCTCCCAGGAGGCAGCCTTGGTGGCTCCTTATATCCTCTCAGAGAATGGGCTTGTGGGTACTCCAGGGGCTTGTAGGAACTCCTTACTGATCAATGAACAAGCTCCTTTAAAGTATTCCTTCAAAGGTGTGAACTCCCTTAAAGATTTGAACTAAAGGTGTGAACTCTGAGCTAGAGAATTGTCATGTACCGACTTACCACCTAGTTAGAACCTAACAATAGAGGACTTAGAGCTTGGTTGGACATGGTGTGTGTGTCTCGGATAATCATTATCATCATCATCATCATTATCATCATCTGCATCTTCATCTTCACCTTCTTCATCATCTTAATTTTAGTTTTCCCACTGGATTTTGATGACTCTCGAAGAGAAAGTGAGGCTGAGAACTTTGTGTAACTTTGCTTTAAAAATCTAATTCTAATACAAGTCAAGATACAACCTATTATGTACTATTTTACTGTTATTATTTTGCTATCTTATTATTTTATTATTTTTACCTTTCTTGAACTCCCTTGGCTATGGTGATTGATTAAAGATAGGTAGACAGAATACTAGCTTCTTAGTCATAATTTTGTATACAAGAGGCCTGAACCATAGAGTCTTCTTTTCACTGGACTGAAACAGTAGTGAGATTTGATAGCCTCTTGAATATCTAAGCAGCATTTTTAAAAGCACTATACAAGTCATCTCTTAGATTGAGAAAGAGATTACAAAATATACTAAGATAAGCTACTAGAAAAGGAAATTATGTGTATCACTTACCTTGGCAGTATACTTTCCAGGGATATCCACATAGATGATGGGGTTGATACATGCATTGACAAAGCAAGTTTAGTGTTTAGGAGGTCCTGAAAGAAAGTGTTGCAAACAAGAAGTATTATGCTATTTACCAAACTGTGCTGACTTCATTGTTGTAGGCCTATGAAACCTGCACAGTTTACTAGTGCCATGCTAAAAATTTGAACCACTTCCATTTGATTAAATTAGGAAGATTCTGAAGGTTATGTGATAAAATTTCTTGAGCTAAATTATCAAGCATTCAAATTACTGCAGAGAGACAACTCTGGGAAATGTACAAAAATATTATTTTAATGGAGAACTTGTAGAAGGCCAGTGCTCACACATTGATCAGAAGAAGTAGTACAAAGACCTTCTCAAAGTCTCTCTGAATAACTTTAGTAATTCTGCATATGAAAGAAGCTGTCATAGGCCTACCCAGTTTGGCACATTAAAGGATGTGCTTTGCTTTGTGAGTACAGCAGAATCACAGTAGTACAAAGAAAATATGAGATGTACAAATCTGAAGATATCTTTATCCCAAATATTAAAATAGACTATCTGTGGTAGATCCTTCTGACCTCATACTGATCAGCCATAGCTGAATACATTGTACTTTGACCCTAACATTGTGAGGTCATTGGTCCTCTTCATGTATGCAAGATGAACAACAAGAGATAATGCTCACAGTCCTTGCAACAGATTATTTGGAGGTGGTGAGATATATGAGGAGTTCTTGTGCCCCTTGGAAACTGGGTATTGCCTTTTTCAGTAATATGGAAGGCAACAATGGGGCAGAATTAGGAAGATGCTGAATTATGAATTGGATAGGTTTAGTTTAAAATGTCAACTGAATATCCAATTTGAGATGTTCAAAAGGCAATTAAGGTTTCAAAATTTGAATTCAGTAACCACCTTTTGCCATGGGACTCTATTCCTGTGGTTCTTTGGGATTATCTGGAAATTCATGTATGTACCTGTGCTACACACATTATTAGTATGCATATAGCTGCACACAACATATATGTGCACATATATGTACATATGTGTATATACACAGACACCAAAGGAGCATGTTCAATATGTATATATGCACACACATATATATGTAAACATACACTTGTGTTTAGCTACTTCATTTTTGTCCAAAGACCATTCAGAAAATTAAGTCATACATGGTATTGAAGACCTAAAAAGAGCCTCACTCCTAGAAGTGTAAATTCATGATGCAAGCAGTGTGGTGTTATAGGAGGTAGATTGTTTTTTGAATAATGCCTATAGGAGTTACTTCTAGTAAAGAGATACAGGATAGGGACAAGATTGATGGTAGGAAGTCTGGATAAAATATGTAGATGAATCTTTATAACTATACATTGCTCACTGAGAAGTGGTATATTTTGGGTGTTATTTTGAGAAGTAGATTACTCAAGTACCTCCTGTTATGTGATTCTGTCCCTTTAGCAATTTGGAATTATTTAGAAATTCTTGCATATATATCTGCACTTTTGTTTAGGTACTCCATTTTTGAAGTCTTTAGTATACTAAACAATCCATAGTATTGAGGCTCTAGGAAAGATGATTAAACCCTCTGAATCTTAGCTCAAATTTGGTTTTTCCTCTTGGAACAAGACCAAGGACAAATACATTTGTTGCTAGAATTCTAATGAAACTTCTCCCCCCTGGCCAAGTGAGATAAGGTACTTTCTAATTATTTAGTTTCAGGTTCTGACTGTAATCACATTTGAGCACAGTCTAGCATGGAATCAAATCATGTTTTGACGGACTAATCTATCAAGCAAAACAGTAAAATTCAATGAAGGTCACATCTTGCATATGATACTTTGGATTTTCAAGTGTATAATATGTGATATGAAAAAGTAATTTGAAAACATTTAAAATATTTTTCTTATTGCTTATTTGGAAGGAAAGCTAAAACTATTTTCTTTTTTTTTTTTTTTTACTTATAATGAGAACTTAATTTTTCTTTGTAAAAACTGAACAAATCTAATGTTATACAAAGAAAATTTTAATGCTTATTCTCTTTTCTTATATATGCTGTCCAGGTATATATTTCACAATTCTGTGTATAGTTCACATAGATTTCACAGCAGCCAGTTGAAATGTTAACTGATCCTGGTATAGATTACAGATAATTAATAAAAATATGGAAGAGAAAATATTGCTCTGGAAATTTACTGCACCAGAGGATCAAAAATTACTAATGGATTAATATGCTTAGACAACATAGATGATAGCTTTATTGTCATTGGTCCAAAGCCAATTCAGGTTTGACCATGTAGATGTGCTCTATAATTAGATAGATCATGTAGATAAGTGAAACAAATTGTATTAATTAAAATACAAACATCAGTATAGCTTAGTGGAAAGAATTAGACAAATTCTAGTTTCAGGTCGCTATTAGGAATCAAGATGAACAATTTAAATTACAAGATAAAGACCTAATCCATAGAATTCTCTAGTCCAGAGGTGTCAAACTCACTGCTTGGAAGATTAAAATGTACTTGGTAAATATATAATAAAAATACATTACAACAGAGATAATTTTAAATTATGATTTTCTAAGTCAATATGTGACTATAGGAATCTTTTCTGATTTGAATTTAATACCATTTCTCTAGTCTAAGTTCTCTCATTGTACAAATTAGGGAACTGAGATTCTGAATGATTATAGAATTTACCATTCACAAAATGAGAAAGTGCAAGAGCTAGGATAACCAATTTTGCTTTAAATAATTTACACTATGACTCTTTAATCATACACAAAACAATTGTGTGCTAGGTGTTCCATTTACTTCAACCATACTTCTTGACTGAAATGTGCTGGAATTAACCCAGGTCTTTATATATCCTTGTCCCATTCTGTTTTTTCTTTCTATTGTACATTCTGGAACTTCCATTTATTGTTTTAAAAACTTCCTTTTTGCATTAGAATTATTCTTCTTATACGCATTACCATTTCAGACTTTCTTCCTTCCTTAATTAACTCAGCATATTCTCATTTGAACTTCATTTCCTCCATGTACACTACTTCAATATAGAACCTGGTATTTATTATTGTGTAACCTAGTCATCATGTTATAAGCCTGCCTGCCTCATATTTTTCATCTTTAGCTCAGTTTTTGGTTTTTACAGTTAGATAATTCACTATATAAATTGTTATCTCATCAAATACCATATGTTTGCAATTTATCATTCTCATCTTCTAAGAGTATACTTTCTTTTTTTTCTTTTTTTAAAAATTTTTTTATAATTATAACATTTTCTTTGATAGTACATATGCATAGGTAATTTTTTTTTTACAACATTATCCCTTGTACTCCCTTCCGAGGTTTTCCCCTCCTTCCCTCCACCCCCTCCCCTAGATGGCACGCATTCCCATACATATTAAATATCTTATAGTATATCCTAGGTACAATATATATGTGCAGAACCGAATTTTGTTGTTGTTGCTGTTGCAAAGGAAGAATTGTATTCGGAATGTAAAAATAATCTGGGAAGAGAAACAAAACAAAGCAAAACAAAAAACAATGCTCACAGTTTACACTCATTTCCCAGTGTTCCTTTTCTGGATGTAGCTGATTCTGTCCATCATTGATCAATTGGAATTGGATTAGCTCTTCTCTATGTTGAAGATATCCACTTCCATCAGAATACATCCTCATACAGTATCATTGTTGAAGTGTATAATGATCCCCTAGTTCTACTCGTTTCACTCAGCATCAGTTGATATAAGTCTCTCCAAGCCTCTGTAGTCCTCCTGTTGGTCATTTCTTACAGAACAATAATATTCCATAACATTCATATACCATAATTTACCCAACCATTCTCCAATTGATGGACATCCATTCATTTTCCAGTTTCTAGCCACTATGAAAAGGGCTGCCACAAACATTTTGGCACATACAGGTCCCTTTCCCTTTTTTAGTATTTCCTTGGGATATAAGCCCAGTAGTAGCATGGCTGGGTCAAAGGCTATGCATACTTTGATAACTTTTTGGGCATAATTCCAGATTGCTCTCCAGAATGGTTGGATTCTTTCACAACTCCACCAACAATGCATCAGTGTCCCAGTTTTCCCACAGCCTTTCCAACATTTATTGTTATTTGTTCCTATCATCTTAGCCAATCTGACAGGTATGTAAGGATATCTCAGAGTTGTCTTAATTTGCATTTCTCTGATCAATAGTGATTTGGAACACTCTTTCATATGAGTGGAAATAGTTTTAATTTCATCATCTGAAAATTGTCTGTTCATATCCTTTGACCATTTATCGATTGGAGAATGGCTTGATTTCTCATAAATTAAAGTCAATTCTCTGTATATTTTGGAAAAGAGGCCTTTATCAGAACTTTTAACTGTAAAAATGTTTTCCCAATATGTTACTTCCCTTCTAATCTTGCTTGCATTAGTTTTGTTTTTGCAGAAACTTTTTAATTTGGTGTAATCAAAATTTTCTATTTTGTGATCAGTAATGGTCTCTAGTTCTCCCTTGGACACAAACTCCTTCCTCCTCCACAAGTCTGAGAGGTAAACCATCCCATGTTCCTCCAATTTATTTATGATTTTGTTTTTTATGCCTAAATCTTGGACCCATTTTGATCTTATCTTACTATGTGGTGTTAAATGTGGGTGCATGCCTAGTTTCTGCCATACTAATTTCCAGTTTTTCCAGGAGTTTTTGTCAAATAATGAATTGTAATCCCAAAAGTTGGGATCTTTGGGTTTGTCAAACACTAGATTGCTATTTTTAGTCACTATCTTGCCCTGTGAACCTAACCTATGCCACTGATCAACTAGTCTATTTCTTAGCCAATAGCAAATGGTTTTGGTGACTGTTGCTTTACAATATAGTTCTAGATCAGGTACAGCTAAACCACCTTCATTTAATTTTTTTTTTTCATTACTTCCCTGGAAATTCTTGACCTTTTGTTGTTTCATATGAATTTTGATGTTATTTTTTCTAAGTCATTAAAATAGTTTCTTGGGAATCTGATTGGTATAGCACTAAATAAATAGATTAGTTTAGGGGGTATTGTCATCTTTATTATAATCGCTCAGCCTATCCAAGAGCACAGAATGTCTTTCCAATTATTAAAATCTGACTTTATTTTTGTGGCAAGTGTTTCGTAATTTTGCTTATATAATTCCTGACTTTCCTTTGTGCATATATATTCCCAAATATTTTATACTATCGACCGTTATTTTGAATGGAATTTCTCTTTGTATCTCTTGCTGTTGGATTGTGTTGGTAATGTATAAAAATGCTGAGGATTTATGTGGACTTATTTTGTATCAGGGAACTTTGCTAAAATTCTGAATTATTTCTAATAGCTTTTGAGCAGAGTCTTTGGGGTTTTCTAAGTATATCATCATGTCATCTGCAAAGAGTGATAGTTTGATTTCCTCATTTCCTACTCTAATCCCTTGAATCTCTTTCTCGGCTCTTATTGCTAAGGCTAGCGTTTCTAGTACTATATTGAATAGTAATGATGATAGTGGGCAACCTTTTTTCACTCCTGATGTTACAGGGAAAGGTTCCAGTTTATTGCCATTACTTATGATGTTTACTGACAGTCTTAAATGTATGCTCCTTATTATTTTAAGGAATAGTCCATTTATTCCTATACTCTCAAGCGTTTTTAGTAGGAATGGATGTTGGATTTTATCAAATGCTTTTTCTGCATCTATTGAGATGATCATATGGTTTTTATTAATATGGTCAATTATACTAACAGTTTTCTTAATGTTAAACCAGCCCTGCATTCCTGTTATAAATCCCACTTAGTCATAGTGTATTATCCTGGGGATGATTTTCTGAAGTCTTTTTGCTAATATCTTATTTAAGATTTTAGCATCAATATTCATTAAGGAAATTGGTCTATAGTTTTCTTTCTCAGTTTTCGATCTACCTGGTTTAGGTATCAGTACCATGTCTGTGTCATAAAAGGAATTTGGTAGGACTCCTTTAATCCCTATTTTTTCAAATAGTTTATATAGCATTGGAGTTAGTTGTTCTTTAAATGTTTGGTAGAATTCACATGTAAATCCATCTGGTCCTGGGGATTTTTTCTTAGGGAGTGGGTTAATAGCTTGTTCTATTTCTTTTTCTGAGATGGGACTATTTAGACTACTTACTTCTTCCTCTGTTAATCTGGGCAAACTATATTTTTGAAGGTATTCTTCCATTTCATTTACGTTATCGAATTTATCGGCATAAAGTTGAGAAAAGTCGCTCCTAACTATTGTTCTAATTTCCTCTTGATTAGTGGTGAGTTCTCCCTTTTCATTTTCAAGTCTAACAATTTGCTTTTTCTCTTTCATTTTTTCAATCAGGTTTACTAAGTGTTTATCTATTTTGTTGGTTTTTTCATAGAACTAACTCTTAGTTTTATTAATTAATTCAATAGTTTTTTTTTTTTTTTACTTTCAATTTTATTAATCTCACCTTTTATTTTTTGAATTTCAAGTTTTGTGTTTGTCTGGGGGTTTTTAATTTGTTCCTTTTCTAGTAAGTTTAGTTGTAAGCCCAATTCGTTGGCCCTGTCTTTCTCTATTTTATGCAAGTAGGCCTGTACATATATATATATATATATATATATATATATATATATATATATATATATAAAACTTCCCCTTATTACTGCTTTGGCTGTATCCCACACATTTTTGGTATGATGTCTCATTATTGTCATTTTCTTGGGTGAAGTTATTAATTATGTCTATGATTTGCTGTTTTACCCAATCATTCTTTAGTATAAGATTATTTAGTTTCCAATTATTTTTGGTCTGTTTTCCCCTGGCTTTTTATTGAATGTAATTTTGATTGCATTGTGGTCTGAAAAGGATGCATTTACTATTTCTGCCTTACTGCATTTGATTTTGAGGTTTTTATGTTCTAGTATATGATCAATTTTTGTATAGGTTCCATGAACTGCTGAGAAGAAAGTATACTCCTTTCTATCTCCATTTAGCTTTCACCAAAGATCTATCATATCAAACTTTTCTAGTATTCTATTTATCTCTTTGACTTCCTTCTTATTTATTTTGTGGTTTGATTTATCTAATTTTGAGAGTGCAAGGTTGAGATCTCCCACTATTATACTTTTGCTGTCTATTTCTTCTTGTAGCTCTCTTAATTTCTCTTTTAAGAATTTAAATGCTGCACCACTTGGTGAATATATGTTTAATATTGATACTGTTTCATTACTGATGCTGCCCTTTAGCAGGATATAATGCCCTTCCTTATCTCTTTTAATTAGATCAATTTTTGTTTTTGCTTGATCTGAGATGAGGGTGGCTACCCCTGCTTTTTTGGTTTTGCCTGAAGCATAGTAGATTCTGCTCCACCCTTTTACTTTTAGTTTGAATTTATCACCCTGTTTCAGGTGTGTTTCCTGTAAACAACATTTAGTAGGATTCTGACTTTTAATCCAGTCTGCTAACTGCTTCCTCTTTATGGGGGAGTTTACCCCATTCACATTTATGGTTAGAATGACTAATTCTATATTGCTTGCCATCCTATTAACCCCTGCTTATGCTTTTCCCCTTTCCTTCCCTCTTACCCCCCTCCCCAGTATTAAACTTGTGAACACCACTTGCTTTTCACAGCCCTCCCTTTTTAGTATCTCTCCCCCACCTTAAAGTTCCTCCCCTTATTTTACACCTTTTCCTCACAATTTCTGTATTCCATTCCCCTTAGCTTACTCTTTCCCTCTCACTTTTCAATGAAGTGGAAGAAGTTTCACCATAAATCGAATATGTCTATTCATACACTTTATGTTCATCCCCCTCATTTCTTTCTCTCAGATATAATAGGTTACCTTTGCCTCTTTATGAGATGTAGTACCACCACTTTACACTTTTTTATTATATAATTTCCTTTCCACCTCTAGTTTCTAGGACAAATTATACATATGTTCTTTACATATTTTTATGGCAGAAGTATAGTTCTCAAGATTTCTTTTTACCTTTTTAGAAATCTCTTGAGTTCTGTATTTGAATATCAAACATTTTATGTAGGTCTGGTTTTTTCATCAAGAATAGATGGAATTCATTTATTTCGTTAAATGTTCATCTTCTTCCCTGGAAAACGATGCTCATTTTTGCTGGGTAAGTTATTCTTAGCTGCATACCAAGTTCCCTAGCCTTTTGGAATATCATGTTCCAGGCCCTTTGTTCTTTTAATGTGGACGCTACTAGATCCTGGGTTATCCTTATTGTGGCTCCTCCATATCTAAATTGCTTTTTTCTAGCAGCTTCCAGCATTTTTTCCTTTTTCTGATGGTTCTTGAACTTGGCTACTATATTTCTTGGCGTTTTGATTTTAGGGTCCCTTTCAGTAAGTGATTGATGAAATTTTTCAATGTCTATTTTACCCTCTGTTTCCAAAACGTCTGGGCAATTTTCTTTGATAATTTCCTCGAAAATGGTGTCTAAGCTCTTTTTTTCCTCACATTTTTCAGGGAGGCTGATTATTCTCAAATTGTCTCTCCTGGATCTGTTTTCCAGGTCTGTTGTCTTTCTAATAATATACTTGACATTCTTTTCAATTGTTTCATTTCTCTGGTTTTGCTTGACTACTTCTTGGTTTCTCCTTCAGTCATTCATTTCTACTTGTTCGAGTCTAATTTTCAATGATGTATTTTCTTAACTCACTTTTTTTATATCTTTTTGTAATTGTCCAATTGTGTTTTTAAGTGAGTTTTTTTCTTCTATGGAATTTTTTTCCATTTTATCCATTTTATTTTTTAGAGAGCTGTTTTCTTTAACAAGCTCACTAATCCTGTTTTCCTTGGGATTGTTTACCTTTTCCAATTCACTAATTTTGTTTCTCAATGATTTATTTTCTTTATCCACTCTGTTGTTAAATGTGTGGAATGACTTCTCCAGGCTCTCTTGCCAAGCTTCCCATTTCTCTTCTAGCTCTCTTTTGAGAGCCTTTTTGATTTCCTCTATGAGATTCCTTTGTATTGAGGAGCAGATTACATCCTCCTTAGGGGATTCCTCTGTGGACAATCTGCTTTTAGTGTCCTAAGTATTTGAAGTCTGCTCTCTCTCCATACAGAAGCTGGCAATGGTTAGAACCCTTTTGAATTTTTTATTCATTTTGTCAGAGCAAATCGAACAAAACAAATTGACAAGAGAAACAATTGGTCTGTTTTGGGGGGGATGGGGCTGGATGGTGTTAATGGGCTTCTTCTACAGACTGGGGGGGAGGACAGCAGTGAGCCACTAACAGGACAGTGATGGTTGCACTGAGTCTGAGCTCTGAGGCTCTGAGAATGTGCTGAGTCCCTCCAGGTGGGGGTTGGGGGTGGCCAGGTTTGGAGAGATGCTAGCTTTCCAGGATTTTATTCTTCACCTCCGATGTTTACACCCTCTCTGCTGCTCCTGGCTTGCTGCCAAGACAAAATATCCACACTGGGGTAAAAAATGGCAGAGATCGTACCCCTCCCCGCTCTGGTCTGAGCTGTGTGAGCTGTCTGTCTGGTTCTGGCTTGCCTGCCCTGAGTCTTTGCCCAGTCTGTTCTACCCTCCCCTGAGCAAACACAGATCTTTTCTGGTGAATTTCAAGGATGTCTTCTCTTGGTGATTATTTGTGGGTTTCTTTTCTGGTCAAGCATTAACTCTGAGGCTTGTCATGAAGTAAGTCCTGAGAGAAAACACAGAGCTCAAGCAGCTGTCTGCCTCTATGCTGCCATCTTGGCCAGAAGTCCTTAAGGGTATACTTTCATTCAGCTTTAGTTATTGGCCACAAATATTTTACTGATCTTGATATTTGAATTTTCTCTATGAGCCCAAATATTCTCCTCTTTCCATAACCTCCTGTATGTCATATCTAGTAAACATATTGCTCTTGGCATTATATTCTTCTGTTTCCCCAAATTTATCCCATATTTTGAGCTCACTTTTTTCCCTACAGTTTACCAAGTAGCCAATCAAAAAGCATGCATTTTCCCCCTCTAATTCACTTTATTTTATTTATTTTATTTTAATAGCTCTTTCCCAATTAAATATAAAGAACTTTTTACCACTCATTGGAAAAAAAGTTTGAATTCCCCATTTTTCTTCATTCCATAACCTCTCCCTAAGATGGTAAGCAATTTGTTTTAGGTTATACATGTATCATAATGTTATACACATTCTTATCTTAGTCAGGTCACAAAAGAAGCAAATCAGAAGAGGAAAAGAAAAAGAAAGTGAAAATTTATCTGCATTCAGACCACATCAGTTCTTTCTCTGGATGTAGATATAATTTTAAACCATTTTTTAAAATACATGTGGATCATTTTCCCTTTTTGTAATTTCTTTGAGATATAGACCTAGTAGTGGTATTAATGGATCAAAGAATATGCACAATTTGATTGCCCTTTAGGCATGACTCTCAATTGCTTTCCAGAATGATTGGATTATTTTACCATTTCACCAACAACATATTAATGTTTCAGTCTCTCTACATCTTCTCCAACATTTATCATTTTCCTTTCTGTCATATTAGTCAATCTGATAGGTGTGAGGTGGTAGCTTAAAGGTCTTTTTTTTTAAATTTGCAGTTCAATAATCAAAAGTGATTTAAAGCATTTTTTTTCACATGGCTAAAGATAGATTTGATTTTTTCATCTGAAAACTTCTTGTTCCTATTTTTGACCATTTATTGATTGAGGAATTACTTGTATTCTTATAAACTTGAATCAATTCTCTATATAATTGAAAAATGAGGAATTATCAGATATATTTGCTGTAAAAAGTGTTTCCTAGCTTTCTGCTTTCCTTCTCATCTTGGTTGCATTGATTTTATTTTTGAAAACCTTTTTGTATTTATTATAACCCAAACCATTTTTGAATCTCACAAGACTCTCCTAAGACCATGTTTGATCAAACATCCTTCCCTTTTTCACACATCTGACAAAAATTATTCCTTCCTTTACTAATTTTCTTGATCTTATCTTGATATATGGTGATGTATATCTATATTTATACATCTATACCCTAGTTTCTGCCATACTGTCTTTCAGTTTTCCCAATAGTTTTTATCAAACAGTAAGTTCTTATCCAAGAAGCTGAAGTCTTTGGGTTTATCTGATACTAGATCACTATGGTCATTTATTACTATACCTTGTGCACCTAACCTATTCCACTAATTCACTATTCTATTTCTTAACCAATAGCAGATAGTTTGCTATCTAATAGTTAGATGATTGCTACTTTATAATATAGTTTGATTTTTACTTTATAATATAGTTTGAGATTTTATGTAGCTAGGCCATGTATTAAAAAAGTTCCCTTGATATTCTTGAGCATTTTCAGCAAGAATTTTTTAATTTTCTGTCAGACACTGTGTTAAATGTTAAGGATACCAAAAAAAGATGAAAAAATAAAAGCAAAAAAAAAATAAAGCAAAACAAAATAAACATACAAAAAATGGTCCTGTGCTGAAAAAACTCACATCACAATAGGGGAAATACATATGAAAATAACCAAGAATCTTAAAATATTTATACAGAGGAGACAGAAGTAATCTCAGAGGAAAAAAAGCTCTAGAATCTGACAAGTGAAGAGTTTTTCCCACAGAATTTTTTTTTTCAAAAATAAGAAAAAAAGGTTACCTTTTTATCTCTTTCAATGATGAAAATATGGTATCAATATCTAAGCTATAGAGACAAAGCAGAAATTTGAAAACTATAAACTAAAATCTCTAATGAATATTTGTGCAAAAATTTTAAATATAATATTTGCACATGGGCTACAATGACATACTAGAAATATTATGGACTATGAACAATTTGCACTTACAGGAGTATAGGATTGAGTCAACAATAGTAAAAGTATAAACTTAATAAATCAGTGTAATAGCATAAATAATTTTAAAAATCTTGCATAATTATGATTATAGATGTTGAAAAGGCTTTTGTCACAATCTAATAATATGTTTTTTTCTTTTCTTTCATTTGAAGAATGAAGTGATTGATGTAATTTATACTTGTATATATTCATATCCTTTGATCATTGATGATGTAATACTACTTTGCTATAAGAAATGATGAGTTCAGTGATTTTTAAAAAGCATGGAAAAACTTGCTATATATTAATAATGAAATGAATGTGAATATGAGTAATGAAAATAATGAAGAGTGAAATGAATAGAATCAAGGGAACATTGTATACAATAATACTATTTAAAGAATGACTTTGATGACTAAATCATTTTGATTGTTATAAATATCCAAATTAAATACAAATAACATATGAAGAAAGAAACTCTGAATTCAGAGAAAGAACTTATAGAGATATGTATAAAATATTTTTACATATATATAAACATTATGTATATGTTTGTTTTATGTTTCTATATATCCATTTTCATCTAATGGTAGCCATGAGACAAAATTATACACCCTTCTATAATGGGCAAGGCAGAATAAAAAAAAGAAAATTTCATAATATATTTATTATATATTTAAAAGGAATAGCAAGTTGTACATGATAAATTTGTGGTTTCATGTGCAATTATCTTTTTATTATGTTATGTTATTACCTTATATTTACTTTGCATATAATTTAGATTTACATTACCCATATTTTGTCTTTCCTGATGGAATAGGTTTTTAAAGATAAAAATTCCTATTTTTCTATCTATCCATCCATTCATCTATCTATCTAGATAGCTAGCTAGTTTTGCCACTTCCTAGTGTGTACAGTTTTGCATATAGTAACTATTTGCTGTTGATTGATTGTAGGGCTGGTTATTTTAGAATTATTCCTTTGTCCTTAAAGACTCAATTATAACCATTACTTAAGCAATTGTAGTAATGACAGTAATAATTTACTATGAAAAAAAGAATGCTTATTCATTTAGCTGCAGTATGACATAATGGATAAAAGAAATGCTATAAAAAAGGAATAAGTCCCACTTCTGATACATAATAGCTATATGACCTTTGATAAACTTCTAAGTCAGCTAAAAATAAATTTTATTGTTGATAATGCTTTAATAGAGAAAATTTTTTCATTAGGACTTTCCTACATGGATGAAATCACAAGTCCTGACAAAAGAATCCTTCTTCCCCAAACATACTACATCCATTCCCTGCTATCACACAAGTACTTTAGTAGTTATAGAGAACCAGTTTCAAGAACCAGTTAGCAAAACCATCTTCCCTTTTTCATGTGCTTTAGTAGGAAGCATATTCTGGTTCTCACCAGAAGAGATGTTTTATTGATAGCCAATCTACTTGAATATGGTTTGATGATACAGGGTGTTATTTATTTATTTTCTAAGTGCATCTGCTTCCACTTACAATTACTTGAATTAGCATTATCTCTGTGAGACCATTCTATTCCCATTTTATTAATTGATTTATTGGATCATTCAAAAAATGATTACATAGAAATGTCAGGTAAAGGCTAAATTAATACTATAGGGCAAAGTGGCATAAAACACTTAAGCATGGCATGCAGCTGATTATACCATTTGCTTTAGGTAAGGAAATGGAATATTTATTGCCTAGCCATGGAAAGTGATTTTTAAATTCACTTTTTGATAAATAATAGATTTTATATCTCTCTTCTATCTTTATCACTTAAATACCTGAGAATTTTTTTAAAGATTTATTTACCATTGAAAAAAACTCCATAATTAATTTTCTCTCATTCTTGACAATATCTCTAAGGCAAATTGCATTTTGGATAAATGTAAGGCATAAAGTTGGGGGTGTTAGTAGATTACATATATATATATATATATATATACATGAAAAATATATGTATATCAATCACATGGTGTATGATACTTTCTCCTAAAAAGAGTAAAATATAAAGTATTAATTTAGAAAATTATAATTCTTATTAGGAGTTATCTCCCCCAGATGAAAAAAAAAGTCACTTAACCTCTCTGGGATTAATTCCAGATGAATTCAGACAATCTATGTCCAGATCTTCCTATGAAACTTAATTTCTTTAAGATGAAGTATTTTCATATCTATATGATATGTCTCTAAGTCAGTTGCTGTTCTACACAACTCCATTTTGGTCATTTCCCAGGATTCTTAGTGGAGAGATGTATTTAGTTGACATTATCCTACTTTGCTGAGGAACTTCAAACCTTCTTTTTCCATAAAACCTGTGAGCTGAAGAAAGAATACAGGACTATCCAATGTAGGCCTTATCCAGTCTGACTGATATTGTCTTATCATTTAGACTTATTCAGTTCCCTCATCTGATCTCATAGTTATTTGTACCTTCATGCACGAATAATTTACAATACATTTTATTTCTGTACAGGTTTTAACATCTTTACTAGATTTCAAGCTTCTCAAAGACAAAAACAAGTAAGCAATAAGACAAATGCAATAAAATCCAACACTGAACAGGTTTTTATTTTTATACCTTTAGAGAGTCAGTATAATGCAGTGGAAATAATCATGAATCTTGTCAGGAGATTAAAGTTCAAATCCTATCTGTCTTACCAAATGTGGCCTTGGACAAGTATTTGCACTTCTTTTAACCTGTTCCTTTACTTTTTCTGAGGAGTTTGAAGCAAAAGCTTTTTCATATTCCTTCTAGATTACATAGATACATATATAAACAAACACACATACATTATATGCGTATATCGATAAAGTTTATATATATCATATGTTTGTATACACACACAAGCACATGTACACACACACACACATATAATCTTTATCTTCTACAGTACTTAGTATCATGTGTATTGTATATAGTAAGTCATTAATATTCCTACCCACACAAACTGATTGTGATTTTCCTACCTTCAGTTGATAAGAAGATTGTTTGTTTTTACTATACCTCCTCTGCCTCCAAAGAATGTCCTTCATTGAAGACAAATGAATATGAATTTATGGCAGAACTGGTCTGCCATAATCAATCCAATGCCAATGATTCAATCATCAGATGACTAAAATTTTCTCTAACTTTATATTGATATATCCTTTAACTTTGTGCTTTGATTTTTCTCTAGGATAACAAAGCTTGCAATTTCTACTTCATTAAACTATTTATATATATATATATATATATATATATATATATATATATATATATATATAATTTACATATATGTCTATATATAATTATAGTAAATTAAATATGTTATAAATATATAAATGTTATAAAAATATATAAATTATATATTTAAAAAGGAGCAATATATTTAAAAAGGAACAAAAGCAATTATAATTGAATATGTGGACAAAAAGAATTATGCTATTCATCAAGCTCTATGAAATTTCTTGTTTCTAAATAATGTGTTGTATTCCTTTTCTGACATCATTTGGCATATCTTTCAACAACTTAGAAATTATCTTCCAAACAATTTCTTCTAGGCATTTATATATAATTTTCCCATCAGATACTTCACACATTATTTTTAGACACACAACAGGAAAAGAAAAACAATGATTCTTATTTTAAATTCAATTTTATAATGTAGAAAAATGATAGTGAAACTCTGATCTTGATATTGCTTATCTTGTGAAATATTCCCTTGTGAGTAAGTAATTATGAAAAATGATTAATGTGACTTCCAGGGGCAGAGCCAAGATGGCAAAGATGACACCCATTTCTCTCTAACCTTCTCTATAGCCCTCACAATAATTGTGAAATCTAGCCTCTGAATTGGCTCTTGACTGGCAGATCCCATAAATATTGGGAGTACACCAAATTATCAGCAGAAGATAATTTCAAAGATTGCCAGAAAAAGGTCTATTTCAATTGGAAATGGTAGGAAGGTAGTCAGGGCAACAAACTGAGTACAAACATTAGTGCAGACAGTGCAGAGTCCTGGGGCAGTGCAGATTCCATGTGGCAGAGAATTTACAGGAGGAAACAGACCAGAAAAAGTCTGTTTCACTAAGAAACGGGAGGGAAGAAGCCTAATACAAATAGCTGATCACAAATGCCAGCACAGACAGCACAGAGCCCCTGGGTGTTTCTGACTCTGCCAGCATTGCAGACTCCATGTGGAAGAGAATCTACTGGGAGGAATCTACAAGAATCTACAGCAATGTTGGCTACTCTGCACTGGTTGCAAGCCAGTAGATCAGCAGAGAAGTTATAAAATATCCAAAACAAACATAAAAGATCAATAGTGAACTCAAAATGCCAGAATATCATGGAAATTGGCCGTGCCCACCCAGCATTGGGGGTTAATCAGCATTGACCCAGTGCAGCTGTGTTGCTTGGAAAACCTTCCATGCCCTAAAGGCAGACCTTAACTTTAAAACGAAGTGAGGAAAAAAGTAAACAGAACACTAACAACTGATAGCTTTTATGGCAAAAGAGAACAGATTTCAAACCCTGTGGAGACTAAAGGTAGTCTCTAGATGAAGCCCCAAAGGTGACATAACCTGGTCCCCATCACACAAGGCTCTCCTAGAAGAAATTTAAAAGGATTTTAAAAGAGAGCCAGAAGAAAAATGGGGAAAGGAAACAAAAAATTTGCAAGAGGTCTGGAAAAAGCAACACAGAAACTACCTAAAGAAAATTCACTATGAAATAGACTTACTTTAATGGAAAAAAGCATATAACTTATTAAAAAATAAATTTGATAAAATGGAAAAAGAAAGCAACTCCCAGAAAAAAACAGAATTTGTGAAACAGAAAAAGAAAATAACTCCTTAAAAACAGAATTTGGGAAATGGAAACAGAAAATAATGCCTTAAAAAACAGAATTTGTAAAATAGAAAAAAAAGAATTCCATAGAACAAAACAACTCATTTAAAATTCAATTGGATAAATACAAAAAGATGTAAAAAATAAATGAAGAAAATCACACAGTAAAATTTAGAAATGAACAAATGGAAATGAAAGACTCAATAAGACAACAAGAATCAATCAAGCAAAATTTTAAAAAATGAAGAAATTAAAAAAAATTAAAAATATTTAATTGGGAAACATTGGACCTGGAAAATAAATCTAGGAGAGACAATCTAAGGATTATTGGACTTCCTGAAATAGATGATGAAAAAAAAGAGCCTAGACACAATCTTTCAGGAAATCTTCAAAGAGAATTGCCTAGATATCATAGAAACAGAAGGTAAGATGACCATTGAAAAAAGTCACCAAATGCCTCCTGAAAGAGACCCCAAAATTAAAACTCCAAGAAATATCATGGCTAAATTTGAGAATTATCAAACTAAGGAAAAATATTATAAGCAGCCAGAAAGAAACAATTCAAATATTGTGGAGCCACAATAAGGATTACTCAGGACCTAGAAGCTTCCACTTTAAAGTATTGAAGGACCTGAAATTTGATATTCCAAAAAGTGAAGGAACTTGGAATACAGCCAAGAATAAATTACCCTGCTCAACTGAGCATTTTCTTTCAGGGAAGAAGATGGACATTGAATGAAACTGGTGAATTCCATGTATTTTTGATGAAAAGATCAGAGCTAAACAAAAAATTTAACTCCAAATAGAGAATTTGAGAAACATAAAAAAGTAAAAAGAAAAAAAAAAACTCTTTAGGATTATACTAAGGATTATATATGGGTATACATAGAGAGTACATATATAATCTGATTTTTACTGTTATAATATTAAAAAAAGAAAAATTAGAGGTGGAAAAAGCATTGTAACAGAAAAAAGGGGGGGGGAGGTGAAGGTAAAATGAGGGAAATTACATGTCAGGAAGAGGCAAAGAAAACATATTATAATTGAGGGAAAGAAGGGAGGATGATGGATATTGTGTGAATCTCACTCTCATTAGATTTGGACCAAAGAAAGAATATAAGATATATTGGCTTCACTGAGAAACATCTCTCATCTTTTTTTTTTTTCTTTTTTTTATTATTATAGCTTTTTATTTATCAGATCTATGCATGGGTAATTTTACAGCACTGACAATTGCCAAACCTTTTGTTCCAATTTTCCCCTTCCTTCTCCCAACCCCTTTCCCCTGAGGCACGTTGGCCAATACATGTTAAATATGTTAAAGTATGATGTCCAAAAAGTGATTTTGCTGTACAAAAGAGTCAGACTTTGAAATAGTGTGCAATTAGCCTGTGAAGGAAATAAAAAATGCAGGTGGACAAAAATAGAGGGATTGGAAATTCTATGTAGTGGTTCATAGTCATCTCCCAGAGTTCTTTTGCTGGGTGTAGCTGGTTTAATTCATTACTGCTCTATTGGAACTGATTTGGTTCATCTCATTGTTGAAGATGGTCATGTCCATCAGAATACATCCTCATACAGTATCGTTGTTGAGGTATATAATGATCTCCCGATCCTGCTCATTTCACTGAGCATCAGTTCATGTCTCTCCAGGCCTTTCTGAAATAATCCTGCTGGTCATTTCTTACAGAATAATAATATTCCATAATATTCACATACCACAATTTATTCAGCCATATTCCAATTGATGGGCATCCACTCAGTTTCTAATTTCTGGCCACTATAAAGAGGGCTGCCACAAATATTCTTGCACATACAGGTTCCTTTACCTTTTTTGAAATCTCTTTGGGATATAAGCCCAGTAGTAACAGTGCTGGATCAAAGGGTATGCACAGTTGATAACTTTTCAGCATATTTCCAAATCATTCTCCAGAATGACTGGATGTGTTCACAATTCCACCAACAATGTATTAGTGTCCCTGTTTTCCCATATCCCCTCCAACATTGCACATTATCTTTCCCTGTCATTCTAGCCAATCTGACAAGTGTGTAATGGTATCTCAGAGTTGTCTTAATTTGCATTTCTTTGATTAATAATGATTTGGAGCATCTTTTCATATGGCTAGAAATAGTTTCAATTTCTTCATCTGAAAATTGTCTGTTCTTATCCTTTGACCATTTATCCATTGGAGAATAGCTTGATTTCTTATAAATTAGAGTCAATTCTCTATATATTTTGGAAATGAGGCCTTTATCAGAAACTTTGACTGTAAAAATGTTTTCCCAATTTATTGTTTCCCTTCTAATCTTATAGGCATTAGTTTTGTTTGTACAAGTTGATAAAACCAAAAATTTCTATTTTGTGATCAGTAATGATCTCTAGCTCTTCTTTGGTCATAAATTCATTCTTCTTTCACAGGTCTGAGAGGTAAACTATCCTATGTTCCTCTAGTTTATTTATAATCTCATTCTTTATGCCTAGGTCATGAACCCATTTTGACCTGATTTTGGTGTACGGTGTTAAGTGTGGGTCAAAGACTAGTTTCTGCCATACTAATTTCCAATTTTCCCAGTAATTTTTGTCAAACATTGAGTTCTTATCCCAAAAGCTGGGGTCTTTGTGTTTGCCGAACACTAGATTATTAAAGTTATTGACTGTTTTGTCCTTTGAACCTAACCTATTCCATTGATCAACTTGTCTATTTCTTAGCCAATACCAAATGGTTTGGTAACCACTGCTTTATAATATAATTTTAGATCTGGTACAGCTATGTGATCTTTATTTGATTTTTTGTTTCATTAATTCCCTTGGAATTCTTGACCTTTTGTTTTTCTATATGAACTTTGTTGTTATTTTTTCTAGGTCATTACAATAGTTTTTTTGGGAGTCTGATTGGTATACTGCTAAATAAATAGGTTAGTTTAAGTAGTATTGTTATCTTTATTATATTTACTCTCCCTATCCAAGAGTATTTAATATTTTTTCAATTGGTTAGATCAGACTTAATTTGTGTGGAAAGTGTTTTGTACTTTTGCTCTTATAGTTTCTGATTTTCCCTTGGCAGAGAGATTCCTAAATATTTTATGTGATTGGTAGTTACTTTAAATGGAATTTCTTTTTGTAACTCTGTTGGATTTTTTAGTGATATATGAGTGCTGATGACTTATGTGGCTTTCTTTTATATCCTGCAAATTTGCTAAAGGTGTGAATTATTTCTAATAGCTTTTTAGTAGAATCTCTGGGGTTCTCTAAGTATAGCATCATATCATCAGCAAAGAGTAATAATTTGGTTTCCTCATTACCTATTCTAATTCTTTTAATCTCTTTCTCAGCTCTTATTGCCAAAGCTAGCATTTCTAATACAGTATTGAATAGTAATGATGATAGGGGATAACCTTGAAACATCTCTCATCTTATAGAAAAGTGAGAAGGGAAAGGGGAAAATGGAAGAGGTAGACTAAATAGAAGAGAAAAGAGAATAGTAGGGGAAAGGTATAAGAATGGGGGAAGGTCTCTAAAGGAGGGGGGCTGCTTGAGGGAAGTAGTGCTCATAAGTAAAATACTGTGGAGAAGGGAAAGTGGAAAAGGAAAGAGAAAAATATAATTTGGGATTAATAAAATGGCAGGAAATACAGAATTAGTTTTAATTGTAAATGGGATGGGAATAGGGTGGACTCTCCCATAAAACATAAGCAGATAGCAGACTGTACTAAAAGTCAGAATCCTACAATATGCTGTTTACAAAAAACACATTTGAAGCAGAGTGATACAGAGTAAAGGTAAAAGGCTGGAATAGAATTTATTATGCTTCAGGTGAAGTAAAAAATCAGGGGTAACCATCCTTATCTTAGATCAAACAAAAGCAAAAATTGATCTAATTATAAGAGATAAGGTAGGAAACTATATCTTGATAAAGAGTATCATAGATAATGAAGCCCAAATTAAAAGAAGAGGAAATAAATTAATTAGTCTCATTTTAGAAAAAGTACTAGAAAAAGCAATTAATCAACTTCCTAAGAAAAAATCCCCAAGACCAGATAGATTTATATGTAAATTCTACCAAACATACTATATAAACTATTTGAAAAATTATGGAATGAAGGAATCCTACCAAATTCCTTTTATGACACAGATGTGGTACTGATACATAAACTAGGTAGGATGAAAACAGAAAAATAAAAATATAGACTAATCTCCCTAATGAACATTGATGCAAATATTTTAAACAGAATATTAGCAAAGAGATTACAGATAATCATCCCCAGGAAAATGTACCACAACCAAGTAGGATCTATGCCAGGAATTCAGGGCTGGTTCAATAATAGGAAATATAGGAAAACTATTTAGCATAATTGTCTGTATCAATAACCAAGTAAATAAAAGCTATGTGATTATCTTGATACAGAAAAGGCATTTGATAAAATCCAACACCCATTCCTATTAAAAACACTAGAGTATAGGAATAAATGGACTTTTCCTTAAAACAGATGCATCTATTGAAAACCATCACCAAACTTCATATGTAATGGGGATAAACCAGAACCATTCCCAGTAAGATCAGGAGTGAAACAATATTGCCCACTATCACCACTGCTATTCAATATTGTATTAGAAATGCTAGCCTTGGCAATAAAAGAAGAAAAAATATATTAAAGGAATTAGAGTAGGTAATGAGGAAACCACTTATCACTCTTTGCAGATGATGTGATGGCATACTTAGACAACCCCAGAGAATCAACTAAAAAGCTATTAGAAATAACCCAAAAATTTAGTAAAGTTTCAGAATACAAAATAAATCCACATAAATCATCAGCTTTCTTATATATTACTAACAAAATCCAACAGCAAGAGATACAAAGAGAAATTCCATTTAAAATAACTATTGATAATATAAAATATTTGGGAATTTATCTGCCAAGGGAAAGTCAGGAACTATATAAGCAAAACTACAAAACACTTTTTTTTAAACAAAATCCTTTCTACACAAATAAAGTGAGATCTAATTGGAAAAATATCAAGTGCTCATTGATAGGTAGAGCGAATATAATAAAGATGACAATACTCCCTAAAGTAATATACTTATTTAGTGTTATACCAATATTTTACTGAACTAGAAATAATGACAAAACTCATCTGGTAGAACAAAAGGTCAAGAATTTCAAAAGAATTAATGATGAGAAAAGCAAATGAAGCTGGCCTAGCTGTACCAGATCTAAAACTATCTTATAAAGCAGTGGTCATCAAAATCATTTGGTACTGGCTAAGAAATAGAGAAGTTGATCAGTGGAATAGGTTAAGTTCACAGAACACAATAGCCAACGATTATATCAATCTAGCATTTGACAAATAGAAAATCCCCACCTTTTTGGATAAAAATTCACTACTTGACAAAAACTACTTGGAAAATTAAAAACTAGTATGGCATAAAGTAAGCATAGATGCACATATACCAAGATAAGGTTGAAATGAGTTCATGATCTAAACATAAAGAATAATCGTATAAACAAAGTAGAAGAATATAGGATAGTTTATCTCTCAGATTTGTGAAGAGGAAGAAACTTGTGACCAAAGAAGAACTAGAGATCCTTATTGATCATAAAATAGATAATTTTGATTATATCAAGTTAAAAATTTTTTGTACAAACAAAACTAATGCAGATAAGATTAGAAGGGAAGCAACTGGGAAAACATTTTTACAACCAAAGGATCTGACAAAAGTCTCATTTCTAAAATATGTAGAAAATTGACTCAAATTTATAATAGTTCCAATTGATAGTCAAAGAATATGAACAGATGATTTTCAGATGAAGAAATTGAAACTATTTGTAGCAACATGAAAAGGTGCTCCAAATCACTATTGATCAGAGAAATGCAAATTAAGAAAACTCTGAGATAACACTATATACTTGTCATATTGGCTAAGATGACAGGAAAAGATAATGACAAATATTGGAGGGGATGTGGAAAAACTGGGATACTGATATAGTGTGAACAGATCCAACCATTCTGGAGAGCAATTTGTTATTGCACTCAAAAAGTTATCAAACTATGTATACTCTTTGATCTAGCAGTGTTTTCATTGGAATTATATCCCAAAGAGATCTTAAAAGAGGGAAAGGGACTCACATACATAAAAATGTTTATGTCAGCCCTCTTTATAGTGACAAGAAACTGGAAACTGAGTGGATGCTCATCAATAATTGGAGAATGGCTAAATAAATTATGAATGCTATGGAATACTATAGTTCTTTAAGAAATGACCAGCAAGATGATTCCAGAAAGCCTTGGAGAGGCCTACTTGAATTGATGCAAAGTGAAATGAGCAGAACAAGGAGATCATTATACATGGCAACAACAAGACGATATGATGATAAATTCCAATGGACGTAGCTCTTTTCAACATTGCGATGATTCAAACCAGTTGCACTTGTGCAGTGATGAAGAGAACCATCTACACCCAGAGAGAACACCATGGGAACAGAGGGTGGAACACAACATAGCATTCTCACTTTCTCTGTTGTTATTTGCTTGTCTTTTTTTTTCTCAGTTTTTCTTTTTCTTCCTTCTTGATCTGATTTTCATGTGCAACAAGATAACTGTATAAATATGTATACACATATTGAATCTAACATATATTTCAATTTATTAACATGTATTGAACTACTTGCTAGATAGGGGAGGGGATGGGGGGAAGAAGGGGAAAATTTGCAACAAAAGGTTATACAAGGATTAATATTGGAAAAATTACCTGTGCATATGCTTTGTAAATAAAAAGCTTTAATAATAAAAAAATGATTAATGAGCAATAGGAAAGAATTCAAAGTCATAGCAAAAAATTTAACTTATGTCAGATTGTATGTTATAAGAAGTTATTGCTAGGTGACCTATAGGATTTATATTAAATAATCCAGAAAGCACTGTATGTTTGAGAAGCATCATGGAGGAATGGAAAAATATTTGATTTTTGAATCAGATGATCTGGGTTTCCATGTTTGCTTTATGCAAATAAATTATGGAATAAAAAAAGTGTCCTTGATTATGGTTCTAAAATGGATCTTGTTGTTTTTTTTTTAATTTATTTAAAACTAAATACAAAATAAGGAAAGAAAGAAAATGAAAATAAAAAACAAAACAAAACAAAACATAATAAAATTCACCAAATGCCTAGCAGAACATTAAGGATTATTCAAAATATGTAACATAGATTTTCGTTTCAAGACAGTATATGTAATAATAGAAAATATTATGTATTATGTATTCTGCCCATTTTTTCTTTGCTTCCTTGTGTGTTTGTGTGTTATTCTTTTGTTACTTACTGTGCAGCCCTAGTTCTTTTGATTGCCAGTATATATTATTCCAGGATCTGTGATATTTTTATTTTATTTTAATTTTTTATCTTTTTTCATTATAGCTTTTTATTTAGTAGATATGTGCATGGGCAATTTTTCAGCATTGACAGTTGCAAAACCTTTTGTTCCAATTTTTCCCTTCCTTTTCCCCAGCCCTTCCCCCAGATAGCAGGTTGACCAATACATGTTAAATATGTTAAAGTATAAGTTAAATACAATATATATACACACGTCCATACAGCTATTTTGCTATACAAAAAGAGTCAGACTTTGAAATAGTGTATAATTAGCTCATGAAGGAAATAAAAAAATAAAAAATGCAGGTGGACAAAAATAGAGGGATTGGAAATTCCATGTAGTGGTTCATAGTCATCTCCCAGAGTTCTTTTGCTGAGTGTAGCTAGTTCAATTCATTACTGCTCTATTGGAACTGATTTGGTTCATCTCATTGTTGAAGAGGGCCATGTCCATCAGAATTGATCATCATATAGTATTGTTGCTGAAGTATATAATGGTCTCCTGGTCCTGCTTATTTTACTCAGCATCAATTCATGTAAGTCTCTCCAGGCCTTTGTAAAATCATACTGCTGGTAATTTCTTTTTTTTTTCTTTTTTTTAAAATTTTATTTATATATTTTTGACAGTATATATGCATGAGTGCATGAGTAATTTTTTTATAACATTATCCCTTGTATTCATTTTTCCTAATTATTCCTTCCCTCCCTCTACTCCCTCCCCTTGATGACAGGCAATCCCATATATTTTACATGTGTTACAGTGTAACCTAGATACAATATATGTGTGTAAATCCAATTTTCTAGTTGCACATTAAGTATTAGATTCTGAAGGTATAAGTAACCTGAGTAGATAGACAGCAGTGCTAACAATTTACATTCACTTGCCAGTGTTCCTTCTCTGGGTGTACTTGTTTCTGTCCATCATTGATCAACTGGAAGTGAGTTGGATCTTCTTTATGTTGAAGATACTCACTTCCATCAGAATACATCTTCATACAACATTGAAGTGTACAGAGATCTTCTGGTTCTATTCATTTCACTCAGCATCAGTTGATGTAAGTCTCTTCAAGCCTCTCTGTATTACTCCTGCTGGTCATTTCTTACAGAGCAATAATATTCCATAACCTTCATATTCCATAATTTACCCAACCATTCTCCAATTGATGGACATCCATTCATCTTCCAGTTTTAGCCACTACGAAAAGAGCTTCCACAAACATTTTGGCACGTACTGGTCCCTTTCCCCTCCTCAATATTTCTTTGGGATATAAGCCCAATAGCAACAATGCTGGATCAAAGGGTATGCACAGTTTGATAACTTTTTGGGCATAGTTCCAAATTGCTCTCCAGAATGGTTGGATTCTTTCACAGTTCCACCAACAATGTATTAGTGTCCCAGTTTTCCCACCAACATTCATCATTATTTGTTCCTGTCATCTTAGCCAATCTGACAGGTGTGTAGTGGTATCTTAGAGTTGTCTTAATTTGCATTTCTCTGATCAGTAGTGATTTGGAACACTCTTTCATATGAGTAGATATAATTTCAATTTCATCATTTGAGAATTATCTGTTCATATCCTTTGACCATTTATCAATTGGAGAGTGGTTTGATTTCTTATAAATTAGGGTCAGTTCTCTATATATTTTGGAAATGAGACCTTTATCAGAACCTTTAACTTTAAAAATATTTTCCCAATTTGTTACTTCCCTTCTAATCTTGTTTGCATTAGTATTGTTTGTACAGAAACTTTTTAGTTTGATGTAATCAAAATCTTCTATTTTGTGACCAGTTTTCCCAACACTTTTTTCCAAATAATTAATTTTTATCCCTAATGTTGGTAACTTTGGGTTTGTCAAAGACTAGATTGCTAAAGATGTACCCTTTTTGTCTTTTGTATCTAATCTGTTCCACTGATTGACTGATTCTTAGCCAATACCAAATGGTTTTGGTGATTGCTGCTATATAATATAGCTTTAGATTAGGTACACCTAGAGCACCTTCATCTGATGTTTTTTTCATTAGTACCCTTGCAATTCTCGACCTTTTATTCTTTCATATGAATTTTGTTATTATTTTTTCTAGGTCATTAAAATAGTTTCGTGGGAGTCTGATTGGTATAGCACTAAATAAATAGATTAGTTTGGGGAGTATTGTCATCTTTATATATTCGCTCAGCCTATCCAAGAGCACTGAATATCTTTCCAATTATTTAAATCTGACTTTATTTTTGTGGCAAGTGTTTCATAATTTTTCTCATATAATTCCTGACTATTCATTGGTAGATGGATTCCCAAATATTTTATACTCTCAACATTTGTTTGGAATGGAATTTCTCTTTGTATCTCTTGCTGTTGCATTTTGTTGGTGACATATAAAAATTCTGAGGATTTATGTGGATTTATTTGCAGTATCCTGCAACTTTGCTAAAATTCAGAATTATTTCTAATAGCTTTTTAGCAGAGTCTTTGGGGTTCTCTAAGTATATCATCATGTCATCTGCAAAGAGTGATAGTTTGATTTCCTCATTTCCTACTTTAATTCCTTGAATCTCTTTCTCGGTTCTTATTGCTGAGGCTAGCGTTTCTAGTACTATATTGAATAATAATGGTGATAGTGGGCAACCTTGTTTCACTCCTGATCTTACTGGGAAAGGTTACAGTTTATTTCTATTGCATATTATGCTTACTAACGGTCGTAAATATATGCTACTGATTATTCTAAGGAATAGTCCATTTATTCCTATACTCTTAAGTGTTTTTAGTAGGAATGGATGTTGGATTTTATCAAATGCTTTTTCTGCATCTATTGAGATGATCATATGGTTTTTATTAATTTGATTATTAATATGGTCAATTATACTAATAGTTTTCCTAATATTAAACCAGCCCTGCATTCCTGGAATAAATCCTACTTGATTATAGTGTATTATCCTGGGGATGATTTTCTGAAGTCTTTTTGCTAATATCTTATTTAAGATTTTAGCATCAATATTCATTAAGGAAATTGGTCTATAATTTTCTTTCTGTTTTCAACCTACCTGGTTTAGGTATCAGTACCATGTCTGTATCATAAAAGGAGTTTGGTAGGACTCCTTCATCCCCTATTTTTTCAAATAGGTTATATAACTTTGGGGCTAATTGTTCTTTAAATGTTTGGTAGAATTCACATGTAAATCCATCTGGTCCTGGGGAGTTTTTCCTGGGAGTTGATTGATAGCTCGTTCTATTTCTTTTTCTGAAATGGGACTATTTAAGCAATTTATTTCCTCCTCTGTTAAACTAGGAAGCCTATATTTTTGGAGAAAGTCATCCATTTCACTTAAGTTATCAAATTTATTGGCATAAAGTTGGGCAAAGTAACTCATTATTTCTCTAATTTCCTCTTCATTGGTGGAAAGATCCCCCTTTTCATTTGTAAGACTAACAATTTGATTTTCCTCTTTCCTTTTTCTGATCAAATTTACCAAAGGTTTATCTATTTTACTGGCTTTTTCATAAAACCAACTCTTGGTTTTATTTATTAATTCAATAGTTTTTTTACTTTCAATATTATTGATTTCTCCTTTTAATTTTTGTATTTCAAGTTTGATTTTTGGTTGGGGGTTTTTAATTTGGTCTTTTTCTAGCTTTTTAATTTGCAGGCCCAATTCATTAATCTTCTCTTTCTCTATTTTGTTCAAATAAACCTCTAAGATATACAATTTCCCCTTATTACCGCTTTAGCTGCATCCCACAGATTTTGGTATGATGCCTCATCATTGTTATTAACTTGGGTGAAATTATTAATTGTTTCTATAATTTGCTCTTTCACCCAGTCATTCTTTAAGATGAGATTATTCAGTTTCTAATTACTTTTTGGTCTATTTGCCTGTAACTTCTTACTGAATGTATCTTTTATTGCATTGTGATCTGAGAAGAAGGCATTTATTATTTTTACCTTCCTACATTTAATTTTGAGATCTTTATGTCCTAATATATGGTCTATTTTTGTATAGGTTCCATGAACTGCTGAGAAGAAAGTATATTCCTTTCTATCACCATTCAGCTTTCTCCAAAGGTCTATCATACCTAGTTTTTCTAATGTTCTATTTATTTTTTTAATTTCTTTATTTGTTTTGTGGTTTGATCTGTCTAAATCTGAGAGTGCAAGGTTGAGATCTCCCACTATTATAGATTTACTGCCTATTTCTTCCTGCAACTCTCTTAACTTTTCCTTTAGAAAGTTAGATGCTATACCACTTGGTGCATATATGTTTAGTATCGATATGGCTTTATTTTTTATCCTACCTTTTAGCAGGCTATAGTGTCCTTCCTTATCTCTTTTAATTAGATCAACTTCTGCTTTTGCTTGATCTGAGATAAGGATAGCTACCCCTGCTTTTTTGGCTTTACTTGCAGCATAATAGATTCTGCTCCAACCTTTTACCTTTACTCTGTATGTATCTCCCTGCTTTAAGTGTGTTTCCTGTAAACAACACATTGTAGGGTTCTAGCTTTTGATCCAGTCTGCTATCTGTCTCCATTTGATGGGAGAGTTCATCCCATTCACATTTACAGTTAAAATTACTAATTCTAGATTTCCTGCCATCATATTATCCCCAGATTATGCTTTTTCCCTTGACCCCCCTGAACCCCTTCTCCGATATTTAATTTATAGACCCCACTTGTGACATGCAGCCCTCCTTTTTTTAGTATCCCTCCCCCCTCCTTCCAAGTCCCTTCCCTTATTCCCCTTTTCCTTTTCCCTCCTCTCCCCCTTTTAATGAGGTGAGAGAGAATTCTCTGAAAAATAAATATGTCAATTATTTACTCTTTGAGCCTCTTCTGATGAGAGTAAGATTCACACAATATTTCTCCCCCTCTCTAAATTCCCTCAGATGTGGTATATTTTCTATGCCTCTTCCTAGGATGTAGTTTTCCTCTTTTTATCACTCCTTCCCCTTTTTCTGATACTATCCCCTTCCCTTTACTACTCCCCCACTTTTTTTATATCAGTAAAATCAAATTATCCATGCGGACTTTCTAAATATCCACAACAGAGATACAGTTCTCAAGGGTTCTGTGTACCTTTTTCTGTTTCTCTTCAGTCTTGTGGATGTAGATCAAATTTTTTGTTTAAGTCTGGTTTTTTTCTTAGAAACAAATGGAATTCCTCTGTTTCATTGAATGACCATCTTCTTCCATGGAAGAAAATGCTAAACTTAGATGGCTAGTTTATTCTTGGTTGCAATCCTTGATCTTTTGCCTTTCGGAATATCTATTAGGTTCCAGGCCCTTCAATCTTTTAATGTGGAGGCAGCCAGATCTTGCATGACCCTTATTGTGGCCCCTTAATATTTGAATTGTTTTTTTTTTTTCTAGCTGCTTGCAACATTCTTTCCTTTTTGTGGTAGTTCTGCAGCTTAGCCACAATATTCCGTGGAGATTTTTTTTTTTTTTTTTTTTTTTTTAGGGTCTTTTTCAGAAGGTGTTCGATGAATTCTTTCAGCGCCTATTTTCCCTTCTGTTTCTATTATCTCTGGACAGTTCTCTTTGATGTTTCATGTAAAATAGAATCTAGGCTCTTTTTTTGGTCATAGTTTTCAGGAAGTCCAATGATCCTCAGATTATCTCTCCTAGATCTATTTTCCAGGTCTATGGATTTTGCCAGTAAGTATTTGACGTTATTCTCCAGCTTTTTATTTTATTTTATTTTTTTGTTTTGTTTTGTTTGACTGATTCTTTGGTTCTCAATGAATCATTCATTTCTATTTGTTCCATCCTGATTTTTAAGGAGTTATTTTCTTTATTCACAGTTTTTAGTTCTTTTTGTATATGCCCAATTTTTTAAATGAATTATTTTGCTCTATTGAATTTTTTTCCATTTCCCTAATTTTTTTAAAAGAATTATTTTCTTTTTCCAATTCAGAAATCCTACTTTCTTGAGACTTTTTTATCTTTTCCAATTCAGAAATCCTACTTTCCTGTGGTTTTTTAACCTTTTCTAATTCACAAATTTTGTTTCCCTGCATCTGCTGTGAATTCTTTATTTTTTTCAACTCAAATTTCAGAGGTGATTAGTACGGCTGTGGCTGCACTGTGGGGGTTGCCCAGTGAAGGACCCCACTGTGTGTCCTAGAGACTTCCCTGAGGTTTAAGACTGAACAATAAAGGTGACACAAAGCCCAGCCAATGGGTCTCGTGGGGCGTGGATATCACAGCTGATGTGAAAAGCCCCTGCCCTCAAACTGGAAGTGTCTGCCCAGAAACCGCAGTCCTTATTTCAAAGGTTCCGCTTCTCTGGGACTTCTGCGGCTGAGTTCCACAGCCTCCAGCCAAGCCAGGCACTATGTTAATTATATGTTGCCTTGGGCTGTGTCCCCACTTTTCAAGCTGTTAACTACCCCAAGGTGTTGCCTGGACAGCAGATTGAGGCTTCACAGCCATGCCGAGATCTGTTAGGTCACTTCTGGATTGGGGTGGTTCTAGGATCTGGCTTTATATTTTAAAGTGGCTTGATTTCTCTTCTGGACTGCTGTTTTATAAGTAGAAAAGAGTAACAGCCTGTGCCAGATTCTTCTATCTCAGTGGCTTCTCTGATCCCAGAGTTCTCCCCAGCTCGATTGGCGCAGTGTGCTAGCACTTCACCCTGTCTGTGCTGGCCTTTTTTTTTCCTCCCCTGGGAACCGACCTTTTCTGTTGAGACTCCAGATTCTCTTCAGCTGGTAAGTCGTGCTTCTAATCCTTGTGGTTTCTATCAGTCCAGCGTTATTTTTGAGGCTGATTTAACTAACTGGTATTGAGGGAAGAAGGGAGCTCACAAAATCACGTGTATCTTCTCTGCCATCTTGGCTCTGCCCCCCTCGTCATTTCTTAAAGAACAATAATATTCCATAATACTCATATACCACAATTTAGTCAGCTATTCTCCAAATGATGGGCATCCACTCAGTTTCCAGTTTCTGGCCACTACAAAGAGTGCTGCCACAAACATTCTTGTACATACTGGTCCCTTTCCCTTCTTTAAAATCTTTTTGGAATATAAACTCAGTAGTAATACTGCTGGATCAAATAATATGCACAGTTTGATAACTTTTTGAGCATAGTTCCAAATTGTTCTCCAGAATGGCTGGTTGTATTCACAAGTGTGTATTCACAATTATAGCTGCTGAAAAGTCCTATATGATGCTAATGGTGGCTCTACCATATTTGAATTTATGTTCTTATTTGCAAAATTTTCTTTTTGACCTGAAGTTTTTGAAACCTGGCAACAATATTCCTATGTGTTTTCCACAAAAGATCTTTTTGAGATAATGATTGGTGGATTTTTTTCCTATTTCTACTTTCCTCTTATGTTTTATTATTACAGGACAATTTTCTTTGATCATTTCTTGCATTTTTGCATTAAGGTTCTTTTTTTGGTCAAAGTTTTTAGGTAGTCCAATTATTTTTATATTTTCTGTTTTTGATTCATCTTCCATATCTATTCTTTTTCTTACAAGATTTTTCACATTGTTTTATTTTTTTCATTCTTTATATTTTGGTTTATTTTTAATTTCTTGATCTCATAAGACTTCACTGACTTCTTGTCCAATTCTAATTTTCAAAGAATTGTTTTGTTTTGTTTGTTTGTTTTTTAAGTTTCCCTATTTCCTTTGCTAGTTGGTTAACTTTTTTTTTTTTTTATAATTTCTTGGTTTTTTTGAATGTTTTCTTTATAGTCTTTCCTTAATCTTTTTTACTTTATTTTTAAAGTCTTTTTTGAGGTTTTCTATAATTTCTTTCCAGCAGATATTTAATTTACATTACTCTTTGGGGTAGAAGAGACTTTTGTTTTTTACTTTCCTGTTTTCCTCTGAAGATGAGCCCCCATCTTCACAATTCCCATAATAAGCATTTATAGTTGTCTTCTTTTTTCTTTTCCTGTTCATTTTTTCCAATGAGAATTACTGATGTAAGCACCTTTAATTCTGGGTTACCTCTAGCTTAACTTCAGCTCTCCCCTCTGACCTAGTACCCCAAACAAAAGCTTCACCCTCATGCAAGTTCTTGCAGCTAACAGCATCTGTGTCTCCTGCTTCTGCATGCTCACCCTGCAGCACAGCTGTGCTTGGCTTTCTTAATTAGTAGAGGTTCCCTCACTCAGACCCCTAACTTTCCATGCTATCTGGGAGATGAAAGTTCCTGGGCTTGTGGCCGAGGCTAGTCCCAAGGCTGCCCTACTTGTTGTTTCTATGGAGCTTGACTGTAGTTGTTTACACCTCACGCTAGTTAATTTGGGATATTTCTTTTGGTGGTTGTCTCAGGACGACTAATCTGCCACAAGTTTTATTTATTTTTCACTAGTCTGTGTTTATCCTGAGGCAGAATTTTGTTTTGTTTTTGGAAGAAATCTGGAGAACTTGGAATTTTCTGACCTACTCTGCCATCTTCCTAGAATCCTTATCTGAAATGAATTTTGTCTAACATTGGGTAAATCCTTTAAACTCTCTGGTTCTCATTTTTCTTTTTCTGCAAAATGAGGTAGAGCTTTCTGTTCCTTTTAAAGATGCTTCTCAGTGTTATTCATTTTCCATTAGAAGTTGCCTGAAAAAGGGTTGTAAGGTTTACTCTTCTTATCATAGTCCTGCACCTTTCTATATCCTTTATCATATTTTACAATTAAAATATTATCAGTTCTATTCGACAAAAACTTATTAAATGCTTTTTGTGTGTAAAATATTGCTCTTGATTTCTTAGTCTTGAGACTGAAGTGCTTTCAGTATTACCTCACTACCCTGCATCCCATCTGCAGTGGAATAAATTAAATCTGTTTCTTGTTTGGCTAGTTAGCCATCCATCTGCTCAAATGACCCTTTGTCTTTTTTTGTCTTTTTGTACACCTTGTGATATGCAGAATTTTAAGTCCTTTTCTTAGAAAGAAAGGAGCATTGCCTGATGTAATATATTTTCCCACAAGGCCTATTCTATCATACCTGTAAGTTCCCTCTAGAAAGACATAGAAATAACATCAACTACAATTTGCTCTTGTAGTCCTCTGACTTCTAAATCCTTTTGATTGTATGAAAACATTTTCAGAGGTCCCCATTGCTGTGTCACATAACAAAATAAAATAAAGAACTCATATTATTATTGGAGTAATTTAAAAGACTTTATTATTCCATCCTAAACTCACCACAAGTACATAGAAGAAGCCAGCCTTATCTTTGCTTTATTTTAACTCATTTTGGGGAACTTTATTTTCTGTTAAATGCCACTGGACTCTTTGATTACAGTGATAAATTTTGGAACTTTTCTTTCTTAGAAATTGAATTTAATTTAGACCATAGTATTCTTTTCACATAAATTTCCCATTTTATTCTAGGGAGGTAATTGAATGCAAATTGTGATATTCCTATCCCTCAGATTGTTCAAGTGTGATTTATTGAGGCTTCTTTTGTTAACTAATTCCTCTTTCTTCTGTGGTCAGGCCAGCAATAGCAATGCTTCCCTTCCAGATGGAAATTTTGGTACTACCTCAGTGCCACCAGCAAAATAAACATAATAAAATATGCCTGCAGTGACCTTGTCTTTGAATACTGTAAAGAGGGCTCATATAACAACAACAGCAACAACAATAATAAATAACATCTATGTATTGCTATTTGCCAGGCACTGTTCTATACACTTTACAATTATTATCTTATCTAAAACTCACAACAGCCCTGGAAGGAAAGTGCCATTTTACAAATGAAGAAACTTGAGACAAATGAAAGTTAATTGATTTGTGTAAGGTCAAACAAGTATTAGGTTTCTGTCTCTGGATTTGAACTCAGATCTTACTGACTCTAAGCTTGTACTATTTCTATTGTTCCCATGAGCTGCTATATATATTCATGTTTGCAATGGATTCTTGGGGGATTTTTTTTTTAGCTAAAGAGAAAAAATTGTTTCTATTATAGTCATAGTAAATTTAGATATAAAAATGTTTCTTTTTTTCCTATTGGAGCTAAACTTTTATTATTACATGGGATTTTTAATGAAGAAATTCCCTATAACAATGTAGATTGGTGACTTTCCTGCACTTTATGGTCTGGGAGAAGAAAATGAGTTATTAAGCCAGTGCATGTCACATAATATGTGTCATAAGTGGCACCTGACCCCAGATCATTCTGTCTTCTATGTGACATCTCTGTCTTACATAATTGTGACACTTCCTCTTATATTCTATATTTTACAAAAGCTCTATCTACTCACATGTAGCATGAAAGTAACTTGGGTCGCTTGAAGGGAGGTAGAATAAGCATTTTTTTCTTTTTATCCTTCTCCTAAAAGAGACTAATTCCTGCCAGGAGAAGAAACATGAAGTTGGAAGCTGGTGATAATTCTGCTCTCCTCAGAGAGAGTGATATTGGGCTAGAATTTTATTTATCTCTTTAGATTTCATCAATCTAGGGATATTATTAAGTTTAATCTAACTAATGAAAATTGTCTTATTGGAGAAAATGAAAACCTCAAATTCCAATAATAAAAAATTTTATTTTCTCCTCTCCCACTGAATACTAGATAAACAAGGAACATAAATAATTGTTGTCAAAGAAAATTTATTTGTTCAAATCCATAACAAAACAGAAATCTTAGAAGGTTTGCACATGTAAAAGATAATGCAAAATTAGTGGAATGCTCCTCTTGGTAGTGAATTAACTCAGCCTCAACCAAGAAAAAAGGGGCATAGAACTTAATCAAAGGGAAATTCCCTAATGATTATAATGTATCAAACTGGGCATAGGGGCATGTAGAAATGAAGAGTTGGATACCCTGAGATTCTATTTTAAATGGAGGTTTGGGGAGGAATTGTTTGATATACTCCCTAGTCCTCCAATCAGATAGGAAGAAGGTATTGATGAAATGTGGGTACCAAAAGGGATGCAACAAGTTTAAATGTGATTTACCCTATGTATCTTTACCTTCAGCCACTATAATTTCCAACTACTATAACTCACTGGCATTCTGGCCAACTTTGAAGAGATTAATTAATCTGAATATTCTCAGATGACAATCAATTGCCAGACTTTGTAGCTTGGTAATATCTGTGAAAGCTTCTGTTTGCACAGCTTTTAAGAAACCTAAGTTTGCCTGCTCCCATTATGAGACAAAAGGGTGGAACTTTCATAAAAGTTTCTTTATAGATGACAAAGCATTATTCATGTATGGTTTCATTCCATCTTTACAAAAATCCTATAAGGTCAATAGTGCAATTACTTTGTCTCCATTTCACAGAAGTGGAACCTTGGAAAGTTTGATTTTTTTAAAAATTTAAGGTCAAACTGCTAATAAATGGTAGAGGAAAGACCTGAATCTAGTTTTTTTTTTTTTTTTTTTTTTTTCTTGCTCCACTGTGCCATAGATATATCAGGAGGGAAATGTAGTAATTTTTTTTTTAAATTCAATTATAAACTTATGTCCAAGTTTTTATTTTTTTATTGTTTTTTAATTTAATTTTTATTTAATTTTATAATTATAACTTTTTTTTTTGACAGTACATATGCATGGGTAATTTTTTACAACATTATCCCTTGCACTTATTTCTATTCAGATTTTTCCCTTCCTCCCCCAACCCCCTCCCCAAGATGGCAGGCAGTCTTATACATGTTAAATATATTACAGTATATTCTATATACAATATATGTGTGTAGAACCGAATTTCTTGTTGCACAGGAAGAATTGGATTCAGAAGGTAAAAATAACAGTTTACACTCATTTCCCATTGTTCCTTTTCTGGATGTAGCTGATTCTGTCCATCATTAATCAATTGGAATTGGATTAGCTCTTCTCTATGTTGAAGATAACCACTTCCATCAGCATACATCCTCGTACAATATCATTGTTGAAGTGTATAATGATCTTCTGGTTCTGCTCATTTCACTTAGCATCAGTTGATGTAAGTCTCTCCAAGCTTCTCTGTATTTCTCCTGTTGGTCATTTCTTACAGAACAATAATATTCCATAACATTCATATACCATAATTTACCCAACCATTCTCCAATTGATGGACATCCATTCATCTTCCAGCTTCTAGCCACTATGAAAAGAGCTGCCACAAACATTTTGGCACATACAGGTCCCTTTCTCCTCCTCAGTATTTCTTTGGGATATAAGCCCAATAGCAGCAATGCTGGATCAAAGGGTATGCACAGCTTGATAACTTTTTGGGCATAGTTCCAAATTGCTCTCCAGAATGTCTGGATTCTTTCACAACTCCACCAACAATGCATCAGTGTCCCAGTTTTCCCACAGCCCCTCCAACATTCATCTTTATTTGTTCCTGTCATCTTAGCCAATCTGACAGGTGTGTAATGATATCTCAGAGTTGTCTTAATTTGCATTTCTCTGATCAATAGTGATTTGGAACACTCTTTCATATGAGTGGAAATAGTTTTAATTTCATCATCTGAAAATTGTCTGTTCATATCCTTTGACCATTTATCGATTGGAGAATGGCTTGATTTCTTATAAATTAAAGTCAATTCTCTGTATATTTTGGAGATGAGGCCTTTATCAGAACCTTTAACTGTAAAAATGTTTTCCCAATTTGTTACTTCCCTTCTAATCTTGTTTGCATTAATTTTGTTTGTGCAGAAACTTTTTAATTTGGTGTAATCAAAATGTTCTATTTTGTGATCAATAATGGTCTCTAGTTCTCCCTTGGACACAAACTCCTTCCTCCTCCACAAGTCTGAGAGGTAAACCATCCCATGTTCCTCCAATTTATTTATGATTTCATTCTTTATGCCTAAATCTTGGATCCATTTTGGTCTAATCTTAGTATGTGGTGTTAAATGTGGGTCCATGCCTAGTTTCTGCCATATTAATTTCCAGTTTTCACAGGAGTTTTTGTCAAATAATGAATTCTTATCCCAAAATTTGGGATCTTTGGGTTTGTCAAACACTAGATTGCTATTTTTAGTCACTATCTTGCCCTGTGAACCTAACCTATGCCACTGATCAACTAGTCTATTTCTTAGCCAATACCAAATGGTTTTGGTGACTGTTGCTTTATAATACAGTTCTAGATCAGGTACAGGTAGACCACCTTCACTTAATTTTTTTTTTTCATTACTTCCCTTGAAATTCTCGACCTTTTGTTGTTCCATATGAATTCTGTTGTTATTTTTTCTAGGTTATTAAAATAGTTTCTTGGGACTTCCGGCCAAGATGGCGGCGTGGAGGCAGACAGCTGCTTGAGCTCCTCGTTTTCTCTCAGAACTTACTTCATGACAAGCCTCTGACTTAATGCTTGACCCAGAAAGAAATCCACAAATTATCACCAAGAGAAGACATCCTTGAAAGTCGCCAGAAAAGGTCTGTGTTTGCTCGGGGGAGGGTCAATCAGACTGGGCGCAGACTGAGGGCAGACAGCCAGAGCAAGACAGGCAGCTCACACAGCTCAGACCGGAGGGGGAGGGGTGTGATCTCTGCCATTTCTGTGAAAGGGCTTTTGCCCCAGTGTGGATGCTCCGTCTTGGCAGCAAGCCAGGAGCAAGGAGAGGGTGTAAACAGCGGAGGTGAAGATTAAAACCCCGGAAAGCCAGCGTCTCTCAGAGCCCGGCCACCCCCAACCCCCACCTGGACTGACTCGGTGCGTTCTCAGAGCCTCAGAGCGCAGACTCAGTACAGTCATTGCTGTTCTGTTAGTGGCTCTCTGCTGCCCTACCCCCAGTCTGTAGAGGAAGCCCATTAATACCATCCAGCCCCATCCCCCGCAAAACAGACCAATTGTTTCTCTTGTCAGTTTGTTTTCTTTGATTCCTACTCTGACAAAATGAACAAAAAATTCAAAAGGGCTCTAACCATTGATAGCTTCTGTGTGGAGAGGGAGCAGACTTCAAATGCTGAGGAGACTAGGAACAGAATGTCCCCAGATGTATCCCCTGGGAGGGATATAAGCTGCTCCTCAATACAAAAGAACCTCATAGAGGAAATCAAAAAGGCTCTCACAAGAGAGCTGTAAGAGAAATGGGAAAAGGAAAGGGAAGCTTGGCAAGAGAGCCTGGAGAAGTCATCCCATGCATTCAAAGACAGAATGGATAAAGAAATCAAATCATTGAGAAACAAGATTAGTGAGCTGGAAAAGGTAAACAACTCCAAGGAAAACAGGATTAGAGAGCTGGAAAAAGAAATCAGCTCTCTAAAAAATAAAATGGATAAAATGGAAAAAAATTCCATAGAAGATAAAAACTCAATTGGACAATTACAAAGAGATATAAAAAAAGTGAGTGAAGAAAATACATCATTGAAAATTAGACTGGAACAAGTAGAAATGAATGACTCAAGGAGAAACCAAGAGGTAGTCAAGCAAAACCAGAGAAATGAAACAATTGAAAAGACTGTCAAGTACCTTACCAGAAAGACAACAGACCTGGAAAACAGATCCAGGAGAGACAATTTGAGAATAATCGGACTCCCTGAAAAATGGGAGGAAAAAAAGAGCTTGGACACCATTTTCGAGGAAATTATCAAAGAGAACTGCCCAGACGTTTTGGAAACAGAGGGTAAAATAGACATTGAGAAAATTCATCGATCACCTACTGAAAGGGACCCTAAAATCAAAACGCCAAGAAATATAGTGGCCAAGTTCAAGAACCATCAGACAAAGGAAAAGATATTGGAAGCTGCTAGAAAAAAACAATTGAGATATGGAGGATCCACAATAAGGATAACACAGGATCTAGCAGCATCCACATTAAAAGAACGCAGGGCCTGGAACATGATATTCCGAAAGGCTAAGGAACTTGGTATGCAGCCAAGAATAACTTACCCAGCAAGAATGAGCATCGTTTTCCAGGGAAGAAGATGGACATTTAACAAAATAAATGAATTCCATCTATTTTTGATGAAAAAACCAGACCTACATAAGAGGTTTGATCTTCAAATACAGAACTCAAGAGACTTCTAAAAAAAGGTAAAAAGAAATCTTGAGAACTATACTTCTGTCAAAAAAATATGTAAAGAACATATGTACAATTTGTCTTAGAAACTAGAGGTGGAAAGGAGATTATATCATAAAAAAGTATAAAGTGGTGGTACTACATCTCATGAAGAGGCAAAGGTAACCTATTATATCTGAGAGAAAGAAAGGAGGGAGATGAACATAGCGTGTATCAATAGACATATTAGATTTATGGTGAAACTTCTTCCACTTCATTGAAAAGTGAAAGGGAAGGAGTAAGCTAAGGGGAAGGGAATACAGTAATTTCGAGGAAAAGGGGTAAAATAAGGGGAGGATCTTTAAGGTGGGGGAGGGATCCTAAAAAGGGAGGGCTGTGAAAAGCAAGTGGTGTTTACCAGTTTAATACTGGATAGGAGGGTAAAAGGGAAGGAAAGGGGAAAAGCATAAGCAGGGGTTAATAGGATGGCAAGCAATATAGAATTAGTCCTTTTAACCATAAATGTGAATGGGGCAAACTGCCTCATAAAGAGGAAGCAGTTAGCAGACTGGATTAAAAGTCAGAATCCTACTATATGTTGTTTACAGGAAACACACCTGAAACAGGGTGAGACATTCAAACTAAAAGTAAAAGGGTGGAGCAGAATCTATTATGCTTCAGGCAAAACCAAAAAAGCAGGAGTAGCCATCCTCATCTCAGATCAAGCAAAAACAAAAATTGATCTAATTAAAAGAGATAAGGAAGGGCATTATATCCTGCTAAAGGGAAGCATCAATAGTGAAGCAGTATCAATATTAAACATGTATGCACCAAGTGGTACAGCATCTAAATTCTTAAAAGAGAAATTAAGAGAGCTGCAAGAGGAAATAGATAGCAAAACTATAATAGCGGGAGATCTCAACCTTGCACTCTCAGAATTAGATAAATCAAACCACAAAATAAATAAAAAAGAAGTCAAAGAGGTAAATAGAATACTAGAAAAGTTTGATATGATAGATCTTTGGCGAAAGCTAAATGGAGACAGAAAGGAATATGCTTTCTTCTCAGCAGTTCATGGAACCTATACAAAAATTGATCATATACTAGGGCATAAAAACCTCAAAATCAAATGCAGTAAGGCAGAAATAGTAAATGCATCCTTTTCAGACCATAAAGCAATCAAAATAACATTTAATAAAAAGCCAGGGGAAAATAGACCAAAAAATAATTGGAAACTAAATAATCTTATACTAAAGAATGATTGGGTAAAACAGCAAATCATAGACATAATTAATAACTTCACCCTAGAAAATGACAATAATGAGACATCATACCAAAATGTGTGGGATACAGCCAAAGCAGTAATTAGGGGAAGTTTTATATCTCTACAGGCCTACCTGCATAAAATAGAGAAAGAGAGGGCCAACGAATTGGGTTTACAACTAAAATTGCTAGAAAAGGAACAAATTAAAAACCCCCAGACAAACACAAAACTTGAAATTCAAAAAATAAAAGGTGAGATTAATAAAATTGAAAGTAAAAAAACTATTGAATTAATTAATAAAACTAAGAGTTGGTTTTATGAAAAAACCAACAAAATAGACAAACCCTTAGTAAACCTGATTAAAAAAAGGAAAGAGAAAAAGCAAATTGATAGTCTTGAAAATGAAAAGGGTGAACTCACCACTAATGAAGAGGAAATTAGAACAATAGTTAGGAGCTACTTTGCTCAACTTTATGCCGATAAATTCGATAACTTAAATGAAATGGAAGAATACCTTCAAAAATATAGCTTGCCCAGATTAACAGAGGAAGAAGTAAGTAGTCTAAATAGTCCCAACTCAGAAAAAGAAATAGACCAAGCTATTAACCAACTTCCTAAGAAAAAGTCCAAGGACCAGATGGATTTACATGTGAATTCTACCAAACATTTAAAGAACAACTAACTCCAATGCTATGTAAACTATTTGAAAAAATAGGGATTGAAGGAGTCCTACCAAATTCCTTCTATGACACAGACATGGTACTGATACCTAAACCAGGTAGATCAAAAACTGAGAAAGAAAACTATAGACCAATTTCCTTAATGAATATTGATGCTAAAATCTTAAATAAGATATTAGCAAATAGACTTCAGAAAATCATCCCCAGGATAATACACTATGACCAAGTGGGATTTATACCAGGAATGCAGGGCTGGTTTAATATTAGGAAAACTATTAGTATAATTGACCATATTAATAATCAAATTAATAAAAACCATATGATCATCTCAATAGATGCAGAAAAGGCATTTGATAAAATCCAACATCCATTCCTATTAAAAACACTTGAGAGTATAGGAATAAATGGACTATTCCTTAAAATAATAAGGAGCATATATTTAAAACCTTCAGTAAACATCATATGTAATGGCGATAAACTAGAACCTTTCCCTATAAGATCAGGAGTGAAAAAAGGTTGTCCACTATCACCATTAGTTTTCAATATAGTACTAGAAACTCTAGCTTTGGCAATAAGAGCCGAGAAAGAGATCCAAGGAATTAGAGTAGGAAATGAAGAAATCAAATTGTCACTTTTCGCAGATGACATGATGGTATACTTAGAGAACCCCAAAGACTCTGCTAAAAAGCTATTAGAAATAATTCAGAATTTTAGCAAAGTCGCAGGATACAAAATAAATCCACATAAATCCTCAGGATTTTTATACATTACCAACACAATCCAACAGCAAGAGATACAAAGAGAAATTCCATTCAAAATAACAGTCGATAGTATCAAATATTTGGGAATATATCTACCAAAGGAGAGTCAGGAATTATATGAGCAAAATTACAAAACACTTGCCACAAAAATAAAGTCAGATTTAAATCATTGGAAAGACATTCAATGTTCTTGGATAGGCCGAGCGAATATAATAAAGATGACAATACTCCCCAAACTAATCTATTTATTTAGTGCTATACCAATCAGACTCCCAAGAAACTATTTTAATGACCTAGAAAAAATAACAACAAAATTCATATGGAAGAATAAAAGGTCGAGAATTGCAAGGGAACTAATGAAAAAAAAGTCAGAGGAAGGTGGTCTAAGTGTACCTGATTTAAAGCTATATTATAAAGCAACAGTCACCAAAACCATTTGGTATTGGCTAAGAAATAGACTAGTTGATCAGTGGCATAGGTTAGGTTCACAGGGCAAGATAGTGAATAAAAATAGCAATCTAATCTTTGACAAACCCAAAGATTCCAAATTTTGGGATAAGAATTCATTATTTGACAAAAACTGCTGGGAAAACTGGAAATTAGTATGGCAGAAACTAGGCATGGACCCACATTTAACACCACATACTAAGATTAGATCAAAATGGGTCCAAGATTTAGGCATAAAGAACGAAATCATAAATAAATTGGAGGAACATGGGATGGTTTACCTCTCAGACTTGTGGAGGAGGAAGGAGTTTGTGTCCAAGGGAGAACTAGAGACCATTATTGATCACAAAATAGAACATTTTGATTACACCAAATTAAAAAGTTTCTGCACAAACAAAACTAATGCAAACAAGATTAGAAGGGAAGTAACAAATTGGGAAAACATTTTTACAGTTAAAGGTTCTGATAAAGGCCTCATCTCCAAAATATACAGAGAATTGACTTTAATTTATAAGAAATCAAGCCATTCTCCAATTGATAAATGGTCAAAGGATATGAACAGACAATTTTCAGATGATGAAATTAAAACTATTTCCACTCATATGAAAGAGTGTTCCAAATCACTATTGATCAGAGAAATGCAAATTAAGACAACTCTGAGATATCATTACACACCTGTCAGATTGGCTAAGATGATAGGAACAAATAACGATGAATGTTGGAGGGGCTGTGGGAAAACTGGGACACTAATACATTGTTGGTGGAGTTGTGAAAGAATCCAACCATTCTGGAGAGCAATCTGGAATTATGCCCAAAAAGTTATCAAAATGTGCATACCCTTTGACCCAGCCATACTACTACTGGGCTTATACCCCAAGGAACTACTAGAGAAGGGAAAGGGTCCTGTATGTGCCAAAATGTTTGTGGCAGCCCTTTTCATAGTGGCTAGAAGCTGGAAGATGAATGGATGTCCATCAATTGGAGAATGGTTGGGTAAACTATGGTATATGAATGTTATGGAATATTATTGTTCTATAAGAAATGACCAACAGGAGAAATACAGAGAGGCTTGGAGAGACTTACATCAACTGATGCTGAGTGAAACGAGCAGAACCAGAAGATCATTATACACTTCAACAATGATACTGTACGAGGATGTATGCTGATGGAAGTGGATTTCTTCAACATAGAGAAGAACTAATCCAATTCCAATTGATTAATGATGGACAGAACCAGCTACATCCAGAAAAGGAACACTGGGAAATGAATGTAAACTGTTATTTTTACCTTCTGAATCCAATTCTGTGCAACAAAAAATTCGGTTCTACACACATATATTGTATCTAAATTATACTGTAATATATTTAACATATATAAGACTGCTTGCCATCTGGGGGAGGGGGTTGGGGGAGGAAGGGAAAAAATCTGAATAGAAGTAAATGCAAGGGATAATGTTGTAAAAAATTACCCATGCATATGTACTGTCAAAAAATGTTATAATTATAAAATAAAAAAAAAAATTAAAAAAAAATAGTTTCTTGGAAGTCTGATTGGTATAGCATTAAATAAATAGATAAATTTAGGGAGTATTGTCATCTTAATTATATTCGCTCGGCCTAGCCAAGAGCACTGAATGTCTTTCCAATTATTTAAATCTGACTTTATTTTTGTGGCATTTTGTAATTTTGCTCATATAATTCCTGACTCTCCTTTGGTAGATATATTCCCAAATATTTTATGCTATCGACCGTTATTTTGAATGGAATTTCTCTTTGTATCTCTTGCTGTTGGATTATGTTGGTAATGTATAAAAATGCTGTGGATTTATGTGGATTTATTTTCTATCCTGCAACTTTGCTAAAATTCTGAATTATTTCTATTAGCTTTTTTGCAGAGTCTTTGGGGTTCTCTAAGTATACCATCATGTCATCTGCGAAAAGTGATAATTTGATTTCCTCATTTCCTACTCTAATTCCTTGAATCTCTTTCTTGGCTCTTATTGCCGAGGCTAGAGTTTCTAGTACTATATTGAAAACTAATGGTGATAGTGGACAACCTTTTTTCACTCCTGATCTTATAGGGAAAGGTTCTAGTTTATCGCCATTACATATGATGTTTACTGAAGGTTTTAAATATATGCTCCTTATTATTTTAAGGAATAGTCCATTTATTCCTATACTCTCAAGCGTTTTTAGTAGGAATGGATGTTGGATTTTATCAAATGCTTTTTCTGCATCTTTTGAGATGATCATATGGTTTTTATTAATTTGATTATTAATATGGTCAATTATACTAATAGTTTTCCTAATATTAAACCAGCCCTGCATTCCTGGTATAAATCCCACTTGGTCATAGTGTATTATCCTGGGGATGATTTTCTGAAGTCTATTTGCTAATATCTTATTTAAGATTTTAGCATCTATATTCATTAAGGAAATTGGTCTATAGTTTTCTTTCTCAGTTTTCAATCTACCTGGTTTAGGTATCAGTACCATGTCTGTGTCATAGAAGGAATTTGGTAGGACTCCTTCAATCCCTATTTTTTCAAATAGTTTACTAGCATTGGAGTTAGTTGTTCTTTAAATGTTTGGCAGAATTCACCTGTAAATCCATCTGGTCCTTGGACTTTTTCTTAGGAAGTTGGTTAATAGCTTGGTCTATTTCTTTTTCTGAGATGGGACTATTTAGACTACTTCTTCCTCTGTTAATCTGGGCAAGCTATATTTTTGAAGGTATTCTTCCATTTCATTTAAGTTATCGAATTTATCGGCATAAAGTTGAGCAAAGTAGCTCCTAACTATTGTTCTAATTTCCTCTTCATTAGTGGTGATTTCACCCTTTTCATTTTCAAGAGTAACAATTTGCTTTTTCTCTTTCCTTTTTTTAATCAGGTTTACTAAAGGTTTGTCCATTTTGTTGGTTTTTTCATAGAACCAACTCTTAGTTTTATTAATTAATTCAATAGTTTTTTTACTTTCAATTTTATTAATCTCACCTTTTATTTTTTGAATTTCAAGTTTTGTGTTTGTCTGGGGGTTTTTAATTTGTTCCTTTTCTAGCAATTTTAGTTGTAAGCCCAATTTGTTGGCCCTCTCTTTTTCTATTTTATGCAAGTAGGCCTGTAGAGATATAAAACTTCCCCTTATTACTGCTTTGGCTGTATCCCACACATTTTGGTATGATGTCTCATTATTATCATTTTCTTGGGTGAAGTTATTAGTTATGTCTATGATTTGCTGTTTTACCCAATCATTCTTTAGTATACGATTATTTACTTTCCAATTATTTTTTTGGTCTATTTCCCCCTGGCTTTTTATTGAATGTAATTTTGATTGCATTGTGGTCTGAAAAGGATGCATTTACTATTTCTGCCTTACTGCATTTGATTTTGATGTTTTTATGCCCTAGTATATGATCAATTTTTGTATAGGTTCCATGAACTGCTGAGAAGAAAGTATATTCCTTTCTGTCTCCAGTTAACTTTTGCCAAAGATCTATCATATCAAACTTTTCTAGTATTCTATTAACCTCTTTGACTTCTTTCTTATTTATCTTGTGGTTTGATTTATCTAATTCTGAGAGTGCAAGGTTGAGATCTCCCACTATTATAGTTTTGCTATCTATTTCCTCTTGCAGCTCTCTTAATTTCTCTTTTAAGAATTTAGATGCTGCACCACTTGGTGCATATATGCTTAATATTGATACTGCTTCATTATTGATGCTGCCCTTTAGCAGGATATAATACCCTTCCTTATCTCTTTTAATTAGATCAATTTTTGTTTTTGCTTGATCTGAGATGAGGATGGCTACTCCTGCTTTTTTGGTTTTGCCTGAAGCATAATAGATTCTGCTCCACCCTTTTACTTTTTAGTTTGAATGTCTCATCCTGTTTCAGGTGTGTTTCCTGTAAACAACATTTAGTAGGATTCTGACTTTTAATCCAGTCTGCTAACTGCTTCCTCTTTATGAGGCAGTTTGCCCCATTCACATTTATGCTTAGAAGGACTAATTCTATATTCCTTGCCATCCTATTAACACCTTCTTATGCTTTTACCCTTTCCTTCCCTCTTACCCCTCTACCCAGTATTAAACTGGTGAACACCACTTGCTTTTCACAGCCCTCCCTTTTTAGGATCCCTCCCCCACGTTAAATATCCTCCCCTTATTTTACCCCTTTTCCTCGAAATTTCTATATTCCCTTCCCCTTAGCTTACTCCTTCCCTTTCACTTTTCAATGAAGTGGAAGAAGTTTCACTATAAATCGAATATGTCTATTGATACACACTATGTTCATCTCCCTCTTTCTTTTCTCTCAAATATAATAGGTTACCTTTGCCTCTTCATGAGATGTAGTACCACCACTTTACACTTTATGATATAATTTCCTTTCCACCTCTAGTTTCTAAGACAAATTGTACATATGTTCTTTACATATTTTTTTTGGCAGAAGTATAGTTCTCAAGATTTCTTTTTACCTTTTTAGAAATCTCTTGAGTTCTGTATTTGAAGATCAAACCTTTTATGTAGGTCTGGTTTTTTTCATCAAAATAGATGGAATTCATTTATTTCGTTAAATGTCCATCTTCTTCCCTGGAAAACGATGCTCATTCTTGCTGGGTAAGTTATTCTTGGCTGCATACCAAGTTCCTTAGCCTTTCGGAATATCATGTTCCAGGCCCTTCGTTCTTTTAATGTGGACGCTGCTAGATCCTGGGTTATCCTTATTGTGGATCCTCCATATCTGAATTGCTTTTTTCTAGCAGCTTCCAATATCTTTTCCTTTGTCTGATGGTTCTTGAACTTGGCCACTATATTTCTTGGAGTTTTGATTTTAGGGTCCCTTTCAGTAGGTGATGGATGAATTTTTTCAATGTCTATTTTACCCTCTGTTTCCAGAACATCTGGGCAGTTCTCTTTGATAATTTCCTCGAAAATGGTGTCCAAGCTCTTTTTTTCCTCACATTTTTCAGGGAGTCTGATTATTCTCAAATTGTCTCTCCTGGATCTGTTTTCCAGGTCTGTTGTCTTTCTGGTAAGGTACTTGACAGTCTTTTCAATTGTTTCATTTCTCTGGATTTGCTTGACTACCTCTTGGTTTCTCCTTGAGTCATTCATTTCTACTTGTTCCAGTCTAATTTTCAATGGTGTATTTTCTTCACTCACTTTTTTATATCTCTTTGTAATTGTCCAATTGAGTTTTTATCTTCTAAGGAATTTTTTTCCATTTTATCCATTTTATTTTTTAGAGAGCTGTTTTCTTTTTCCAGCTCACTGATCCTGTTTTCCTTGGAGTTGTTTACCTTTTCCAGCTCAGTAATCTTGTTTCTCAATGATTTGATTTCTTTATCCACTCTGTCTTTGAATGCATGGGATGACTTCTCCAGGCTCTCTTGCCAAGCTTCCCTTTCTTTTTCCCATTTCTCTTCCAGCTCTCTTGTGAGAGCCTTTTTGATTTCCTCTATGAGATTCTTTTGTATTGAGGAGCAGCTCATATCCCTCTTAGGGGATTCATCTGGGGACAGTCTATTTTTAGTCTCCTCAATGTTTGAAGTCTGCTCTCTCTCCATACAAAAGCTGTCAATGGTTAGAGCCCTTTTGAACTTTTTGTTCATTTTGTCAGAGTAGGAATCGAAGAAAACAAACTGACAAGAGAAACAATTGGTCTGTTTTGTGGGGGATGGGGCTGGATGGTATTAATGGGCTTCCTCTACAGACTGGGGGTAGGGTAGCAGAGAGCCACTAACAGAACTGCAATGACTGTACTGAGTCTGCGCTCTGAGGCTCTTAGAATGCACCGAGTCAGTCCAGGTGGGGGTTGGGGGTGGCCACATTCTGAGAGATGCTGGCTTTCCGGGGTTTTAATCTTCACCTCCGGTGTTTACACCCTCTCCTTGCTCCTGGCTTGCTGCCAAGACAGAGTATCCACTCTGGGGAAAAAGTCTTTTTGTACAAACAGCAGAGATCATACCCCTCCCCCTCTGGTCTGAGTTGTGTGAACTGCCTGTCTAGCTCTGGCTTGCCTGCCCTCAGTCTGTGCCCAGTCTGATTGACCCTCTCCCGAACAAACACAGACCTTTCCTGGCGACTTTCAAGAATGTCTTCTCTTGGTGATTATTTGTGGATTTCTTTCTGTGTCAAGCATTAAGTCTGAGGCTTGTCATGAAGTAAGTTCTGAGAGAAAATGAGGAGCTCAAGCAGCTGTCTGCTTCCACGCCGCCATCTTGGCCCATGTCCGAAATGTAGTATTTTAAACTTTATAATTTCTATCTCTTATTACTTTATTTAAAGAACTTTAAAAACATGCATTTCCCCCCTGATGGTAAGTAGTTTGAAGCATGTACAGATTTTGCATTTTGGGCCTCTCTGAATTGTAATTGCAGCCATTTCTGTATATAAAGCATTTCCACCTGTTTTGGTTCTATGGTATTTGTTATTTAGAATCCAATTCCAGATTTCCTGCACTCTATTTCTCATAAACTACAGCTCTTCTTAGGTCAAAGTTGTTTTAAATAATTAAAAAAGACCTGGTCATGTACATATTTTTAAAAAATATAGAAAATGAGATGTTATTTTATCTTTGTATATAGAAGTAAATCTTAATTCTCTGCTAAGGTTAATTTTCACTATTATAGTTATTTACAATCCATTTCATCTCTGTGGGAATCAAAGTGTCCTGGAAAATATCTCTGAGAGACTGCTTGAAATGACAATAAAACCATGTAAGAAATCAGGGGACAAGTTCAGATTTAGTATACAAGTTACTGGTCTTGCCTTTCTATTTCCCTTTCATACCTTTATGCCTTTGAGAGAATGCTTATTAGCATTTTACCACAAGCATCTAAGAAGAAATGCAGTTTGGTTGAAGCTTTCTACCTACTAAGTAGTTCAGTTGTAGTGGGCTTTGCGAATCAACCATGACCCAGATATCTCCCTGTGGCAATTAGAAACAGTACCTGGTAGAGCATTGTCCCAGACTTGGAATTGAGATGCCAGCTGCTTTCTGTGGTTGTGAAAACTATTGCTATGGAAATAACAGAATATCAGGGACTTTCATCTATTGCCTAGCATAGGGAAGCTGTAAGCATGGGCAGAGCTATGGATTATTCTTCCTTCTGCTACATTTGTCTTCTTGTTTTAAACTCATCTGGAGTTAAGGACCTACTGCCGCCCCCCCCCCCCAACCCCAACACACACACAGTGCTTCCCTAATTTCTCAAGACTAGAACAGGTTAAAAGCATTGTAGAGAGATTTGTGGAGGCCATTAGGAAATGTTTCAGTCAGAAATGACTGATTAATTTCTTTTCACTTTCTTTCCCTTAATGAATGCTAAGCAGTGTATCATAGAACACTGATTGTCATTTTTCTTCAATTGTGGAATTTTGTGACTATAGGATGGGGTGGGAGTGGGGGTGAGAAGTCATAGATTTTCTTTCTTTCTTTTAAAATAACCTGAGTAATATTTATAGAAATCATACACTTAAATCCAGAACCTGTGAGTTATTTTTTTAATCACACAGTATCCTGTAGCACAATAGTGATGTTGGAGAGAGTAGTCTTAGAATTCAGTCTCTGTGTTCTCTAATGATTAATGAGAATATTGAAGTCTTTTTTAAGGAAGTATCCTATATGGTGTATGGGAAGAGAGCCCAATTGGACAATATAGGAGACCTAGAACTGAGCAAAGACCTCAGAATTAATATTTTAACTTTTAAAATAATATTACTTATGATACTTTAACTTAATTTTGGTCCTGGCCAGAATTGGCACTAGAAGTCTCAGATATGTGATATAGTTCTCTAAGCATCAGAAGGCAGAATAACTTCTGTGAAAATACTGAAATCTTTATTGGGTGGACCAGGGAGAATGTCACCTATGGCAAAGTTAAGTAATGGAACTGGTCATATTAAGTAGTAAACGTTGTCTAAATCCTGAAAGTTTCCTTGTCCTTGCTGTAACAAGCAGCTTAGGGAAGTGTTCCAGATCTCGTAGGTCCATTGGTTTACAGATACCTCCATTCCAACTTGTTATAAGCCCAGTTGAATAGAAAACCTGAAAGGGAAGTGGATATATTTCTTCATAGCTCTGAAGAATATGTTTTATATTCAAAGAAAAAAAATGGGGCAGAAGTTTTATGGACTTGTTATATTTTCATTTATTTTATATTTAATTGAGGGCATTCCTTTTCTCTCTGGGATTTAATCATAAGTTACTAGGGGCAAAGTCTTTATCCTACCATCACCAAGCTGAGGCAGTATGATGTAATGGATATAGAGTTGGCCCTAGTCTTAGTAAGACACAAGTTCAGTATCTGCCTCAGTCAGAGCTAGTTTGTATGACTGGCCAAGTACCAACCTCTCAGTATCCTGTATGACTAAATTTTAGACAATATGCTGATTTGTTTTGGCAGAGGAAGTTCCCTAGACTGATGAAATCACAAGCATGGTCTGAATTAGTGTTTTAAAGACCAGTTTATATACACAAAGGAAACTAAAGGCTGAGACTACTTTCTATTGTCTACCAAATGCAAGGGAGAGCAAACCAACTACATTCTTTCCCAGAGACAATCTCCCCCCCCCACCTTTTTTTTTTTTGTTGTTGTTTGCTTCTAAGGTTTCTAGAAATTGAATTACAAAGTGAAGCAAAATAATAACAGTATTTTAAAGCAGGAAGTAGGTAATTTAATATTCAGAGAGATACCATGTTTATTCTTAGCCAAAAGGCAAAGGCTGACTTTTAAAAATGGAACATTCTCATTTGCAGATATTAGTATTTTTCCCTTGACCAATCATATATAAATAACCATTTTATATGAAAGAATTCATTTATCTGATAACTAAGAAAAAAATAAGGATGCTGCAATGGGAAAGAAAAAAAGAAAAACCAGAAACTACAATCCTATATTAATAGTGTTCTGCAGAATGAAAATTATTAGATATTATGTATGTACACATACATACATATATAATTATATATATATATATATAGTTTTCATGCAACATAATAAAAAATCTTTCTGACCTCCAGTACCTAAAGTACTTTCTACATTTAACAAATTGTATTTTACTGCCTTTATTAATAAATGATTTAGATATTAATAGATAATAGATGATTAATCTCTCTTAGATAGCAAGTTGAAGTATTCTGCTGCTACAGTTTTTAGACATTTTTTCCAATACAGGGCTTCACTTAACTCCATCTGTGTTCATATTCTCTATTCAAAACACAGATGACTGTTTCAACTGATTAAAATGTTTATTAATATTGTTAGTATATATGATGGAAAATCTTCAAATTTAGCACTAATACCTAAGGAGAAAATCATCTAACGTGTATAGATTCTGGCATTTCTGTGATATAGAAACCCATAATTTTATAATGCTAGAGAAACTAAGGCAAGATAGGGATTAGAGAGTTTTTAATATTTTATTTGAAAGGGAGAGGTTTACTGGGACCAAATGGATCCATAGTTTTGGTCCCAGGGCTGAATGAGACTATTGCCTCCAAGAAGCCAGCAAACAATGTGAATTCTCTCTCTCTCTCTCTCTCTCTCTCTCTCTCTCTCTCTCTCTCTCTCTCACACACACACACACACACACACACACACACACACACACACACACATACGTGGCTCAGATACTGGGGTAGACTGAGGCAGAGCCGGAGTCAGAGCACTGAGAGCGGGAACACGGGACTAATAATACAGTTCTGACAGGGTTGGGGGAAGCATGGGGGACATCTGATAATTGGGATTACAGAATGGGGAGAGGCACCCAACATTCTGATGATGCCTAAAATAGAAGGTCTTTCTACTTATCTGGATCATCATGATTAGGAAAGGAGGGTTGGTATTGCAGGACAATTAGGAACTGAGGCAGAACAATTCATGGAAATCAAGATAGGACAATTTAGGGAAACTGAGTCAGGACAATTAGGGAAACTGAATCAGGACAATAAAAGAGAACTAGCACAACATCTATTAGGTGATGAATTGAACTTCTAGCATAACCAAATCTGGAATCTTAGACTGACCCTTATAAATAATCTTTTTTGGTAGAACAAGGATAATAATACTGAATGCAAAGAAATGTTATATTTTCTCTACTATACTTATCTTTTAAAGAAAATTAGAGATACAGTGAGGCTTTCTTATAAGGCATTTTCTTATATGGACTTATATGGTCTTACTTGGGGATAGTAATAGTAATAATTATAAGGGTGTTCATAACAGTTAGACCTCTGATTCCATTAGTTTAGGGAAAGTAACTCTCTCGATTCAGATTTGCAATTTTCAGCAACATATAATTTCATAGAGTGACTTGAAATACTGAAAGATTAAAAGTTCAGATCCTCATTGATAGTACATGTCAAGAGTCAGAATTCAAACCCAGGTTCTTCTGTGAAATGTGATCTCTTTAAAAATAGTATTTATTTTCCCCCCAATTACATGCTGAAACAATTTTACCATTAATTTTTACAAGATTTTGAGTTCCAAATATTTTCCCCTCTCGTCCTTTTCTTCCTTTCCCTTTTCTAAAAATGGTATGCAATTTAATATAGGATATACATGTGCATATATAAGTGTATCTCTCTCTCTCTCTCTCTCTCTCTCTCTCTCTCTCTCTCTCTCTCTCTCTCTATATGTATGTATACATATAAATATGTGTGTATAATATAAAACATACATATTATATATCCATACATGTGTATAAATTTGTAAAACATTTCCATATTATTCACAGTTATGAGAGAAAAGAAACCACAAAAAAGTATAAAGTGAGTGAAAAAAATTCTTCAATTTGCATTCAGAGTCCATCGGTTCTTTATCTGCATGTGGATAGCATTTTCCTTCAGAGTTCTTTGTACTTGTGTTGGATCATTGTATTGCTGAGGAAAGCTTAGTCATTCATTCATAACTGATAACCACAGAATGGTGCGGATACTATGAACAATGCTTTCTTGTTCTGCTCATTTCACTTTGAATCAGTTGTATAAGTTTTTCCAGGTTGGTTTTTTTTTGTTTTTGTTTTTTTTTTTAATCTGCCTGTTCATAATTTCTTAATGCAAATTAGTATTCCATTACATTTATGTATCACAACGTATTCAGCCATTCCCCACGTGATGGGCAGCCTCTCAATTTCTAATATTGTCAGTACAAAAATGGCTTCTATAAATATATTTGCATTTCTAGGTTCTTCCTTTTATGATCTCTTTGAGATACAGATCTAGTGGTGGAATTGATAGATTAAAGGGTATGTACAGTTAGAATGCTCTTTGAGCATAGTTCCACATTGCTCTCCAGAAAGTTTGGATCAGTTTACAACTGCATCAAAAATGAATGAGTGATCCAATTTTTCCACATTCTCTCCAACTTTTTTCATTTACTTTTTTTGGTCATATTGGCCAGTCTGATAGATGGTAGCACAGAATTGTTTTAATTTGCCTTTCTTTAGTCAAATGTGATTTAGAACACTTCTTTATATCCCTATAGGTAGCTTTAATTTTTTAAATTAAAAAACTGCTTATTCATTTAGTTTGACCATTTAAATATTGGAAGATGCCTTGTAATTTTATAAATTTGTCTCAGTTATCTGAGAAATGTGGTCTTTATCATAGATACTTTGTGTAAAGACTTTCCAAGCTGTTTATTTCCTTCCATTTTATTTTTCCTCCTATTTGTTCTCTCTTTCCTTTCACTTTTCCCCTTTTCACCAGTGTTTTGTTTCTGTCTACCACCTCTCCTGCTCTGCCTACTTTTTGTCTATCCCTACAACCTTTTTACTTTATCTATTCCCCTCCTTCTTCCCTATTGGGTAAGATAAATTTCTATATTTAACTTATGTAGGTTATTTTCTGTTTGAGCCAATACTGATGAGGGAAAGGTTCAAGGGATTCTTATTGCCCAATCTCCCACTTTTATTTTAATTTCAATAGTCTTTTCTGAAATAATTTATACCATTATACTTCTACCTTTCTTCTGCATCCAGTGCACTCCCTTTTTTTCACTCTTTTTATATCATTCCCTTCAATTGACCTTTTACTTGAATCCTCTGTTTATGTATATTCCTTCTATCAATTAGTTTGCTTACAATTACAAGCATTTTTCTAGGTATGGAAAAAAAAAAACAGTTTAGCTCTACTGCATTCCTTATGTTTTCTTTTCCCTTTTTGCCTGTTTATGATTCTGTTGAGTCTTGATATTGGAGATTAGATTTTTGGTTTAATTTTGAACTTTATTTAACAAATTTAAAATTGAATTCCTTTGTCATTGAATGTCCATTGTTTTTCTCTTGATGTATTATGCATAATTTTGCCATTAGGTGATTCTTGGTTTCAGTCTGAGCTCCTATACCTTCTGGATTATCATGTTTCATTACCTCTAGTTTTTTAATGTTGCAACTGCCTAATCCTATGTAATCCTGATTGAGGCTCCCTGATATTTTAATTGTTTTTTTTCTGACCACATGTAGTATTTTTTGTTTGATCTGATAGTTCTGAAATTTGAATATAATGTTTGTTTGTTTGTTTGTTTTGGGGGGCAGAAATCCCTTTTCTGAGATGATTGGTAGATTCTTTCAGTGTTTATTTTGATTTCTGATTCCCGGCCATCAAGGCCTTGATGAAAAATGACTTACATATTCTCTTTTTGATTATTGCTTTCAGGTAGTCCAATTATTCTTATATTGTCTCTCCTATTTTCCAGTTGGTTGTTTTTCCAATGAAGTGTTTTATATTTCCTTTCTTTTTATCCTCATTATTTTTGATATTTGTTTGATTGATTCTTGTTGTTTCATGGAGTCATTAGCTCCCACTTACCCAATTCTAACTTTTATGGTAGTGTTTTCTTCAAGAAACTTTTGTATTTCCTTTCCCATTTGGCCAATCATACTCTTTAAGGAATGGTTTTCTTCAGTGGAGTTTTGTATCTGCAACTCCAGAAATTGACCAATTCCATTTTTAAACAGTTAATTTCTTTTCTAAACTGTTTATGCTTTTCACCTAAATTCTCTTATATCACTCTGATTTTTTCCACAATTTTCTTTGACCTCATTTATATGATTTATAAGCTTTTTTTGAACTTTGATTTTTTCTGAGTCTAAGGCCACTTCTCATTTTACTTTGGGATTTTGCTTATTTGTGTTGACACTTTTGTCCTCTTCTAAGTTTGTGTCTTAAACATCCCTGCCACAATAATAACTTTTTATTTTCAGATTTTTTTTCTGTTTTTTTTTTTTTTTAAATCATCTTTTTGGGCCTTTCCTCATTTTTTTAAAGTTTGAGTTCTGCTCCTGAGGGGTAAGGAGTACTTGTGCTTCTTATGTTAGTGGCTGCAGGAACTGGTTATTTTCTGTAGATATTGAATAGCTGCTGCCCTAAGACCCACTCTGGATTCTTGGGTCTAGCTTTGTAGTGAGGGGGTGGGGAGAAGGGTGTCTGGTACTGCTGAAGGCTGTAGGATTCTGACAACTTACCTGGTGCTGAACTGGAGTACTAGTTGCAATATCTGGTATATACTGAGGTTGGTGAAAAGGTTCTGCATTTACCAGGGCCTATATTCAAGCATTTGGTTGTCTGGCTGCTGGTAGCTACTTGTTTGCTGAAGCAGGTTGTAGGGATCCAGAGCTGCAGATTGCCTGTTTGCTTAGGCACCCCTAAAGTTGGCATTCATCTGTTTGCTTTGGGCTACATTGATGCAAGCAGACTCTGGTGCTGGAGATGGTTGCCTTTTTACCTTGGGCTATGCTGAAGCACAAGACAGGTTCTCAAAGCTGGAGTCTGTCAGTTCTCCTGGCTATGCTGAGGAATATGGGGGATCCTGGTATTTGTATTTACTTGCTTCTTCACACTGGGGCTCAGAATCTACTGCAGGTTTGCTGAAATGGGGCTTGTGGTTTGCTTGCTGGGTCACTTTCTGTTCTGTTCTGGAATCAGTTTCCTTTTTACCAAAGTAAGACAGACTTTTTGCCCATCTTCCAATTTTTTTGGACCTAATGATTATTTCAACTTGTTTCTTTGTTGGCTCTTTTGTTCCAGGATTCCTTTTAGGTCTCTATTTTATGATTATTTGGAAGTGAATATGGAAGAATTATGATGATTTACTTATTACCCCACCATCTTGGCTCCAGGAAGCCCAATATGTGCTCTTTTTCTATTATGCAGCACTGCTTCTTGCTGATAACAATGACTACAATGAAGATAATCATTCTGCTACTGAAGACAATTTTGTTATGAAATGAAACCATAACTTTTTCAGTGGGCGTGTTGCTTTCATCCAGAACAAATCACAAACTCTGATTTCTCATTATATGTTATTCTTCATATTCAATAAAACATTCATATAGTAGATATCGACATATTAAAGGCCTTCTTCTGTGTCCATGTGTGTAGTGGGAGGTGGCAGTGGAGGTTTAATATTTTAAGATGCAAGTTTTGTCTGTATTTGTCATACTCTATTCTTCCTTTACATAAACTTATAATATTGATAATAATAATAAAAATAACAACAATAAATATTCTCTTCAAAGCCCAATTCATTTTCTATTTCATGAAGTGTAGACCCTGACAAATTAATAGAAAGTGAGACAGGATGGCATAAAATGGGAACGCCATAAGACTTGAGATCACTAGTATTATTAAGGACTGAAAGAAATCTTGATACATTCACAAATAAGGCTCTGGCAATAACTCTGAATATGTTAGCACACTGGTTTTATAATAAAACTGTTCTTATTAATCTAATTGCTAGATAAGGAGACTTAGGTTGTAAATTGGCCCTATTGCAAACCATTGTTATTAGTCTGACATGAAGGCAATGTAGCAAATAGTGCTTCTTTGTGTCCTTGTATCATAAGAATGTACTACAGCTTCTAATCATAAATAGCTGTATTCTACATGCTGGAAATATTTTCATGTAGATAGTACTGAACATATATTCATGAAATGGATTGGAGACATGAATATTTTCATCATGAACCACTATGTCATAACAATGTGGAAACAGATCTCACTAATTAAATGCTACATACTGGTTTTTTGTCGATAATACCTTTAATTCCAAGCCACACAATAATATTTATTTTGATTAGTCTTAAAAACTAGATTAGGCAATATGAGAAATCTAAGAGCTACTAAAAGTTACTAAATGATGTTATCATTGAAATTAATTTATTATGGCAAAACTCAGAATTATATGTAGCCTAGGCATCTCTGGATATTCCCAATTTTGGCATAAGGATGCCTTTGAGACAGTCTTTTGAGCATGGATAGGATGTTTGATTAACATAAAGGTTGCTGCACCCTCTACCATATGAATGGGGACAGCCTCTTTTGAATGACTATTTGCATCTTTATAAGATGTCAATACAGAGCCATTTGTGTTCTTCCTCTTTCGCCCTCTTTTGTTATCTTTTCAGGTATAATCCTTTTCTGCTTGGTCCATGCCATCAACTGAATTAGGCAGAGGGAAATATTCTCCTTTCCCATTTACTTCTCTTTTATCCTAGCTCTGAGAAATGGGACTGGTGGTATCTCTTTCTATTCTATTCTATTGTATTCTATTTTGCTGTTTGTCCTCAGTTTCAGTTATCAGAAGGGATCCTTAAGAGAAGTAGAGTTTGAGCCACAATAATCTGGGAGCCATGATTTTTTGTTGAATAGTGCAACAAAATAGTCATCCATAGAAACCCTGAGAGGTAAAGGTGTCTAAGATTTGAGAATAAATACAGGAGTTTATATATTGCTAATTATATATAATATATTTATATATAGAACAAAAGTAGGCATATTGATACAAAAATTTTTTTATCAGGATGTTAAATTTTAACACATTAACTCAAAATGAATATTAAATAGAATGGTTTGTGTTTTATAGTATGAACACTTTTTTTAATTAGAAAAAATTACTAAATTTTGGAACCATTACCTCTTATTCCAATTTGTTGTTTTGAAGAGGGGACCCTGGAACTCTGAAGATCCTTGGAGAAAATGTTCAATTCTGCCTCAGTAAGAGACTCTGACCCAAGTTCTTCTTTTTCTTAAATGAATTTAAGTTTAAACTGCTTGAGGGGGGAATGATGTGGGTTGTGCTTCCTTTAAGAAACTAATCCTTTCAGATTGATTTATTCCTTTCTGATTCCCAACCCCTCCTAGCTGATGCATTATCAATTCAAGAAGCTAGCACATTTGATTCACAAATCCTGGTCAAAAGGACCCCTTTGAATTCCAATAGATTGGGGCCTGTCCCAACCCCCATTGGATCTGAGCCAACTTGAGACTCCACCCACCGGCCCCTTTAGCTAAATTTCTCATTATAAAAGAGACAGGCTGGAGTCCTCTCTTTGCAGAGGTTCCAAGCATGGCAGCCTTAAGTCTGGCAAGCAAAGGATATCTGCTCACTTTAACCTTACTTCCAAAGCTGAAAATAAATCTCTTTTATCAATCTAGGTTTTTGGGTTCTTAAATTCCTTTACAGGGGACTCTTATGCCGCCACTAGACTTCATTTAACTCTGTATCCTTGCACTGAATTCAAAGGACTTGTAGGGGAGTTCTATTTGACTTTCTGTACTCTTAAGCTGCCACCAGACCTCAATTAAACCTTAATTTAGGTACCCTAATTCTAAACCTCATCAGTTTCATAGGTTTAATTGATTACATCATGGAGCATGCATTACTATACTTCCAAAATATATCAAAGGAACTAATATTAAGGTATACATATTCAAAAGACATAGTAAATTTATAATCTTCTTTCATTTTGTTCTTACAATTATCCTTTAAAGTAGGTTATCTTTTTCTCTATACAGATGAGTAGAAGTAAAAAAGTGGCTCAATTGCCACTTCCTATAGGGAACTTATCCCAAGTTTTGCATTTGCTAGGTTCCTGTCCTAAAATGACTTTGCAAATATTTTGTAATTAATTTTCCACATACATATTATTTTCTTCTCCCCCTTCCCAAAGCTATATAAGCTCCTTTAATGCAAGAGATATTTTGTTTTTGCTTCTTTATCTCCAAAACTTAATATAACATCTCACACATAATGATAAATACTTGTTAAATGACAGAGAAAATAGAGACATAAATATGTTAAAGCAATTTGCTTGACTTCACTCAGTCAGTTTTTAAGAATACCCAAGACTAAGGGAATACTAATACTTAATACTTAAGACTCCTAGCCTTATTTTTTTTTTCTTTTCCTTTTTAAACTAGAGATTCTCTAAATTAGCAGAAATCATTCTCTATATTTGAGCAAATAAAAATGTAGGAAATGAAGTCATTAGAATATATGAAAGTGAATAAGTGTTATGAGGGTGCATTTATCTATTAGAATCTAAGATAATATTAATTTTCAAGTGATAAACTGGTTTTTCTGGTACAGCTAAAACATTAGTGAGACTAGGTCTATAACAAACTCAATCCAACCTTTATAGTCAAGAAAAAGTAAATCTTTGAAAAGATATAAGAAAGGTTTTCTGTTATTCGATTTCACACTTTTTTGTTAGCATATTTATACACCTATAAAAAGTTTTTTTAAAAATATGTATTTATTTTTATTGTAAGTATATTCAGTGCAATATAATCTGAGAACTGATGAGGAAAGAGATAACTTTTGTTGATTGACAATGCTAGGATCCATTGACAATGAGAAGTATGGATGTGACTACCTGTCAACTGAGGAGGAAATATATATATATATATATATATATACACACACACATATATATAACCAAATGTGAGAATGTTCACAAGTTAATAGAGGGCATTACTTTTCCCAAAGATGGTTGGAGATTGAGCTGAAGATAACTGCAACATGAGATTAGATGGATATAATCAGATGGTTAAGAGAATCAGTTGGGAGATCATGTTTCACTACTTCCTTTTCCCTTTGAAGAATGCAGATTAGGAAAGATAAAGGCACAATATGGGTGGAAAGTCAAATTTGCACAGCAGTAGAAATAAATCCTATTCTCAGCAACTTTCCTCTTCTTCCCTCTAAATACAAATCCAGTGTTTTTATTTTTGTTTGTTGTTTTTATTTTTAAACTGGATGTCTATAATATCCAGAGTGGGGCTTTGGGGCTGACAACAGGAAGTAGAGGTTGTCTTCCTCTAAAACAGATAGTGGGTTGTTTTTTTTTTTTTGGGGGGGGAGAGGTGCAGTCATTGCCTTTTGCCACTTTTCCTCAGGATGCATATTGTACCCAAGGTCAAAGGAACTGGATAATCTCCTAAAGCTCAATAAGCTCAATTCAGTTTAATAAAGATGTATGAAACACATTTGCTATTTAAGACACTGTATCAGCTATTTTATTCCAAAGAAGAGATGAAAAGGAAGGGAAAGAATTCTGGATACATATAAATATTTAGATGTATGTGTCTCATTGGTAGGGAAATGCTTCCACAAGTGGAGAGCAGAACCTATCTTTTCCTTCTCATTCTTTTTGTCCAAGTTCCTTTATAGACTATCTTCCCAATGGTATAGTATATTTGCTTAGATAATTTTAAATTATTGATTAAGAAAGGAAACACATGCTTACTAAGTACCTGTGAGATTTTTTTTATAAACATCTATATAAACATAAACATCAAGATTGTTTTACAAACATCTCATTTCCTTTTTATGCACTTATTTTATAGTTAAGAAACTATGAAAGATAATTGTCAAGTGATTGGCCAAGATTACATGGCATGTATGTGTCTGAAGTCATATTTAAACTCAAGTCTTCTGACAACAAATCCAATACTTCCTCTATTATATCTCTGCAGGAACCAATGTAGCACTTGGACCATGCATCTACCATTTTCCACTGCCATAGAGAATACTATATGACAAATATATGATGGTAGTCATTTCTAAGCATAAATGTCCAGGATTTATTTTATACTACTTCTTTCATATTTATTGTCGTTAAACTACTACTATCTACTTTGACTCATGTACCTTTCCATTGTTTTTTGGATCACATGAAACTGATTCTTGTGTATCATTGAAGTATTGCACAATTTCTCTAGTATGATAATCTTATAGTTTCCTGCTGGATTTTGGTTTCTCTTGTTGTCCATTTGTAATTTCCATACAAAATATACATATTTGTGTATCAGTTTGAGGCTGCCTTTCAGGTTGAATTGAAGCTTAGAAAATATGTATTCTCCATTTTTTTTGCTTGTCTAGCATAGGTATTTAAACTAATCCATTTGGAAATGATATGGATTTTACTGAGGAGAATATGCTTTTACAAAGGTCATTGCAATGTTTACCTTGTTATTATTTAGTTTTTATTAATATCAGAGGATGTTCATTTATGTAAAATTCTTTTGGACACTGAGAAGTGCATTATTGATAATACAGGAAGATCCCTAGTGTAAATGTATGTCATCCCTCTTTCATGTTTTGCTCGACTTAAATATTCTTTGGATTATTGACAAAGAAATCTCATCATCACATTATGTCATGGTTATACTATATAATCTATCTACCAATTTATCTGGCATCTTGATTTAGTAAAGCCTTTGAATTATATTGTGTCTTATTGTGTATCTTGAATTCAAGAATAAACGAATAATAAATACAGGAGAATTTTTTTTTTATATCTTAGTGATATGATTGTGACGGTACTATTTCCTAAAGCCTTTATATTCCTTTTTTTCATTAAGGATACCTAATATAAATCATTCTCATATAAGAGATTTCCTATGTGATAGGATCAGATATATAGTGACCTGGATGCACCTCCCTCCAAGCCATGTAGTTACTAGTTGTTTTTGTTTTTGTTTTTGTTTTTTTTTTCTTTAAATACTTTTCACCTATATTACAATCTTTGATTCTTCTGCACTATGATATTTTCCAAATGAGATAGTATCTGAAACTGGTATTGTCACAATTCACTACTTGGGTAGAAGATTGTGTTTATCTTTTCAGGATATTTCTAGGCTCTTTAGAGTTTTATAATGCTAATTGTGTTGTGCTGGTTATGTTTCTCTAAGAAATGATGATCAATGAAATATCTTCACTTTTATCCATTTCAAATTTTTTTGAAGTTGACTGTTTAAGCAAGTTGCATTATAATGGATAAAATCATGCATAGTATTGATTAAATTTTATCCTTTCAAATTTGGTATTTAGTCTGGTATTTATTATACCACTAGTTGATCTGCTGCATATAGGTATCTGACTAGCAATATCTGATTGCTATTTCTATAACTACTTCTTTCCTATTCAGATATGATTTCCACTTTTTTTTCTTAATGTTTGTAGCTTGCCATGTTCCAATTGACTCTCTTCATTAAGCATACATGATGTTTAGTTAGTTTCCAAATATTGTTAAAACTTTTATATCTTGATTAAAAATCCTAAATTCTATTGCAATGTCTGCTGTCCTTTTTTGTGAACATTCTATATAGAGAGTATAAAAGTTCAAAGGTGACATGCTGGTAAACATTTAGAGTGGAGTTTCCTTTATATTAATAGGAAATTAAGGGATATAATGCTTGGAATTTTGTGTAGGGAAAATGGACTATTGTATGATGCTTTGAAATGCTGCAATGAAGTTCTATAGGTTCTCATTCAACAATTATGTTCTCAAAATTTGGCAGAGGCAGGAAGATCCTAATTAATACTTGTAAGAAAATCTAATATTCAAATTTATTAATAAGATAATAAGTACACTTCAGTAGCAAATTTTCAAAACTTTTGCTTTCAATATGACTACTGAAATATCATGTTTAAAAATAGCGTATAAATCTCTTCTGCTACAATGGCTCCCTATAACATTTATATCTTGCTTAAGGCTGATCAACAGAGAATTATAAATCTCTGAATTTTCTTTATGATATACTTAGGATACATTTCTAAATGGTTTGAGGAGCGGAAATGAAACTAATAGCTTTTTACTCTTCTCAAATGTATGTATATCTAAAAAGGTAGAAAATTTATAGCTTTAAGTTCCATATTTAAAAATAAAACAATAAATACAGGCTATAACAAACAATACTAAATTTCTCATTTTTTTTTAAATTCCACCAGTACTAGAACACTGTGTATTTTATAACTACATATATGCTACATATTTTTGGGGTGCTATTTGTGGTAGCTAAATGTCTCAGTGGATAGAATTCTTACCCTAGAAGCAGAAAGTTTTGAGTTGAAATTTGTTCTCATACTAGCTTTGTGACACTGGATAAGTCATTTACTTCTTATTTGCTTTGAAGGCAGCTAACCACTCCAGTAAAGAAATTGTCGAGAAAACCCCATGGACGATATGGATGTGCCAAGTTTGTCCATGGAATCATGAAGAATTGTATGTAATTGACAAAAAATAACATTTATTTTATTTGAAATGTCTGAAATTATCTGTTTATTTTAATATGTAAAATTTCTGAAATATGTGAAAAAATTAATATAGTTGTATCTCTTTAATAAATGCATTCTTATAAACACATACATGTAGTCAATGTGAAGTAGTAGATAAAAGGATGGCATTCTAACTTAAAAGACTTGAGTTCAAGTCCTATTTTAACACAAGTTTCTGTGCCATCTTGGTTAAATCACTTACCTTTTCACTGTTCTTGAAGTTTTTCTAGGAGTCTAAGATCATCTGTTTCAGAGTAAAAACAGATCCCACTTTGTAGACAATTTCCTTCCCTGCTCATTGTGATGAAAAGCTTATGCAGCCATGCACATAGAAATATATACATATGCATATTAATATGCATCTGTATGCATGTAGTTATACACACACACAAACACACACATATACACACACACACACACACAGATCTGTTAGAGTAGGGAACTTTCAACATGGAAACTCTCTAATGTACTCCCATTTACTTTGGCTGTATCTTGTATAGTTTACACATACACACACACACACACACACACACAGACATGCACACACATAGATGCACACTGAATGGGACTGATTGGATGAAGTATTTCTCAGTATTGAATCACACGTTCCCTGTTTCCAGACCTGAGACCTTGGGGAGGTCATTTACTCTCTGGAGGAATGGATAGCAACATTTGAAGCACAGTTCCAAACTATTTTTCAGAATGGCTAAACCAAATCATAACTCTTTAGGTAAGAGAGAATCAATTACTTGATTTCTCATTGTCCTTCCAATATTTGTGATGTTCTATTGTTGGCTTCTTTGTCATTTGGATGGAAGTATGGTAGAACTTCAAAATTGCTTTAATTATTTTCTCTAGCTATTATGTTGAGTATTTTTATATCATCATTGGTAGCTTGGGTATATTCCTTTGAAATTACCTATTTATATCCTTTGATCATACAAGTCATGTTATTCTTTATTTTACAATGTTAAAAATTGTTATTGATTCATAATTAATAACCTATTATAAGAAATTCCATAACAACTAAAATATAATACTGCTAAGTAGTGCTGTCTCATGTGATTGACTACATCACAAATTTAATTAAGAACAAACTCACTGATAACTCTTTGGGGTAGTAAATAAGGTCAGTGAGGGAAAAGACTATTGCATTGTCTTTGTAATCTCTTTTGTGTGACATAATACTTTGTTCAAAATAGGTGCTTAATAATTAATTTACTAGAATCTTTGGGATATTGTAAGCGAATATCCTTAAGTCTTTCTTAAGATCACGAACTTGATAAAGCATAAAGAATACCAGGTTTATTGCAACTAGGAGGTGCACCAGGCCTGAAGTCAGGAGAACCTGAATTCAAATCTGGTCGCAGACACTTAATACTTCCTGGCTGTGTGACCCTGGGCAAGTTATTTAACCCCAATTATATCAGAAAAAAAAGAGAATCAGAGTTCAGTTTTGGATGGGCTGCATGATAAATTTACTGAGCTACTGAGATGATTTGACATAATATATTTATAATATATTTAGTATGGTTATAATTTTGAAAACAGATATAGTCACTTCAAAGACAAAATGATGTGTATCCATCTCCTCCACTATGTATTTGCAAAATTGCATAGAGTGTCAATTATGTCATGCTTCTATGTATTATAAAAAATCTTTTTTATAACCAATATTTTTCAGTGATGTTATATGACTATCAATCACAGATTATCATCTCTGAAAAAAAAATTATGGGTCACACAAAGACCAATGGAGCAATGTATGATAAGTGTAAATAGGCTTCTTCATATGATCAAGTGATGACTTGCATGCAAAAAAATAAAATAAAATATATCATTGAAGATTTTTTTCAAAAAATTATGTGGGTATTTTATGGAATAAAAATGAATGATAACAGATTGATAGTTCACATCGTATGTTATTATACACAGCCAAAACAGAAATTCTGGTTCCTGTTACAAGTATTAAAAATATGCTTGAAAGAAGCAGTATGACATTAGGGAGAAGGACATAAGGCCTTGTTTGAAAGGGAGGGGACAAAAAGAACTTAGGACAATGACTCTTCCTGAGCAGAAGCACCATGAGGAAGAGTTATAAGGAATTATCCTGAAAATTTGTAAGACATGAGAGAAAAGTAGTATTTGATAATTTCATTCTACTTATTCTTGCTACCTTACCTGCTTAATCAAGGAGGTTTTTTTCTTTTATATTTAAAATGATAGAGGTAATCTTGTTGTTCTCTAAATTTTAGCATTTCAGGGAACCATGACAGACTTAAATTTCTGTGAGTAACTGTGCTATGTCAAGAGACCTTAAGCAAGGGTTAAACATGTGGGATGGATAGATACCTTGTAGAGAATTATAGGAAGATATGGAAAAGAATACAGAAATATTTGGTTATGCTGAAATTTTCTCCTGTGGAAGAAATACCCATATTAGTGAGATCACAAATTTACTGAAGCATATATCTACACTCAAAGAGATTTTACCTAACTGTTTTCTATCTCATAATTTATGTTTATTTGATCCAAGGTTGCATGTCTAGGCATTTATGATGATCAGTCAGAGAAAATATTTAATTTTATGGCTTAGTTAATCTTTTGTCAATAAATTTCTTTGGTTGACTTGGGGACCAGGGAATATATGGCTGAAACTCTGTAAATTCATTGAAGTATATAATTAAAATTCATCTTCTTCTTAAAGTTGGTTACAAATAGTATCTTTTTGTTTACTAGGGAAGGGTATCCTTATCACATAAATTAGAATTCAAATTGTTTATTTTGGGAGAGATATATGTAAGTTTGGTTTCCCCACATAGACCATAAACTTCTTGACAAATTTTCTTTTGGGGGGAGAAGGAGCTAAGATTGCAAAGAGAAGACAGGAAGTTGCCTGAGCTCTTCCCAGTTTCCCTCAGAAACAATGCTAAATCAAGTTTCTTTTTTTTTTTTTTTTCTTTTTTATTAATTTTATAATTATAACTTTTTTTGACAGTACATATGCATAGGTAATTTTTTTTACAACATTATCCCTTGCACTTACATCTATTCTGAATTTTCCCTCTTTCCCTCCACATCCTCCCCTAGATGGGAGGCAGTCTCATACATGGTAAATGTGTTATAGTATATTCTAGATACATTATATGTGTGTAGAACTGAATTTCTTGTTGCACAGGAAGAATTGGATTCAGAAGGTAAAAATAAACTGGGAAGACAAAGAAAAATGCAAACTGTTTACACTCATATCCCAGTGTTCCTTCTCTGGGTGTAGCTGAGTCTGTCCATCAATTGGAACTGAATTAGATTTTCTCTTTGTTGAAGAGTTCCATTTCCATCAGGATACATCTTCATACAGTATAGTAATGGTGATAGTGGGTAACCTTGTTTCACTCCTGATCTTATTGAAAAAGATTCCAGTTTATCCCCATTATATATGATACTTACTGATGGCTTTAAATATATGCTCCTGATTATTTTTAAGGAATAATCCATTTATTCCTATGCTCTCAAGTGTTTTTAGTAGGAATGGATATTGGATTTTATCAAATGCTTTTTCTGCATCTATTGAGATGATCATATGGTTCTTGTTAATTTGATTATTAATATGGTCAATTATGCTAATAGTTTTCCTAATATTAAACCAGCCCTGCATTCCTGGTATAAATCCTACTTGATCATGGTGTATTATCCTGGGCATGATTTTCTGTAGTCTTTTTACTAATATCTTATTTAAGATTTTAGCATCAATATTCATTAAGGAGATTGATCTATAGTTTTCTGGTCTATTCTGGCCCCTCAGACAAACCTGTTCTGGCGGTCTTCCAGATTATCTTCAGCTGGTAAGTCGTTGAACCTTTAATCTTTATGAATTTCACCAGTCAAGCACTATTTTTGAGGCTAAATTCAAATATTGGTAGTGAGGGGAAGAGGAGAGCATGTGCCTTCTCTGCCATCATGGCTCTGCCTCCCCTGTCCTTCATTCTTGCAAAGAATCTAAATCAAGTTTCTAAACAGATTCTGGAATGACAAAACACAAACATATAAAACAAAATAAATCTCTAGATTAATTAATTTGACTTAGAAAATTAATTTGACTTAGAAAGATTTCACAAACGGTCTGCCTCACTAGTGGAAAAGGGCAGTTTGATTCAGGCATGGAGCAGGAAATCCAGTGGAAAACTATCAGTCACAAAACAGATCAGCAGCTGAGGACCCTCAATCCTGCCTTAGTAAACTGCAGTTGTGAGGCCTCCAAACCCAGTGGAGAAGGCAAATTGCAAGCCCCAGAACCACAGCACAAAGGCCAAGTCAACCCAATAAAGCAGATAAACAATTAGCATCTCTGACCCCAGCATGGAAAGTCATGAGATTAAGCATGTATCCTCCAGTAAAAGCAGGTTGGAATAGTGTCCACTGTGCTCTAGGAACAGAGTTCAATTTTTAAAAATGAGCAAAAAAAAAAAGCGCATATAACAGAAAGTTATTATGATGACATGGAAGATCAGAACAATAACTCAGAAGAGGACAGCAATGGCAAAGGGTCTACATGTAAAGTCCCTAAGAGAAATATGAATTGGTCTCAAGCTTAAAAGGTTCTAGTAGAATCGCTCAAAAACGGTTTTTAAAATCAAGTAAGAGAAGTAGAAGAAAAATTGGGAAAAAATGAGTTATGCAGGAGAAAAGAAAGCACAAAACTGACTGAAGAAAACAATTCCTTAAATCATAGAACTGGCCATGGGAACCCCCCCCCCCATATATATATACACATACATACACACTAAAGAACTCCTTAAAAACAGAATTGGCAAAATGGGGGGAAAATCCACTGAAGAAAATAACTCCCCTAAAAGTAGAATTGGACAAATGGAAAAGGAAATTAAAAAAAATCTAACTGTAGAAAATAATCCATTAAAAACAAGAAATAGAAAATATTATGAATTACAAAATGGTTAATTTTGTTTACATTAAATGTAAAAAATTTTTGCACAGACAATACAAATGTTGGCTAAATTAGAAAGGAAGCAGAAAGATGAGAATTTTTTTTGTTTGTTTTTTTTAAATTAACCTGTGTTTCTAATAAAGGCCTCATTTCCAAAATATTTAGAAAACTGAGTCAAACTTATTAAAATACAAGTCACTTCCCTTTGATAAATAGTTAAAGGATGTGAACAGGAAATCTTCAGATGAATAATGTAAAGCTATCTATAGTCAAACACAGACTTATCACTCAAGATGGTTCTGACATTGAGGCTAGTTCATGTAGTCTGAAACACTACCTCTCTATTATTGCTTATTTTATCCTATTATGAAGTTTTCTTGAGAGGGTTTAACAACTTATTGACATCTAATTCTATAGGGTATCTTACTTTTGGAGCTCACTCTTGCCATCCTTTCTATATCAATTGTTTTAACCTAAAGTTGAGATGCTAACCAAAGTTCCTCTCAGTTCTGGGGATACACCATTTGAAAGTTCTGTTTCTTTATGCACTGACTATATGTCTAATACTTTTAGTTTATTCCTCCAATAGAGGTATTTTCAGTGCAGCTAGTCCCATAGTAGTCTCTTGTTTAACTCTTAGAAACTTAATGATTATCTTTGTATTTAGATATCATGGTAAAAAATTGAGAAATCCTATTATGTAAATTCCATCCAGTATGCAGATCTGCAATGCATCTGAAACTTATGACACCAGACAATCAAGTTACAGAATTCAATCTAAAACCTTATAGTCAGGAAACTCTTGACTAAAATTTTGTCTCTGACAGGTATTAGTTCAGTGTGTCTTAGGTTATAACTTTCAGCTGAATTGCTGATCTGCCTCACTGGAGGGAATTTTTCCATACAGTTGAATCATAGATCTATATCTCTTCATCATAAATAAAATGAACACCTTTATTTTCAAGCAATATTTATATGTGTTCTCATATGATCAATTCAGTATTAATTCATTGAGATCTGAAAGATCCCTTAAGTCAGGATATTTACAGCCTCATCTCATTATTAGCTAGTGATCATTAGGGTTAATATTGTTGCTAAATTGTAATAAATTTTTGTAGAAAATTTCATACTCAAGAAGACAACCATTAATTTACAAAATATACTTTATTATTCTAATATATTTAAATCATTTGGAGCAATAAAGGGAAAGATTTGGACTTTTAATTTTCAAGGACTTCATTAAATATTGTGTGTTCCAATGAAACCTGAAGAATGTTTTTTTATTAATAGAGTTTAGCTAAAGATGAATATGCATGAATGGATTTTAATTGCTGTCATCCAGTGACACAATATCAACTAGTCAGAAATATTCAATTCTACTTGATTTAATACTTTTAAAATCTGGTTGATATACCATTGTTGCATTGTTTTCATCCCAATACAAACACATCAGAGTTTATCATGATTTATACTGGCAACTAATCTACGTAAATATATAATAAGCTTTGTGAAGAAATCTAGAAATATCAAGGGTTAGGAAAATGTCATTAGAAAAAGACATAATATGTAATTTCATCCATGTAAATTTATATTAATTTTCATATACATAATATATAGAATGACATAACTGATAAAAACCTTAAGTGATGATCCATGCAAAATTTTTTTTTTTTTAATTTTATTCTTACTAGAAAGGAGGGTTTGTGTAAAGGGCTAGAACTGAGCATCCATGCAAAATTAATTTTTTAAAAAATTTTATTCTCACTAGAAAGGAGGGTTTGTGTAAAGGGCTAGAACTGAGCAGATGGATTTGGATCACCAAACACATGAGGCTAATTGCCAATTGGACAATTCTCTATTAACGTGTTTGGAGAATGAACCTACTCAAGTCTTTGCTGCCTGGATCAGTGGGTGTGGACAAAGAAGGGGAAGTGATATCAGTAGGTAGAATAGGAGGAGGAGGGTCATTCTTTAGGCATGGAGAGAGAGGAAGGAGGTGTGGAAATTGCTAGATCTAATCCCCTGAACATGACTGCAAAAGACCAAGAATAAAGACTTTTGCTAATCCTGACTCTGGCTGATTCTAAGAGATCCAGAGTCCCAACATTTAGGCCTCCAAAACATTGGCCAGGCACCCTACCTCCACTGAAGTTCTCCAATGACCAGGAGATTAGGTGAGTATTTTAATAGACAAATAAGGAACTTACTTTGTTGAGGGCTAAACCAGAAACCTCTTATAGCTGAAATGGGGCAGATGCTAGCTAAAGACATTCTCTGGACCTCAGCCGACTCAGCCCTAGCCCCTGCCCCAGCCCCAGTTCCATCCCCACCCCAGAGTGGTGCTATAGAGAGTATAATTAAGATTATTGAGGAGCAGAGTTTACATATAACCTGGGTACAGTTTGCTAAACTCTTGGGCATATTAAAACACACATTCCCTTGGTTCTTAGAGGAAAAAAAAAATAAGTGTAGACAATTGGAAACTAGTTGGACTCCAACTAAAAGAATTCCACCCAAAATCAGGTTCACAGAGGTATTTTATATATACAAGGTAATTCAATTGGCCTTAAACTATCTTGCAAGTTGTAGAAAAAGAAAAAGGTTTTAAAATGTCTAGAGGAGGAAGTGTGAGGAAAAAAAAAAGATAAGCAATCTCAAGATCTTACCTGAGGGCAAAGGAACTTGAATGAGGATCCAGGGCATGGTAATTCTGGTTCTCTTCCCCTCCCAGAAATCACCAATTCCTATAACTAGATTGCAAAAAGCAATTTTTAAAGGGGCAGAAGAAGGGAAGAAGATAGGTAGTGATCTGAGACTTCAAATTTTTCTAGTGATTCAACAGTTTAACTCTTCAGGTCAAGAAAGTAGAAGATACATTTCTTTTGATATAGACATCCTCAAAGATCTGAAAAAAGCTTGCACTCTCTATGGGGCTACATCAGCTTATGTTAAAATGTTATTATAGAATTTAGATTATGAAGTCTTTATTGGAAACCCATTGCAAGGGTGTGCTTAGAACTTGGACAAAACTTGTTGTGGCTTTCTGAATATAGTGAGCTCCGAAGGATACAAGCCCAACAAAATAGTCAAAATGGAGTTAATACTTCAATCACCTGTGACTTACTAACAGGTGTAAGTTCTTATGCAGAAGCTTCAGTACAGATTAATTACTCCATAGTAGCATTTGAGAAAATTGCTGCTGCTGCTGCTATCAAAGCATGGGCTTCTCTCCCTAATAAAAATGACAAGGGCGAGACCTTCACAAAAATTGTACAAGGATCAAATGAACCCTTTGCTGATTTTGTGGGATGTTTGCAGACAGCTGTTATACGGACTAATGGTGAAAATACAGTAACAGACACTTTGGTAAGGCAACTTGCTAAAGAAAATGCCAATGAGGTTTGTAGAAGGATTATCCTTGGACTACACAAGGATGTTCCTTTAAAAGAGATCATAAGACGCTGTGCCACAGTGGGCACAAATACATTTTATAGCCAGGCTATGATGAACACTTCCCAAGAAGACAGGGTCCCTTTTCGGGACCTTTTAGCAAGGGACTTCCAGAGAGACTCGTCAATGCTTTCAATATGGTAAAGTAGGGCATCTGAAAGCTCAATGTTGGCATAGAGACAGAGTGAGAAAACAGTGTGGGAGAAGAAGATCCAATACCCCATGTCCAAAATGCAGCAGAGGGTTCCATTGGGCTTCAGAGTGTAAACTGATTCAGGGAAACAGGATGAGGGGCCCAGCTCCAGGGCCCCAGGCAAAAAAACACTTCAGGAATGATGGCAGCTGATGCCACACCCAGAGAGTGCCTAGAAGTCCAATACCTAGACACGACCAATCAGCCAGGAAGCCATCTGATGGGAGAAAGGGATTACACAATCAATCAGCCAGGAAGCAACCTGATGGAAGAAAGGGATTACAATTGGGGTGTATATAGTTGTATGCAGCTGGGACAACTGAGCTACTCCCTAGAGAGGTGAAATCTGTTCCTATCCAGCCTATGGATCCCTTGCCTCCAGGAACAGTAGGCTTGACCATTTCACCTCCTGAGAGTACTTACAAAACAATGTTCATTCATACACTGATGTGGGAAACTGGGGAATGTGTAGATAATATCCCAGTTACTAACACATATAGACAATGTGTGACTTATCAACCAGGGGAAGTAGTAGCATCAGGTTTATTGATACAGATCCCTAATAAGTAACCTGGTGATAGTCACCCACATTCTGACTCCAAGCTACAAAACCCAGGGATATACTGGACAGCAGTTGTGATAGCTAATCAACCTATGCTTACTATCTATATCAATGGCATTACCATTAGAAGAATTGGTAGACACTAGTGCAGATCACATAGTCATTAGAGGTGTCAACTGGCCCAGTAACTGGCCAAAGAATAAGGCAGACACCTACATGTCTGGGGTAGGAGGATCAATAGCAGCTATAGTTAGTGCTGCCCCTTTAAGATGGATATTTGAAGGTGAAACAGGAGTTTTTACTCCTTTTATAGTTGAAAAAAATCCCCATCAATCTGTGGGTAAGAGACATTTTACAATTACAGTTAAAAATGAGTGCTTTGGTTTTTTAGGCAGGGCTGCTGTTGAAGGCTTGCCACAACTTTCACCTGTTCCTATCCAATGGAAAACTGATACACCAGTGCAGATAGAACAGTGGCCCTTAGGTAGCAATAAAATTCAGGCCTTATTAGACATTGTACAGGAGCAACTTGCCCAAGGACACTTACCACCTTCTCTATGTCCTTGGAATTCCCCAGTATTTGTTGTAAAAAAGAAATCTGGAAAATGGAGGATGTTGACTGATTTAAGAAAAGTAAATGAACAGATGGAAACTATGGGAACTCTTCAACCTGGACTTCCATCTCTTAATCAATTGCCTAGAGAATGGCCTCTGTGTGTTATAAACAGTAAGGATTGTTTCTATTCTATCCCTCTAGATAAGGAGGATATGAAAAGATTTGCCTTCTCAGTGCCAAGCGTTAACTTAGCTGAGCCTTATAAAAGATATGAATGGACAGTTTTGCCATAGGAAATTAAAAACAGCCCTACTATGTGTCAAATGTATGTTGCTGCTGCTCTTACTCCAGTAAGAAAAGCATTTCCAAAAGTAATGTTATTACATTACATGGATGATATTTTGGCATGTGCACCTGAGGAACAAATGTTAGAAGCATGTTTACACAAAACCATAGAAACACTAAGGAATTATAAATTGCATATAGCTCCAGAAAAAAATTCAAAGACATGCTCCTTTTCAATATTTAGGATATGAAGTATATTCTAAGGTTCTTACAGTACAAAAACTCTCCTTAAGACCAGAGAAGCTAAACACCTTAAATGACTTCAAGAAATTGATAGGAGATATCCAATGGATGCATCCTGTGCTAGGTTTGACTACTTGTCAATTGCAACCATTATATGACATTTTAAGGGGAGATAGTGCTTTAAATTCACCACGCCAGCTTACAAAAGAAGCTCAAGAGGCTTTGAGACAAGTTGAATTGGCTTTATCCAATGTGGTTGAAAGAGTCACTCAAAAACCCTTGGAAATATCAGTTTTTGCTATACAAGAGGCACCCACAGCAGTCCTTCATCAAAGAGACAATGTGATAGAGTGGGTGAACCTCCCAGCACAACCAGAACAAAGCTTTACTCCTTACCCAATGCTTGTGGCTAGAATTTTATTAAAGGCCATTAAGCAAGCAGTACAATTATCTGGGCTAAGACCTGACAAGATATACACCTTTTATACTAATGCACAAGTTAATATGTGCTGTGAAACCATCCCAGAGTGGTAAATTTCATTAGCCATGGCTCCAAATTTTACACACAGGTCTTCATTAAAGATAACTAGACTGTTACATAATTGGAGATGGATTCTTGAAGAAAAGGTTTCTAAAGTTCCTCTTAAAGGACCAACTATCTTTACAGATGCATCTAAACATAATATTTGTGCTGTATACTCTTGTGACTTAACTATAAAGAGAGTAATCAGAACTCCTTTTCAGTCCACTCAGCAGAATGAATTGCACGCAATCATTCTAGCTCTTGCTTATTATCTGGAAGACATAAATGTAATATCTGATTCAGCCTGTTCAGTAGGTGTGGTGCAAAGAATTGCCACAGCCCAAATAAAATTTGTAGCCTCCAAATATATATCAGCTCTTTAAGGAACTTCAAGAGCAAGTGAGAAAACATCACCTCCTTTTCCGTGTTTTTACCTCCATTCCTGAGAAGTCAGGGAGAGTGTGATCACTTCCTTTTTGGGGTTCTCACCTCCCTGACAAGTCTGGCATGGCATGACCACCTGTATTCTAAAACAAAAGAAAGCGGGAGATGTAAAGGGCTACAACTGAGCAGATGCACTTGGATGACCAAGCACGTGAGGCTAATTGCATAATGGATAATTCTCCATTAACATGTTTAGAAGATGAATATACTCAACTCTTTGCTGGCTAGATCAGTTTGGTTGTTGTTATGGAAAATATAAGAACCTGAGAGAGAAAATTAACCATCTTCTCTCAGATTCTGAAGGAAAAGAGATAAGGAAGACCTAGCACAGTTTGACATACATCTTAAATTAAAGGGGAAAGTTAAGGGGAAGTTGGCCCAGAATGGATAGTAAGTTCTCAACAATTAATTTTACAGAGATACAATTCTGATAAGGAAGAAAAGAAAAAAAATATTACAAGACAATGAAATGAAGGTGCAGGGAGCTCATGGATAAAGTAAGGTTCTAAAAAGATAACAGAAAATGAAAGTATGACACAGTAACAGTGCATGACTATAAAACCATGTCTTGGTCCCAAATGAATAGTGTCACAAATCAGGACTGCTAATGTTAACAATAAGTTGAGGCATTTTTTCCAATAATATTTTATTTTTTCAAATACATGTAAAGGTAGGTATCCACATTCATTTTTGTAAAATTTTGGGTTCCAAATTTTTCTCCCTCCTTCCTTTATTTCTCCTCTCCTCAAGACAGCAAGCAATCTGATATAGGTTAAATATGTGCAATTCTTTTAAACATATGTTTTTATTTGTCATGTTGTGTAAGAAAAATCAGACCAAAAGGAGAACAAGACAAGAAAGAAAGAAAAACAAAAAAAGGTGAAAATACTATGCTTTCATTGACATTCATTGACATAATTCTCTCTCTGTGAACGTAGATGGAATTATTCATCCAATCATACTTTATTCAGCATAAGATGAGGTTTATAATAAAAGCCAAATCAACATGGAATTAAAATGCATATTGTAAAAATAGAACTATCAAAAAATAGCAAAACTACTGTTTGAAATAGATGAAATGACAATGATAGAAAATAGAAAGAAGCTTTTAAAATATGATTTTGTTTCTACTACCTCTGCCAAAGAGAATCATCTTTTGAATGGAAAGCATAGAGTAAAGATGACAAATAAATTAGGAGACAATAAAAAAAATCTTAGATGCCTATGTTAAGCTCAGACTGGATTTCATTATATTCTAGGATAAAACATGCAGGGGATATATTATTGCAATGCCTATGGTCTTTGTAAGCTTTCAGAAAATGGATGAAGCAGTGTGATACAGTGGAAAACTTCTTGTAGAATTTAGAGGACCTAGGTTTCAATTTTGATTGCCATTTGTTTTCTATAATACTTTATGTAAGTCACTTTATCTCAATTTCTTCATTTGTATAATAAGAAACTTGGGGTGAGATAATTTTAAGGTCTTTTTCACTTCTAAATCAATAACCTAATGTATTTAAGGTTTAGAGTAAGGAAATGTTACCCTATTTTCTTTAAGTCTTCAGAGTATATGCCAGTAAACTTGACTTTTATTCCTGGCAAAATACTAGGATTTAATATTAAAGAGGTAGCTATTAAAAATAGAACAAAGGAAGTTATAATCACCAAAACCAAAACCAGCTTCACCAAGAAGCAGTAATATCAGAAAAATTCTACTACTTTTTTCTTAGTTTTACTGGATTGCAATTCACAGGAATATTTGAGATATAATTTAGTTAGATTTTAGTAAAACATTTAACATGCTATTCTTCTGGAAAAAGATGTATTAAAAATAGAGTAAATGTTAATTAGCTGCTTATAGAACTGGCCAAGTGATTGAAATCAATGGGGTAATCATTAAAGGTTATATACCAAGTCAGAAAATAAATGGATTCAATGAACTATGAATTTGTACTTGAAATGATGCTATTTAATGTTTCCATTGATTACTAAAGTAAAGGCATTCAAAGTATCTTTATTTAATTTTTAGATGACACAAACCTGGAAAAGATAAATGATAGTTGTATTATTGTAATACATTGTATTTGGGGTTGCAAAGTCATGATCCAAGAATACTTGATAGATTAAAATGTTGAATTGAACTGACAGAATTAGACTTTAATAGGGATAAGTGAAAAGTCCGTTATTTTGTTTCCAGACATAAGTTCTCAAAGTTCAAGTTTTGGCTTTCTAAGATTGAAAGGTCATATAAGATATCACAACCAACCAAACTAATTATCTATTAGGCTATATAAAGAAATGCAAAATGCTGTGCTCCATCTAGATCAATTGCATTTGGAGTATTGTATTCAGTTCTGGGAACTAAATTTTATTTTTTAAGTTTTAAAGCTTTTTTTTTTTTTTCTAAAACATGCACAGATGATTTGACAACATTGACCCTTGAATAATCTTGTATTTCAGATTTTCTCCTCCTTTCCCCAACTCCCTCCCCTAGATGTCAAGCAATCCAATATATGTTAAATGTTAAAACATATGTTAAATCCAATATGTATAAACAAATTAATACAATTCTCTTTATGCTCAAGAGAAATCAGATTTTAAAAAAGTAAATGAATAAGAAAACTAAATGCATGTGAACAACAACAAAAAGAGAATGTTAGGTTGTGATCCACAATCAGTTTCCACAGTCCTCTCTGAATGTAGATGGCTCTCTTCATCACAAAACCATTGAAAATGGAATCAATCATCTCATTGTTGGAAAGAGTCATGTTCATCAGATTTGATCATCATATAATATTGATATTGCTGTGTACAATGATCTCCTGGTTCTGCTCATTTCATTTAGCATCAGTTCATGTAAATCTTTCCAGGCCTCTCTAAAATCATCCTCCTGATTATTTCTTACAGAACAATAATATTCCATAGCATTCATATACCATAAATAATTCAGCCATTCTCCAACTGATGGGTATACACTCAGTTTCCAGTTTCTTGCCACTATGAATAAGGACTGCCAAAAACATTTTCACACATGTGGGTCCCTTTCCTTCCTTTAAGATCTCTTTGGGATATAGGCCCAGTAGAAACACTGCTGGAACAAAGGGTATGCACAATTTGATAACTTTTTGAGCATAGTTCCAAATTTCTCTCCAGAACTGCTGGATCCATTCACAGTTCCATCAACAATGTATTAGTGTGGAAACTAAATTTTAGTAAGAACATTTATGAACTGATAGAATACAGAAAAAATGTTCTTGCAAAGAACATTTAGATAAAGAAGTAGAAGGAAATGGTGGATGCTTAGCTGGTTGAAAATCAGAATAAAGAGGGAAGTGATAGCTACTTCAAATATTTAAAGTACTGTTATAAGAAGAAGAAATTTCAATTAGTTCCCCCTTCATAGTAGTAGCAGATGGATATTGCAAAATGTCAGGTTTAGTTCTGATGTAAACAAAAGCAGCAGCAGCAGCAGTAGCAGGTAAGAATCCAAAAACAAATAAACTAGCAGAAAAAAAAAAAAAAACCTCTTTCTAACAATTGTAGTGATATGATTATATATTGATTTTCTTCTGGGACAATTTCTTCCCCCAAGCTGGAGGTCTTAAATCAAGGGTTATTACATGTTGAAAATGATATAGAACAACTTCCTGTTTAAGTATAAGATGGACAATAGAATTTTAGAGTTTCCTTCTAAAATTCTATGTTTCAGTTTTGCCCAAGATCACATAGCTAGTTAAGGAATTAAAATTAGAACTGATGCCCAATCCAGTACTTCTTTGGACTCTTGCATAACTCTTGTTTTTCATCTGCAAATATTATATTTCTTATCATTAACAGTCTCATAGACTTGAGCTAAAATGATCTCTCTCATCTTCTATCTTAACTTTCATTTAGGAGATGATACCTATTTCTTCAAGACTACTAGACTAAAATGAGCTATCTCCAGAAATGAACTGCTTGCTACATATTTTGAGATTTGCCAACAAGCATTAGCTATTTTGTATTAAATTCATAGCAAATGAATTAAAATGGATGTACAGAGACTCAAGTCCCATTTCTGCTTTGCTTTCTCCAAGTTCAAGACAAGAGCATGTATTAAAATATCCATCACATAGTATGAGGAAATTGTAGTACAGCTCAAATTCTTGTGTCTTATTTTTATTGGGGGATAAGAGGGAGAAAAATAATGATGAAAAATGCTCAAAACTTTTACTAGTAAAATATTTATTTATTTTTCTTTTTGTCTTTTTAGCACACAATAAAAACTAGTCATCTTAATTAGCAATTCATATAATATTTTTCAGTCTTCTGAGTTTAATAATTTTTATTTTTCCTCAATGGCATTCATAAAACAAAAAATATATTTTTAGGAAATTTTTTTGGAAGAAGATACTTTTAAGAGAACAAAACATAACACTAATGTATAAGGATAACATTTAGCTTCAATGAATCTTCTGTGAGTGTAAGGGTCCTTTAAATGGGCGGCCACAGTGCGACAGGAGATTGAGTGGCCCTAGGACTGCCCTATGGGTGGGATCCTGGCCATATTGAGATAGCTTCATAATAGGTGAGGGCTCTCTTGCTGGTTGACTGTGTGTGTGACCTCACAGGCCCTTTATAAGCCCACTGCAGACAGCAAGTCACTCTCTTTAACCTGGCTCCCTAGCCTGGGGTAGCCAAGCCAAGCTGATGGATAGCCAAGAGAGGTAAGGAGTTTGGTAGTGAACACAGGGGTCTTCAGACCAGGTGTTCACTAGGGAGCTAACAAGTCAGGGAATTAAGTCAGAGAATTATGTGAGTAGGTATAATAAAGGCTTTTAAGATTACACATGGCTGTTCTTGAGTGCACTACCGGTTATTAAACTATAGATTCAAGAAATCATGACCTTTGAAGGCCTCAGGGGAGGCAAGCTAGGTAGAGTTGACACTGCAAAGGTCAGTGGTCAAAGGTACTCTGTTGGGCCTAGGACAGACTAGTAATAGTAACTGCAAGGAGTGCATGTTACATGTGAGGACTGATCCTTATAGTATGAATTTACATCATTTGACCAAGGAATAAGAAAAGAGTCCTCCTTTTCAAAATCTCCCTTTGCAAAGTTTTATTTGACCTAAAAGTATTTGTGATAATGTAGATTTTAATCTAGACAGGATCTTTGGAAATCCAATCTCTTCGTTTGTCATCATCATGATCTTGTCCAAGTTTATATAGGTAGTAAATTATAAAGAAAGTATTCAAATCCAGATATTATATCTAAATAATCTCACAAATGTTCCTAAACACTGTGTCATCTCCTCAGCAATATGTTTATTTTGGAGTAGAATACTTGTTAAAATGGAATTTCATCTGTGAGTAGGTACCTATCAATACCTTGTCTATTATTACTTTATTGTATTATTAGGCTCAGCTTAAAGAACAGAAGATAGAATATAAACATTTTGAAGCAGAGCACAGGGACAATTTCAATAAATGGAATTTTAGTATAGAATTTATAGTGTAGAATTCTGGGAAATCAGTGAGATAGGAAGAAAAATATTTGGTGATTTAGGGAAAGTAGCAAAGTTCTATAATAAGAAAGAAGTGTATAGTAATGAAAGAGACAATAAGCCAAAACCTGATCTTCACAATTTTGCTTAGGTCTAGCATCAAAGTTACATCATTAATCCAGGGTTCAATTAATGGAAATTATAGTGATTCCTGCTTTTTATAATTACATGAAAGATATAAGCTACTTATGGAAAATACAGTTCTGATTAGTTAATCTCAGCCCCCATTATAAAAAAGCATCTGAGATTCTTGAAAATAAAATAAGCTCTCTCTTGATCTGAGTTCTGTCCTGTGGTTTCCCTAGTTGTTTAAGGTACTCTTGATCATATAAAATCAAGTGTCTAAAAAGTCAATTCTAGTTAAAGTAGGTATATATTAATTATTAATCAGCTTCATGTAGATGAATACTAGGTCTTCTGAATAATTAAGACAAACCAGGGAATACAATTATTTTAGCACTAGGAATAGTTGTGCAGCTCATATAGTAGCTTTATAATCAATTCACTAATTGCCTTTGCTGATAAAACAGTTCTGTACACTTAAAGTACCATAATGTACTTGAAATGATCAGGCTCTTAAAGTATTATTTTGTTAAATAATGTGACAATTTCTAGATATCTGGAGACTTGGATGAATATTCAGACATTTAAAATACATGAAAGTTTAATGAAAAAAATTCCAGAAGTTCAAAAATGCATTGTTTTCAAAGGGGGATTACTCAGAATGGGAAATGAAATGTATTTTTTAAATAACTAGAGTGATTTTTCTTTGAGAGGAATGAATGATAAATTGAATTGTTTTTTTTTTTTCCTTGCTCATAATACAGATCTTTTGGCTTAACAGTTTTGTCAAAGTTAAATTTAGTGTTGTACAAGCCAGATAGAATGCTTTTCAAGTAATCCAATATTGTTCCATTTTTATTTTTGTTTGATTTTGCTTTTTTGTGGTTGTTATAGATTTGGTATTTCCAAGCATAATATTATAATTGGAAAATCCTTGGCTCCTGAAGAAAACAAAAACTTGATTGACAGTTTACCAAGGCAGAAAAAAAGTCTTGTTAATTACTTACATCTGATCAAGCCTCTTAATTACACAGTTAAGCAAATCCTCCAAGCATGAATAGGATTTTTGTCCCTTTTCCCCCAGAGGTGTTCCTTTTTCTCTCAATGTAAAACAAAAGGGGAAAGCAAGAGTCATACTATATATTCTGAAAGATTTCCTTCATCATTATTAATTGGAAATTGGTTACCCCCTACCCCCATAAATGAGAATAGAGCTTCTTTTCTCTCTGATTCGCACTCTCTTTTCCTAAGGAGGAAAGAGAAGAAAAATAAAACCCCTTTGAACAAATATAGATATCTAAGCAAAGCAAAGTTTTGCCTTGGATAGGATCTTAGGATTAGGGTTTTTGGAAGGTAAGGGAGAAAAAGTTGTAATAATGAAAAGGTAATAGTAAAAAAAAAAGATGATGAGAAGAAAAAATAACTGTGGAATAAAGAACAAAAAGAAAAAGAGGAAGATATGTGTAATTTGTGGGAGGGTGACACATAATTTCCTTATGTGCTATTTAGTATGTCCTGTACATACTAAGACTTTATTGTCAAAAGTAGTCCTTAAGAGTAATTTAAAATTTTTATTTATTTTTTTTCACTTAATAGTATTGAATTTTCCCTGAATTACATATAAAGAGCTTTCAAAATTCATTTTTGTAAGACAATGAATTCCATTCTTTTTTTTAGCCAGTACCAGATGGTTTTGATGACAATCTCTTTATGATATAGTTTTAGGTCTGTGTGGAGTATGAACTAGTTCCTTGGAGAGCCTTGGGGGTCAGTCAGAGTCAGATAAAGTCATCTTTCTTTGCACTTTTTTCATTAATTTCCTTGATATTCTTGACCTTTTTTCTTCCAGATATATTTTGTTACTAATTTTCTAGGATTAAAATAATTTTAGCACTTTTGCATGTCACTGAATAAATAGATTAATTTAGGCAGAATGACCATTTTTCTTTTATTGGACAGACCTACATAGGAACAGTTGATATTTTTTCAATTGTTCAGATCTTGCTTTATTTTTATGAGAAGTGTTTTGCAATTATGTTCGTATAGTTCCTAGTAGATTTCCAAATATTTTATGTTGTCTACAGTTATTTTAAATTGATTTTTTCTTTCTATCTCTTGCTACTGGGTTTTACTGGTAATAAATACATATAGTGCTGATTTATATCAGATTATTTTATATCAGGAAACTTTGTAAAGTTGTTAATTGTTTCAAGTAATTTCTTAGTTGATTCCCTATGATTATCTAAATATACCATCATGCCATCTGCAAAGAGGGATAATTTTGTTTCCTCATTGCCCAATCTCATTCTTTTAATTTCTGTGTCTTCTCTGATTGGTAAAGCCAACATTTCTACTACAATACTGAATAATAGTGGTGATAATGGAAATTCTTATTTTAGGTCTGATCTTGAGAATGCTGATAGCTTATCCCCATTATAGATAATGTTTGCTAATGGTTTTTAGATAGATACTCTTATCATTTTAAGGAACACTAAATTTACTCCTGTGCTCTTTAATATTTGCAATAGGCATGGATGCTGTATTTTGTCAGAAGCTTTTTCTGAATCTATTTAGACAGTGCTTTGATTTCTACTGATTTTGTTATAGATATAGTCAATTATATAAAGTTTTCCTAATATTAAACCAGCCTTGCATCCCTGATATAAATCCACTGGTCAAAGAATATTGTAATGGTGAGAAATTGCTATAATCCTTTTACTCATATTTTATCTAAGATTTTTGCTTCAATATTCATTAGGGAAATTGCTATGTAATTTTCTTTTGCTGTTTTTGCTCTTCTTCGGTTAGGTATGTGGGTCATCAAAGGAATTTGGAAAGACTCCTTCTGTGCCTATTTTCCCAAATAGTTGACAGAATATTTCAATTAATTGTTCTTTAATTGCTTGATAGAAAGTACTTGTAAGTCCATCTGGCCTTAATTTTTTTTCCCCTTAGGGAGTTTCTTGATGGCTTATTAATTTCTCTTTCTTTAATGACATTATTTAAGTATTTTATTTCCTCTTTTAACCTGGGAAATTTACACTTTTGCACATATTCAAACATTTCTATTAGATTGTCATATTTATTGGAATGTTCTTGGGCAAAATATATCCTATTTATTGCTTTAATTTCCTCTCCATTGCTGGTGAATTCACCCTTTTCATTTTGGATACTGGTAATTTGATTTTCTTTCCTTTTTCCCTAATAAAGTTCACCAAAGATTTTTCTATTTTATATTTTTTTATAAAACCATCTCTTATTTTTACTTTTTAGTTCAATAGTTCTCTTGCATTTATTAACCTTTCCTCTGTTTGCAGAATTTCTAATTTAGAATTTGAGGATTTTTAATTTGTTCTTTTTCTAAGTTGCATGCCCAGTTAATTAATCTCTTATTTTCTTTACTTTATTCATGTAAGCATTTAGACATATAGATTTTCTGCTAAGAGCTACTTTGGTATGTTGTCATTATTTTGGATGAAATTATTGATTGTTTCTGTGATTTGTTGTTTGACCCACTTGTTCTTTAGAATTAGATTGTTTAGTTTTCAGTTAATATTTCCATGACTTTTATTACCTATTATTTTCATTATTTTATGATCTGAAAAGTATGCATTTAATATTTCTGCCTTACTGCTTTTGATTGTGAGGTTTTTATACCCTAGTTTATAGTCAGTTTTTGTGTATGTGTCATTAGCACTGAGAAATAGGAAAATTCCTTTCTATTCCCATTCAGTTTTCTCCAGAGTTCTATCTAACTTTTCTAAAATTCTATCCACCTCCTCAATTTTTTACTTGTTTAATTTTTTTGATTAATCTATTTCTGAGTTTTGCTCTCCATGTTTTCCTGACAAGTTCTCCTCTAGCAATTTGGATACTATATCACTTGGTGCATATATGATATTACTACAATTACTAGGGTACTTTTAGCAAAATGTAGTTTCATTCCTTATCTCTTTGAATTTGATCTGTTTTTGCTTTTGCTTTGTCTGAAATCAACATTGCTATCTCTGTTTTTGTTTTTTTTTACTATAGTTGAAGCATATGTTCTGCTCCACCTTTTACTGTTATTCCATGTGTATCTTTCTGCTTCAGACTTTTTTTTAAAAATAACATATTATAGAATTCTGGCTTTTAATCAAACACTTTGCTCTCTGCTTCTGCTTTATGGGAGAGTTCATGCAATTCATATTCACAATTATGATTACTAATTGTGCATTTCCCTCCATTTTGTTTCCTCCCATTTATTTTCTCTCTCCTTTTGCCCTGTCCTTCCTCACCAATGTTTTGTTTCTAATTCCCATGTCCCTCAACCTGTCCTCTCTTTATTCTATGTTGTGACTTGGGTTTTTGCGTGGCCTGACCACTGTGCTGAGTGTCAGGGCTGGAGGTCTAATTAAAGATGGCAAATTGTGCCACTGTACTGTGGAGTAGTATGGAGGGGCCTGAATAGCTGAACTGTGCTATGACTAGGATTGCTTGCATTATGTCTCTGTTGGACTGAGTTCTCCCTTTACCCAAGTTATAGACATATTTTTTTTGGTCCTAAGTTATCTTAAACTGAAAAAATTTTCTCACTCTAAAATTTTATGACTTTCTCACTTCAGAATCCATTTAGAACCTTGTTTCAATATTAATTCTGAGGGAAACTGGTTGTAGCTTCCTGGCCTCTCTGCCATCTTGACTCTGCCCATCTCCTCGGAGAATTTTTTTTCCAGCACATTCATGTTATAGATTAGACATGAAAGACTAAGGGACTTGTCTAATATCATATGCCCTACCCCCATGTTAGAAGTTTCACCTTCCTCATAAAATCATAAATATGTTCATATGTGTATATATATATATATACATACATATATTTGTCTACATGCTATAAGGTTTCAGAAAATTGTTAGCTTTGGATAGGCACTGGTTTTTTGGAAATTTATTTTGTCCACATAATTAGAGCCTAGCAAAATGTCTTATACATTTTTGGATTCAGATTTGTCATTTTATTCTTGTAAAGAAATACAGCTATAGAAATTCTCTTAACTAAAATAAATCAACCACCTTGCCTATTATTTATAGACTCACAGTATTATCTGGGATGCTGTAAGGTTAACCAACTTGATGATGGTTATGTTGCTGGTATGTTTCAGAAGTAGGAATAGAGAGATATCTCATCCCCCCCCCCCAAATCCCTTACTTTATAATAAGTATTTAAATAAATGTTGTGTTGATCAGTAATTGACTTATTAGTGGCAGAATTAATGTTTGAATTTAAGTTTTCTGTTAGTCTACTCTATGTTCTAGATTATTATTTTTTCAGTGAAGTTCAGTCTAAAGATGGAGATTTTCCTGCCCATTTCCAGGAGTCTACTGTAATGTTCATAAACATTAACAGCCTAACATAATATCATTAAAGGACATATTTTGGATTGCAAATAATTTTCATCGTGAAATAACAAGTACTAAGAATGTAATAGTGTCATATTCTCTTCTAAAAAGCTATATTCATTACACTCACAGAGCATTGCCATAGAGATTTATATCTGTCTATGAATAATACCTCTAATGAAATGGACTAGTGTAAAGAGCTCTTATTTCTTCCATTTCTATTCTCTTTGCCAAAGATAAGTTTTCTTTTCCACATTAGCTGTCAGAAATGACTAAATTTATTCTTCCTTATTGATAAACCATCTAGAGACACATAGAAAAGCCATTTACCATGGGTAGTTGAATTCTATGGTTTCAGAAGTGAGAATCATAAGTGAGTCTATGTTAATTTCAGGTATGTCATTGTTCCAGTCATAGAAAAATTCCTGGGATTAATTAATTTTACCTTTGCTACTCAAACTTTGCTATTTTTGTTTTAGAATCACAGTTACACAGAGATAAAATGTTTTTGTTTATGAACAACTTGGTTTCATATTCAGACAAAATGCCCAGTGCGTCACATTGATTTTCACCAACATATTGATAAGATCTGAATAGTAGGTTTCTGCAGCAGCAGCAGCAGCAGTAGCACCACCACCACCACCACACACCACCACCACCACCAACAAAACTCTTTTTTCAATTCCTCCTTATTTTATACTAGTTTATTTGGTTGAAGATTCTATTGCTTCTTCCATGATTTGAAACCATAACAGATTAATTTTTCATCTAAGAAGCATGGCAGTTTTTATGAACTGTCTCTTTTAATTTCCAAGATATGTGGATTAATTGATGGAATAATCACATGTACCTTTCATTTTTGTTGTAAGTAAAAGAACCCATTTGCTGTCTTCCATTTAGCTTCATCATCTTTGACCACTTTGCATTTTTCTGTAGTTTATGTGGAATTAATCCAAATGCTATAGTTCAAATATTAAGGAAGTTGAAGCTGTGCCTTAAACCAGGAGAAACAATGTATGAGTAAGATCTGAAATATCCTTTTTTATTGAAAACCTAAACTTTCTCCTTCGAAAGCATGAGATATAGTGCCCATTTTGTTTTGTTATCTTATTTTTCTCATATTTTTACATGCTTACCTAACATATTATAATTTCATAGTAAACTCAATAAAATTAAAAATTTTCATTTCTGTTATGTAGAGGGCTGAAACTCTAAAAAGGTATGCTTGAATCAGACAACCAAGCACTTAAGGCTAATTACCTATTCAGTTTGAGGCAATGACTATTAGCATATATTTGGATAAATGGCTCTTCTCACTATTGGTGCTTGCCAAATGTTTGGTGTTAAGATAATCAGAGACCAGGATTGGAGGGGAGGGAGATAGGAAGAGTCACTTAGAGGCAGGACGAGGAGGAGAGAAGTTGGTGACTCTAGACTCCCGAATACAGGATTCTGCTTGCCTGCCTTTCACTTTTCCCCCTAAAGACCAGGGACTTTAATTTATTCTGAGTCTGGCTGACCCCTAGGCCCTCCAGGGAGCTAACTCATACTTTAAACTGTTATACACAATACTTGCATTTATTTAAAAACAAAAAGTTATCTTTGTTTAGATTCAGATGCTACTCATTTATTCATTTATGTATCAATTTAATAAACTTAAACATTGTTTTAACATCTCCTCATTTCACATTATCCCATCTCACAAATTCTGTTTAATACTCAAAGAGATCAATTTGATATTTTCTAAATACATTGTTACATCTTAGACTCCTGTTGTAGTAAATGCATGTATACTTATTTCATTTGTGTCAAATTATATGATTTTCCTTGTATTTCCGTGAATTCTTATTCATCTTTTCTTCTAAAAAAATGTTATATTATATAATTGTGCCAAAATTTGTTTGGTCTTTCCCCAATTGATGTTTACACACACACACAAACACACACACACACACACACACACACACACACACACACACACACACACCACACAAATAACTCACTCATCTTTTTAGGTTGAAATTTTACCCATTCTTCAAGGTATAGCTGAAATAGTATGCTTGATCCTTGATGTTTGATTTTTTTTATACTTCATTAATCATTTAAAACTCTATGCCCATAGTGTTGCACCAAAACTATATAACTAGTATTTAAAAACCAGAAGTCTTAAAAGTCAATGATCTATTTAACTTGAGATTTTTTTTCCCCAGAAAAGAACACTTTATTGCTTGTGCCCTACTGAATTAAAAAAAAATGTTTGCCAAAGAAAGAAGTGTTAATGAAGAAATTTCTAGTACAGTATCAATATACAAATTTATGGGAGAAAATACCATAAATCAAGAAGATAAGCCATTGACTCACTAAGGTAAGTGGATTCATAGCAAAGAGGAAGAGAATTCAGAACTCAAAAATTTTTTTGTTTTAAATTGTTAATTTGTTGTTTTTTTTTTTTAAAGTGGAGTTAAGGAACTTCTTGGTGAAGGGAGTGTCAGATTAATAATAGGAAGAAGTAGAATGGCTTTGAGAGGATTTATTGTAATTTCTGAGGTCATTGATGAAGATTATACTGGAGAAATAAAGGTAATGGCTTATGTTAGTCCTGAGATGCAAGATATAATGATTTTGCAGAGAACAAGAATTGCACAGATCTTAATACAATCTTATAAATATTTTGGTAAATCATTTTTAAAAGATCTAAAATAAAAGGGTTTTAATAGCTCAAATGATTCAGCTTTTTGGATACAAAATATTACTGAAGATAGACCCAACATGGATTTGCAAATAGAAGGGAAGTGGTTCACTGAACTTATTGATACAAGGACCGATTTATCAGTGATATTGAGGCAGTATCGGCCCACATCATATCCCTTGCAAGATACACAATACTCTATTAATGGAAGAGGGAATATGCAACTTGAAAATTGTAGTGCTACTACACACCTGTAAGATTGGCTAGAATGACAGGGAAAGGTAATACAGAATGTTGGAGGGGATGTGGGAAAATAGGGACAATGATACATTGTTGGTGGAACTGTGAATACATCCAGCCATTCTGGAGAGCACTTTGGAACTATGCTCAAAAAGTTATCAAACTGATCCAGCAGCATTGCTACTGGGTTTGTATCCCAAAGAGATCTTAAATAAGGGAAAAGGACCTGTATGTGCAAGAATGTTTGTGGCAGCCCTCTTTGTGGTGGCCAGAAACTGGAAACTATGTGGATGCCCATCAATTGGAGATTGGCTGAATAAATTGTGGTATATGAATATTATGGAATATTATTGTTCTGTAAGAAATGACCAACAGGATGATTTCAGAAAGGCTTGGAGAGACTTACGTGAACGGATGCTGAGTGAAATGAGCAGGATCAGATTATTATATACTTCAACAACAATACTGTATGATGATCAATTCTGATGGACGTGGCCCTCTCCAACAATGAGATGAACCAAATCAGAGCAGTAATGAACTGAACCAGCTACACCCAGCAAAAGAACTCTGGGAGATGACTATGAACCACTACATAGAATTTCCAATTCCTCTAATTTTGTTCACCTGCATTTTGGATTTCCTTCACTGGTTATATGTACACTATTTCAAAGTCCGATTCTTTTTGTTCAGCAAAACAACTGCTTGGTCATGTATACTCTCACATATTTAACATGTATTGGTCCACCTGCCATCTGTGGGGGGGGGAAGGAAGGGAAAAATTGGAACAAATGATTTGGCAATTGTCAGTTTTATAAAATTACCCATGCAAATATCTGGTAAATAAAAACTATTAATTAAAAAATGTATTCTTCTGCATCATTCTTTAATTTAGTCTTGTTGATGAAAAGATATGGGAAATAAAATTAATTCTTATTTTTCTTTTTCTTTTTTTTTTTTTTTAATTTAATTTTTTATTTTATTTTATAATTATAACATTTTTTGACAGTACATATGCATGGGTAATTTTTTACAACATTATCCCTTGCACTTACTTCTATTCAGATTTTTTCCCTTCCTCCCCCAACCCCTTCCCCCAGATGGCAAGCAGTCTTATATATGTTAAATATATTACAGTATAATTTAGATACAATATATGTGTGTAGAACCGAATTTTTTTGTTGCACAGGAAGAATTGGATTCAGAAGGTAAAAATAACAGTTTACATTCATTTCCCAGTGTTCCTTTTCTGGATGTAGCTGGTTCTGTCCATCATTAATCAATTGGAATTGGATTAGTTCTTCTCTATGTTGAAGAAATCCACTTCCATCAGCATACATCCTCGTACAGTATCATTGTTGAAGTGTATAATGATCTTCTGGTTCTGCTCGTTTCACTCAGCATCAGTTGATGTAAGTCTCTCCAAGCCTCTCTGTATTTCTCCTGTTGGTCATTTCTTATAGAACAATAATATTCCATAACATTCATATACCATAGTTTACCCAACCATTCTCCAACTGATGGACATCCATTCATCTTCCAGCTTCTAGCCACTATGAAAAGGGCTGCCACAAACATTTTGGCACATACAGGACCCTTTCCCTTCTCTAGTAGTTCCTTGGGGTATAAGCCCAGTAGTAGTATGGCTGGGTCAAAGGGTATGCACATTTTGATAACTTTTTGGGCATAATTCCAGATTGCTCTCCAGAATGGTTGGATTCTTTCACAACTCCACCAACAATGCATCAGTGTCCCAGTTTTCCCACAGCCCCTCCAACATTCATCGTTATTTGTTCCTGTCATCTTAGCCAATCTGACAGGTGTGTAATGATACCTCAGAGTTGTCTTAATTTGCATTTCTCTGATCAATAGTGATTTGGAACACTCTTTCATATGAGTGGAAATAGTTTTAATTTCATCATCTGAAAATTGTCTGTTCATATCCTTTGACCATTTATCAATTGGAGAATGGCTTGATTTCTTATAAATTAAAGTCAATTCTCTGTATATTTTGGAGATGAGGCCTTTATCAGAACCTTTAACTGTAAAAATTTTTTCCCAATTTGTTACTTCCCTTCTAATCTTGTTTGCATTAGTTTTGTTTGTGCAGAAACTTTTTAATTTGGTGTAATCAAAATGTTCTATTTTGTGATCAATAATGGTCTCTAGTTCTCCCTTGGACACAAACTCTTTCCTCCTCCACAAGTCTGAGAGGTAAACCATCCCATGTTCCTCCAATTTATTTATGATTTCGTTCTTTATGCCTAAATCTTGGACCCATTTTGATCTAATCTTAGTATGTGGTGTTAAATGTGGGTCCATGCCTAGTTTCTGCCATACTAATTTCCAGTTTTCCCAGCAGTTTTTGTCAAATAATGAATTCTTATCCCAAAATTTGGGATCTTTGGGTTTGTCAAAGATTAGATTGCTATTTTTATTCACTATCTTGTCCTGTGAACCTAACCTATGCCACTGATCAACTAGTCTATTTCTTAGCCAATACCAAATGGTTTTGGTGACTGTTGCTTTATAATATAGCTTTAAATCAGGTACACTTAGACCACCTTCCTCTGACTTTTTTTTCATTAGTTCCCTTGCAATTCTTGACCTTTTATTCTTCCATATGAATTTTGTTGTTATTTTTTCTAGGTCATTAAAATAGTTTCTTGGGAGTCTGATTGGTATAGCACTAAATAAATAGATTAGTTTGGGGAGTATTGTCATCTTTATTATATTCGCTCGGCCTATCCAAGAACACGGAATGTCTTTCCAATTATTTAAATCTTATTTTTCTTTTTCAAAAAAAAAAGAAAATTGTAGTGCTAAATGGCTGACATGGATTGAAGATGGATTTCAAGGAAAATGTGTCACATGTAGTTTCTTTTTTAAAAAAAAATCTTAAAATCTTAAAAAAAATCTTTCTCTGTTCATTTGAACACATATTGCTTTTGAATCATGTTGGTAGAGATAAATCAGAGCAAAATGGGAAAACCATGAGAGAGATAAAAAACAAACAAAAGAAATGAACATTGCATATGTTGATTTACATTGTTTCCTTAGTCCTTTTTCTGGATGCAGATGGCATTTTCTGTCCAAAGTCTATTGAAGTTGCTTTGAATTATTGAACCACAGAGAAGAAACAAATCTTTCAGAGTTGATGATCACACATTATTGTTGTTATTATGTGCAAATCATTCCTAATTCTGCTTTGTTTTGCTCAGCATCAGTTCATATAAATCTTTCCAGGCCTTTCTAAAATCAGCCTGTTTATCATTTTTTATAGAACAATAATATTGCATTACCTTTATGTACCATAACATTCAGCTATTCCTCAGTTGAAGGGCATCCACTACTTTTCAATTCTTTGCTACAACAACAACAACAAAAAAAAACTACAAATATTTTTGCACCTGTGAGTCCTTTTCTCTTCTTTATAATTTCCTTGGGATAAAGACCCAGTAGTGGCATTGCTTGGTCAAAAGTATATATAAAACCCTTTGGATGTAGTTCCAGATTGTTCTCCAGAATGGTCCAGTTCATGACTCCACCAGCAATGCATTAGTATCTTAGTTTTCCCTCATCTGCTCCAACATTTATCATTATCTTTTCCTGATATCTTAGCCAATCTGAGAGATGTGATGACGTAGTATCTTAGAGTTATTTTAATTTGCCTTTCCCTAATCAAATGTGTTAAGGGTTTTTTTTTCATATGACTATAGATGACTTTAATTTCATCATCTGAAAATTGTTCATATCCTTTGACCATTTATCAACTGAGAAATTACTTGTATTATAAACTTGACATAGTTCTTTATATATTTTAGAAATTAGACCTTTATCAGAAATATTTGCTATAAAGATTTTTCCCAGCTTTGTATTTCCCTTTAACCTTGTTACTGTTGATTTTATTTGCACAAAATCTTTTTAGTTTAATGTAATCAAAGCTGTCCATTTTACCTTTTATAATATTCTCTAATTCATTTTTGGTCATAAATTCCTGCCTTCTCCAAAGATCTGACAGGTAAAGTATCCCTTGCTCTCCTAATTAGTTTATGGCATTATCCTTTATGTCCAAATCATTTATCCATTTTGACCTTATTTTGGTATGGGATGTGAGATGTAGGTCTGTGCTGAATTTCTGACACATTATTTTCTAGATTTTTCTAACAATTTTTGTCAATTGGTGAGTTCTCATTATAGAAGCTGGAGTTTGTGAGTTTATCAAACACTAGATTGCAATAAACCTTGATTATTGGGATGTGTATTTAATCTATTCCACTGACCCACCATTTCTTAGCTAGTACCACATAGTTTTGATGACTGCTGCTTTATAACATAGTTTTAGGTTTGGCACTGCTAAGACACCATCCTTTGTACTTTTTTTTTTTTTCATTAATTCCCTTGATATTCTTGAGCTTTTGTTCTTCCAGATGAATTTGTTCTAATTTTGGCAGTTTGATTGGTATAGCTCTGAACAAATAGACAAATTTAGGCAGAATTGTCATTTTTATTATATTATCTTGGTCTGGCTATGAAAAATTGATATTTTTTCCAGTTTCTTAGATATGATTTTATTTGCTTGAGAAGTGTAGTAATTGTACTTGTATAGTTCTTAGGTTTGTCTTGCCAGATAGATACCCATATATTTTATTTTGTTTATTATAAACTTAAATGGAATTTCTCTTTCTATCTCTTGTTGATGGGCTTTGTTGCCAATATATAAAAATACTGATAATGTGTGTGTTTATTTTACATCCTGCAAGTTTGCCAAAACTTTGAATTGTTTCCAGCAATTTTTAGATGATTTTTTTAGAATTTTCTAAATATATCATTATATCATTTGCAAAGGGTGGTAGTTTTATTTCCCCAGTGCTTGTTCTAATTCTGTTAATTTCTTTTTATTTCCTTATTGCTAAAGCCAGCTTTTCTAGTACAATGTTGAATAATAGTGGTGATAATGGGCATACTAGTTTCACCTTGATCTTATTGGGAAAGTGTCCAGCTTCTCTCCATTACAAATAATGCTTGCTATAGGTTTTAGATAGATTCTGCTTATTATTTTAAGGGAAGCTCCCTTTATCCCTATATTTTCTAATGTTTTTAATAGGAATGGGTGATATGTTTTGTCAAAAGCTTTTTCAGCATCTATTGAGATTATCATGATTTCTGTTTGTTTTGTTATTGATATGGTAGATAATTATAATAGTTTTCCTGATAGCAAATCAGCCCTGTATTCCTGATATAAATCTTACTTAGGCATGGTGTATTATGTTGCTGATATATTGATATATTCTCTTTGTTAATATTTTCTTTAAAATTTTTGCATCAATATTCATTAGGGTGTGTAATTTTCTTTCTTCATTTTGGCAATTCCTAGTTGAGGTGTCATTACCATATTTGTGTCATAGAAGGAATTTGGCAGTATTCCTGCCTTACCTAGTTTTCCAAATAGTTTACATAGTATTGGAATTAATTGTTCTTTAAATGTTTGGTAGATTACACCTCTCAGATTGGCTAAGATGACAGGAACAGATAACAACAAATGTTGGAGGGGATGTAGGAAAATTGGGATGCTGATACATTGTTGGTGGAACTGTTAACAGATTCAACCATTTTGGAGAGCAGTTTGGAACTATGCTAAAAAATTTATCAAGCTATGCATACCCTTTCATTCAGCAGTGTTTCTACTGGTATTATATCACAAAAAGATCTTAAAGGAAGGAAAGAAACCTACATGTGCAAAAATGTTTGTGGCAGCCCTCTTTGTAGTGGCAAGAAACTGGAAACTGAATGGATGCCCATCAGTTGGAGAATGGCTTGATAAATTATGGTATATGAATGCTATGAAATACTATTGTTCTGTAAGAAAAGACGAGCTTGATGACTTCAGAGAGGCTTGGAGAGGTCTACTTGGACTGATGCTAAATGAAATGACCAGCAAAACACAGCAACAGCAAGAGTATATATCAATTCTGATGTACGTGGCTCTCTTCAACAATGAAATGATTCAAACCAGTTGTTTGGTCTGTTTAATGATGAACACCCTTGTTTAGTGATGAAGAGAGCCATCTACACCCAGAGAGAGAACTGTGGGAACAAAGTGTGGAACACAACATAGCATTCTCACTTTCTCTGTTGTTATTTGTTTACATTTTGTTTTCTTTCTCAGTTTTTCTTTTCCTTCCTTTTTGAGCTGATTTTTCTTGTGCAGCAAGGCAACTGCATAAATATGTATACATATATTGGATTTAATATGTATTTCAACATATTTAACATGTATTGGACTATTTGCCAGCTAAGGGGGGGGGAAGGAGGGGAAAATGTGAAATAAAAGGTTTTGCTAGGGTCAATGTTGGAAAAATTACCCATGCAAATGCTTTGTAAACAAATAAATAAATAAATAAATAAATTTTAAAAATGTTTGGTAGAATTCACTTGTGAATCCATCTGGCCCTAGAGATTTTTTCTTAGGGAGTTCATTAAAGCCTTTTCATTTATTTTTCTAAAATGGAACTATTTAAATAATTTATTTCCTCTTCTGTTAACCTGGGTAATTTATATTTTTGTAAATATTCATCCATTTCAATTAGATTGTTAACTTGCTGTCTTGCAGTTGGGCAAAATCACTTCTAATTATTGATTTAATTTCTTTGTCATTGGTGGTAAGTTCACCCTTTTCATTTTTGATGCTGGTGATTTTTTTTTTTTCCTTTCCTTTTTCTCATCAAATTAACCAAATGTTTATATATTTTGTTGTTCCCTCCCCACATCATACCAATTCTTAATTTTATTTGTTAATTCGTTTTCTTAGTTTCTATCTCATTAATCTTTATTTTGAGTTTCAGAATTTCTAATTTGGTATTTAATTAGGAGTTTTAGTTTCTCCTTTTTCTTGCTTTTTTGTTGCATGCTTAATTCATTGATCTCCTCTTTTTTCTATTTTTTTTTTTTCATGTAACTATTTAGAGATTTAAAATTTCTCCTAAGAACTGCTTTGGTTGAAACTCATAGGTTTTGTTATCATGTCTAATTATTGTCATTGTCTTGAATAAAACTGTAGATTGTTTTTATGATTTATTGTTTGACTCAATAATTCTTCAGAATTAGATTATTTATTTTTCAATTTTGTGTGTATGTCTTTGCCTGACTCTTTATTGAGTATAATTTTTATTGCATTGTGGTCTAAAAAAGAAGCATTTACTATTTCTGTCTTTCTGCATTAGATTGTGAGATTTCTATTCCCTATTTTATGGTCATTTTTATGTAGGTGCCATGTACTTCTGGAAAAAAAAAGGCACTTTCCTTTCTGAACCTATTCAATTTTCACCAGAGATCTATCATATTTAGGTTTTCTAGGATCTTATTATCTTCCCTAGTTTTTTTTTTTTTTTTTTTTTTTTCTTGTTTCTTTTGTTATTAGCTTTTTCTGATTCTGAGAGTGGAAGATTGAGTTGCCCACTAGAATAGTTTTGCTATTTATTTTTTTCCTGTAAGTGGCTTACAATCTTTTCTAGGAATTTGCCTGCTCTATGTCTTGGTGCATATATATTTAATGTAGTTACTACTTCATTGAATATGGTACTCTTTATCAAGATGTATTTTCTTCCTTATCTCTTTTAATAAGATCTATTTTTATTTTTGCTTTATCTGAGATCAGAATTACTACTCTTGATTTTTCTACTTCAGCTGAGACATAATAAATTCCATTCCAGCCTTTTACATTTACTCTCTATGTATATCTCCTTGTCAAATGTGTTTCTTGTAAACAACATATTGTAGGATTATGTCTTTTAATCCACTCTGTTGTTTGCTTCCATTTTATGGGGGATTTCCTTCAGTTCATATTACCAATTTTGTTTACCAGTTCTGCATTTTCTTCCATGGTATTTTTGCTTATATATATATATGGAGAGAGAGAGAGAGAGAGAGAGAGAGAGAGAGAGAGAGAGAGAGAGAGAGAGAGAGAGAGAGGAGAGAGAGTTCTCTCTTTCTACCCAGGCCTTAGTTTTTGTTTTGTTTTTTTACCCATACCACCCACTACCTTATCTCCTATCACCTCTCCCTCCTTCTCTTAGTAATGTTTTTTTTAACCTACTTCACCTCCTCCCTTATCTTTTATCAACCCTTCCCCTTCTCTTACCTTTTCCCCTAGTGTTTCAGCCCTTTCTTCTATCTTGTCCCTTCCTTTTCTTTTCCTCTTTCTCCTCCTGCTTCTTTATAGAATTAGATACATTTCTATTACCACCTAAGTGTTTAAATTGCTCTTGCTTAGAACCAAAACTGATGAGATTAAGCTTCATACAATGCTCATCCCACTTCCTTCTTTTCCTAGATTGTAATAGGTCTTTTGTACCACTTGATGTGAACTATTTTCCCCATAGTACCTTCCCTTTTCTTTCTTTTTTCTTTTTTTCTAGTACAGACCTTTTTCTACCATTAATGTCTTTTTCTTCAATGTCATCACATCAGAATCCATTCACAGCCATGTCATTCCCTTTCTTTCTACCCCAGAGACAGATACCATTTTCAAGAGTTACACATTTTTCCATCTAGGGATGTAAATAGTTATACCTATAAATAATATATATTTTCCCTTGTTTACCTTTTTGTTCTTCTCTTGAGTCATGTGATTTATAAATTAAATTTTCTGTTTAGTTTTGGTTTTTACAATAGAAATGATTGAAAATCTCTTACTTCCTTGAAGCTCCATTTCCTCTCCTGAAAGATGATGCTGAATCTTGCTGGGTAGTTACTTCTTTATTGTAACCCCAGATCCTTTGCCTTATGGAATGATATTCCAGACCCTTCAATCCTTTATTGTAGAAGCTGCCTGATCCTGGGTAAATATGCCACTACTTGATATTTGAATTTTGTCTGTCAGCTTGCAATATTTTTTCCTTGAGATTGTAGTTTTGGAGTTTCACAATAATATTCCTGGGGTTTTCCTTGTGGGATCACTTTCAATCAGTATTTCCCCCTCTGTTTCCAGAATACTAGGCAATTTTATTTAATGATCTTTTGTAAAATGTTTTCCAGGTTCTTTTTGTGGTCATGATTTTCAGATAGACCATAATTTTTAAACTGTCTCTTCTGGATTTGTTTTCCAGGTCAGCTATTTTTCCAATGAGGCATTTCATATTTTTCCCCATTTTTTTCCATTCTTTTTAGTTTGTTTGACTGATTCTGATTGTCTCACAAAATCATTAACTTCCATTTGTCCTATTCTAATTTATAATGTGTGATTTTCTTCAGTTAGTTTTTGTATATAATTTTCCATTTGGTTAATTCTACTATTTAAAGAATTGTTTTCTTCAGACAATTTTTTTCTTTCTTTTTCCAAGCTGTTGACTCTCTCATTCATACCTCTCATTTCTTTTTTCATTTTTTCTTCTACCTCTCTTATTTGTCTTTTAAAGTCTTTTATATGAATTTCTAGCAAACCTCTTTGTACTTGAGACCAATTTATATCACTCTGAGATTTCTTTGTGGACATTCTCTTCTTTTCTGAGGACAGACCTAGCTTGCCACCATAGTAGCTTTCTGTGGTCAAAGTTCTTTTCTGTTTCTTGCTCATTTTCTTTCCTTTGGTATTTCTTCTTCTTCTTTTTTTTTTTTTTTTTTTTTTTTTTTACTTTTAAGGTCGAGCTCTACTACTAGAGTATAAGAGGTGCTATACCAAACTTTCTGTGCAGGTCTGAGTTTTGACTTTGAGCACAGGGCCCCCTTGTGTTATCAGGGCATAGCTTTGCCTGCTCTTTTCAGCAAACAGCCTGGTTTCCAGAGTTTGCCAGTATTATGGAGAATGTTAACATGTCTTAGGGTAGTAAATGAAAGAAGGAGACTATGGGGACTTTACAACCAGGTCTGTCTACCCCCTCTATGATTCCTCAACATTGGCCTTTATGGATAATTGATTTAAAACATTACTTTTATACTATTACTTTATACCCTAAAGATTCACAGCATCCATGTATTTGGGAAATATTTAACATCAGAAATAAAAAATAATAATAATTAAAAATTGTGACAAGAATAATTAAAGACATAAGACATCCATCCATTCAGTAAATAGAATGGAATTAATTTACCTTCCCTAATTCTATCTTAGTTTACCATGCATTATCCCATATCATGAAGGGTTCCCTGTTCAAAAAGAAAGGAAGTGAAATGAGTTCTATATCAGAGATTAATCCTTTTGAAGAAGCAAACTCAGATATAGTCATTACATTTGCATCTCAGAAAGGTCAACTTTATAAACTATTAGAAGCTAGTTGCCTTATCATCCTAGGGCAATTCTCTTTCATGAAATTTGATATTGTTCTAATTAGTGTGAAGTGGGAGTAGGGTGAATGTGTTATGTATGTCTCACCCTCTTAAAGGAAATAATAAAAAAATTTCTTTGTAAATTGATGATCATCAAAGATACATGAGCAGTTAAAACCTCTTCTGATCCCTTTTGCCTATATGTACTCCTATACATACTGTCTCCTTGATTCCTTCATCTAGAAATAATCTTTTGACACTTTCAATTACCAATGTATTTTCTATCTTTTTATGGCATTTAGTTATTTTGAGATATATCATAGTTATTTGTGCAGATACCTTTTGCTCATTTACTAGATTATAAGGTTTTTGGGTAGAGAAATTATATTATTTCTTAGAAAATATTCCACAGAGTTTTGAACATAGAATTCTAATATTCATAATTGGGATCAACATGGAATACTGTGATACTAGAAATCAAAGCTTTGCCTTTCAAGTGAATTAGATAATTGACATTTTAGTTCTTATTTTTTATTGTGCATTCCTTAGATCAGTGTGCATCATTTCTGTTGTAGACATCTCCCCTACCACTATAAATTTCTGAACTTTTTCATCAAACATTGAAACAATCAAATAAAACTCATTCTCTAAACCTAGGGATCATTTCCTTGTTCATTTTGATCCAGGTGGAGTTGGTGTCCTTGGATATTACTGTCAAAATGTCATGATGTGACTTTGAAAGCCTTTCATTTCTTTTGAAAATGTGCTGAAAGCCTCTTTTCAAATCTTCTGTTGCAGAGAATATTCTTTCACTTTCCATTTTGGCACATAATCCAAATTGCTGTCTTAACATTTTGAAAGCATATTAAATCTTTAAAATTCTTGTAGCTCTCAGTAAGTCGGGTAGCACTTTTCTTTTTAATAAAATGAACTTGGGATGAGAGCAAGATTGCAATACAGACTTGCCATTCCATCATTTTTCACAAGGTCCAATTTATTTGGGAAAAAATGGTCATAAAATTTTGACCAAATATAATAATCTGGATATAATTTGCTGGAAAACTTCCATTCTCCCTGACTCAGGGAATTGAACTAAAAGTATAAGAGAAAGTTTATATACTTTCAATAAATAATCAAAAGACCACAATCATAAGACAATTTAGGTTTAGTTTTATTCAGTAACTGGTGTCTGTCAGGTTCTCTAACTTTAAGTACTGATTTTGTCACTAATATTTCTAATGTTGACTATGTCACTTTGAATAATTTTCCTCATTTATAAAATAGGAATAGTTACTGAACTCTGTATAAGAATAAAGACTCTTATGTAGGGTGCTCTACTGGGTAAGCATGAATTGTCTCCTTGCTTTTTTTGTACTCATAGGATTCTTTGTTGATCTTCTAACAGGATTCTCCCTTATGAATTCTTCATTATTTCCTGTGATCTTCCTTTTTATGGCTGGATATAAAAATGTTATGGTAATCTGATATTCTGTAATTTGCTGTCATCAGGTTCATTGTAAGTCCATCTTTAATGATTGAGGGTAATATTAACAACAGTAGTTGAAATATAACACTTTAACTTTTGCAAAATCCTTTACAAATATTATTGTTTTGTATCTCATGGCAATTCTATCACAAATATGCTAGAAGTGTTATTATGAATAAAATAAAGCTCAGAGAGTTTGAATGACTTGCCAATTGTCATGCAGCTTATAAATGTCTGATTTGATATTTGAATCTAGTTCAAGGAAATGATAGTGCAAGACTTCTCTATAATAATAGACAATATGAAGATAAAATTTAGGATTCCCAGAAAATCTCACCATGGAATTCCTTTGAATGAATGCTATTATAAGAAACATCCCAGTCTATAGCTCAGAATTAGTCTGAAATTTACCAAAATAATTAACATGATATTTTGTCATTTTATAAATTGTTTATTTTCTATTTGATAATGTTCTGTGAGAAATCTTTTGAGGAAGTATGAAAAAATAAAGTATATTCAGAAACCTAGTTAATATGTATTGATAACCCCAGAAACTGGTGATGTTATTTTCATGAAGTTGCTATTACTCAAAAAAACTTTAGCAATTAACTAGAAGACATAATTACGCCTATTTTCTGATTTTTACAGGGGAATCATGAAGTTGTACTTAGATATGATATAACTTCTGCTGGGGTCCTTATAGAGGCAGTCCTACTTTTGGATATTACTGCCTTTGCATATCTATTTTTTTTCATTGGCTCTTGGTGTAAATAATGTTACCAATCAATGAACAATTCAATAAATTGAAATCCTCTTAACTTTGAAGGTTCACAATAATATCAGTCAGGAAGATTGAGGATGCTATTGACTGAAGCTGAGGTCAACACTGTTTTTCAGTCCAAAGTGGTTTCTTTTCAGGAATTTGTCTAGAAACACTCTCATCAATAAGCAGCTACATACTTGAATGATATACATTCCAAAAACTCTATAGGGTGTGACCAAATCTTCTCAAACTGTATAATTAGAATTCCTATATGATGTCACTCTATTTCATTTAATTTCCTTGAAGGATATCTAAAATGATGAAGTAGTTTTTACACCTACTTTAAGCCTGTATTGGCTAATTGATTCAATAGTTAAGCTTAACATCTTGTTTTTTCTTTTATTTTTATTTTTTTTGTGTGTGTATGTGTGTGTGTGTGTGTGTGTGTGTGTGTGTGTGTGTGTGTTTAATGGGATAGAGTGATTGGATAAATAATTGATTCAAGAGAATACAACTCCTATAATAGAAATGATAGAGATTTAATTCCCAAGGTCATATCCAAATTCAACTACATGGAATCTCAACAGTCAGATTTATACTTAATTTTCTGGATATTTTCATTTTGAGTATATGCTATGGAGTTTTATTATACATTCTATTGGGCTACTTGAAACGAGGTAATGAAAAAAATTTTTTTGGCAATTGATTTAGATGTCTCTTGCTTTCCTTATTGCAAGGATATACCCCACTCCAACATATGATAAGACAAGAGTAGCAATTATAGATAAATAAGAAAAAAAGAAAACATTAAAAGCAAATTTATAATGAAGGCTGCAGAAAGTTAAACTAGGGAATTTTATTTTATATAATATATATCCATCATTTGGTGGTCAAGCATTATTTTTTATTGGTGGTAAAGAGAAATCTCATTTGTGTGTGGGAAGACTGAGAAGATTTTTTTTTTTTGTGATTTTCTTAAACCAAGTAATATATATATATTTACTAAGGTTGTATTTTATTAAAAAAAGAATTTAGGGATAAAAATAGTAGTGATCTTTTCATCTTCTCTCACTTTTAGTTATTTCTTTCTCGTTATATATAATTCAAGGTAGACTGCTGCAAAACAAAAGATATGATATATGATATGATATAACATATATACACACATATGTGTATTTAGAGGGAGAATTCAGAGTGAACTCATCCTTTCTTCACTGCAGTTATTTACATATAAACAATACTGTGTCCTCAGGAAAATCTGCAAGTTAAAAGTTGAGATTACAATTCATTATTGAGTGGCTTAGCCTTATTAATTTTTAGTTTCTTTAGGCAACAATTTACCTGCGAATATATTATGGCCACACAGAGAGAATGTTATTTCCTTAAATAGTTTAAGTTAAACAATCTATGTGTCATAATGAGAAACAATATATCTAATCCGAAGTTTTTTTGAATAAAAGAATGGGAAAAAAAAAAAAACATAGGCAAGAAGAATAGGCTTATAGAATCAATAGAAACATGAACAGAAGAGCATAGTGTTTCAATAAACCTGAAGACCTCAATTATTGGAGTAAAAATTATGAAAATTTCTGGGAAATATGGAAGGTAGTTAATCATAACTGAGTAGATCATCTTTTCATAACTTATAAAAATATAAATTTCAAATACATGTAACATCATTAGCTAAAGAGTAGGAAGAAATTATATTTTACGTATATGGATTGAAGAAACATTGATGACTCAACAAATAATAGGACCATAGAATATTAAACGGATAATTTTTCAATTACATGTAAAGATAGTTTTTAACATTCATCTTTACAAGATTTAGAATTCCAAATATTTTTCCCTCTTCCCTTTGCAAGACATCAAACAATCTTATATAAGTCATATATGTATAATCATGTTAAACATATTTTTGTGTTAGTCATAGTTATAGAAAAATCAGACAAAAAGGAAAATACAGAAAAAGAAAAAAAACAAAATAAATTTTAAAAAGTGAAAATTGTATGCTTTGATATGCACTCAGTCTCCATAAATCTGTCAATGGATGTGGATGGCATTTTCCATCAGGGATCTTTCAGAATTATCTTAGATCACTGTATTTATTGCTGAGAAGAGCTAAGTCTATCATAGTTGGTCATGTTTCTGTGCACTTCTTGTTCTACCCACTTCACTCAATTTCATTTCATCTAAGTCTTCCCAGATTTTTCTGAAACCTGCCTGTTGATCATTTTTAAAGAACAATAGGATCCCACTGCATTCATTTCTCATAACTTGTACAACTCTTTTCCCAATTGATTGGTATCCTTTCAGTTTCTAATTCTTTGCCACCACAACAACAGATGCTAAAATATTTTTGTACAAGTTTCCTTTTTTATGATCTTATTAAGATTAGACTCAATAGTAGTATTGCTGAATCAAATAGTATGTATATTTCTCCCTCCCTCTCTCTCTCTGTCTCTTTCTCTCTCTCTGTCTGTCTCTTTCTTTTTCTATTTCTGTCATCTTAGCCAAACTGATTTGTGTTCTGGAGATAGTACCTCAAGTTGTTTTAACTTGAATTTATCCAGTCAAGAGTGATTTAGAGAATTTTTCATATAACTATAGATAACTTGAATTTCTTCATCTGAAAACAGCTTTTTCATATCCTTTGACTATTTATCAATTGGAAAATGTCCTGTATTCTTTTAAATTTTACTTTGTTCTCTATTTTAGAAATGAGGTCTTTATCAGAAATGCTAACTGTAAAAAATTTATTTTATACCTTTCTGTTTCCCTTCTAATCTTGGCTGCATTGGTCTTGTTTGTGCAAAACTAATTTTTTTAATTAATGCAATCAAAATTATCCATCTTGCATTTCATAATATTCTATGTTTTTGTTTGATCATGAATCCTGCCTTCTCCCAAGATCTAACAGAAACTATTCTTTGCTCTCTTAATTTGCTTATAATAAGTCATAAACCTGTTTCAACCTTATCTTGGTATAATCGGTGAGATGTTAGTCTATCTATGCCTAAATTCTATCATATTATTTTCCAGTTATTCCAGCAATTTCTGTGAAATAGTGAGTTCCAAATCTGGGTTTGCCAAACAGTAGATTAGTATAATAATTGATTGTCTTGTGTACCTAAGCTAGTCCACTGATGCACTACTCTATTTCTTGACCAGTACTAAATGGTTTTGATAATTGCCATTTTATAATATAATTTTAGGTCTGGTAGGCCTAAGCCACATTGCTTTGTATTTATTTTCATTAATAACCTTGATATTGATTTTGTTCTTTTAGATGAATTTTATTTATTTTTATTAATTTTATAATTATAACTTTTTTTTGACAGTACAGATGCATAGGTAATTTTTTACAACATTATCCCTTGTACTCCCTTCTGTTCAGAATTTTTCCCCTCCTTCCCTCCACCCCCTCCCCTAGATGGCAGGCATTTCCATACATATTAAATATGTTATAGTATAACCTATCCTTTATCTACACATATATATGTGCAGAACCGAATTTTGTTGTTGTTGTTATTGCAAAGGAAGAATTGGATTCTGAAGATAAACATAATCTGGGGAGAAAAACAAAAAATGCTAATATTTTACACTCATTTCCCAGTGTTCCTTTTCTGAGTGTAGTTGATTCTGTCCATCATTGATCAATTGGAATTGGATTAGATCTTCTCTTTGTTGAAGATATCCACTTCCATCAGAATACATCCTCATACAGTATCATTGTTGAACTGTATAATGATCTCCTCGTTCTGCTCATTTCACTCAGCATCAGGTGATGTAAGTCTCTCCAAGCCTCTCTGTATTCCTCCTGTTGGCCATTTCTTAAAGAACAATAATATTCCATAACATTCATATACCATAATTTACCCAACAATTCTCCAATTCATGGGCATCCGTTCATTTTCCAGTTTCTAGCCATTACAAAAAGGGCTGCCAACAAACATTTTGGCACATATAGGTCCCTTTCCCTTCTTTAGTATTTCATTGGGATATAAGGCCAGTAGTAGCACTGCTGGATCAAAGGGTATGCATAGTTTGATAACTTTTTGGGCATAATTCCAGATTGTTCTCCAGAATAGTTGGATTCTTTCACAACTCCACCAACAATGCATCAGTGTCTCAGTTTTTCCACATCCCCTCCAACATTCATCATTATTTGTTCCTGTCATCTTAGCCAATCTGGCAGGTATGTAGTGGTATCTCAGAGTTGTCTTAATTTGCATTTCTCTTGATCAGTAGTGATTTGGAACACTCTTTTATATGAGTAGAAATTATTTCAATTTCATCCTCTGAAAATCGTCTGTTCATATCCTTTGACCATTTACCAATTGGAGAATGGCTTGATTTCTTACAAAGTAGAGTCTATTCTCTATATATTTTGGAAATGAGTTCTTTATCAGAACCTTTAATTGTAAAAATATTTTCCCAGTTTGTTACTTCCCTTTTAATCTTGTTTGCATTAGTTTTGTTTGTACAAAAGCTTTTCAATTTGATATAATCAAAATTTTCTATTTTGTGATCAATAATGATCTCTAGTTCTCCTTTGGTCACAAATTCCTTCCTCCTCCATAAGTCTGAGAAGTAAACTATGCTATGTTCCTCTAATTTATTTATTAATTCATTCTTTATGCCTAAATCATGGACCCATTTTGATCTTATCTTGGTATGTGCTTTTAAGTGTGGGTCCATGCCTAGTTTCTGCCATACTAATTTCCAGTTTTCCCAGCAGTTTTTGTCAAATAATGAATTGTTATCCCAAAAGTTGGGATCTTTGGCTTTGTCAAACACTAGATTGCAATTTTTATTCACTATCTTGACCTGTGAACCTAACAACTAGTCTATTTCTTGGCCAATACCAAATGGTTTTGGTGACTGCTGCTTTATAATATAGTTCTAGATCAGGTACAGCTAGACCACCTTTATTTGATTTTTTTTTTCATTACTTCCCTTGAAATTCTTGACCTTTTGTTCTTTCATATGAATTTTGTTGTTATTTTTTCTAGATCATTAAAATAGTTTCTTGGGAGTCTGATTGGTATAGCACTCAATAAATAGATAAGTTTAGGGAGTATTGTCATCTTTATTATATTCACTCGGCCTATCAAAGAGCACTTAATATCTTTACAATTATTTAAATCTGACTTTATTTTTTGTGGCAAGCGTTTTCTAATTTTGCTCATATAATTCCTGACTTTCCTTTGGTAAATATATTCCCAAATATTTTATACTATCGACCGTTATTTTGAATGGAATTTCTCTTTGTATCACTTGCTATTGGATTGTGTTGGTAATGCATAAAAGTGCTGAGGATTTATGTGGATTTAATTGGTATCCTGCAACTTTGCTAAAGTTCTGAATTATTTCTAATAGCTTTTTAGCAGAGTCTTTGGGGTTCTCTAAGTGTACCATCATGTCATCTGTAAAGAGTGGTAGTTGTGATTTCCTCAACACCTACTCTAATTCCTTTAATCTCTTTCTCAGCTCTTGTTGCCTAGGCTAGCGTTTTTAGTACAATATTGAATAATAATGATGGCAGTGGGCAACCTTGTTTCACTCCTGATATTACTAGGACAGGTTCCAGTTTATTGCCATTACATATGATGTTTACAGATGGTTGTAAATATATACTCCTTATTATTTTAAGGAATAGTCCATTTATTCCTATACTCTCAAGTGTTTTTAGGAGGAATGGATGTTGGGTTTTATCAAATGCTTTTTCTAAATCTATTGACATGATCATATGGCTTTTGTTAATTTGGTTATTGATATAGTCAATTATGCTAATAGTTTTCCTAATATTGAACCAGGATTATATTCCTGGTATAAATCCCACTTCGTCATAGTGTGTTATCCTGGGGATGATTTTCTGAAGTCTTTTTGCTAATATCTTATTTAAGATTTTATCATCAATATTCATTAGGGAGATTGGACTATAATTTTCTCTGTTTTCAGCCTTCCTGGTTTTGGTATCAGTACCATATCTGTGTCATAGACACATTAAAAATAATTTGGTAGGACTCCTTCAACCCCTATTTCTTCAAGTAGTTTATATAGCATTGGACTTAGTTGTTCTTTAAATGATTGGTAGAATTCACATGTAAATCCATCTGTTCCTGGGGATTTTTTCTTTCTTTTTCTGAAATGTGACTATTTAGACCATTTATTTTTTCCTCTGTTGATCTGGGCAAGTTATATTTTTGAAGGTATTCTTCCATTTCATTTAAGTTATCGAATTTATTGGCATAAAGTTGAGCAAAGTTGCTCCTAACTATTGTTCTAATTTCCTCTTCATTAGTGGTGAATTCTCCTTTTTCATTTTTAAAACTAACAATTTGCTTTTCCTCTTTCCTTTTTTTAATCAGATTTAATAAGGGTTTGTCTATTTTGTTGGTTTTTTCATAGAACTAACAGTTTTATTAATCAATTCAATAGTTTTTTTACTTTCAATTTTATTAATCTTACCTTTTATTTTGAGAATTTCAAGTTTTGTGTTTGTCTGGGGGGGTTTTAATTTGTTCCTTTTTTTTTAGCAATTTTAGTTGTAAGCCAAATTCGTTGGCCCTCTCTTTCTCTATTTTATGCAAGTAGGCCTCTAGAGATATAAAAATTCCCCTCATTACTGCTTTGGCTGCATCCCACACATTTTGGTATGATGTCTCATTATTGTCATTTTCTTGGGTGAAGGTATTAATTATGTCGATGATTTGCTGTTTTACCCAATCATTCTTCAGTATAAAATTATTTAGTTTCCAATTATTTTTTGGTCTATTTTCCCCTGGCTTTTTATTGAATGTAATTTTCATTGCATTGTGGTCTGAAAATGATGCATTTACTATTTCTGCCTTACTGCATTTGATTTTTAGTTTTTTATGTCCTAGTATATGATCAATTTTTGTATAGGTTCCATGAACTGCTGAGAAGAAAGTGTACTCCATTTAGCTTTTGCCAAAGATCTATCATATCAAACTTTTCTAGTATTCTATTTACCTCTTTGATTTCTTTCTTATTTTCTTATTTATAGTTTTGCTGTCTATTTCTTCTTGCAGCTCTCTTAATTTCTCTTTTAAGCATTTAGATGCTGCACCACTTGGTGAGTATATGTTTAATATTGATACTACTCCATTATCTATGCTACCCTTTAGGAGGATATAATGCCCTTCCTTATCTCTTTTAATTAGATCAATTTTTGTTTTTGCTTGATCTGAGATGAGGGTGGCTACCCCTGCTTTTTTGGCTTCACCTGAAGCATAGAAGATTCTGCTACACCCTTTTACTTTTAGTTTGAATGTATCACCCTGTTTCAGGTGTGTTTCCTGTAAACAACATATAGTAGGATTCTGGCTTTTAATCCAGTCTGCTAACTGCTTCCTCTTCATGAGGGAGTTTACCCCATTCACATTTATGGTTAGAATGACTAATTCTATATTGCTTGCCATCCTGTTAACCCCTGCTTATGCTTTTCTCCTTTCCTTCCCTCTTATCCCCCTACCCAGTATTAAACTTGTGAACACCACTTGCTTTTCACAGCCCTCCCTTTTTAGTATCCCTGCCCTACCTTAAAGTTCCTCTTCCTCTTTTACCCCTTTTTCTCACAATTTCTGTATTGTCTTCCCCTTAGCTTACTCTTCCCTCTCACTTTTCAATGAAGTGGAAGAAGTTTCACCATTAATTGAATATGTCTGTTGATACACACTATGTTCATCCCCCTCCTTTCTTTCTCTCAGATATAATAGGTTACCTTTGACTCTTCATGAGATGTAGTACCACTATTTTACCCTTTTTTATGATATAATTTCCTTTCCACCTCTAGTTTCTAGGACTAATTATACATGTGTTCTTTATATATCTTTATGGCAGAAATATAGTTCTCAAGATTTCTTTTTACCTCTTTAGAAATCTCTTGAGTTCTGTATTTGAAGATCAAACATTTTGTGTAAATCTGTTTTTTTCATCAAGAATAGATGGAATTACTTTATTTTGTTAAATGTCCATCTTCTTCCCTGGAAAATGATGCTCATTTGTGCTAGGTAAGTTATTCTTTGCTGCATACCAAGTTCCTTAGCCTTTCAGAATATCATATTCCAGGCCCTTCATTCTTTTGATGGGTATGCTGCTAGATCCTGGGTTATCCTTATTGTGGCTCCTCCATATCTGGTTGCTTTTTTCTAGCAGCTTCCAGTATTTTATCCTTTGTCTGATGGTTCTTGATCTTGGCCACTATATTTCTTGGCATTTTGATTTTAGGGTCCCTTTCGGTAGGTGATCGATGAATTTTTTTCAATGTCTATTTTACCCTCTGTTTCCAAAAAGTCTTGGCAGTTCTCTTTGATTATTTCCTGAAAAATAGTGTCCAGGCTCTTTTTTTCCTTACATTTTTCAGGGAGTCCGATTATTCTCAAATTGTCTCTCCTGGATCTGTTTTCCAGGTCTGTTGTCTTTCCAATAAGGTACTTGACATTATTTTCACTTGTTTCATTTTTCTGGTTTTGCTTGACTACTTCTTGCTTTCTCCTTGAGTCGTTCATTTATACTTGTTTGATTCTAATTTTCAATGATATATTTTCTTCAGTCCCTTTTTTATACCTTTTTGGAATTGTCCAATTGAGTTTTTATCTTCTATGTATTTTTTTTCCATTTCATCAGTTTTATTTTTTAGAGAGCTGCTTTCTTTTTCCAGCTCACTAAACCTGTCTTCCTTGGAGTTGTTTACCTTTTCTAATTGAGTAATTTTGTTTTTCAATGATTTGATTTCTTTATCCACTCTGTCTTTAAATGCGTGGTATAACTTCTCTAGACTGTCTTGTCTTTTTCCTTTTTCCAATTCTCTTCTATCTCTTTTGTGAGAGCCTTTTTGATTTCCTCTATGAGAGTCTTATGTATTGAGAAGCAGATCATATCCCCCTTAGGGGATTCCTCTGGAGACAACCTGCTTTTAGTCTCCTCAGTGTTTGAAGTCTGTTCTCTCTCCATACAGAAGCTGTCAATGGTTAGAGCCCTTTTAAATTTTTTGTTCATTTTGTCAGAGCGGGAAATCGAAGAAAACAAATTGACAAGAGAAACAATTGGTCTGTTTTTTTTTGGGGGGGATGTGGCTGGATAGTATTACCGGGATATCTCTACAGACTTTGGGAGACAGCAGTGAGGCACTAACAGGACAGTGATGGCTGTGCTATGTCTGCGCTCTGAATCATTCCTGGTGGTGATGGGGGTGGCCGGGTCCTGAGAGATGATAGCTTTATGGGGTTTTATTCTTCACCTCCAGTGTTTATACCCTCTCTGCTCTTCCTGGCTTACTGCCAAGATGGAACATCCACACTGGGGTAAAAGTCTTTTTGCAGAAACGAAAGAGATCACACCCCTTCCCCTCCAGTCTGAGCTGTGTGAGCTGCCTGCCTCAATCTCGCTGACTGCCCTCAGTCTGTCCCAGTCTAATTGTCCCCTCCCCCCAGAAAACACAGACCTTCTCTGGAGAATTTCAAGGATGTCTTCTCTTGGTGATTATTTGTGGATTTCTTTTCCGGTCAAGCATTAATTCCAAGGCTTGTCATGAAGTAATTCCTGAGAGAAAATGTGGAGCTCAAGCAGCTGTTTGCCTCCACGCCGCCATCTTGGCTGGAAGTCGGTTTCAGTTTTTCATCTGAAAATTGTCTGTTCATCCTTTGACCACTTGTTACCAATTCTAATTTTAAAAGTTTTTTTTTTTTTTTTTTTTTTTTTTTTTTTTTTTTTTTTTCCTTTAAGATTCTGTATCTCTTTTTCTAGATGGATGACTTTTTTTTTTTCATAATCTTGTTTTTTGTGGATGGTTTTTATTTTATTTTTGTTTTGTTTTAATTTTTCCTGAATCTCTCATTTGATTTTTAAATTCTCTTTTGAGTTATTCTATGTCTGTGGGCAGGGAACATCATACTTTATTCTTTGGGGTAAAAGAAGCTCTTTTTATTTCTGTGACCTTCTCTATTAAATGAACTTCCATCTTCCCTCTTCCCAGTAAGTAAGTAAGTATAGTAAATTTCTATAGTTTTTTCTTTCTTCTTTGCTGATAATTTTTTTTAATGAGAACTGTTAATGTAAGTACTTCTAATCATGGAGAAAGGGCATAATAATTCTGCCTTTACTTTAGCACTTCACTTCGTCCTGAAACCTCAAACCAAAATTTTATTCCACCTATAAGTTGGCTGTTATGGAACAGCCAATAGTGTCCCTGTCTGACTGCTTCTCCACTCACTGAGTTCTTTCTTGCCCAGAGCCATGTCTCAATAGCACAGGTAGGGCTGGCACTCCTAATTAGCCAAGGCTGCCTCAGCTTTCTTAGACTCAGAATTCCAACTCCTTATGCTGTTGAGGAAGTGAAAGTATTTGTGGCACCTTAGGAGTCTTTAGCCACATCCAGCTAGCTCCAGGGCTCCCCATTTGGGATTTATGTAGAGGTGTGCATGGTGCACATGAGTTAATTCCAGGCTGGGATCTTTCTTTGGATCTTCTTAAAATGAACAAAGAGGATCCTTTGTTCTATCCCAAGTCATCTTGATCTTTTGGTAGTCTATGTTGATCCCGAAGTACAAATTTGCTCTGTTTGTGGGGAAAATCTGGAGAGACATACTACTTATAATTTAAGAAGAGATATTTTTGCTCCCATATCTTTTAGTTTTTTTTTTTTTTTTGTTTTTGTTTTTAACCTGAGGTTGGGGTTAAGTGACTTGCCCAGGGTCACACAGCTAGGAAGTGTTAAGTGTCTGAGACCAGACTTGAACTCCGGTCCTCCTGAATTCAGGGCTGGTGCTCTATCCACTGCGCCACCTACTTGCCCTCCCCCCATATCTTTTAGTGTTTATGAGAAATGAGTATTTTATTTTGGTAAGAGTATTTTTTTAACAATAGATGCTTTTTTTTTGCATTTTCCTTGTTAATATGATAAATAATGCTTATACTTTTACTAATATTGAAACAGCCCTAAATTCCAGGAAAATACAGCATGATTGCAGTGTTTATTTGTGTGTGTGTGTGTGTGTGTGTGTGTGAGATCTTTTTTATAGTATTTTATTGTAAAATTTTACATTCCTTAGGTAAATTGGTCTGTAATTTCTTTGTTTTGGCTTTTACTTTTTAAAGTATTAAAACCATATTATAGAAAAAAATTGACTTTTCATTTGTTTTTTTAAAGTCATTATGCATTATTAGATTATTTATAGAATTCACAAATCCATTTGGTCCTTTTGCCATTTTAGGGAGAATATTTATAAATTGTTGAATTTCTTTCTTTAAGATAGGCTATTTAATTATTTTATTAACTGCCCAGATATCATAGAAGGAAAAGGTAAAAAAAAAAAATGACCATTGCAAGAATTCACCGGGGGGGGTGGTGGAGCCAAGGTGGGGAGAAGATACACGCGAATTTGTAAGCTCCCTTCTTCCCTCATTACCAATTAGTTAAATCAGCCTCAAAAATAATGCTGGACTGATAGAAACCACAAGGATTAAAAGCATAACATACCAGCTGAAGAGAATCTGGAGTCTCTACAGAAAAGGTCAGTTCCAAGGGGAGGAAGAAAAAAGGCCAGCACAGACGTTTAGGTGCTAGCACACTGTCCCAATTGGGCTGGGGAGAACTCTGGGATCAGAGAAGCCACTGAGATAGAGGAATCTGACACAGGCTGTTAGCTCTTCTGTGCTTATAAAACAGCAGTTCAGAAGAGAAATCAAGCCACTTTAAAATATAAAGCTAGATCCTAGAACCACCCCAATCTGGAAGTGACCTAACAGATCTCGGCACAGCTGTGAAGCTGACTTCTGCTGTCTGGGGCTTTACCTTGGGGTAGTTAAGAGTTTGAACAGCGGGGACACAGCCCGAGGCAACATCTAATCCACATAGGGCCAGGCTTGGCCGGAGTCTGGGAAACTCTAGCAGTCCCAGAATTCCCAGAGAAGCAGAACCTTTGAAGTAGGGACCCAGGTTTCCTGGGCAGACACTTCCACTTTGAGCGCAGGGGCTTTTCACATCAGCTGCAGATATCCACGCCCCACAGGACACATTGGCCAGGCTTTGTGTTGCTTTTACTGTTCAGTCTTAAACCTCAAGGAAGTCACTAGGACACCTCTGAGGCATTTATGGAGAGGGGGGAGGGGAACTCTCTCCCAGAGCTCTTTCCTAGCTCAGGCACAGGAGCCACTGCATCCATCCGGTCTGGGAGGAAGCTGGTAAATAAGTAAATAAATAAATTTCTTACCCCAAGAGCAAACCCCAAAAGATTTTTAACAATGAGTAAAATGCTGAAGAGAACTATTGATTCCTTCTACAGAGAAAGAGCGGGTATCCAACCCTGAGGAAGTTAAAAGCACAGAGTCAGCAGATAACACTCTAAAGGGGAACGATACCTGCCTCCCATCACATAACTCTCTCCTAGAAGAGACTATTAAAAAGTTAAGAGAGTTTGAAGAAAAAATGGGAAAAGGAAAGAGAAGCTTTGATAGAGAATAACAATGTCCTGAAATTTGAGTTGGAAAAAATAAAGAATTGACAGGAGATGCAGGGAAACAAAATTTATACTTTAGAAAAGGTTAAAAAAAACACAGGAAAGTAGGATTTCTGAATTGGAAAAGATCAAAAAGTCTCAAGAAAGTAGGATTTCTGAATTGGAAAAAGAAAATAACTCTCTAAAAAAAATTAGGGAAATGGAAAAAAATTCAATAGAGCAAAATAATTCATTTAAAAAGTCAATTGGGCCTATACAAAAAGAACTAAAAAATGTGAATGAAGAAAATAACTCATTAAAAATGAGGACGGAACAAATAGTAATTAATGATTCATTGAGAACCCAAACAAAACAAAACGAAAAAAAAAATGAAAAGCTGGAGAATAACATCAAATACTTACTGGCAAAATCTATAGACCTGGAAAATAGATCTAGGAGAGATAATTTGAGGATCATTAGACTTCCTGAAAGCCATGATAAAAAAAGAGGCTAGATTCTATTTTACAGAAAATTATCAAAGAGAACTGTCCAGGGATAATAGAAACAGAAGGGAAAATAGGCGTTGAAAGAATTCATCGAACACCTTCTGAAGAAGACCCTAAAAAAAGAACTCCATGGAACATTGTGGCTAAGCTGCAGAACTACCAAACAAAGGAAAAAATATTGCAAACAGCTAGAAATAAAAAACAATTCAAATATCAAGGGGCCACAATAAGGGTCACTCAAGATCTGGCTGCCACATTAAAAGATTGAAGGGCCTGGAACCTGATATTCCAAAAGGGAAAAGATCAAGGATTGCAACCAAGAATAAACTACCCAGCTAAGTTTAGCATTTCTTCCATGGAATAAGATGGTCATTTAATGAAACAGAGGAATTTCATTTGTTTCTAAGAAAAGAAAAAAAAACAACTTAAAGAAAAAAAGTTTGATCTACATCCACAAGACTGAAAAGAAACAGAAAAAGGTAAAAAGAACTCTTGAGAACTGTATCTCTGTTGTGGATATATAGAAAGTCCGCATGGGTAATTTGATTTTACTGATATAAAAAAAGGGGGAGTAGTAAAGGGAAGGGGGTAGTATCAGAAAAAGGGGAAGGAGTGACAAAAAGAGGGAAACTGCATCCTAGGAAGAGGCATAGAAAATATACCACATCTGAGGGAATTTAGGGAGGGGGAGAAACATTGTGTGAATCTTACTCTCATCAGAGTAGGCTCAAAGAGTAAATAATTGAAATATTTGTTTTTTAGAGAAATCTTTCTCACCTCATTAAAAGGGGGGAAAGGAAAAGGGAAAAGGAAAAGAGGAATAAGGGAAGGGACTTGGAAGGAGGGGGGAGGGATACTAAAAAGGGAGGTCTGTGCATCACAAGTGGGGTCTATAAATTAAATATTGGGGAAGGGCTCCAGGGGGGTAAAGGGAAAAAAAGCATAATCTGGGGATAATATAATGGCAGGAAATACAGAATTAGTAATTTTAACTGTAAATGTGAATGGGATGAAATCTCCCATCAAATGGATAAGGATAGCAGACTGGATCAAAAGTCAGAACCCTACAATATGTTGTTTACAGGAAACACACTTAAAGCAGGGAGATACATACAAAGTAACGGTAAAAGGATGGAGCAGAATCTATTATGCTTCAGGTAAAGCCAAAAAAGCAGAGGTAGCCATCCTTATCTCAGATCAAGCAAAAGCAGAAATTGATCTAATTAAAAGAGATAAGGAAGGACACTATAGCCTGCCAAAAGGTAGGATAAACAATAAAGCCATATCGATACTAAACATATATACACCAAGTGGTATAGCATCTAACTTTCTAAAGGAAAAGTTAAGAGAGTTGCAGGAAGAAATAGGCAGTAAATCTATAATAGTGGGAGATCTCAACCTTGCACTCTCAGATTTAGACAAATCAAACCATAAAACAAATAAAGAAATTAAAAAAATAAATAGAACATGAGAAAAACTAGGTATGATAGACCTTTGGATAAAGCTGAATGGTGATAGAAAGGAATATACTTTCTTCTCAGCAGTTCATGGAACCTATAGACCATATATTAGGACATAAAGATCTCAAAATTAAATGCAAGAATACAGAAATAATAAATGCCTTCTTCTCGGATCACAATGCAATAAAATCTACATTCAATAAGAAATTAGGGGTAAATAGACCAAAAAAGTAATTGTAAACTGAATAATATCATTTTGAAGATGACTGGGTAAAAGAGCAAATTATAGAAACAATTAATTATTTCACCCAAGATAATGACAATGATAAGATATCATACCAAAATTTGTGGGATGCAGCTAAAGCGGTAATCTGGGGAAATTTTATATCTTTAGAGGCTTATTTGAACAAAATATAGAAAGAGAAGATTAATGAATTGGGCCTGCAATTTAAAAAGCTAGAAAAAGAGCAAATTAAATACCCCCAATCAAAAGTAAAACTTGAAATACAAAAATTAAAAGGATAAATCAATAATATTGAAAGTAAAAAAACTATTGAATTAATAAACAAAACCAAGAGTTGGTTTTACGAAAAAGCCAATAAAATAGAAAAACCTTTGTCAAATCTGATCAGAAAAAGGAAAGAGGAAAATCAAATTGTTAGTCTTACAAATGAAAAGTGGGATCTTTCCACCAATGAAGAGGATATTAGAGAAATAATAAGGAGTTACTTTGCCCAGCTTTATGCCAATAAATTTGATAACTTAAGTAAAATGGATGACTTCCTCCAAAAATATAGGCTTCCTAGATTAACAGAGGAGGAGATAAATTTCTTAAATAGTCTCATTTCAGAAAAAGAAATAGAACAAGCTATTAATCAACTCCCCAGGAAAAAATCCTCAGGACCAGATGGATTTACATGTGAATTCTACCAAACATTTAAAGAACAACTAACCCCAATGTTATATAAACTATTTGAAAAAAATAGGGGATGAAGGAGTCTTGCCAAACTCCTTTTATGACACAGACATGGTACTGATACCTAAACCAGATAGACTGAAAACTGAGAAAGAAAATTATAGACCAATTTCCTTAATGAATATTGATGCTAAAATTTAAAATAAGATATTAGTAAAAAGAATTCAGAAAATCATCCCCAGGATAATACACTATGATCAAGTAGGAATAAATGTACTATTCCTTAGAATAATCAGGAGCATATATTTACCACCATCAGTAAGCATATTATGCAATGGAGATAAACTGGAACCTTTCCCAGTAAGATAAGGAGTGAAACAAGGTTGCCCACTATCACCATTACTATTCAATATTGTTTTAGAAATGTTAGCCCGGCAATAAGAGTTGAGATAGAGATTAAAGGAATAAGAGTAGGTAATAAGGAAATCAAACTGTCACTCTTTGCAGATGATATGATGGTATACTTAGAAAACTCCAGAGATTCTAATAAAAAGTTATTAGAAACAATTCACAACTTTAGCAAAGTTGCTGGATACAAAATAAATCCACATAAATCCTCAGCATTTTTATACGTCATCAACAAAATGCAACAGCAAGAGATACAAAGAGAAATTCCATTCCAAACAAATGTTGAGAGTATAACATATTTGGGAATCCATGTACCAAAGAAAAGTCAGGAATTATATGAGCAAAATTATGAAACACTTGCCACAAAAATAAAGCCAGATTTAAATAATTGGAAAGACATCCAGTGCTTGTTGATAGGACGAGTGAATATAATAAAGATGACAATACTCCCCAAACTAATCTATTTATTGAGTGCTATACCAATCAGACTCCCAAGAAACTATTTTAGTGACCTAGAAAAGATAACAACAAAGTTCATATGCAAAAATAAAAGGTTGAGAATTTCAAGGGAATTAATGAAAAAAAGTCAGATGAAGGCAGTCTAGGTATACTTGATCTAAAGTATTATATAGCAGCAGTCACCAAAACCATTTGGTACTGGCTAAGAAATAGACCGGTCAATCAGTGGAACAGATTAGGTAAAAAGGACAAAAAAGGGTACAACTATAGCAATCTAGAGTGTGATAAACACAAAGATACCAACATTAGGGATAAAAATGCATCATTTGAAAAAAACTGTTGGGAAAACTGGAAATTAGTATGCCAGAAATTAGATATGGATCCACACTTAACACCTTATACCAAGATAAGATCAAAATGGGTCCATGATTATATGTAGAACTATGCCTAAAAAGTTATCAACCTGTGCATACCCTTTGGCCTAGCATTGCTACTACTGGGCTTATATCCCAAAGAAATATTTAAAAGGGGAAAGGGACCTGTATGTGCAAAAATGTTTGTGGCAGCTCTTTTCATAGAGGCTAGAAATTGGAAAATGAATGGATGTCCATCAATTGGAATAATGGTTGGGTAAATTATGGTATATGAATGTTATGGAATATTATTGCTCTGTAAGAAATGACCAGCAGGATGAATTCAGAAAGGCTTGGAGAGACTTGCATGAACTGATGCTGAGTGAAATGAGCAGAACCAGAAGATTACTATACACTTCAACAATAATACTGTATGAAGATATATTTTGATGGAAGTGGATATCTTCAACATAAAGAAGATCCAACTCACTTCCAGCTGATCAATGATGGACAGAAACAACTACACTCAGAGAAGGAACACTGGGAATGGAATGTAAAATATGAGCACTACTGTCTATCTACCCAGGTTACTTATACCTTTGGAATCCAATACTTAATGTGCAACAAGAAAATTGGATTTACACACATATATCATATCTAGGTTATACTGTAACACATGTAAAATGTATGAGATTGCCTGTCTTCTAGGGGAGGGAGTACAGGGAGGGAGGGGAAAATCTGGAAAAATGAATACAAGGGATAATGTTATAAAAAAATTACTCATGCATATATACTGTCAAAAATGTATAATTATAAAATTAATAAAAAAAGAAAGAATTCACCAAATGCCTCCTGAAAGAGACAACAAAATTAGAACCCCAAGAAATATTTTTGGCAAATTTGAGAATTATCAGACCAAGTTAAAAGTACAACAAGCAGGTAGAAAGAAACAATTCAAATTCCAGGACCTAGGAGCTCCCACTTTAAAGGATTGAAGGACCTAGAATCTGATATTCCAAAAGATGAGGGAACTTGGAATACAGCCAAGAATAAATTACCCTGCTAAACTGAGCATTTTCTTTCAGGGAAAAAGATGGATATTCAATGAAATGGGTGAATTGCATTTATTTTTGATGAAAAGCCCAGAGCTAAAAAAATGACCTTCAAATAAAAACTCAAGAAAAGCATAAAAATGTAAAAAGGAAAAAAAACAACTCTTGAAAGCTGTATTTTTCTTATGGGTACACACTGAGAGTACATGTATAATCTGATTTTACTGTTATAATATAAAAAAAAAGAAACTAGAAGTGGAAAGAGGATTATAACAGAAAAAAGGGGAAAAGAGGAGATAAAAATGAGGTAATTACACCTCAGAAAGAGTCAAAGAAAACATATTTTAATTGAAGGAAAGAAAGGAGGGTGACAAATATAATATGAATCTAACTCTCATCAGAATTGGCCCAAAGAAAGAATATTGGATATATTTTGCTTGTCCAAGAAACATCTTTCATCTTATAGAAAAGTGGGAGGGTAAAGGGGAAAAAAGAAGGAATAGGCTAAATGGAAAGGAAAACAGAAATAATAGAGGGACGCTATAAGAAAGGGGGAGCACTGCTTGAGATAAGTAGTGCTCATAAGTAAAATACTGGGAAGGAGGGAAATGAGAAAAGGAAAGAGAAAAGTATAATTTGGGATTAATAAGATGGCAGGAAATACAGCAGGGTAGCAAAGGTAGCCATCCTGATCTCAGATCAAGCAAAAGCAAAAATTGATCTAATTAAAAGAGATAAGGAAGGAAATTATATCTTGTTAAAGGATACCACAGATAATGAAGCAATATCAACATTAAACATATATGCACCAAGTAGTATAGCATCTAATTTCATAAAGGAGAAGTTAATAGAGGTGCAAGAAGAAATAGACAGCAAACCTATAATAGTGGGAGATATTAAACTTGCCCTCTTAAAACTAAATAAATCAAATTACAAAATGAATAAGAAAAAAAGGTAAAGAGGTAAATAAAATGCTAGAAAAACTAGATATGATAAATCTTTGGAGAAAATTGAGTGGAGACAGAAAGGAGTATACTTTCTTATTGGCAGTTCATGGAATCTATACAAAAGCTGACCATATAATAGGACATAAAGATTTCAAAATCAAATGCAGAAAGATATAAATACTAAATGCATTTTTTCTGATATCCTGATGCAAAAAAAAATACATTCAATAAAGGACCAGGAGAAAATAGACTGAAAAGAAATTAGAAACTAAATAATCTCATCATAAAGAATGAATGGATTAAACAGCAAAACATATATACAATAATTTCATCCAAGAGAATGAAATAATGACACAACATACTAAAATTTGTGGGATGCAGCAAAAGTGGTAATAAGGGGATATTTTATACCTCTAGATGCTTACTTGCATAAAATAAAAAAAAAGTAGATCAACAAATTGGGCTTGCAAGTAAAAAAAAAACTTAGAAAAAGAAGAAATTAAAAACCACCAATCAAATACCAAATTTGAAATTCTAAAAATGAAAGGAGGGATCAATGAAATTAAAACAAAAAAATATTAAATTCATAAATAAAACTTAGAGTTGGTATTATGAAAAAATTAATAAACATATATTAACCTTTAGTTAATTTGTTTAGAAAAAGGAAAGAGGAAAATCAAATTGTTAGTCTCAAAAATGAAAACAGAGAACTATCCACCAATGAAGAGGAAACTAGAACAATTATCAGGAATTTCTTTGCCTAACTTTATGCCAATAAATTTGACAACCTAAGTGAAATGGAGGAATTCATACAAAAATATAGATTGCCCAGATTAAAAGAAGAGGAAATAAATTACTTAAATAGTCCGATTTTAGAAAGAAAGAAATAGAACAAGCTATTAATCAACTCCCTAAGGAAAAAAAATCCCCATGACCAGATGGATTTACATCTGAATTCTACCAAATATTTCTTAAAAAATTAACTCCAATACTATGTAAACTGTTCGAAAAACATAGGGAATGAAGGACTGCTACCAAATTCCTATTATGACAGAGATATGGTACTTATACCTAAACCAGGTTGGATGAAAACAGAGAAAGAAAATTATAGACCAATCTCCTTAATGAATATTGATGCAAATATCTTAAGTAAAATATTAGCAAAGAGAGTACAGACAATATTCCCAAGGATAATACATCAAAACCAAGTAGGATTTCTTTTTTATTTTTTTATTAATTTTTATAATTATAACATTTTCTTTTACACTACATATTCATAGGTAATTTTTTTTTTACAACATTATACGTTGTACTCCCTTCTGTTCCAAATTTTTCCCCTCCTTCCCTCCACTCCCTCCCCTAGATGGCAGGCATTCCCATATATATTAAATATTTTATAGTATATCCTAGGTACAATATATAGGGGCAGAACTGAATTTTTTTTTTTATTGTTGTTGCAAAGGAAGAATTGTATTTAGAAGCTAAAAATAATCTGGGAAGAAAAACAAAACAAAACAAAACAAAACAGTGCTCACAGTTTATACTCATTTCCCAGTGTTCCTTTTCTGGATGTAGCTGATTCTGTCCATCATTGATCAATTGGAATTGGATTAGATCTTCTCTTTGTTGAAGATATCCACTTCCATCAGAATACATCCTCATACAGTATCATTGTGGAACTGTATAATGATCTCCTAGTTCTGCTCATTTCACTCAGCATCAGTTGATGTAAGTCTCTCCAAGCCTCTCTGTATTCCTCCTGTTGGTCATTTCTTACAAAACAATAATATTCCATAACATTCATATACCATAATTTATCCAACCATTCTCCAATTGATGGACATCCATTCATTTTCCAGTTTCTAGCCACAACAAAAAGGGCTACCACAAACATTTTGGCACATACAGGTCCCTTTCCCTTTTTTAGTATTTCCTTGGGATATAAGCCCAGGAGTAGCACTGCTGGGTCAAAGGGTATGCACATTTTGATAACTTTTGGGGCATAATTCCAGATTGCTCTCCAGAATGGTTGGATTCTTTCACAACTCCACCAATAATGTATTAGTGTCCCAGTTTTCCCACATCCCCTCCAACATTTATCATTATTTGTTCCTGTCATCTTAGCCAATCTGACAGGCGTGTAATGATACCTCAGAGTTGTCTTAATTTGCATTTCTCTGATCAATAGTGATTTGGAACACTCTTTCATATGAGTGGAAATAGTTTCAATTTCATCATCTGAAAATTGTCTGTTCATATCCTTTGACCATTTATTAATTGGAGAATGGCTTGATTTCTTATAAATTAAAGTCAATTCTCTGTATATTTTGGAGATGAGGCCTTTATCAGAAGTTTTAACTGTAAAAATGTTTTCCCAATTTGTTACTTCTCTTCTAATCTTGTTTGCATTAGTTTTGTTTGTGCAGAAACTTTTTAATTTGGTATAATCAAAATGTTCTCTTTTGTGATCAATAATGGTGTCTAGTTCTCCCTTGGACACAAACTCCTTCCTCCTCCTCACGTCTGAGAAGTAGACTATCTCATGTTCCTCCAATTTATTTATGATTTTTGTCTTTATGCCTAAATCTTGGACCCATTTTGATCTTATCTTAGTATGTGGTGTTAAATGTGGGTCCATGCCTAGTTTCTGCCAGACTAATTTCCAGTTTTCCCAGAAGTTTTTGTCAAAAAATGAATTCTTATCCCAAAAGTTGGGATGTTTGGGTTGTCAAACACTAGATTGCTATTTTTATTCACTATCTTGCCCTGTGAACCTTAGTCTATTTCTTAGCCAATACCAAATGGTTTTGGTGACTGTTGCTTTATAATACAGTTCTAGATCAGGTACAGCTAGACCACTTAAATTTAATTTTTTTTCATTAGTGGTGAGTTCTCCCTTTTCATTTTCAAGACTAACAATTTGCTTTTTATTTTTCCTTTTTTTAATCAGGTTTACTAAGGTTTTGTCTATTTTGTTGGTTTTTTCATAGAACCAACTCTTAGTTTTATTTATTAATTCAATAGTTTTTTTACTTTCAATTTTATTAATCTCACCTTTTAATTTTAGAATTTCAAGTTTTGACTTTGTCTGGGGGTTTTTAATTTGTTCCTTTTCTAGCAATTTTAGCTGTAAGCCCAATTCGTTGGCCCTCTCTTTCTCTATTTTATGCAAATAGTCCTGTAGATATGTAAAACTTCCCCTTATTACTGCTTTGGCTGCATCCCACACATTTTTGGTATGATGTCTCATTATTGTCATTTCCTTGGGTGAAGTTATTAATTATGTCTATGATTTGCTGTTTTACCCAATCATTCTTTAGTATAAGATTATTTAGTTTCCAATTATTTTTTGGTCTATTTTCCCCTGGCTTTTTGTTAAATGTAATTTTGATTGCATTGTGGTCTGAAAAGGATGCATTTACTATTTCTGCCTTACTGCATTTGATTTTGAGGTTTTTATGTCCTAGTATATGGTCAATTTTTGTATAGGTTCTATGAACTGCTGAGAAGAAAGTATACTCCTTTCTGTCTCCATTTAGCTTTTGCCAAAGATCTATCATATCAAACTTTTCTAGTATTCTATTTACCTCTTTGACTTCTTGCTTATTTATTTTGTGGTTTGATTTAACTAATTCTGAGAGTGCAAGGTGGAGATCTCCCACTATTATAGTTTTGCTGTCTATTTCTTCTTGCAGCTCTCTTAATTTGTCTTTTAAGAATTTAGATGCTGCACCACTTGGTGAGTATATGTTTAATATTGATAGTGATTCATTATATATGCTACCCTTAAGGAGGATATAATGCCCTTCCTTATCTCTTTTAATTAGATCAATTTTTGTTTTTGCTTGATCTAAGATGAGGATGGCTACCCCTGCTTGTTTTGGCTTTTTTTTTTTTTTTTTTTTTTTTTTTTGGGTTAAAAGGTATGCACATTTATTTTTCCAAATTACCCCCCCTCCCTCTATTCCCTCCCTCCGATGACAGGCAATCCCATACATTTTACATATGTTACAATATAGTCTAGGTACAATACATGTGTGTGAATATCATTTTCTTGTTGCACAATAAACATTAGAATCCGAAGGTACATGCAACCTGGGCAGACAGATATTAGTGCTAACAATTTACATTCACTACCCAGTGTTTCTTCTCTGGGTGTAGCTACCTCTGTCCATCATTGATCAACTGGAAGTGAGTTGGATCTTCTTTATGTTGAAGATTTCCACTTCCATCAGAATACATCCTCATACAGTATTGTTGTTGAAGTGTACAGTGATCTTCTGGTTCTGCTCATTTCACTCAGCATCAGTTGATTTAAGTCTCTCCAGGCCTCTCTGTATTCCTCCTGCTGGTCATTTCTTACAGAGCAATAATATTCCATAACCTTCATATACCACAATTTACCTAACCATTCTCCAACTGATGGACATCCATTCATCTTCCAGTTTCTAGCTACAACAAAAAGAGCTGCCACAAACATTTTGGCACATATATGTCTCTTTCCGCTCTTTAGTATTTCTTTGGGATATAATCCCAGTAGTAGCGCTGCTGGGTCAAAGGGTATGCACAGCTTGATAACTTTTTGCGCATAATTCCAGATTGCTCTCCAGAATGGCTGGATTCTTTCGCAACTCCACCAGCAATGTATTAGTGTCCCAATTTCCCCACATCCCCTCCAACATTCATCATTATTTGTTCCTGTCATCTTAGCCAATCTGACAGGTGTGTAGTGGTATCTCAGAGTGGTCTTAATTTGCATTTCTCTGATCAGTAGTGATTTGGAACACTCTTTCATGTGAGTGGATATAGTTTCAATTTCTTCCTCTGAGAATTGTCTGTTCATATCCTTTGACCATTTATCAATTGGAGAATGGTTCAGTTTCTTATAAACTATGGTCAGTTCTCTATATATTTTGGAAATGAGACTTTTGTCAGAACCTTTGTTTTTAAAAATATTTTCCCAATTTGTTACTTCCCTTCTGATCTTGTTTGCATTAGTATTATTTGTACAGAAACTTTTTAGTTTGATGTAATCAAAATCTTCTATTTTGTGATCAATATTGATCTCTAGTTCTCCTCTGGTCATAAATTCCTTCCTCCTCCACAAGTCTGAGAGGTAGATTATCCTCTGTTCCTCTAATCTATTTATTATCTCCCTCTTTATGCCTAAATCATGGATCCATTTTGATCTTATCTTGGTATATGGTTTTAAGTGTGGATCCATATCTAATTTCTGCCATACTAATTTCCAGTTTTCCCAACAGTTTTTTCCGAATAATGAATTTTTATCCCTAATGTTGGAATCTTTGGGTTTGTCAAAGATTAGGTTGCTATATATGTATCCTTTTTTGTCCTTTGTATCTAATCTGTTCCACTGATCTACCGGTCTATTTCTTAGCCAATACCAAATGGTTTTGGTGACTGCTGCTATATAATATAGCTTTAGATCAGGTACACTTAGACCACCTTCCTCTGAGTTTTTTTCATTAATTCCCTTGCAATTCTCGACCTTTTATTCTTTCATATGAATTTTGTTGTTATTTTTTCTAGGTCATTGAAATAGTTTCTTGGGAGTCTGATTGGTATAGCACTCAATAAATAGATTAGTTTGGGGAGTATTGTCATCTTTATTATATTCGCTCGGCCTATCCAAGAGCATTGAATGTCTTTCCAATTATTTAAATCTGATTTTATTTTTGTGGCAAGTGTTTTGTAATTTTTCTCATATAATTCCTGACTTTTCTTTGGTAGATGGATTCCCAAATATTTTATACTCTCAACATTTGTTTGGAATGGAATTTCTCTTTGTATCTCTTGCTGTTGCATTTTGTTAGTGATATATAAAAATGCCGAGGATTTATGTGGATTTATTTTGTATCCTGCCACTTTGCTGAAATTTTGAATTATTTCTAGTAGCTTTTTAGCAGAGTCTTTGGGGTTCTCTAAGTATACCATCATGTCATCTGCAAAAAGTGATAGTTTCATTTCCTCATTTCCTACTCTAATTCCTTGAATCTCTTTCTCGGCTCTTATTGCTGAGGCTAGCGTTTCTAGTACTATATTGAATAGTAATGGTGATAGTGGGCAACCTTGTTTCACTCCTGATCTTACTGGGAAAGGTTGCAGTTTATTTCTATTGCATATTATGTTTACTGAAGGTCTTAAATATATGCTCCTGATTATTCTAAGGAATAGTCCATTTATTCCTATACTCTCAAGAGTTTTTAGTAGGAATGGATGTTGGATTTTGTCAAATGCTTTTTCTGCATCTATTGAGATGATCATATGGTTCTTATTAATTTGATTATTAATATGGTCAATTATATTAATAGTTTTCCTAATATTAAACCAGCCCTGCATTCCTGGAATAAATCCTACTTGATCATAGTGTATTATCCTGGAGATGATTTTCTGAAGTCTTTTTGCTAATATCTTATTTAAGATTTTAGCATCAATATTCATTAAGGAAATTGGTCTATAATTTTCTTTCTCAGTTTTCGATTGACCTGGTTAAGGTATCAGTACCATGTCTGTGTCATAAAAGGAGTTTGGTAGGACTCCTTCAATCCCTATTTTTTCAAATAATTTATAGAACATTGGAGCTAATTGTTCTTTAAATGTTTGGTAGAATTCACATGTGAATCCATCTGGCCCTGGGGATTTTTTTCCTGGTGAGTTGATTAATAGCTTGTTCTATTTCTTTTTCTGAAATGGGACTATTTAAGCAATTTATCTCCTCCTCTGTTAATCTAGGGAGCCTATATTTTTGGAGGAAGTCATCCATTTCACTTAAGTTATCAAATTTATTGGCATAAAGTTGGGCAAAGTAACTCCTTATTATTTCTCTAATTTCCTCTTCATTGGTGGAAAGATCCCCCTTTTCATTTGTAAGACTAACAATTTGATTTTCCTCTTTCTTTTTTTTGATCAAATTTACCAAAGGTTTATCTATTTTATTGGCTTTTTCATAAAACCAACTCTTGGTTTTATTTATTAATTCAATAGTTTTTTTACTTTCAATTTTATTGATTTCTCCTTTTAATTTTTGTATTTCAAGTTTAATTTTTGGTTGGGGGTTTATAATTTGGTCTTTTTCTAGCCTTTTAAGTTGTAAGCCCAATTCGTTAATCTTCTCTTTCTCTATTTTCTTCAAATAAGCCTCTAAAGATATAAAATTTCCCCTTATTACTGCTTTAGCTGCATCCCACAGATTTTGGTATGATGTCTCATCATTGTCATTATCTTGGGTGAAATTGTTAATTGTTTCTATAATTTGCTCTTTCACCCAGTTATTCTTTAAGATGAGATTATTCAGTTTCCAATTACTTTTTGGTCTATTTACCCCTAACTTTTTACTGAATGTTGTTTTGGCTTTTCCTGAAGCATAGAAGATTCTGCTACACCCTTTTACTTTTAGTTTGAATGTATCACCCTGTTTCAGGTGTGTTTCCTGTAAACAACATATAGTAGGATTCTGGCTTTTAATCCAGTCTGCTAACTGCTTCCTCTTCATGAGGGAGTTTACCCCATTCACATTTATGGTTAGAATGACTAATTCTATATTGCTTGCCATCCTGTTAACCCCTGCTTATGCTTTTCTCCTTTCCTTCCCTCTTACCCCTCTACCCAGTATTAAACTTGTGAACACCACTTGCTTTTCACAGCCCTCCCTTTTTAGGATCCTTCCCCCACCTTACAGTTCCTCTCCTTATTTTACCCCTTTTCCTCACAATTTCTGTATTCCCTTCCCCTTAGCTTACTCCTTCCCTCTCACTTTTCAATGCAGTGGAAGAAGTTTCACCATAAATCGAATATGTCTATTGATACACACTGTGTTCATCTCCCTCCTTTCTTTCTCTCAGATATAATAGGTTACCTTTGCCTCTTCATGAGATGTAGTACCATCACTTTACACTTTTTTATGATATAATTTCCTTTCCACCTCTAGTTTCCAGGACAAATTATACATATGTTCTTTACATATTTTTATAACAGAAGTATAGTTCTCAAGATTTCTTTTTACCTTTTTAGAAATCTCTTGAGTTGTGGATTTGAAGATCAAACATTTTATGTAGATCTGTTTTTTTCATCAAAAATAGATGGAATTCATTTATTTCATTAAATGTTCATCTTCCCTGGAAAACGATGCTCATTTTTGCTGGGTAAGTTATTCTTGCCTGCATACCAAGTTCCTTAGCCTTTCAGAATATCATATTCCAGGCCCTTCGTTCTTTTAATGTGGACTCTGCTAGATCCTGGGTTATCCTTATTGTGGCTCCTCCATATCTGAATTGCTTTTTTCTAGCAGCTTCCAGTATTTTATCCTTTGTCTGATGGTCCTTGAACTTGGCCACTATATTTCTTGGCTTTTTTATTTTAGGGTCCCTTTCAGTAGGTGATTGATGAATTTTTTCAATGTCTATTTTACCCTCTGTTTCCAAAACATCTGGGAAGGTCTCTTTGATAATTTCCTGGAAAATAGTGTCCAAGTACTTTTTTTCCTTACATTTTTCAGGGAGTCTGATTATTCTTAAATTATCTCTCCTGGATCTGTTTTCCGGGTCTGTTGTCTTTTTTTTGTTGTTGTTGTTGCATTCTTTTTCATTTATTTAGAATTTTTTTCCACAGTATATATGCATGAGCAATTTTTAAAATAACATTATCCCTTGTATTCATTTTTTCCAAATTATCCCCCCTCCTTCCACTCCCTCCCCGCCGATGACAGGCAATCCCATACATTTTACATGTGTTACAATATAACCTAGATAAAATATATGTGTGTAAATACCATTTTCTTGTTGCACATTAAGTATTAGTATTAATTATTAAGTAACTTGGGTAGATACATAGTAGTGCTAATAATTTACATTCACTTCCCAGTGTTCCTTCTCTGGGTGTAGTTATTTCTACATGATCTTCATTGATCAACTGGAAGTGAGTTGGATCTTCTCTATGTTGAAGATTTCCACTTCCATCAGAATACATCTTCACAGAGAATTGAAGTGTACAGCGATCTTCTGGTTCTATTCATTTCACTCAGCATCAGTTGATGTAAGTCTCTCCAAGCCTCTCTGTATTCCTCCTGCTGGTCATTTCTTACAGAGCAATAATATTCCATAACCTTCATATACCATAATTTACCCAACCATTCTCTAATTGATGGACATCCATTCATCTTCCAGTTTCTAGCTACAACAAAAAGAGCTGCCACAAACATTTTGGCACATACAGGTTCCTTTCTGCTCTTTAGTATTTCTTTGGGATATAAGCCCAATAACAGCAATGCTGGGTCAAAGGGTATGCACAGTTTGATAACTTTTTGGGCATAGTTCCAAATTGCTCTCCAGAATGGCTGGATTCTTTCACAACTCCACCAACAATATATCAGTGTCCTAGTTTTCCCACATCCCCTCCAACATTTAGGTCTGTTGTCTTTCTAATAAGGTACTTGACATTCTTTTCAATTGTTTCATTTCTCTGGTTTTGCTTGACTACCTCTTGGTTTCTCCTTGAGTCATTCATTTGTACTTGTTCAAGTCTAATTTTCAATGATGTATTTTCTTCATTCACTTTTTTTATATCTTTTTTGTAACTGTCCAATTGACTTTTTATCTTCTATGGAATTTTTCCCCATTTTATCCATTTTATTTTTTAGAGAGCTGTTTTCTTTTTCTAGCTCACTAATCCTGTTTTCCTTGGAGTTGTTTGCCTTTTCCAGCTCAGTAATCTTGTTTCTCAATGATTTGATTTCTTTATCTACTCTGTCTTTAAATGTGTGGGATGACTTCTCCAGGCTCTCTTGCCAAGCTTCCCATTTCTCTACTAGCTCTCTTGTGAGAGCCTTTTTGATTTCCTCTATGAGATTCTTTTGTATTGAGAAGCAGCTCATATCCCCCTTCTGGGATTCCTCTTGGGACAGTCTATTTTTATTCTCCTCAGTGTTTGAAGTCTGTTCTCTCTCCATACAGAAGCTGTCAATGGTAGAGCCCTTTTGAATTTTTTGTTCATTTTGTCAGAGCAGGAATCGTAGAAAACAAATTGACAAGAGAAACAATTGGTCTGTTTTGGGGGGTATGAGGCTGGATGGTATTAATGGGCTTCCTCTACAGACTGGGGAGGAGGGCAGCAGCGAGGCACTAACAGGACAGCGATGGCTGCACTGAGTCTGTGTTCTGAGGCTCCCACTGAGTCAGTCCAGGTGGGGGTTGGGAGTAGCCGGGTTCTGAGAGATGCTAGCTTTCCGGGGTTTTAATCTTCACCTCTGCTGTTTACACCCTCTCCTCTGATCCTGGCTTGCTGCCAAGATGGAGTATCCACAGTGGGGTAAAAGATTTTTTGCAGAAACGGCAGAGATCGTACCCCTCCCCCTCCGGTCTGAGCTGTGTGAGCTGCCTGTCTTGCTCTGGCTTGCCTGCCCTCAGTCTGCCCCCAGTCTGATTGACCCTCCCCTGAGCATACACAGACCTTTTCTGGCGAATTTCACAGATGTCTTCTCTTGGTGATTATTTGTGGATTTCTTTCTGGTCAACCATTAACTCTGAGGCTTGTCATGAAGTACGTTCTGAGAGAAAACATGGAGCTCAAGCAGTTGTCTGCCTCCATGCTTCCATCTTAGCTGGAAGTCCCCCAAATAAGATTTCTACCAGGAATGGATGGCTGGTTCAATATTAGGAAAACTTTAACATAATTGACTATATCAATAACCAAATTAACAAAAACTATATGATCATCTCAATAGAAGCAGAAAAAGCATTTGATAAAATCCAACACCCATTCCTAACAAAAACACTAGAGAATATAGGAAAAATTCACTTTTCCTTAAAACAGTCAGTATCATTTAATTAAAACCATCAGAAAATATCATATTTATTTTTTTTTGAATAGTTTTTATTTACCAGATATATGCATGGTTAACTTTATAACACTGACAATGATCATAAAATAGAATATAAGTTAAAAAGTCTTTGTACAAACAAACATTTTTACATTGAAAGAATCTGATAAAGGCCTCATTTATAAAATATATAGAAAATTGACTCCAATTTATAATAGTTCAAGTTATTCTCCAATAAATAAATAGTCAAAACATATGAACAGACAATTTTCAGATGAAGAAATTGAAACTCTTTGTAGTGACGTGAAAATGTGCTTCAAATCACTATTGATCAATGAATTGCAAATCAAGAAAACTCTGAGATACCACTAACACCTCTCAGATTGGCTACAATGACAGGAAAAGATAATGACAAATGTGGGAGGGGATGTGGGAAAACTGGGACTCTGATAGAACTGATAGTTGGTAGAACTGTGAACAGATCCAACCATTCTGGAGAATAATTTGGAATTATACTCAAAAAGTTATCAAACTATGCATATCCTTTGATCCAGCAGTGGTTCTACTGGGATTATATCCCAAAGAGACCCTAAAGGAGGGAAAGGGGCCCACTTGTGCAAAAATCTTTGTAGCAGCCCTCCCTATTTGTAGTGGCAAGACACTGGAAAGTAAGTGCCCATCAATTGGAGAATAGCTCAATAAATTATGGTACACGAATGCTATGGAATAGTATTGTTCTGTAAGAAATGACTAGTAGGTATGTGCCAAAATGTTTGTGGCAGCCCTTTTCATAGTGGCTAGAAGCTGGAAGATGAATGGATGTCCACCAATTGGAGGATGGTTGGGTAAATTATGATATATGAATGTTATGGAATATTATTGTTCTTTAAGAAATGACCAACAGGAGAAATACAGAGAGGCTTGGAGAGACTTACATCAACTGATGCTAAGTGAAACGAGCAGAACCAGAAGATCATTATACACTTCAACAATGATATTGTACGAGGATGTATTCTGATGGAAGTGGATATCTTCAACATAGTGAAGAGCTAATCCAATTCCAATTGATTAATGATGGACAGAATCAGCTACATCCAGAAAAGGAATACTGGGAAATGAGTGTAAACTGTTATTTTTACTTTCTGAATCCAATTCTTCCTGTGCAACAAGAAATTCGGTTCTACACACATATATTGTATCTAGAATATATTGTAATATATTTAACATGTATAAGACTGCCTGCCATCTGGGGGAGGGGGTTGGGGGAGGAAGGGAAAAAATCTGAACAGAAGTAAGTGTAAGGGATAATGTTGTAAAAAATTACCCATGCATATGTACTGTCAAAAAAAAAAGTTATAATTATAAAATAAAATAAAAATTAAATTAAAAAAAAAAAAAGAAACGACTGGATGATTTTAGAGAGACTTGGAGAGACCTACCTGAACTGATGCAAAGTGAAATGAGCAGAACCCAGCCATCAATATTCATTGCAACAACAAGACTATACAACAATCAATTATGATGGATATAGCTCTCTTCAATATTGTGATGATTTAATCAGTTCTACTTGTGCAGTGACAAAGAAAGCCATCTGCACAAAGAGATAAAATCATGGGAATAGAGTTTGTAGCACAACATAGCATTCTTACTCTCTCTGTTGTTATTTGCTTGCATTTTGTATTCTTTCTCAGTTTTTCTTTTTCTTCCCTCTTGACCTGATTTTTGTTGATTTTATTAATATGTACACATATATTAGATCTAATATGTGTTTCAACATATTTAACATGTATTGGACTACCTGCTAGCTAGGTGAGGAGGTGGAGCAAAGGAGGGGAAAATTTGCAACAAAAATTATGCAAGAGTTAGTGTTGGAAAAATCACCTATTCATATGCTTTGTAAATTTAAAGCTTCAATTTAAAAAAAAAAAAAAAAGAAAGAACAATGTAAAAGAGATAGTTCCCTAAATAAAAAAGTCCAGTTAAAGAATAAACTTTATAAACATAACAACACATGTAACTCCTGTAACCCTGGGGAAAATGTAATTTTTCCTCTATGGACTTGAAGTTAGATTGGGGGACTTATAAATTTTTTGAATTCATAAAGCCTTCTAGTTCAAATTTCTTTGTGTTTATTAGCTTGGGTTTTCTAAATATAACATCATATCGTCTGACAATAGAAATAATTTTTTTTAAGTTTATATTTTTATGGCTAATGTATTAGAAATATATAAAATGATTACAGGAAAATAGATGAGTATTCTGGTTTGAGGCTGATACAGGCCAATTTCCTAACAGTTTATACTGGAATGGAGTGGGACTCTAATAGGTCGTTCAACACATAACAGATAAAAAGAAATTTATAAATTTATGTAACCAAAACAAAAGGAGACTATTTAACAAGAATATGAACCAGAAGCTTCTTATGTTGATTTATCCTTTTCATTTAAACTGCCCATCATGGATTACCAGCTAAGCATCAGAGAGCACTAAGAATCTCTAGAAACCAGAGAGATTTTTAAAATTCAAACTACCAGGAAGTGAAAGGTTAAGAATTTATTTTAATGAGTCAAAAACTCTAGAATATTTTCAATATTTTTTTTACAGGAAATGTAGCTTAACTCTAATGGGAATGAGAGCTTAAGAAATTTTTTTCTGCGAGGGGGACTTTTTATTACTTCTTTATTTATTGGGAAGTTTCTTTAATTTATATATTGTATATAATTTTGATTTTTTATATATAAACAGATGATAGATGAATAAATGTCTATCTATGTGTATCAATACATATATATATATTATGTGTGTGTATATAATATATATATATATATATAATGTGTGTAAATATATATATATTTATATATGTGAAAATAAATATAAACATACATACATAAATTTGTTGTGTTTAATAGCCTCTTTTTTGTACTTATTTTTTAAAAATAGATGGTGAATCAAATTTTAAAAATAATTTTTCTTTGGCTCTTGATATAATTATGTAGTATCAGTCACTTTTTTTTTTCAACTTGATTAAGAATATTAATGAAATTTTGACCATCCCCAAAGTCCTATTTTGAATTCATTAAATTGGTGATTTCAAATTTTTTATATTTTCTTCTTTTTCATTGCTTAAAATTTTAGCATGAATATTTGTTATTAATTTTGTTTAATAACTGCATTTTTAATATACTTCTTTGGCTTAATTATGGTTAGTAATTTGTGCAATAAATCGATTTTTATGTATCTAATAAGATTCACCTATAACTCTGTCTCAGCTAGTTTCCTACCCATTTTCCATTACAGTTCCTTTATGGGTGATTGAATTAAATTTTCTTAGGTGATGCTGCATAAGCTCTCTATTTAATGTTCTCTGAAACTTGTTATTTACATTTTTTAAAGAAAATTTTTTTTAAAATTTGCAAGCAATAATCTCATCTTAAAGAATGATTGGGTGAAACAGCAAATTATAGACACCATTAATAATTTCACTCAAGACAATAACAATGATGCGACATCATACCCAAATTTGTGGGATGCAGCTAAAGTGGCAATAAGGGGGAATTTTTTATCTTTAGAGGCTTACTTGAAGAAAAAAGAGAAAGAGAAGATCAATGAATGTGTCACTTAAATGTGCAACTTAAAAAAGCTAGAAAAAGACCAAATTAAACCTCCCCAATCAAATACTAAACTTGAAATTCTAAAATTAAAAAGAGAAATTAATAATATTGAAAGTAAAAAAAAAAAAACTATTGAACTAATAAATACAACTAAAAGTTGGTTTTATGAAAAAAAACACAATAAAATAGATAAACCTTTGCTAAATCTGAGAAAAACGAGAGAGGAAAATGAAGTTGTTAGTCTTAAACATGAAAAGGGGGAACTGTCCACCAATGAGGAAGAAATTAGAGAAAGAATAAGGAGTTACTTTACCCAACTTTATGCCAATAAATTTGATAACCTAAGTGAAATGGAGGACTACCTCCAAAAACATAAGCTTCCCAGATTAACAGAGGAGGAAGTAAATTGCCTAAATAGTCCCATTTCAGAAAAAGAAATAAAACAAGCTATTAATCAACTCCCTAAGAAAAAATCTCCATGACCAGATGGATTTACAAGTAAATTCTATCAAACATTCAAAGAACAATTAGCCCCAATGCTATATGAACTATTTGAAAAAATAGAGAATGAAGGAGTCCTATCAAATTCCTTTTATGACACAGACATGGTACTGATATCCAAAGCAGGTAGGTTGAAAACAGAGAAAGAAAACTATAGACCAATCTGCCTAATAGAATATTGATGCTAAAATCTTAAATAAGATATTAGCAAAAAGACTACAGAAAATCATCCCCAGGATAATCTATCATGATCAAGTAGGATTAATACCAGGAATGCAGGGCTGGTTCAATATTAGGAAAACTATCAATATAATTGGCCATATTAATAACCAAATTAACAAAAAAACATATGATCATCCCAATAGATGCAGAAAAAGCATTTGATAAAATCCAATATCCATATTGGATTATTATTCATATATTAAAAAACACTTGAGAATATAGGAATAAATGAACTTTTCCTTAAAATAATCAGTAGCATCTATTTAAAACTGTCAATAAGTATCATATGTAATGGGGATAAATTGCAATCATTCCCAATAAGAATCAGGAGTGAAGCAAGGTTGCCCACTATCACCATTACTATTCAATATTGTATTAGAAATGCTAGATTTGGCAATAAGAGAGGAGAAAGAAATTAAAGGAATTAGAGTAGGTAATGAAGAATCCAAATTATTACTCTTTGCTGATGATATGATGGTATACTTAGAGAACCCCAAAGATTCTACTAAAAAGCTATTAGAAATAATCCACACTTTTAGCAAAGTTGCAGGATACAAAATCAACCCACATAAATCATCAGCATTCTTATATGTCACTAACAAAATCCAACAGTTAGAGTTACAAAGAGAAATTCCATTTAAGTAACTAAAGATAGTATAATAAAAAATTTAGGAAACTATCTGCCAAGAGAAAATCAGAAGCTATATGAGCAAAACTACAAAACACTTTCCACACAAATTAAGTCTGATCTAACCAACTGGAAAAAATATTAAATGCTCTTGGATAGGGTGAGAAAATATAATAAAGATGGCGATACTACCTAAACTAATCTATTTATTTAGTGCTATACCAATCAGACTCCCAAAAAACTATTTTAATGATCTAGAAAAATAACAACACAGTTCATATGAAAAAACAAAAGGTCAAGAATTTCAAGGGAATTAATGAAAAAAAAATCAAATGAAGGTGGCGTAGCTGTACCAGATCTAAAATTATATTACAAAGCAGTGGTTACGAAAACCATTTGGTGTTGGCTAAGAAATAGATTAGTTGATCAGTGGAATAGTTTAGGTCCAAAGGACAAAATTATCAATAAATGTTTGACAAAAATTGCTGGGAAAATTGGAAATTAATATGGCAACAACAATACCATTAATATGGTACACCAAAATCAGGCCAAAATGGGTTCATGACCTAGGCATAAAGAATTAGATTATAAATAAATTAGAGGAACATTGGATAGTTTATTTCTCAGACATGTGGAAGACGAATGAATTTATGACCAAAGAAGAACTAGACATCATTATTGATCACAAAGTAGAAAACTTTGATTATATCAAATTGAAAATTTTTTGTACAAACAAAACTAATGCAGATAAGATTAGAAGGGAAACAATAAACTGGGAAAATATTTTTACATTCAAAGGTTCCGATAAAGGCATCATTTCCAAAATATACAGAGAATTAACTTTAATTTATAAGAAATCAAGCCATTCTCCAATTGATAAATGGTCAAAGGATATGAACAGATAATTCTCAGATGAATAAATTGAAACTATTTCCAGCCATATGAAAAGATGCTCCAAGTCATTAATAATCAGAGAAATGCAAATTAAGGTAACTCTGAGATACCACTACACACTTGTCAGATTGGCTAGAATGACAGGGAAAGATAATGCACAATGTTGGAGGGGATGTGGGAAAATAAGGACACTGATACATTGTTCGTGGAATTATGAATACATCCAGCCATTCTGGAGAGCAATTTGGACTTATGCTCAAAAAGTTATCAAGCTGTGCATACCCTTTGATCCAGCAGTGTTACTACTAGACTTATATCCCAAAGAGATTTTAAAGAAGGGAAAGTGTTAGGATTACTAAGTGAGAACTGAGGTTGTCTGGATAGTGACAAGGTGAGAATTCAGGTTTTCTGGACAATTACAAGGTGAGAACTCAGGTTGACTTGATAGAGGGGGCAAGCTCATTGGCTGGGGTGGTTCTTCCCAGAAGCCCTTGCATTATCCCACGCCCATTCTCTGGGAGGATAAAAGAGACAGCACTGGGCGCAGAGAGCAGATCGGCCTGGAGAAGGATAAGAGCTGGAGGAGATTCAGAGCCAGGATTCAAGAAGGAAGACTCTGAATTGCATCAGGCTTGACGGGGCTCTCTGCAGGAAGGGAAGTCACTTCTTTGGACAAGAGTTAACAGCAACTGCCTGGAGACAACGGTTCGATACAGGAAGAAGAATCTGTCTGAGAGATTTGAGTAGACACAGCAGATCTCTTCCCAGAGAGCGATCCAGCAGCTTCTAGAGACGACAGCCCGTTACATTTGGCGCCCAACGTGGGGCAAGGACTTTTGCTTATCCTGACAAGAGGAGCTAGACCAGACCTTTGCAATTTGGCGCCCGAACAGGGACAGACACGGTTCTGATTCCAGTGGAAAAGCTTCCGATCTAGATCTCAGTCTCTCTGACCCAGAACCGTGAGTAACGAGGAAAACTTTGTTAAAGATTAAGTGAGCGTGCTAATAGATAAATAAGGAACTTAACTTGTTAAGGGCTAAACCAGGAATCTCTTATAGCTGAAATGGGGCAGATGTTAGCTATATTCAATCCCTGGACCTCAGCCGACTCATCCCCAGCCCCAGAAGCAACCTCAGCTCCACCCCCATTCAGGAGTGGTACTATAGAGAGTATAATCAACATAATTGAGGAGCAGAGTTTACTTGTAACCTGGGTACAGATTGCTAAACTCTTGGCTGCATTAAGACGCACATCCCCTTGGTTCTTAGAGGAAGAAAAGATAGATGTAGATAAATGGAAGCTAGTGGGATATGAAATGAAAGAATTTCAAGCAAAAAATGGGCCTCGTTCAATTTCTGCAGAAGTATTTTATATCTACAACATAGTTCAATTAGCCTTAAACTATCAAGCAAGTTGTAGGAGAAGGAAAAGTTCTAAAAATGAACAGAGGAGGAAGTGTGAGGAAAAAAGGAAAGATCAAGATCTTTCCCTAGAGCAAGAGGATTTAAATGAGGAATTATGGTATGATTCTCTTGAAGAAGCTTCAACCCTGCCTAGAGAACAGATTATTGACAGGCCCACATCAACCCCACCTTCAGAGATGGAGGAAGAAAGAGAGGAAGAGGCAGAAACACAAACAGAATTGCCTGTGAAGCAGCCTAAGCCTATGACAAGATTAGAAAAAGCATTGGTTAAAGCTAAGAGAGAAGGACAGGATATAAGTGATTTTATACATGCATATCCTGTGATTGAAAATATTGACTCTGTAGGTCAAAAAAGGAGAAGATATGCACCTTTAGATTTGAATAAAATTAAAGATTTGAAAAAAGGTTGTACCCTTTATGGGGCTACATCAGCTTATGTCAAAATGTTACTAGATGGTTTGTCTTATGAAGTCCTAACCCCGAATGATTGGAAATCCATAGCAAGGACATGTCTGGAACCTGGAGAAAATTTATTATGGCTTGCGGAATTTCATGAATTATGTAAAATTCAAGTCAGATGCAATTTGGAAATAGGAGTTAACACACAATTCACTTTTGAGCACTTAGCTGGTGAAGGTCAGTATGGAGAGAATTCGGAACAGATTCATTATACCATGACAATATATGAACAAATTGCTAAGGCTGCAATAAAAGCTTGGGGTGTCCTTCCTGGACAGAAAGATCGTGGAGAGGCTTTCACTAAAATACAGCAAGGTCCCAATGAACCTTTTGCAGATTTTGTGGGACGTTTGCAAACTGCTGTCAAAAGAACTATTGGAGAAAATGCAGCTACAGAAATAATGACCAGACATCTGGCTAAGGAGAATGCCAATGAGATTTGCAAAAGAATTATATGGGGATTAGACAAAGATGCTCCTTTAGAGGAGATCATAAGACGCTGTGCTACAGTGGGAACAAATGCTTTTTACACCCGAACAATGATGAATGTGGAAAGGCAGGGTCCCTCCTGGCAAGGGCCTTCTAGAGAAACTCGGCAATGTTTTCAATGTGGAAAAATTGGACATCTAAGAGCTCAGTGTAGGTATGGAGATACAGTGAGAAGACAGGGTGAGAGAAGACCTAAAACCCCATGTCCAAAATGCAACAGAGGACTCCATTGGGCATCAGAGTGTAGAATAATTCAGGGAAATGGGATGAGGGGCCCAGGTCCAGGGCCCCAGGCAAAAAAGACTTGGGGCATGATGGCAGCTGATGTTACACCCAAAGAACCTTTAGAAGGCCAGGACTCTGATTTAATCAATCAGCAGAGAAGCAATCACATGGCAGAAAGGGATTACCTGATAAGTCAGTCAAAAGGCAATCAGATTGCAAAAATGGATTACACTTGGGGAGAATACAGGCCTTTTAAACCAACAGGGCTGTGCCCAGTGCAAACAACTCCAATGTAATTGTCAGATGATGAGAAGAGATTTAGAAAGTGGTAAATAGAAGGAAATTAGATAGGTTAACTGCCTGGGAGATAGGGTTTGCTTGTATTTCTTCAGCAGGAGAAGGAATCAGATGGGTGCCAACGAGTCATATTCGCCTTGTCCATCAGAGAGAGACAGAAAAAGAGAAAGACCTCAAAATAAAGGAGAAGATCTAAGAAACATCTGACATTGAAAGAGCATGGATAATAAGAAGACTGTTAAAGAACTTTAAAAACCAGCAGGAATCATTGGACTTCCTCACACAAGATGAGACTAATGGACAATGGACTTATGGACATTTATAAATTTTCAATTTATGATTATTTGATTATGATTATGTTATATACTTCTAGCATGTGTTATGTTACTATGTTACTATGTGCTTATGTAATTTATGTAATTATCTGTAATACTTCCCATATTGATGGATTTATGTTTCAAGGTCATGACTGTCCTATGTTCTAAATCAAAAGAAAGGGGGAGATGTTAGGATTACTAAATGAGAACTGAGGTTGTCTGGATAGTGACAAGGTGAGAATTCAGGTTTTCTGGACAATTACAAGGTGAGAACTCAGGTTGACTTGATAGAGGGGGCAAGCTCATTGGCTGGGGTGGTTCTTCCCAGAAGCCCTTGCATTATCCCACGCCCATTCTCTGGGAGGATAAAAGAGACAGCACTGGGCGCAGAGAGCAGATTGGCCTGGAGAAGGATAAGAGCTGGAGGAGATTCAGAGCCAGGATTCAAGAAGGAAGACTCTGAATTGCATCAGGCTTGACGGGGCTCTCTGCAGGAAGGGAAGTCACTTCTTTGGACAAGAGTTAACAGCAACTGCCTGGAGACAACGGTTCGATACAGGAAGAAGAATCTGTCTGAGAGATTTGAGTAGACACAGCAGATCTCTTCCCAGAGAGCGATCCAGCAGCTTCTAGAGACGACAGCCCGTTACAGGAAAGGGACCTGTAAGTGTAAAAATGTTTGTGGCAGCCCTCTTTGTAGTGGCCAGAAAATGGAAGTTGAATGGATGTCCATCAATTGGAGAATGGTTGGGTAAATTGTGGTATATGAAGGTTATGGAATATTATTGCTCTGTAAGAAATGACCAGCAGGAGGAATACAGAGAGGCTTGGAGAGACTTAAATCAACTGTTGCTGAGTGAAATGAGCAGAACCAGAAGATCACTATACACTTCAACAACAATACTGTTTGAGGATGTATTCTGATGGAAGTGGAAATCTTCAACATAAAGAAGATCCAACTCACTTCCAGTTGATCAGTGATGGACAGAAATAACTATACCCAGAGAAGGAACACTGGGAAGCGAATGTAAATTGTTAGCACTACTGTCTATCTACCCAGGTTACTTATACCTTCGGAAGCTAATAATTAATGTGCAACAAGAAAAAGGTATTTACACACATATATTTTATCTAGGTTATATTGAAACACATATAAAATGTATGGGATTGCCTGCCATCAGGGGGAGGGAGTGGAGGGAGGGAGGGGATAGTTTGGAAAAATGAATAAAAAAAATAAAAAAAAGAAATGACCAACAGGATGATTTCAGAAAGGCCTGGAGAGACTTACATGAACTGATGCTGAGTGAAATGTGCTGGACCAGGAAATCATTGTATACTTCTTCAACAACAATACTATATGATGATCAATTCTGATGCATGTGGCCATTTTCAACAATCAGATGAACCAAATCAGTTCCAATAGAGCAGTAATGAACTGAACCAGCTTCACCCAGTGAAAGAACTCTGCAAGGTGATTATGAATCACTACATAGAATTCCCAACCCCTCTATTTTTGTCTGCCTGAATTTTTGATTTTCTTCACAGGCTAATTGTACACTATTTCAAAGTCTGATTCTTTTTGTACAGCAAACAACTGTTTGGCTATATATATATATATATATATATATATATATATATACATATATATATTATATATATATATATATATATATATAAATAAATGTGTGTGTGTAGTATTTAATTTATACTTTAATATATTCAACTTGTGTTGGTCAATCTGCCACCATCTGGTGGGGGGGGGGAAGGAAGGGAAAAATTAGAACAAAGTTTTGGCAATTGTTAATGTTGTAAAATCACCCATGTATATATCAGGTAAATAAAAACTATTAAAATAAAACAAAAAAAAAAAAAAAAAGAAAAAAATTTTCAGTTCATGCTAGAAGGTGGAAGTTTGACTGGAAACAATTTCTAGCCAGGATGCTTCAAAGTTTGTATTATATGAAGATGAAAAATGTTCCAGTTGATTTTAGAGTCAGATGAATTAATGGCTGGGGTGTGATTGACTCAAAAATGAGAGTGCATAACAAGGTCAACCTTGGTTGCACCTCAGAATTTTTTTTTTGTTTTTTAAACAAAATTGAGGACAATATTTTTGATCTGCTGTGTTGTGAGGATAGTAGCCCCATATCCTATGTGACCAGAAAAACTGTAAATCTTCTACACTTCAGTGTTTTTGAATTTATTCTTTCTTGATATTAAGAAAATAAGTATTACAACAAATTTATGTATTGCTAGTGGTTATAGAGAAAATTCACGGTGATGTATACTACTCCCTTGACTTAAAAGAAGAATGAAACAGAGAGAATAATGGCATCAGAGAAGTATCCTGACCTAGCAGAAGTTAATTAATCTAGCAGGATCTAGTGTAATGTAAGGATTTATCTATGATTATTACTTTACTACATGATGAATGCATTTCAAGAATGTTTCAAGAAAGGAGAAAAGGATTTCCAAAGAATGCTTATGCTATGTATGATCTCTATATATTTGCTTTATTATCATGTGCTATTTAATCATGTGCATCATCATTTATAACGGAATTCAACTGTTAATCATGACAGGTTCATGGACAATGGAACTAGAGAATATATCCACTCACAATTACCTCTAGGATCCTGAAAAAGTAATAGCATGTGCATCTTTTGGAGACCCAATCTGTGATAAACTTAGGGGAATTATCCCAAAAAGGGTTATGTTTTACAGCATACAAATCTGATGTTAATTATTGAAACTGTAGATTATAATTGCTATAGTCTTGGAATTTAAATATTGTACTTTTAATTTTTTTTTTTCTAGCAGCAATTGGAAATTTTTTCAATTAGTATGATTTTGATTATGTGCAAAAATTCTGGAACATTTTCTTATAATGATTCAGGTATTATTATATTTAGATAATATTTTTTTAAAAAATTGTCATGTTTTATTCTGGGATACTTATTTAGGGGTATGTCAAGATAGTTTTAAGTAGCTTTCCAGATCTGAATGTTAAATATTCAGTGAAACACTTACACTTTAGAAATTTATATTCACTACAAAACAGGGTTTATTTTATTGATTATCTAGATATAAGAAATAATTATTAATGTTGTTGAACTCAAAAGTATTTATTTACATATTCTTCTTTCTGGAGAATTCAGTTGATAAACATTCACCAAAACATAGCTCTATTGTTTTATGAACATTGTTTAATCTCAATAGGAAATTCAACGAATGGCATCATTATCAGACTGGAGGCCTGGTGACTTAGGCTTACAACACAACAACAATAAAAATGATAATTTGCATTAATATAGGTCTTTAAGGTTTGCAACATATTTTTTCTCTTTTTTTCTCATTTAAGCTTCATATCATGCTAAAGTTATCTCAGAATTTTTTGGTGTCCAAAAGTTAACTTCTTTGGAGTGTAAAAAATTAATTTTTTCACAAAAATTAAGTTGCTTGTAGTTTTAATCTAAATTTTCTTCCATTTGAATATTTTTATTTCTCAAATTTATCTTTTGTATGTATTATACTTCTTTGGAGAGATTCATTATCATCTATTAATGTTTTTATACTTTGCTATTTAAAAAAAAAGAGTGTTGAGAATGTATTTTTGATCTACATTTATTATTGGTTTTTTTTAAAGTTTTGTTTCTCCTTTGAATTACTGAGATGATACTGTTGTTTCATAATCTCTGGAATGTGTGAAAAATTCTTTTTTCAGCAGGTGATTTTGGTTAAGTTTTTTTTTTTTATAGTAGAATTCTTGCTCATGATTTTGTGGACTCTCAGATTTCTATTTTATGATTCTATCTCTTGGTTTTTGTTTTTGTTTTTTTTTAGCTATATTTTTCTTTAGAGTTTCCTTATAGAACTTTTGGTTTTTCAACATTTTTTGTGATCCCAGTTCCTTATCACAGACTTCCCTCCTCACTCATTGATTATTTCTCTTTCCATTCTGATCTTGGGTCTGGTTAACCTGAAAAGTGAGGTCCTGGTGTTCTAGCCTAGATTATTTCCTTTAGCTGGATTTTCAGTCCTTTTTTCCCCTCTCATATTTTAATACTTTTCCCCCCTGTAGCTGTGTGTTCTGCCTCTAATTAATATTTGCAGTGATTGATCAAAACATCATTTCATTTTTCTGTGGATAGAGGCTATCATTATTTGTTAGGTTGTTTCACAATCACTCCATTCCATGGGAGTGAGACTCATTCAGAAGTGATCCTTTCATCTCAGACTTTAAATTACAAACCTACATTTATTTGCATTTCTGGAATATTTTTCATACTCTGAGTCTGGGATAGGAAACACTGAGTGGAAGCTCTACATATTTAAATCTTTCAATGACATTTCAGGAATTTTTTTATATTACATGGTGTTTATGTCTTATTTTGAGTTAATTTTCATACTCAATTTTTGAAACAATTTCTTGTTCTGAGGTTTTGAGGGCCCTGAAAAATACCAACTCTTACATATTTCCATTTACCTGATTGCTTGAAAGATTAATAACTAACACTAGAAAATATTGGTAGAGAAGAAGACAAGGAAAGAAATGGATAGTGAAGAATAGGAACTCCGTACCATGGCATCATTTTTAATGCCTCTGAAGCAACCAAGTCTCCTTTCAAAGTCAGCAGCTTTGCATAAGAATCAGTGGATGAGGAATTCATTTATCTAAGCCCCCCCAAAACTAAACCCAATAATATAAGGTAAAATAAATGAATGTTAATAAGCATAACTGATTATGGAATGAAGCATAAAATGTACATTATTGTACCTAACTGTATGTGTAATGCTCTTTAGATGGGACTTTTTTTTTTTTTTTTTTTTTGCTAATTTGCCAAATCATATAGCATGACACAGTGCAGAAAAGCTGATTAACGGGTGATTCTGTAGGAGTGATGTAGTTCTCATTAGTTTCAGAGTGATTTTTTAGGATGGGAGTTTCATTTGTTGCCTTTTGGGAGCAAATTCTGTTAGGCAACACTCATGAATTGTCTCTATATCCTGTTTGCAGTCAAAGGTCTCATTTATAAATTTTGCTCTTCATCTTGTTTTTACAGAGGCCTTTGGGAAATGTGATATTAATCAACTCTCTTTATTCCACCGATAGATCTGAAACAATTGCTTACAAAGGATGCCAGTGCTTTCAAATGGATAGATTTTTAAAAGTCACTCAACAGCATATATGGAGCCTAATATAATATAAAACTCTTCACCTGCCATCATGGGAAGGTAAAAAAATAATAGTTGAAAAGTGTCTCTCCCAACAAACATATGGTCTTGGAGGCAATAAGTCTTCCTCCCTCCCTTCCTTCCTGTCTCCCCCATTCTTCTCTGTCTCCCTCCCTCCCTTCCTTCCTCCCTCCCTTCCTTCCTTCTTACCTTCCTGCCTTCTTGATTTCCTTCCTTTTTGCTTTCCTTTCTCCTTCCTATATTCACATACTTATAAGGTCATTAGTTTCTATTTGCCAATTCTAATATTTAAAGAATGGAATTTTTTATTAACATTTGTATCTCTTATTCAATTTGGCCAATTCTATTTTGTTTCTTCAATATATTCCTCCCCCTACCCCCACACATTTGGACAGTTATATTTTCTATGGAATTATTTTGTTCAGTCAATTTTTTTGTCGTTTTCTAAGCCAATGACTCTCTCTTACATAGCTCCAATTTCTTTTCTCAGCTTTTCTTTTATCTTATTCATTTGTCTTTTAAAATCATTTTTGAGCTCTTCCAAGGAAGCTTATTAGTTTTGAGGCCAATTCACATTCCTTTGAAATTTTACTTATAGGCATGTTCCCCTTTTCTGAGTTGGTGTTTTGATCTTCCTTGTTACTGTAGTAGTTTTATATGATCAAGATTTTTTTTGTTGTCATTTCTTGTTCATTTTGGGCTTATTTTATGGATTTTAAACTTTAGTTCTGCTCCTGGGTTATAGGGGGCACTGACCTATGATTCTTATGCTAAGAATCAAATGCCTAGTTGCTAGTTTTGAACATTTGGGCTTCAGATCCTTAGTAGCTTACTCATTGTGCTGTGGTAGCTCAATCTAGTGGCACCTCTTGTTGCCTGGTCTATGAAGTAAGAAATTTGCCTTCTATGCTGGGACTGGAGGCTATACCAATGGTCTGCTATACCACTGCCTTGCTGAGTAAGAACAAAAGATTTTTAGTTTCTGATTTATACTGAGGTCAAAAGCTTTCCATTAGCTCACCTGGACACTTTCTGTACTGGGTTACAATTCCTTTTTACTCAAGTGAGAAATATCTTTCCTGAATCCATTCTAAGTTACTTTAATCTGAAAACAAAACAAAACAAACTTTCATTCCACTTTTTCCCTTTTCTTTTTTTTTTTTTTTCTTTTGCATTTTTATCCAAAGTTTATTGGGATTTCTTTGGGACTTTGGGATCACTGAACTTCTTTTTTTTTTTTTTTTGGATCACTGAACTTCTAAGAAAATCCAAGTCTATCATAATTAATCATTGCATAATGCTACTGTTACTTTGTACAGTAGCTTCTTGGTATTGTTTCAGGTAGAATCAATTCATGTAAATCTTTCCAGGGCTTTCTAAAATGTTCAACACTTTTTTATAACAATAATATTATCTTAATTTCATTGAATATACCATAACTTATTCAGCCATTCCAAATTGATGGACATCTATTCATTTTTTTAATTCCTTGACATCACTAAAAGAGCTACTACAAATATTTTTGCATGTGGGAAAATATTCCCTCTTTTGTAATTTCTTTGGGATACAAACTCCATAGGAGGACTGATGGATCAAAGGCTATACATGATTTTATAGTCCTTTGAGCATACTTCCAAATTGCTCTCCAGAATTGTTGGATCATTTCCCAACTCCAACAATGCATTAGTGTCCCAGTTTTCCCACATCACCTCCAACATTTATCATTATGTTTTCCTGTCATCTTAGCCAATGTGGTAGGTATGAGGTGGTATCTCATAGGTTTTTAAATGAATATTCCTCTACTCAATAGTGATTTAGAGAATTTTTTTCATGTCTTTAGATGGTTTTAATTTCTTCATCTGAAAAGTGTTTATTCATATCCTTTGTTGTGCTGTGGTAGCTCACCATCAATTGGCGAATGGCTTGCAGTCTTATTTGAATCAATTATCTAATATTTTAGAAATGAGGCCTTTATTAGAAACACTGGCTGTAAAATCTCTCCCCACAGTTTTTCTTTTAATCTTGACTTTATTTAATTTGTATAAGAACTTTTAAACTTAATTAAAGTTGCCAATTTTTTCTCTTATAATGTTCTCTAGTTTTTATTTGGCCATAAAGTCCTCTGATCTCCAACAATCTGATAGGTAAACTGTCCTTTCCTCTAATTTGTTTATAGTATCATGCTATGTGCCTCGATCATGTACCTATTTTGACCTTATTTTGGTATGGGTTATAAGATACAGCTCTATGTAATTTCTGATATATTATTTTCTAATTTTCTTATCAATTTTTGTGAATTAATAAGTTCTTATTCCAGAAACTGGAGTTTGAGAGTTGATCAAACACTAGATTACTACAGTGATTGACGATTGTATCATGTTTTTAACCTATTCCACTCATCTACCACTCTATTTCTTGGTCATTACCATATGAGTTTTATGACTGCTTCTTTATAATATTTATCTCTGGTTTTGCTAGGCTACACCATTTAAACTTCCCCCTTTAATTCTCTTGATATTCTTATCCTTTTCTTTTCCCATATGAGTTTTTAAAAATTATTTTTTCCTAGCTATATAAAATAGTTTTGGTAGTTTGATTAGTATAGCACTGAACAAGTAGACTAATTTAGGTAGATTTGCAATTTTTCTTATTTTAGTATGGCCTACTCATGAGCACTTGACATTTTTACAGTTGGTTAGATCTTTTTGTTGTTGTTGTTGTTGTTTTTACATATGTCTTTATTCAAGTGATTTTTAAAATAGTTTTTATTTACCAGATATATGCATGGGTAATTTTACAACATTGACAATTTCCAAACCTTTTGTTCTAATTTTTCCTCTCCTTCCCCCCCCCCCCAGATGGCAGGTTGACCAATACATGATAAATATGTTAAAGTATAAATTAAATACAATATATCTATACATGTCCAAACAGTTGTTTTTCTGTACAAAAAGAATCAGACTTTGAAATAGTGTATAATTAGCCTGTGAAAGAAATAAAAAATGCAGAAGGAGAAAAATAGAAGGATTGGGAATTCTATGTATTGGTTCATAGTCATCTACCAGAGTTCTTTCACTGGGTATAGCTGGTTTAGTTCATTACTGCTCTATTCATTTGGTTAGATCTAACTTTATTTTTGTGAACTCCATTTTTTTTTTTTGTATTTTCTATCTCTCTAGAAACTAAATTCCTTTCACCCTTTAGCTTTCATAGCTTCCTTATTTAAGTAGATAACTAGAATTAATATCTTCTCTGGATACTGGAAAGTCTATTTCTTATAAGTATGTTTACATTTATTTATCTTTCCTTAAAATTTATATTGTATCTGAAAGAAGAAATTTTATAAACCATTAATTACAACAAGAGAAAAAGAAATTTAGATGGGAAGGAAAGGAGAGATATAGGTGGGATTGTCAGAGTAAGTAAGGGGATTTTTAAAAATTTTGTAATCTGTGTCTGAAATTGCATTTTAGATAGGAGAGATATGGATATGTTTATAGGAAACAAGAAACTGTCAATAGACAATAGATTAAAGATTAGAGAAAAAATAAAGATAATACTAGGCTTATTTTGTTAAAGGTAGGAAAGAATGAAATTGACAGTGCCTGAAGACTGCCTTTTACAAGAAAAAGGGCTAATTCTTTGTCTGAGCCAGAAGTCAAAGGAAGGATAAAAGGGAAAAATATTTGAACAATGTTCTTTTTTTTTTTTTAATTCATTTTTCCAAATTATCCCCTCCCTCCTTCCACTCCCTCCCCCACCCGATGACAGGCAATCCCATACATTTTACATGTGTTACAATATAACCTAGATACAATATATGTGTGTAAATACCATTTTCTTGTTGCACATTAATTATTAGCTTCCGAAGGTATAAGTAACCTGGGTAGATATACAGTAGTGCTAACAATTTACATTCACTTCCCAGTGTTCCTTCTCTGGGTGCAGTTATTTCTGTCCATCATTGACCAACTGGAAGTGAGTTGGATCTTCTCTATGTTGAAGATTTCCACTTCCATCAGAATACATCCTCATACAATATTGTTGTTGAAGTGTATAGTGATCTTCTGGTTCTGCTCATTTCACTCAGCAACAGTTGATGTAAGTCTCTCCAAGCCTCTCTATATTCCTCCTGCTGGTCATTTCTTACAGAGCAATAATATTCCATAAGCTTCATATACCACAATTTACCCAACCATTCTTCAATTGATGGACATCCATTCAACTTCCAGTTTCGAGCTACAGCAAAAAGAGCTGCCACAAACATTTTGCCACATACAGGTCCCTTTCCACTCTTTAGTATTTCTTTGGGATATAATCCCAATAACAGCACTGCTGGGTCAAAGGGTATGCACAGTCCGACAACTTTTTGGGCATAGTTCCAAATTGCTCTCCAGAATGGCTGGATTCTTTCATGACTCCACCAACAATGTATCAGTGTCCCAGTTTTCCCACATCCCCTCCAACATTCATCATTATTTGTTCCTGTCATTTTAGCCAATCTGACAGGTGTGTAGTGGTATCTCAGAGTTGTCTTAATTTGCATTTCTCTGATCAGCAGTGATTTGGAACACTCTTTCATATGAGTGAAAATAGTTTCAATTTCATCATCTGAGAATTGTCTGTTCATATCCCTTGAGCATTTATCAATTGGAGAATGGTTTGGTTTCCTATAAATCAGGGTCAGTTCTCTATATATTTTGGAAATGAGACCTTTGTCAGAACCTTTCCTTTTAAAAATATTTTCCCAATTTGTTACTTCCCTTCTAATCTTGTTTGCATTAGTATTGCTTGTACAGAAACTTTTTAGTTTGATGTAATCAAAATCTTCTATTTTGTGATCAATAATGATCTCTAGTTCTCCTCTGGTCATAAATTCCTTTCTCCTCCACAGGTCTGAGAGGTAGACTATATTCTCTGTTCCTCTAATCTATTTATTATCTCATTCTTTATGCCTAAATCATGGACCCATTTTGATCTTATCTTGGTATATGGTGTTAAGTGTGGATCCATATCTAATTTCTGCCATACTGATTTCCAGTTTTCCCAACAGTTTTTTCTGAATAATGAATTTTTGTCCCTAATGTTGGTATCTTTGGGTTTGTCAAAGATTAGATTACTATAGATGTACCCTTTTCTGTTCTTTGTATCTAATCTGTTCCACTGATCTACCGTTCTATTTCTTAGCCAGTACCAAATGGTTTTGGTGACTGCTGCTATATAATATAGCTTTAGATCAGGTACACTTAGACCACCTTCCTCTGACTTTTTTTTCATTAGTTCCCTTGCAATTCTCGACCTTTTATTCTTCCATATGAATTTTGTTGTTATTTTTTCTAGGTCATTAAAATAGTTTCTTGGGAGTCTGATTGGGATAGCACTAAATAAATAGATTAGTTTGGGGAGTATTGTCATCTTTATTATATTCGCTCGGCCTATCCAAGAGCACTGAATGTCTTTCCAATTATTTAAATATGACTTTATTTTTTTTGGCAAGTGTTTTGTAATTTTTCTCATATAATTCCTGACTATTCTTTGGTAGATGGATTCCCAAATACTTTATACTCTCAACATTTGTTTGGAATGGAATTTCTCTTTGTATCTCTTGCTGTTGCATTTTGTTGGTGATATATAAGAATGCTGAGGATTTATGTGGATTTATTTTGTATCCTGCCACTTTGCTAAAATTCTGAATTATTTCTAGTAGCTTTTTAGCAGAGTCTTTGGGGTTCTCTAAGTATACCATCATGTCATCTGCAAAGAGTGATAGTTTGATTTCCTCATTTCCTACTCTAATTCCTTGAATCTCTTTCTCGGCTCTTATTGCCGAGGCTAGCGTTTCTAGTACTATATTGAATAGTAATGGTGATAGTGGGAAACCTTCTTTCACTCCTGATCTTACTGGGAAAGGTTGCAGTTTATTTCTATTGCACATTATGCTTACTGAAGGTCTTAAATATATGCTCCTGATTATTCTAAGGAATAATCCATTTATTCCTATACTCTCAAGAGTTTTTAGTAGGAATGGATGTTGGATTTTGTCAAATGCTTTTTCTGCATCTATTGAGATGATCATATGGTTTTTATTAATTTGATTATTAATATGGTCAATTATACTAATAGTTTTCCTAATATTAAACCAGCCCTGCATTCTTGGTATGAATCCTACTTGATCATAGTGTATTATCCTGGAGATGATTTTCTGAAGTCTTTTTGCTAATATCTTATTTAAGATTTTAGCATCAATATTCATTAAGGAAATTGGTCTATAATTTTCTTTCTCAGTTTTCAGTCTACCTGGTTTAGGTATCAGTACCATGTCTGTGTCATAAAAGGAGTTTGGCAAGACTCCTTCATCCCCTATTTTTTCAAATAGTTTATATAGCATTGGGGCTAACTGTTCTTTAAATGTTTGGTAGAATTCACATGTAAATCCATCTGGTCCTGGGGATTTTTTACTGGGGAGTTGATTAATAGCTTGTTCTATTTCTTTTTCTGAAATGGGACTATTTAAGCAATTTATTTCCTCCTCTGTTAATCTAGGAAGCCTATATTTTTGAAGGAAGTCATCCATTTCACTTAATTTATCAAATTTATTGGCATAAAGTTGGGCAAAGTAACTCCTTATTATTTCTCTCATTTCCTCTTCATTGGTGGAAAGATCCCCCTTTTCATTTGTAAGACTAACAATTTGATTTTCCTCTTTCTTTTTTCTGATCAGATTTACCAAAGGTTTATCTATTTTATTGGCTTTTTCATAAAACCAACTCTTGGTTTTATTTATTCATTCAATAGTTTTTTTACTTTCAATATTATTGATTTCTCCTTTTAATTTTTGTATTTCAAGTTTTATTTTTGGTTGGGGGTTTTTAATTTGGTCTTTTTCTAGCCTTTTAAGTTGCAAACCCTATTCGTTAATCTTCTCTTTCTCTATTTTCTTCAAATAAGCCTCTAAAGATATAAAATTTCCCCTTATTACTGCTTTAGCTGCATCCCACAGATTTTGGTATGATGTCTAATCATTGTTATTATCTTGGGTGAAGTTATTAATTGTTTCTATAATTTACTCTTTCACCCAGTTATTCTTTAAGATGAGATTATTCAGTTTCCAATTACTTTTTGGTCTATTTACCCCTAACTTCTTACTGAATGTAGCTTTTCTTGCATTGTGATCTGAGAAGAAGGCATTTATTATTTCTGCCTTCCTACATTTAATTTTGAGATCTTTATGTCCTAATATATGGTCAATTTTTGTATAGGATCCATGAACTGCTGAGAAGAAAGTATATTCCTTTCTATTGCCATTCAGTTTTCTCCAAAGATCTATCATACCTAGTTTTTCTAATGTTCTATTTACTTTTTTAATTTCTTTCTTATTTGTTTTGTGGTTTGATTTGTCTAAATCTGAGAGTGCAAGGTTGAGATCTCCCACTATTATAGTTTTACTGTCTATTTCTTCTTGCAATTCTCTTAACTTTTCCTTTAGAAAGTTAGATGCTATACCACTTGGTGCATATATGTTTAGTATCGATATGGCTTCATTATTTATGCTACCTTTCAGCAGGATATAGTTTCCTTCCTTATCTCTTTTAACTAGATCAACTTCTGCTTTTGCTTGATCTGAGATAAAGATAGCTACCCCTGCTTTTTTGGCTTTACCTAAAGTATAATAGATTCTGCTCCAACCTTTTACCTTTACTCTATATGTATCTCCCTGCTTTATGTGTGTTTCCTGTAAACAACATATTGTAGGGTTCTAATTTTTGATCAAGTCTGCTATCCATCTCCATTTGATGGGAGCGTTCATCCCATTCACATTTACAGTTAAAATTACTAATTCTGGAAGATGGCAGAGAAGAAACACATGACTCTGTGAACGACCTTACTCCCTCACAACCAATTAGATAAATCAGCCTCAGAAATAGCGTTCGACTTATAGATACTACAAGGACTGGAAGCACGACTTACCAGCTGAAGAGAATCTGGAGTTTCAACAGAAAAGGTCAGTTCCCAGGGGAGGAAGAAGAGAGGCCAGCACAGACCGTTGGGTGCTAGCATACTGTGCCGATCGCACTGGGAGGGGCTTTGGGTTTAGAGAAGCCACTGACATAAAGGAATCTGGCACAGGCTGTTAGCTCTTCTCTGCTTATAATATAGCAGTTCAGAAGAGAAATCTAAACTACTTTAAAAATTCAGATAGATTAGATCTTCCCGGATCTCTGTGTAGGAGGAATCTATGTTTTTTCTTGGTTTTTTGCTCATACTTAAAAAATCTTTTGGTGTCTTTCCCTGGGGTAGGAAATCATTTATTTATTTCTTTACCAGATTCCTCCCAGACTGGATGGATGCAGCAGCCCCCCGCGCCTGAGCTAAGAGAGAGCTCTGGGAGAGAATTCCCCACCCCCTCCCTCAAGTGCCTCAGAGGTGATCAGCACTGCTGTCCTTTGAGGGCGCTATGTTCTAGCGGCTTCCCTGAGGTTTGAGACGGAACAGTAAAGGCGACTCAAAGCCTAGCCTATGTGTCCTGGTGGGGCGTGGATGTCTGCAGCAGATGACCTGAAAAGCCCCTGCGCTCAAACTGGAAGTGTCTGCCAGAAACCTCGGTCCCTAGTTCAAAGGTTCTGCTTCTCTGGGACTTCTGTTCCACAGCCTCCAGTGGAGCCAGGCACTATGAGTTACTGCCCCGCCCACTTTTCAATCTCTTAACTACCCCCAGGTGAAAGCCTGGATTGCCTTTGTCGGCCACACCCACAGTGCTGAGATCTGCAGAGTCACCCCCGGGATCCGGGAAGATCGAATCTGGTTTAAAATTTTAAAGTGGCTTAGATTTCTCTTCTGAACTGCTGTATTATAAGCAGAGAAGAGCTAACAGCCTGTGCCAGATTCTTCTATCTCAGTGGCTTCTCTGATCCCAGAGCCCTCCCCAGTGCGACCGGCGCAGTGTGCCACTACCCCACCATCTGTGCTGGCCTTGCTTCTTCCTCCCCTGGGAGCTGACCTTTCCTGTTTAAACTCCAGATTCTCTTCAGCTGGTAAGTCGTGCTTCCAGTCCTTGTGGATTCTATCAGTCCAGTGCTATTTCTGAGGCTGATTATATTTAGTTGGTTGTGAGGGAAGAAAGGAGCTTACACAGTCGCGTGTATCTTCTCTGCCATCTTGGCTGCGCCCCCTCAACAATGTTCTTTCTTAAAGAAGATGCAAGATTGCAACATACAGATATTGTCACCAGTTGCAATACTAATTATGTATAAAGGAATTTGTAGGATATATAGTTAAGGATTTTTTTACTCTACTTGAAGTTGAATTTTAATGAAGAAATTTACATGTACATGAAGCTAGGAGAAAGTTAATGCCTGTGAGAAGAACACGCAGAAAAACAAAGATATTAGAACATAGGAGCTGTTGAAAGATAGATTGGGACATTTAGCTTGTCTGAAATAGTCTGTTTCATGATTTGAGTGATGTCAAGAGAAGGAAAATAAAGAGAAAGATCATTGTTTAAGAACTTGATATCAGGAATGATAATTTTAGATTTGATACAATAAATATAGTCCTTATTGTTTCCTTCTAAGTAAAGATTAAGGTTAATTTTGTCAGTATCTAAATGTTGGATTATATTTCTTTGCAGAAAAGAAGCTTTGTATTATCCTATTCAGTTTCCAAAGATGTTTTTATAATGTAAACATTTGTTTATATCATCTCCTGATTTATTACTTTTACTTTTTTTTGGCTTTTAAACTCCTATCATGTATTTTTATAGTACCTTGAAACATTTATTATCTATTTTTAATCTTTTCCAATGTAGGTAATTATGGAGTCTCAGACCTGGGTAGTTATTTGGAGGTTTCTTTCAACACTCTTCATTTTACAGTTGTAGAAAATTCAATACATAAAGTTCAACTAAAAAGGCAAAACCAAAATTAAAAACCAGGTGTCCTGAGCTTAGTATTATTTTTATTCTCTTTGCTGTCCTATATTCTACTGATGTGAACATCTTTAAGAATAAAAAATCTTTTTTTAATATCTACGTGGTTTAATTCACACAATGATATCAGAGTTTTGGCTTAAAGCAATTCAACTAGTGAAATATTGCAGATGTTCTTATTTTCTTCAATGGGATGAAAATTTATATAGTATAATTTATAACTAGCATTGGAAAAATTCCAGAGATGGAACCTATTTGGTAGGACAATGGCTGTTTTTCCATTTTAATACCCATAGAATTCTAATTGCCACAATGAATGTTATGCTTAGTGGCATTTCTGGTTAAATTCCCAATTAGCCTTTTGTAGCTAATGAGCATGTAAAAGTTTGGCTTATAGTTTATTATTCTACTCATTATAGTGAATGACAGAGCCAGTGCTTAAAACCTGCCAGTTTTGTAGTAAGACATAATTATTTATGAAAAGGCCTTGCCCCAGAAATAGAAATAATGATAATTAGATTTAATCTTGCCATGGCTTATGTATTCTCCCTTCAGGAAAAACAGATGCCTATAGGATGTTAATTTCCAAAAGGATAGACTTTACCACACAGATGCTAAAGGCAACAAATAAACCCTTGCCTTATAGCTACTGTTTACATGTTCCTACATACTCTTGAAAACAGAGGCACTCCACAGGTGTCCTCTGGGTATCTTTTGTATACTTAATCTAGATAGCTATACTTGCTGCATTTTGTAGGGAATTCTTCCTTCAGGCTATATATGTTGTTTCATATGAAAAAATTAAATGCTTCAACAAAATTTTGGAAAATAATACCATTCTAGTATTTTATTACTTTTGGTAGGTAAATTTGTCAGAAGAGTACACAGGAAAATGTTTTAATTATTACAATAAACCATTGACTGCTGGAAGTCATACTGCAGGGAGAGGCAAACAAAAAAAAACATCCAGATTTCAAGAGGTTGTGATTACATTGAAATCTGTCCTCGTAAACAATGTGTAGTGCAGTGTTCAGTTCTGAGCATTACATTTTAGAAACAACCCTGATGAACTGGGACAGAGTCCAGAAAAAAAAGTGACTAGATTGCTAAAGGGTGAGATCATTGGATTGTAGATTGATAATTGAGTTTTGAAGATCTACTAGTTCAACTTTTCATTTTACAGTTGAGGAAACAGGCTTACAGAGATTAAATGACTGGCCTAAGTTCACATGAGTACAAAGAAGTAGGGGCATATTTGTACCAAGATATTTTTTCTTTTATTTATTTATTTATTTGTTTGTTTGTTTTTAAATTTTATTTATAATTTTTTGACATTATATATGCATGAGTAATTTTTTATGACATTATCCCTTGTATTCATTTTTCCAAATTATCCCCCATATATTTTACATGTGTTACAATATAATCTAGATACAATATATGTGTGTAGATACCATTTTCTTGTTGCACATTAAGTATTAGATTCCAAAGGTAAGATATTTTTTCTTAGTGTCACAATCTCTCATATTATATCTCAGTGCCCAAGTAGTTAGTGAATTTATTCAGTCTTGATGATTTTCTAGAAACTTATTTGTGTTTCCCATTGAATATAATACTGGGAAACACCATACCTAAACCCAGTATTCAGGATTACCCAAAAATTCATCTTTGTGTGTGGATTAGTACTGTTTCCAAAACTCAGTTGGGAAGAAGAATTTATTTTTTAGAAAACCTGGGCTAAGTTGTGTGGGGAAATTTGTGGTTTTAGGATGATCACATCCTTCAACTACTCAACTTCATAAGCTGTTTTTAGCAAAATAAAAATAAAAATGGGATTTTTTCAGAAAGAAAATGTGCAGAATGATTTAGTCATGTCTAAAGGAACATGACCAAGTAAAAATTGGTTATAACTGTACTTATCTCCAAGTGATATCCAGAAATGAGTAATGATGGGCTGAGGAGGAATGGGTTCCAAGTTGTATAGCTACAATTTCATTCTTAATAGTCTCTGTGATTTTCAGATTTTCTCCAAAGTTCTTCACTCCTTTGACAAGCTCTGTCATATTTTTGAATGAGTTATGTAGTTGGACTTTATCTTTAGGATTCTTTATGTAAGAAAGTGATTTCTAAGAATTATAGTTATCCAGCTTATCTTATGAGATAGCTACTATAAAAGACATTTCTAGATTGGTGGCCATGGTGGAGGGAGGTTGAAAGGGAGAGAAAGGACTGTATTTGATATTTGTGATGAAAAAAAGTAGGAAAATGTCTGTGCTATCTCCAATGTCAATCATGTTCCCTCACATTCTGATTGATCTACTAAAATGGTCACTACAAAAAAAAAGATTCACTCTCAACATGACAGAATATTTTCTTTCATATTTTAAATATTATACTATCAATACAGTATCATTCATATTGTGTGTGGTTTGTCTTTATGAATAAAATGAGCATTGATTAACAGTTCAAGACGACCTTAAGAGTCCATTAGGCAAAAACTTTTATAGGATAGCTGAGAAAATTGATTCAAAAAGAGGTTTAATAGCTTGATCAACATCATATAGAAAATAAATTTCAGGACTGCGATTTATTTATTTATTTATTTTTATTTTTTACAATGAAAAGTCTTTATTCTCATGAATACTTTTCTTTCTTTCTTTTTTTTTTTTAATAGTTTTTTATTTACAAGATATATGCATGGGTAATTTTTCATCATTGACAGTTGCAAGACCTTTTGTTCCAACTTTTCCCCTCCTTCCCCCATCCCCTCCCCCAGATGGCAGGTTGACCAATAATGTTAAATATGTTAAATATAAGTTAAATACAATATATGTATACAAGTCCATACAGTTATTTTGCTCTACAAAAAGAATCAGACTTTGAAATAGTGTACAATTAGCCTATGAAGGAAGTAAAAAAATATATAGGGGGACAAAAATAGAGAAATTGGGAATTCTATGTAGTGTCATAGTCATCTCCCAGAGTTCTTTCGCTGGGTGTAGCTGGTTCAGTTCATTACTGCTCTATTGGAACTGATTTGGTTCATTTCATTATTGAAGAGACCCACGTCTATCAGAATTGATCATCATGTAGTATTGTTGTTGAAGTATACAACGATCTCCTGGTCATGCTCATTTCATTCAGCATCAGTTCATGTAAGTCTCTCCAGGACTTTCTGAAATCATCCTGTTGGTCATTTCTTACAGAACAATAATATTCCATAATATTCATATATCACAATTTATGCAGCCATTCTCCAATTGATGGTTATCCACCTAGTTTCCATTTTCTGGCCACTACAAAGTGGACTGCCACAATCATTCTTGCACCTACAGGTCCTTTTCCCTTTTTTAAAATCTCTTTGGGATATAAGCTCAGTATACCACTGCTGGATCAAAGGGTATGCACAGTTTGATAAGTTTTTGAGCATAGTTCCAAATTGCTCTCCAGAATGGCTGGATGTATTCTCAATTCCACCAACAATGTATCAGTGTCCCTGTTTTTCCCACATCCTCTCCAACATTGCACATTATCTTTCCCTGTCATTCTAGCCAATCTGACAGGTGTGTAGTGGTATCTCAGAGTTTTCTTAATTTGTATTTCTCTGGTTAATAATGACTTGGAGCAACTTTTCATACGGCTGGAAATAGTATCAAATTCTTCAACTGAGAATCTGAGAATGTTATGTATTATGGTTCTGTAAAAAATGACAGCAGGATGATTTCAGAAAGGTTTGGAAAGACTTACATAAACTGATTCTGAGTGAAATGAGCAGGACCAGGAGATCATTATATACTTCAACAATAATATTCTATCATCAGTTCTAATGGACCTGGTTCTCTTTAACAACGTGATGAACCAAATCAGTTCCAGTTGTGCAATAATAAATAGAACCAATTACACCCAGCAAAATAACTCTGGAAAATGAGTGTGAACTACTACATAGAATTCCCCATCCCTTTATTTTTGTCCACCTGCATTTTTTATTTTTTTCATAGGTTAATTGTACATTATTTCAAAGTCCAATTCTTCTTGTGCAGCAAAATAACTGTATGGATATGTAGACACATATTGTATTTAACATATACTTTAACATATTTAACATGTATTGGTCTTCTCACCATCTGAGGGAGAGGTGGGGGAAAAGAGGGGAAAACTGAAACAAAAGATTTTTCAGTTGTCAATATTGAAAAATTACCCATGCATATATCTTGTAAATAAAAAGCTATAATGAAAAAGAAAAATATTTTTGCATATATTAAAAAATTACAAAGGTGCAATGAATTAATTTTTTTTTTACCTTTTTTATCTTCTGGGCCCATTTCTGCAGCTGACATGTTATATATGGGCAATCCCTCAGAGAGAGTGAGAAACATTCCTATCAGAGAAGCATAAGAAAGAATTCAGGACAATGATATTATAAGACTTAGGTTAATTTTTTACAATCCTACATGGAAAGATGATACTTGTAACTCATTCAAATGTTCTCATTGTTATGGAAATTAGAAGGACATTATTTATATGGACAGAGGGCACAGATGTAAATTGAACATGATGTGACAATATCTTTTCTTTTTCATGATGGAATTAAGAGATAAGAGAGGAATGTACTTGAGAAAGGGAAAGGAAGAAGTGAAATGGTGTAAATTATCTGCCATAAAAAAGGAGTCAAGAAAAGAACTTTTACAGTGAAGGGGAAGGAAGGAAGGAGAGAACCAATAAGTGAACTTTATTCTCATGAGAATTGGCTCAACTAGAAAATAACCTACAAGTCAATAGAGGTATAGAAATCTATTTTAACCTGCAGTAAAACTGAAGGTGAATGGGATATGGGAATGGGGGGAGGTTGGTAAAAGAGAAGGCATATTAGGGGTGAGTAGTGTTAAGTAACAAAACTCTTTTGAGGAAGAACAGGTTGAAAAGACAGAATAAATGTGTGAAATTCAATTAATAATAGTAAGTGTAAAAAAAAATTAAGCTAGTTTCTCTGATAAGGCCTTATTTCTCAAACATAGAGTGAACTGAGTCAAATTTATAAAAAAAAAATAAGAACCATACTCCAATGGATAAGTGATCAAAAGATATGATCTGAGCCCTAAGACTGCATATTCATGCCTATCCTAACAACACCATTACTAAGCATGAATACCAAGAGTTTCCAAAAAAAAAAAAAAACAACCAAAAAAAGAAAAATGATCTATATATGCAAAAAATTCATAATACTTTCTTCTTAGGACAAAAAAAATAGAAATTGAGGGGACACCCATCAATTGGGGAAGGGATCAATAAACTGTGGTATGTGTTTGTGATAGAATAGTATATTTCTCTGGGAAATGATGAGCAGGATGCTCTCAGAAAAAAAAACAAAAACAAAACAAAACAAAGCCTGGAAAGTCCTCCACAAACAAAGTGAAATATACCATATACAAAATAATAGCAATCTCCTGGAATGACAGCTGTAAATGTTTTTGTTATTCTCAGTATTTCAACCATATACAATAACTCTGAAGGTCTTGTGATGAAAAATCCTATCCATATAGAGCTTAGAATTCAAAAATCTTAAAAACAAATGTAAAATAATTGTCTTGAATGTAACTGGGAAAAATATTAAAGAAAAGATTTAAAGAAAAAAAATCTCTTCTGAATGATTAAAATATATTTAATTTTATTTCAGTTCAAAATTTAAAAATTTATTTTCATTCACTTACTTTTTTTCTGAATTTTGCCCTTATAATCCACTTAGAATTTACTGAATCCATTTCAAATTTATTGAGAAAACCTGGGTACCAATTTTGTCACTGACCGCTTTGCTTTCATCTTAAAGACTCCCTTGGGTTTCTTTACCTTTAAGGATATTCCTTTATTACTCACACTGAAAAACATTAAAGCTCCCAAAGCAACAGTGAAGGACTACATACCCCCATATAAGGAGTCAAGCAGGACTTTTTTCCCCATTGCCATAGGTATACAAAGTGCTATATAGTTGTTGATAATGGGGTTCATGTAGGGATTTAGAACTATTTATTTGCTTTGTATACACACACACACACACACACACACACACACACACACACACACACACCATGATCTTAAATATACAGGAATGGATCACATTTATGGCAGTTCCACTTGCTAAAATTTTTCAGCATCAGAAATGTTAATACTACCTTTTGTTTTGTTTTTATTTAGTAATATTTGACTCTTGTCCATGGAAAATTCTTTTTTTTTATGTTGAAATACATGTTAGATCCAATATACGTATACATTTTTATACAATTATCTAGTCGCACAAGAAAAATCAGATCAATAAGGAAGAAAAAGAAAACTGAGAAAGAAACCAAAATGCAAGTAAATAACAACAGAAAGAGTGAGAATGCTATATTGTGTTTTACAGTTCTCTCTATGGATGTAGTTGGCTCTCTTTGTCACTGAACAAGTTGAACTGGTCATTGTGGAAGAGAGCCATATCCACCAGAACTGGTCATTGTATAAACTTGTTGTTGCCTTGTATGATGATCTTCTGGTTCTGCTCATATCACCCAGCGTCAGTTCATGTAGGTTTCTCCAAATCTCTCTAAAATCATCCTGCTGGTAATTTCTTACAGAACAATTATATTCCATAGTATTCATACACTATTCAGCCATTCTTCAATTTATGGACATCTGCTTAGTTTCCAATGTTTTTGCCATTACAAAGAGGGTTGCCACAAACATTTTTTGCACATGTGTATCCCTTTTCCTCCTTTAGGCTCTCTTTGGGATATAATCCAGTAGAAATACTGCTGGAACAAAGGGTATTCACAGGTTGATAACTTTTTGAGCATAGTTACAAATTGCTCTCCAAAATGGTTGGATCAGTTCACAGTTCCAACAACAATGTAACAGTGTCCCAGTTTTCTCACAGCCCCACCAACAATCATCATTATCTTTTCCTGTCATCTTAGCCAGTATTAGAGGTGTAGTGGTATCTCAGATTTGTCTTAATTTGCATTTCTCTGATCAATAGTGATTGGAGCACCTTTTCATGTGGCTACAAATAGTTTCAATTTCTTCATCTGAAAATTGTTCAAATCATTTGAGTATTTATCAATTGGAGAATGACTTGAACTATTATAAATTTGAGTCAATTCTCTATTTCTCTATATGTTTTAGACATGAAGCCTTTATCAGAACCTTTGGATGTAAAAATGTTTTCCCAGTTTATTGCTACTCTTCTAATTTTGTCTGCATTAATTGTGTTTCTACAAAAACTTTTTTAACTTGATATAATCAAAATTATCTATTTTATTATCAGTAATAATCTCTAGTTTCTCTTTGGTAACGAATTCCTTCCTCTTCCATAAAACTGAGAAGTAAACTAGCCTATGTTCTAATTTGTTCATGATATGATTCTTTATTTCCAGATCATGAACCTTTTTCTATCTTATTTTGGTATAGGGTATTAGGTGTGGGTCTATGCCTACTTTCTTACATACTAGTTCCCAATTTTCCCAATTTTTGTTAGTGAATTCTTGTCCCAAAAGTTGGGGCCTTTGGGTTTGCCAAATACTAGATTGTTATAGATATTGCCTATTTTATTCTGTGAACCTAACCTGTTCTACTGATCAACTTTTCTATTTCTTAGCCAGTACCAAATGGTATTGATGACCATAGCTTTATAATATAGTTTTAGATGTGGTACAGTTACGCTTCCTTCATTGATTTTCTCTTCATTAATTCCTTTGAAATTCTTGAACCTTTGTTCTTCCAGATGAATTTTGTTGCTATTTTTCTAGGTAGTTACATAGTTCCTTGGGAGTTTGATTGATGTAGCACAAAATAAATAGATTAGTTTAGGGAATGTTGTCATCTTTATTATATTTGCTTGACCTATCCATGAACACTTGATATTTTTCCAATTTCTTAGGTCTGACTTTATTTATGTGGAAAGTGTTTTGTAGCTTTGCTCATATAGTTCCTGACTTTCCCTCAGAATATAAATTCCCAACTATTTTATATTATCAACAGTTATTTTAAATGGAATTTTTCTTTGTATCTCTTGCTGTTGGATTTAGTTAGTGATGTACAAAAATTCTGATGATTTATATGGGTTTATTTTGTATCCTGCAACTTTGCTGAAGTTGTGAATTATTTCTAATTGGTTTTTAGTAGAATCTCTGGGGTCCTCTAAGTATGCCATCATATCATCTGCAAAGAGTGATAATTTGGTTTCTTCATTACCTACTCCTACTAATTCCTTTAATCTCTTTTTGTTCTCTTATTGCCAAGACTAGCATTTCTAATACAATATTGAATTGTAATGGTGATAGTGGGCAACCTTGTTTCACTCCTGATCTTACTGGGAAAGGCTCCAGTTTATCCCCATTACATATGATGCTTATTGATGGTTTTAATTAGATGCTCCTAACTGTTTTGAGGAAAAGTCCATTCATTCCTATACTCTCTAGTCTTTTTATTAGGAATGGGTGTTGGATTTTATCAGATTCTATTTCTGCATCCATTGAGATGATCACATGGTTTTTGTTAATTTGATTATTGATATAGTCAATTATGCTAATAGTTTTTCTAATATTGAACCATCTCTGCATTCTTGGTATAAATCCTACTTGGTCCTGGTGTATTATCCTGAGGATGATTATCTGTAATCTCTTTGCTAATATTTTGTTTAAGATTTTTGCTTCAATATTCATTTGGGAGATTGGTCTATAATTTTCTTTCTATGTTTTTGTCCTACCTGGTTTAGGTATCAGTATCATGTCTGTGTCATAAAAGGAATTTGGTAGGAGTCCTTCATTCCCTATTTTTTTTCAAATAGTTTTTATAATATTGGAGGTAATTGTTATTTAAATGTTTTGTAGAATTCACATGTAAATCCATCTGGTCCCAGGGATTTGTTTTTAGGGAGTTGATTAAGACCTTGTTCTATTTCTCTCTTTTTAAATGGTACTATTTAATAATTTATTTCCTCTTCTGTTAATCTGGACAATCTATATTTTTGTAGGTATTCCTCCATTTCTCTTAGGTTGTCAAATTTATTCGCATAAAGTTGGGCAAAATAACTCCTGATAATTTCTTGAGTTTCCTCTTCATTGGTGGATAGTTCTCCCTTTTCATTTTTGAGACTAAGAATTTGATTTTTATTTTTTCTAATCAAATTACCTAAAGATTTATCTATTTTCTTGTTTTTTCACAAAATCAATTCTTAGTTTTATTTATTAATTCAATATTTTTTTTTTAGTTTCAATTTTATTGCTTTCTCCTTTTATTTTAGTATTCAAGTTTGGTATTTAATTGGGGTTTTAATTTTTTTTTCTTTTTTCTAGCATTTTAAATTGCAATCCTAATTTATGGATCTTCTCTTTATCTATTTTATGCAAGTAAGATGTTAGAGATATAAAATTTCCCCTTATTACCCCTTTGGCTGCATCCCACAAATTTTGGTATGTTGTCATTATTGTCATTCTTTTAGATGAAATTATTGATTATGTCTATGATTGCTGTTTCACCCATTCATTCTTTAGGATGAGATTATTTAGCTTTCAATTTTTTGGGGTCTATTTTTTCCCTGCTCCTTTATTGAATAGAATTTTTATTGCATCAAGATCTTAAAAATTCATTTACTATTTCTGCCTTTCTGCCTTTGATTTTGAGGTCTTTATGTCATAATATATGGTGAACTTTTGTATAAGTTCTATGATCTGCCAAAAGAAAATGTACTCCTTTCTATCTCTATTCAATTTTCTCCAAAGATCTGTCATATCTAGTTTTTCTAGTATTCTATTTACCTCTTTTAACTTTTTTCTCATTTATTTTGTGGTTTGATTTATCTAGTTCTGAGAGAGCAAAACTGAGATCTCCCACTATTACAGTTTTGCTGTCTATTTCTTTTTGGAATTCATCTTAACTTCTCCTTTATGAATTTAAATGCTACACCACATGGTGCATATATGTTTAATATTGATATTGCTTCATTTTCTATGGTACCCTTTAGGAAGATATAGTTTCCTTCCTTATCTCTTTTAATCAGATCAATATTTGATTTTGTTTGATGTGAGATCAAGATGGCTAACCTTGCTTTTTTGATTTCACCTGCAGCATAATAATTTGCAAATAATAATTCTGCTCCAGCCTTTTATCTTTTCTCTGTATGTATCACTCTGCTCTAAATGTGTTTGTTGTAAACAACATATTGTAAGATTCTGGCTTTTAATCTAGTCTGATATCCACTTAGGGATACCTCACCCCATTCACATTTACAATTAGAACAACTAATTCTGTATTTCCTGCCATCTTTTAACCTCTCTTTCCTTTTCCCCTTTCCCTCTTCCCCGGTATTTAACTTATGAGCACTACTTGCCTCCAGCAGTCCTCCTCCTTTAGAGAACCTCCTCCTTTCTTATACCTTTTCCCTACTATTTCTTTTTTCCCTTCTATTTAGCCTACCCCTTTCCTTTTCTGTTACACTCCTATGGACTATTCTAGCCTGGTAGCTCCCCTTAGAGCTACTCTTAATAACTGTCCGTCGACGGCATGACTAGGCCACACTTACCCGTCTTTGGGCACCAACCCAGATCCCACAGAGACAGACCACCAGAAGGTAGGGGCGAAGTGAAAGAGAATTTTATTCTGAGATAGCACATATTTATACCCCACTGATGATATGGAGGAAGGGGGAAGTCCTCTAGGAACTTGGCATAATGGGACTGGCCCGAGAAAAAGAAGGGAGGTGTGCTAGGCTTTGAGAGCACTAAGGAGGGAGGTGTGGTATCTGAAGTCAGACACCACCTCTTGGGGCTATGTCCCACCTCCATGTAGGACTCGCCTGTGCCTCAGAACCTCTCATCCCTCAGGTCCTCCCACATGCCTTGAACTGCATTCCTTGCTTCTAGAGGCTTTTTAACCCTTACACTTTTCCCCTTTCCCCTCCCACTTTTCTATAAGATGAGAGATGATTCTTGGTGAAACCAAATATATCTAATATTCTTTCTTTGGGCCAAATGTGATGAGAGTAAACATCATACAATATTCATCACCCTCCCTTCTTTCCTTCAATTATAATGTTTTCTTTGCCTCTTTCTGAGATGTAATTTCCCTCATTTTACCTTTACTTTCCCATTTTTTCTGTTACAATTAAGTTTCTGTTTCTAGTTTCTTTTTATATTGTAACAATAAAATCTGATTATACATGTATTCTTAATGTACACCCATAACAAAAAATGCAGTTTTTTTTATTTAGAATTTTTTTCACAGTATATATGCACGAGTAATTTTTTTATAATATTATCCCTTGTATTCATTTTTCCAAATTATCCCCCCCTCCCTCCATTCCCTCCCCCCGATGACAGGCAATCCCATACATTTTACATGTGTTACAATAAAACCTAGATACAATATATGTGTGTAAATACCATTTTCTTGTTGCACATTAAGTATTAGATTCCGAAGGTATAAGTAACCTGGGTAGATAGACAGTAGTGCTAACAATTTACATTCACTTCCCAGTGTTCCTTCTCTGGGTGTACTTGTTTCTGTCCATCATTGATCAACTGGAAGTGATTTGGATCTTCTTTATGTTGAAGATATCCACTTCCATCAGAATATATCTTCATACAGCATTGAAGTGTACAACGATCTTCTGGTTCTATTCATTTCACTCAGCATCAGTTGATGTAAGTCTCTCCAAGCCTCTCTGTATTCCTCCTGCTGGTCAAAAATGCAGTTCTTAAGAGGTTTTTTGTTTGTTTGTTTGTTTGTTTACTTTTTTATGTAGGAGTCAGGCTTTTAATCCACTCTGCTATTCACTTCCATTTTATGGGAGAGTTTATCCCAGTGACATTCACAGCTATGATTGCCTGCTCTTCATTTCCCTCCATCCCGTTTCCTTCCCTGTACATAATTTTCTTCTCTCTTTCCATCCTATCCCTACTCAGTAGTATTTTGTTTTTTTTTTACTGACCCTATCCTGCACCTGCCCTACCTTCTATCACCCCTCTTCCCTTCTCTTAGTCCTTTCTCCTAATATTTCTGCCTTCCTTTTTATACAGCCCTTCTGTTTTCTTCCCCCTTTATAGGGTGAGATAAATTTCTGTCCCCAACTATGTGATTATTTTTTCCCCCTCTTTACAGTGTGAGATAAATTTCTGTCCCTAACTATGTGATTAAGGTTTTCCCTCTTTGAGTCAAAACTGATGAGACTAAGCTTCAGACAATGCTCATCTCCTATTCTTTTTTTTTATAGCTCTTTTGTGCCTATAATGTGATCTAATTTATGCCATTGTAAGTCCCTTTTCCTTGCCTTCCAACAGAGTCCTTTTTCTATCCCTTAATCTTTTTCTTTTATTATTTCATAACATCACAGTGCATTCCCAGCCACAGCCTCTGTACATGTATGACCACTCTAAATTCCCTAATAACTGTTATTAGTTCTCAAGAGTTACAGATATCCTTCTGTCATCTAGATATTCAAAAGCTTAACCTTTAAATAGTATATATTTTCCCCTCTTTACCTTCCTATATACTTCTCTTGACTCCTGTTTTTGAAGATCAAATTCTCTATTTAGTTCTGCTTTTTTTTAATAGAAATTATTGAAAGTCTTTTTTTCATTGAAGATCCATCTCTTCCCCTGAAAGGTGATGCTCAATCTTTCTGTGTAGTTAATTCTTGGTTGTAACCTTAGATTTTTGCCTTTCAGAATATGGAATTCCAGGTCCTTTGATCCTTTGTTGTAGATGTTGCCAAATCATAGGTAATCCTGACTTTTGTTAGACTGACCTTTCTTGAAGTTCTTCCAAACTTGTGATTTGGGGTTAGTTTTATGCTCTCTCCTGGAAGTTAGTTTGTGATAAGAAATCTTAAATACCATACTTGAATTGTTTTTGTCTGATAGCTTGCAATATTTTTTTCCTTGAGATTATACTTCTGAAGTTTTGCAACAATATTCCTTTGAGCTTTCCTTGTGGAAGTAAATTTGTGTATTTTGTGTTTTCTTTCAATTACTGTTTCCCCTTCTGCTTCTTGTAGATTGTAGATCAGAACAGTTTTCTTTGATGGTATTTTGAAGACGCTTATCCAGGGTCTTTTTTTTTTTTTTTTGGTTATGGCCTTCAGGTAGATTGATGATTTTAAAATTGTCTTTCTTGTATCTATTTTTCAAGTTGGCTGTTTTCCCAATGAAATATTTTACATTTTTTCCCAATTTTTCATTCTTGTTTGACAGATTCTTGAAGTCTCTGGGTCATTAGATTCCTTTTGCTTCATTCTAGTTTTCAATGTGTGATTTCCTTCAGTTAGCTTTTCTATCTCCTTTTCCATTTGATTTATTTCCATTTGATTATTGATACTGTTTACTTTAGCAGATGTATATATATTTCTCCTATTTGGCCTATATTGTTTTTTTAAGGAATTGATATATTCAGTGGATTTATTTTCCTTCCTTTTCCAAGGTGTTGGCTCTTTCTTGCATATCTCGTTTCTTTTCTTATTTTTCTTCTACCTCTTTTATTATGCTTGTAAAATCTTTTATGTGAACTTCCAAGGATCTTTTGACTTGAGACCATTTCATTCCTTTCTTAATAGGACATTTTGTCATCATGTGAATTGATGTTTTGGTCTTCTCTGTCACCATATAGTATGTTTCTTTCTTTCTTTCTTTCTTTCTTTCTTTCTTTCTTTCTTTCTTTCTTTTTTTTTTTTGGTTAAGGGTCTTTTCCTTTTCTTGCTCATTTTCTTTCCTTCTCTTTTTAATTTCCTCTTTTATGACTTTTATGTTAAAAAGTCTGCTCCTGGGATAAAGGGTGTTCTGTCTCAAGCTTCCCATGAAGTGTTAAACTTTAGTTTTGAGCATATAGTCCCCTTGTATTTGGTGTCTGGCTTACAGCAGAGGATAACCCTACCTGATCTTTCCAGGAAACTTCTTGATTTCCCAGGCTGTTGTTTTGCCTTCTTAACTAAGATTGGAGGCTGTTCACTGGTCTGCTCCACTAATGAGCCTAAACTAAGGGTTTCAGTTGCTGATCTACTGTGTTTAAGACCTTCTCACTAGTTTTCCCATACACTGAGCTGAGCTGAACACTCCTTTTACCCCAATGAAACTCTTGAATTTCTTCCAATCTATTTTGAGCTGGAGAGCTGGTTTGATTTCATCAAACTCTTTTCAGAGATTTGGTTTCATGTGGTTTTTGAGGGAAAGGGAGAGAGTTTGAGCAGCTTCCTGGTTTCATTTTGCCATCTTGACTCTGTCCCCTGAAACTCTCTTGAGTCCTATTTCCAAATCTACCCATAAGTATCTGTGTGATCTTAAGTAAAATATGTAACTTCTCTAGACCTTAGTTTTCTCACCTGGTGAATCTATAATTATGTGGTTATATTTATGGAGTATTTACTATGTATGCGGTCCTATGCAGTCCATACAAGAGAAATAGGATCCTGCCTTTTGAGACCTTAAAAGTTAATGGAAAGAAAATAAATATGGTCAAAATACTTAAAAAAATAAATACCAGGGAATATATAATCTAGTACTCAATTGAGTTTTAGATATAGATAGAATTAATACATTTTGCATGATCATTTTAAATGAATAAATATGTCCATATATTAAAAAATTGCTCTGATATATTAAGAGGCTTATGTTGGATTAGTTTGTGCCCTTTCCTGGAAGTTAGTTGTGATAGGAAATCTTAAATAACATCTACTAAATGATGGAGGTTAGACTTACAACATTTATATACATTAAGTACAAATAGAAATATAATTATAAATTCTATATCTATTGAAACAAGCATTGCTAAAATGATAAGGAAAAAGTTTTTCCCTTTTAAAAAATAAAAACTATGGCACATTTTAGTTCATTTATCACTTATCATTTGAATTCACATTTTATGATATTAGCTTATACTGATCTGCAAGCTTTATCTTTCTTTATTCACCCTAAATTTTTAGTTTAGAATAAGATTCTTAATCTGGATGACATACAAATATGATATTTTAAAACATTGTATTATAAAAAAAATTAAATTTCCCTGAAATTAAACTAAAATCATTGACAATAGAGATTGATTTTGTATTTATTTATCTATCTATCAATCAATCTATCTATCTATCCATCTGTTTGTTCGTTCATTTGTTTGTTTGTTTATTTATTTATTTAATTATTTATTGCCTTGGAATCCCAAGTTCTTAGCAAGTTTCTGGTAAGTTCTTAAAATGATTTATAAAACTTCCTGAATACATGATCAATAAGATGCAAGACTAGGTATTTTTCCTGATCCCCCCAAACTCTCAAAAACAGAAATTAAGTAATAAAGAAAGCTGTAATGTACGGGCTAACTCCCTGGAGGGCCTTGGGATCAGCTCTTTCCTTCTGGAGTCCAGAATCACCAACCTCTCTCCTCCTCATCCTTCTGCCAAGTGCCTCTGGCCTCTTTTCCCTCTTCCCCTTCTTTCCCCAATCTTTGCCTACAATTATCTTAATACCAAACATTCAGCAACCACCAATGGTGAGAAGACCCATTACCCAAATATATCTTAATAGAGTCATTATCTCATACTGATTAGGTAATTAGCCTTAAGTGCTCGGTTGTCTGATTGAAGCTTACCTTTTTGGAGTTTCAGCCCTCTTCAGAAAGCAACTTCATATGTCTCCATGTTCTAAAACATCAAAAATACAAAATAAATTTAAAAAAGAAAGAAACAAAACCTATAATACTCACACAAGTGCATACACATACAGAGACAGGAGAGAGGGACAGACACAGAGAGATGCAGAGACAGAAAAACAGAGAGATAAATAGCAACGCAGAGGGGCAAAGATAAATAGAGAAGGATAGAGAAACACACACACACACACACACACACACACACACACACACACACACACACATGGATCAAGCTTGCAATCCTCTTCCAAGGGCATTGAAAACACAAACTATGGTAATCTACTCCATAGTACAAACATCAAATCTCTCTGAGATGCAAGTGCCTGGATGGAACACTTAGGAACATAGTGTGCAAGACACAACATAGGGCTGGGAATGAGGGGAGAAGGGAAGACTATATATCAAACCACTGTGTGTGAGAGATCCAGCAAGAAGATTCAAGATTATTGAGTAGAAAGGCATTCAGAAGAATTCAACCAAACCCCCCTCCTACAAATGAGTTTACATTCCCGCAAATGAAATTTTGGAGTGGCAGAATCAACAAAAGGTTGAATGAAGCAATTTTGAGGCTCAAGAGTATCAAGATGATTGGCCAAAAATCTGTTTGAGCAGGCTGGTGATGGGCACAGGAAGCATAGACAATTTTTGATGACTGTTTGTTTCATCAGCCATAGTATGAAAAGCTTCAGAAGCTTTTAGTCCACTTCAGAATTGGTGAGGAAATTGGACTACTGGTTAGAAAGAGATTGGAACAAGATTGCAGGGGAACCCTTGCTGTTACTGGGTTCATGACTTTGTTGCATTGCCCATACACAACTCTGAGAACAAAAGAAAAAATAACATTTGTGGTAGCAAGGCATAAGAGGCCTATCTCTTGGTACCAGGTTGGAGAGGAGTTCTTGTTGTTGACCATGGCTAAGTAATAACCCTGCTCTCTGTTTTGAGACACAGGAGAACACTAGAATTGTGACTGCAGTCCAATTATAGTGCAAATGCTAGTGCTAATGACTATAGGGGAACAAGAGCAGAGCACAGGACAGGAAAGCAATTATAAAATCTTAGGTCATAATATGTTGGAAGTATTAAACTTCAGTAGCTCTGAAATGAGGCCTGAAACTTGGGAAAGGTCCCTTCCACCCTAGAAGTAAAGACTACTTAAGTTCCATGTTTTCTCTCAGAATAATTTATTTCATGACAAGCCTTGGAATTAGTGCTTGACTGAAAAAACCCACAAATAATTACCAAGAGAAGATATCCTTGAAATTCTCCAGAAAATGTCTGGTTTTGCTCATGTCTGGGAATGGTTTTAGATCAGGCACAAACTGAAGGCAGGAAGCAGCAGCACAGCAGACAGAGTAAGGCAGGCAGCTCACAGCTGAGCAGATAGGAGGGAGATGGGGTGGTGATCTCAGCTGTTTCTGCCAGGAGACCTTTAACGCAGTGTTGGCTACTTTGCCCTGGCAGCAAACTAGTAGACAAGCAGAGAAGCTAAAAACACAGGGGGTGAAGACTATAATCCCAAAAAGCTAGGGTCTCTTGGGACCTGACAACACTCATCCAGAGTAGAGTCTCAAAGTCTCAGAGCACAGATGCAGCACAGCCATTGCTGTCCTGCTAGTGCCTTGCTGCTGCCCCCTGCAGTCTGTAGAGTAAGCTCAGTAATACCATCCAGCCCCCCTCCCCCAACAAAAAAGCAGACCATTTTTTTTCTTGTTAGTTTGTTTTCTTTGACTCTTCTTTGATAAAATGAGCAAAAAATTAAAGCACACTCTAAATATTGATAGCTTCTATATGGAGAGAGAGCAGACTTAAACCCTGAGGAGACTAAAAACAGACTGTCTCCAGATGAATCCTCAAAAGGGGATGCGATCTGGTACTCAACAAACAAGACTTTCATAAAAGAAATTAAAAAGGCTCTCACAAGAGAGCTAGAAGAAAAATGGGAAAAGGAAAGGGAAGCTTGGCAAGAGAGTCTGGATAAGTCATTCCATCCATTTAAAGATAGAGAGGATAAAGAAAAAAAATCCTTGAAAAACAGAATTAGTGAGTTGGAAAAAGAAAATAGCTCTTTAAAAAATAAAATTGGAAAAATGAAAAAAAAAATCCATAGAACAAAACAATTCACTTAAAAACTCAATTGGACAATTAGAAAAAGATATAAAAAAGTGAATGAAGAAAATAAATCATTAAAAATCAGAATCAAACAAATGGAATTGAATGACTTGAGGAGACACCAAGAATCAGTCAAACAAAACCAAAAAAGTGAACCAATGGAAATAATGTCAAATACCTTCTTGGGAAAACAACAGACCTGGAAAATAGATCTAGGAGAGATAATGTGAGAATTATTGGACTTCCTGAAAAAAGATGATGAAAAAAAGAGCCTGGACACTATTTTCCAGGAAATTACCAAAGAGAACTGCCCAGATAATATAGAAACAGAGGTAAAATAGACACTGAAAGAATTCATCGATCACCTACTGAAAGGGACCCTAAAATCAAAACTCTAAGACATATATTGGCTAAATTCCAAAACTATTAGACAATGGGAAAAATACTGCAAGCTGCTAGAAAAAAAAATCAATTCATATACAGAGGAGCCCCAAAAGGATTACTCAGGATCTATCAGTATTCACATTAAAGGATAGAAGGGCCTGGAATATGATATTCTGAAATGCTAAGGAACTTGGTATGGAGCTAAAGATAATTTACGCAGCCAAAATGAGCATCTTTTCACAGGGAAGAAGATGGACATTCAACAAAATAGTGAATTTCATCTATTTTTGATGAAAAAAAGGATCTTAAAAAATCTGATCTACAAATATAGAATTTAAGAGAAACCTAAAAAGGTAAAAATAAATCTTGGGAACTATATTTCTTTTATAAAGATATATAAAGAACACATGTATACTTTGTTCTAGAAACTATAGGTGGAAAGGAAATTGTACCTGGAAAAGGGTAAAGTGGAGGTACTGCAGCTCTTGAAGAGACAAATGAAAGTAGTATATCTGAGAGAAAGAATGGAGGGCAATGAACATAGTGTGTATCTTACTGTCATCAGAATTGGCTTAAAGAGAAAAATATTACACATATTCAATTTATGGTAAAACTTCTCCCACCTTATTGAAAAGTAAGAGGGGAAAAGTGAAAAGGGCAGGAGTAAGCTAAGCAGAAGGGAATACAGAATTGTGAGGAAAAAGAAAGGGGGAGGAACTCTAAGGTTAAATACGCACACTCTCAGAATTAGATAAATCACACCACAAAATAAATAAGAAAGAAATCAAAGAGGTAAATAGAATACTAGAAAAGTTAGATATGATAGACCTTTGGAGAAAACTAAATGGAGATAGAAAGGAGTACACTTTCTTCTCAGCAGTTCATTGAACCTATACAAAAGTTGACCATATATTAGGACATAAAAACCTCAAACTCAAATGGTGTAAGGCAGAAATAGTAAATGCATCCCTTTCAGACCACATTGCAATGAAAATTACATTAAATAAAAAAGCCAGGGGAAAATAGACCAAAAAATAGTAGGAAACTAAATAATCTTATACTAAAGAATGATTGGGTGAAACAGCAAATCATACACATAATTAATAACTTCACCCAAGAAAATGAAAATAATGAAATGTCATACCAAAATGTGTGGGATGCAGCTAAAGTGGTAATAAGAGGAAATTTTGCATGTCTAGAGGCCTACTTGATAAAATAGAGAAGTAGAAGTTCAGTGAATTGGGCTTGCAACTAAAAATGCTAGAAAAGGAACAAATTAAAAACCCTCAGTCAAAACTAAACTTGCAATTTTACAAATAAAAGGATAAATTAATAAAATTAAAAGTAATATACATATATATTATGTGTAATATATATATTTAATTAATTAATAAAACTAAGAATTGGTTCCATGAAAACACCAACAAAATAGATAAACACTTATCAAATCTTATTTAAAAAAAGGAAAAAGGAAAATCAAATTTTCAGTCTTAAAAATGGAAAGGGAGAACTCGCCACCAACGAAGAGGAAAGTAGAGCAATAATTAGGAATTACTTTGCCCAGCTTTATGCCAATAAATTCAATAACTTAAATGAAATGGAAGAATATCTTCAAAAATATAGCTTGCCCAGATTAACAGAGGAAGAAGTAAATTGGTTAAACAATCCCATCTTAGAAAAAGAAATAGAACAAACTATTACTCAACTCTATAAGAAAGAATCCCCAGGACCAGATGGATTTATATGTGAATGCTACAAAGCATTTAAAGAACAATTAACTCCAATGCTATATAAACTATTGAAGAAATAGGGATTGAAGAAGTCCTACCAAATTCCTTTTATGACACAGACATTGTACTGATACCTAAACCAGATACATTGAAAACAGAGAATGAAAATTATATACTAATGAATCTCCCTAATGAATATTGATGCTAAAATCTTTAATAAAATATTAGCAAAAAGATTACAGAAAATCATCCTGAGGATAATACACCATGACCAAGTAGGATTTATACCAGGAATGCAGGGCTGGTTCAATATTAGGAAAACTATTAGCATAATTGACTATATCAATAATCAAATTAGCAAAAACCATATGAGCATCTCAATAGATGCAGAAAAAGCATTTGATAAAATCCAAAATCCCTTCCTAATAAAAACACTTGAGAGTTTAGGAATAAATAGACTTTTCCTCAAAACAGTTAGGAGCATCTAATTAAAACCATCAATAAGCATCATATGTAATGGGGATAAACTGGAGCCTTTCCCAGTAAGATCAGGAGTGAAACAAGGTTGCCCACTATCACCATTGTTATTCAATATTATATTAGAAAAGCTAGCCTTGGCAATATGAGTTGAGAAAAAAAGATTAAAGAAATTAGAGTAGGTAATGAAAACCAAATTATCACTCTTTGCAGATGATATGATGGTATACTTAGAGACCCCAGAGACTCTACTAATAAGCTATTAGAGATAATTCAGAACTTAAGCAAAGTTGCAGGATACAAAATAAATCTGCATAAATCCTCAGCATTTTTGTACATCACCTACAAGATCCAACACCAAGAGATACAAAGAGAAATTCCATTCAAAATAATTGTTGATAGTATAAAATATTTGGGATTCTACCTACCAAAGGAAAGTCAGGAATTATATGAGCAAAATTACAAAACACTTTCCACACAAATAAAGTCAGATTTAAATATTTGGAAAACTATTGAATGCTCTTGGATAGGCCTAGTGAATATAATAAAGATGACAATACTCCCTAAACTAATCTGTTTATTTAGTGTTATACAAATTAGACTCCCAAGAAACTATTTTAATGACCTAGAAGAAATCACAACAAAATTCATATGGAAGAACGAAATGTCAAGAATTTCAAGGGAATTAAAGAAAAAAAATAAAATTAAGGTGTCCTAGCTATACCTGATCTAAAACTATATTATAAAGCAGTGGTCACCAAAACCATTTAGTAGTGGCTAAGAAATAGATTAGTTGATCAGTGGAATATTTTAGATTCACAAGACAAACTAGTCAATAACTATAGCAATCTAGTGTTTGACAAACCCAAATATCCCAACTTTTGGGACAAGAATTCATTGTTTGACAAAAACTGTTGGGAAAATTAGAAATTAATATGGAAGAAATTAGACATGGACCCACACTTAATACTGTACACCAAGTTAAAAATGGAACATTGATGCATTGTTGGTGAAATTGTGAATAAATCCAACCATTCTGGACAGCAATCTAGAATTATGCCCCAAAAGTTACCAATCTGTATATACCCTTTGATCCAGCACTACTGGGCTTATATCCCAAAGAAATACTAAAGGAAAAGGGACCTGTATGTGCCAAAATGTTTGTGGCAGCCCTTTTTTAGTGGCTAGAAACTATAAAATGAATGGATAGCCATCAATTGGAGAATGGTTGGGTAAATTATGGTATATGAATGTTATGGAATATTACTGCTCTGTAAGAAATGACCAGCAGGATGAATACAGAGAGGCTTGGAAAGACTTACATGAACTGATGCTTAGTGAAATAAGTATAACCAGGAGATCATTATATACTTCAATAACAATACAGTATACGGACATATTTTGATGGAAGTGGATATCTTCAACAAAGAGAAGATCTAATTCAGTTACAATTGATCAATGATTGACAGAATCAGCTACACCCAGAGAAGGAACACTAGGAAATGAGTGTAAACTGTTTGCATTTTTGTTCTCTTTTTCAGGTTATTTTTACCTTCTGAAACCAATTCTTCCTGTGCAACAAGAGAACTGTTTGGTTCTACACACTTATAGTGTATCTAAGGTATACTATAATATATTTAACATGCATAAGACTGCCTGCCATCTAGTGGAGGAGGTGGAGGAAGGTAAAGGAAAAGTTGGAACAGTAGTGAGTGCAAGGGATAAAGTTGTTACCCATGCTTATGTACTGTCAATAAAAATTTATCAAAAAAAAAAAAAAAAAGCCTTTCATAAAAAAAAAATCCCCATACACACCAAAATATCTGTGGAAGCACTTTTTACAGTCATAAAAACTTAGAAACAAAGTAGATGCCTAAAAACATTATTATATATAAATGTAATGGAATATTACTGTACTTAAGAAATGATGAAGGTAATAAATATAGAAACATATATGTATGTTTCTATATTTATATAGCTATATTTGATGCAGAATGAACTAAAGCAGAAGAAAACTATGTAAACTGAAAGAACAACCACACACACACAAATCAAAAGAGAATATTGCAAAAATTATAGACAACAATCATCTACTCCTTTGTGATTGGTAGAAATCTACTTGTTTTCATATTGTACTTTCTTTGGAATTTTTTATTGTATTGATTGTGTTGATTTCTGTTCTCTTGTTTTTTTTTTATATTAAAATACTATATGTTATGATGTATGGCTTTTGAGGGAGAGGATGAAAAGTGTTAGTGGAGAAAACTATGATGACATAAAACAAAAAAAAAAGATCAATAAAAATGGCTAAAAATAAAAAATATATAAAAAAATAGAATTGAGCAAGTGGAAGCTAATAACTTTGTGAGATATCAAGAAACAATAAAACAAAATCGAAAGAAAAAAATGAAGGAAATTTGAAACATCTCATTAAAAATAACTTACCTGGAATAAAGATGAACAAGAGATGATTTAAGAATTTTTGGGGACAGCTTAAATGGCACAGTGGATAGAGTACCAGATCTGAAGTCAGAAGGGCCTGAGTTCAAAATCTGGCCTCAGACACTTGATATTTCCTAGCTGTGTGATCCTAGGCAAGTCACTTAAGCCCAGTTGTGTCAGGAAAAAAAAAAAAGTAGAATTTTTGGACTTCCTAAAAACCATAGTTAAAAAGAACTTAAAATTATACTTTAAAAAATTCAAAGAAAATTTCCATGATATCACAGAACCAGAGGTTAAAATGGAAATTCAAAGACTCAATCATCTCTTGAAAGAAACCCCAAATTGAAAACTCCTAGGAATATTATTAACATATTACAGAGCTCCTAGTATTATGAGAAAATATTTTAAGTAGTCAAAAATAATTCACATATCATGAAAGTACAGTAATGACACTAATGATTTAGCAGCCTTCATGTTAAAGGAGCAAAAGTCTACACATATGATATTCCAGAGATCAAGGAAAGTAGTATTGCAACCCAATAATAATCTACCCAGCCAAATTGAATATAATTCTTTATGGAAAAAAATGAACATTTAATGACTTATAAAACTTTCAAATTTTCCTGATGAAAAGACCAGAGCTGAATAGATCATTTTACTTTCTAATAGAAGACTCAAGAAAAACAAAGATAAATACATTAGAATAAATAATAAAAGTAAATAGGAAAGAAAAATCATAACAGAATCAAGACTATCAAAATGTTTACATTCATATTTGGTAAGAGCATAACAACTAAAAACTTTATCATTATTGGAGCAGTTAGAAATCTGTATAGATAGAGTGTGAAATGACTATGGTGAAATGATTTTTAAAGAAAGAATCAAGGAAAAAGAAGGATAAATATACTAGAAGGAGTAAGGGAAAGGAAGAATGGGGAAAATGTCTCACATAAAAGAGATGCAAAATAAAGTTTTACAATGGAGGAAAATATGAGTGATGTGCCAAGAAATACTTAATCTTTACTATCATCAGAATTGGCTCTGCAGGAACAACATACACACTCAGTTGGGTAATAAATGTATAGGAGAAGGAGAGGGGGCTGATAGAAAGGAAAGAAGACTAAAGTAAGTAGTGATCAGGATCAAAATAAACTTTTGAGCACAGTCAGGAAATTTTTTGAAGCATAGTTTTTAATTTCTTTTTTATCATGGCTTTTAGGAAGTCCAGTAATTCTTAAATCAGCTCTTGTTGATCTATTTTCCAAATAAATATTTTTGATGAGATAATTTAAATATCCTTCTATTTTTTGTTCTTTTGTTTAATTGTTTCTTGACATCTCACAAAGTCACTAGCTTCCACTTGCTCTATTCTAATTTTTAATGATTAATTTTCACTTTCCACTTAGGCAATTTTGTTTTTTAATATATTATTTTCTTCAGTATTTGTTTATGCCTTTTCTTTTAATTAAGCTGTTGACTGTCTTTATATTTTTCTCACGTCACTCTCAATTTCTTCCACAGTTTTCCTTTACCATTCTTATTTGTTTTACAAAATACTTTTTGAGCTTTTTTAGAAATTCTTGTTTTTTTTTTTTTTTTTTTTTTCAAGCAAAAGTTTGAGGCTTGGCTTATCGATGTTTTGACACTTTTGTCTTCTGAGTGTTTGTTTTTAAGGGGAGAGAGACAGAGACATAGAGGCAGAGACACAGACACAGAGAGCAGAGAGAAAGAGAGACAGAGAGGAGGAGGAGAACGAGAAGGAGAAGGAGAATAAGGGAAAGGAAAAGGAGAAGGAGGAGGGGAGGGAAGGGAAGACGGAAAAGGAATGAGAAGGGGAAGTAGAAAGGCAAGGGCAAGGGGAAGAGGAGAATCATTTATATACAGTTAGAAATCTTAGAAATCATAAATAAGTGTAAACTGTTTGCAGTTTTGTTTTTCTTACTAGGTTATTTTTACCTTCTGAATCCAATTCTTCCTGTGCAACAAGAAATTTGGTTCTGCACACATATAGTGTATCTAGGATATACTATAATACATTTAACATGTGTGGGACTGCCTGTCATCTAAGGTAGGGGGTGGAGGAAAGGAGGGGAAAATTCAGATTTGGGATAATGTTGTAAAAAATTATCCATGCATATGTACTGTCAAAAATTATAATTATAAAATTAATTGAAAAAAGAAAAAAAAAGAAATCATGAATGTGAATGTAAATGAGATTAACTCCCTGATAAAATGTAGAAAGAAAAGAAAATAGCAGAGTAGATTAAAAACTAGAATCCAATAATATGTTCTTTTAAAAAATATTCCTTGAAACAGAAAGATACATAGAAGTAAAAACAATGGATTAGGGTAAAATCTATTACACTTCAGCTAGGTTAATAAAATCAAGGATAGCAAATTATCACCTCAGACAAAGAAAAAAAAGAAATAATTATGGAAATTAACTTTTGTTAAAATGTACTGTGGATGATGATATAATATTAAAACCACACACACACACACACACACACACACACACACACACACACACAGGCGCGCGCGAAACAGCAAATGGCATAACTTCCAATACTTAAAGGAAAGGTTAAATCAGTTACATGACAAAATGGTGAAATTATAATGGTAGGAGACCATAAGTTTCCCTGTAAGTACTAGATATATCTAACTATAAAATAAACAATAAAGAAAACAAGGAGATGATTAGGGTTTCAGAAAAGTTATCTCTGAAGAAAATTGAATGGGAATAGAAAGGACTATATCTTTTCCTCTCAGTTGTATATGGAAAATTCACAAAACTGATCATGTTCCAAGGCATAAAAACCTTACAATTAAATTTTAAAAAGTAGAATACTACATATATTCTTTTATCACCACATTTCAATAAAATTGTATTCAATATACTCCCTAGGAAATATAGATTAAAAATTGATTAGAAATTAAAAACAAAACCCCAAACAAACTAAAATGAAATACAAACTCTCAAATTCCCAATTTTGATCCCCAAAATGAGTGTAGTAAACAACCAATCATCCAGTGGTCCTGAAATTTTTTAAATAGGAGGCCAGTTCACTGTCCCTCAGATTCTTGGAGGGCTGGACTATAGTAAAAACAAATGCTCACACTCTGTCTCCACTCCTCAGCCCATTTGCCATAGCCAGGCAGGCCACATAAATGTCCTCAGTAGGCCGCATATGGCCCACAGGCTGTAGTTTGAGAACCCTTGAATTATAAACAGTCAAAAATTTCATTAAAATTGAAAACAATAAAATGTAAAAATTTATTGGATGCTGCCAAAGTGTTACTTAGGAGAAATTTCATATATCTCAAAATTTACACCAATAAAATAAAGAGCAGATGAGTAAGTTCAGGATTCAATTAACAAAATTTTAAAATTAAAAAACCCCAATCATACTCTAAATCGGAAATCCTGAAAATCAAAGAAGATAAGAAAATTATTGAATTAAGGAGACAAAAAGTAGGATTTATTAAAAAAAATAGACAAACTAATGGTTCAGTTTGATTAAAAAATAGAAATAAGAAAACCAATTTATCAGAGTCAAAAATTTAAAGCATGAATTCAGCACCAAAGAAAATAAACTGAAGGTAATTGTTAAGAAATATTTTGCCTAATTATATGCCAACAAATGTGACAATCTGAATATAAAACATACATATTTATAAAAAATATAAATTTCCAAGATTTGAACAAGCCATCCATGAACTTTTTAAGAAAAAAATATCCAGGATCATGTGGATTTACAAGTGAATCCTACCAAACATTTAAAGAACACTATTTTCCCAAAAGTTTTTTGGAAAAATGAGCAAAGAGGACATCTATATAATTACTTGTATTACAAAAATATGCTATTACCTAATGCGAGAAGAGCAAAAACAGAGAAAGAAAACTGTAGATCACTTACTTTAACGACTATTGATGTGAAAAATAATAGCAAGAAGATTACAATCATACATCACAAATGTATACATTCTGACCAGTGGGATTTCTATCAGAAATTTAGGGCTAATTCAACATTAGGAAAACTGTCAATATGATTGTCCATATTAATAACAAAACAATAAAAATTATATGGTTATAACAATATATGGACTATGTTTTTGAAAATACAAAATTATTCTTTTTTATTAATTTTATAATTATAATTTTTGACACTACATATGCATGGGTAATTTTTTTTACAACATTATCCATTGTATTCACTTTTCCAAATTTTCCTCTCCCTCCCTCTATTCCCTCCCCTAGATGACAGGCAATCCCATACATATTAAATGTGTTACAGTATATCGTTGATACAATATATATCTGTAAAACCAAATTTTTTGTTGCCCAGTAAGAATTGGATTTCGAAGGTATAAGTAACCTGGGTAGAAAGACAATAGTGCAAACATTTTACACTCAATTCCCAGTGTTCCTTCACTGGGTGTAGCTGTTTCTGTCCATCATTGATCAACTGGAACTAAATTGGATCTTCTTTATGTTGAAGATATCCACTCCCATCAGAATATATCTTCATACAGTATTGTTGTTGAAGTATATAATGATCTTCTGGTTCTATTCATTTCACTCAGCATCAGTTCATATAAGTCTCTCTAAGCCTCTCTGTATTCATCCTGCTGGTCATTTCTTACAGAGCAATAATATTCCATAACATTCATATACCATAATTTACCCAACCATTCTCCAATTGATGGGCATACATTCATTTTCTAATTTCTAGTCACTACAAAAAGAGCTGCCACAAACATTTTGGCACATACAGGTCCCTTTCATTTCTTTAGTATTTTTTTTTGGGGGGGGGCGGTGGATATAAGCCCAGTAGTAGCACTGCTGGATCAAAGGGTATGCACAGTTTGATAACTTTCTTGGCATAGTTCCAAATTGCTCTCCAGAATGGCTGGATCCTTTCACAGCTCTACCAATAATGCATTAGAGTCCCAGCAAAATTATTCTTATTATAAGATAATAGAGAGCATAGAAATAAGTGGAGCTTTCCTTAAAACGATGAGCAGTACTTATGTAAACCATTTTCTTGAGATCAGGGATGATACAAGATTGTCCATTATCAGCACTACTATTCTATCTAATTCTAGCTATAGATCCCAGCTGGTCATAATGTATGAATTTTTGATTTATGGCTGTAATATCTTTGCTAATATTTTATTTAAAACTTTTACATCAGCAGTCATTAGGGAAATTTATCTATAATTATAATTATGTTTGTTATAGTAATAAGAGGAAAAAATTGAAGCAATTTGAAAAGGGATTAAGGAAACAAAACTCATTCTTTGCAGATGATATGATAATATACTTAGAGAACCTTAGAGAAGAAAGTTTAAAAATTAGTTGAAATAATTAATAGCCAATTTGAGGTATATAAAATAAACCCATCAGTTTTTATTTTATTACCAGCAGAGTTTAGCAGGAAGAGATAGGAAGAAAAATTTTCATTTAAAACAATTTTAGACAATATAAAATGCTTAGGGACTTACCTACCAAAACAAACTTAGGAAGTATATGAACACATTTATGAAACAGTTTTCACACATATAACTTCAGATCTAAACTACTAAGAAAATATCAGTTGCTCATGAGTAGGCCAAGCTAATATAACAAAATGAAAATTCTACCTAAATAAATTTGCTTTTTCAGTGTTATACCAAATTACAAAAAGATATTTTATACAGGTAGGGAAAATCAAAACAAAATTTATCTAGAAGAACAAAATGTCAATAATTCAATGGTATTAATAAAAAAAACCATGATGAAAGGTATGCTAGTAATACCAGATCTAATGTATTACAAAGCAGTAATCATCAAAAAAAAAAATCTGGTACTAACTAAGAAATAAAGTGGTGGATCAGTAGAATAGATTAGGGACAAAATATACAATGCTTGTATATTGTGTAAACTAGCATTTGACAAACACCTAAATCCAAGTTTTATGGACAAGAAATCACTATTTGACAGAACATTTTGGGAAAATTGGGAAGCACTTTGGCCAAAAGTACTTATAGTCCAATATCTCACACAGTATACTGAGATAAGGTCAAAATGGGTATAAAATTTAAACAAAAAAATATGACAAATTTGGGGAGAATAAGAAATTTTACCTCTCAGACATAAGCATAAGGGAAGAATTTATGACTAAGCCTTAGAGAGCATTACAAGAATGAAAATTGATAATTTTTATCACTTGAAATTAATAATGTTTTGTACACATAAATGCAGCCAAGAGTAGAAGGAAAATATGAAAGTTGGGAAAATTTTACAGAAAATTTCTCTTTGAGAATTGAGTCAAATATATAAGAACATAAATCATACTTATATTTATAAATGATCAAAGCATCAGACAATTTTCAGTACAATAAATTAAATATTGATATGAATTGTTATGAATATAAAATTATTAACATGAAAAATATATAAAACACTGTTGATTAGAAAAATGCAAATTTAAAAAAATCTGAGGTATTCTCTCATATCCATCTTATTGGCTAATATGACAGAAGAGAAAAATGACAAATGTTGGGAATGTGGAACAATTGAAACACTAATTCACTGATGGTAGTTTTCAACTAAACTAACCCTTTTGTAGAATAATCTTAAATTATGCCCAGGGGTCTTTACAACTTTGCATATCCTTTGACTTAGCAATATCACTACCACAAAAGAGATTTTTAAAAAGAGGAAATATGTACAAAATGTTTATAGCAGTTCATTGGAACTAGACATTGGGGGCTTATCTAACAATTGTGGAATTGAACAAGTTGTGGTATAGAATTGTAATGGAATAACATTGTGTTTTAAGAAATGAAAATGAGACTGCTTCCAGGAAACAAACAAACTTAGAAAGACTTACCTGTACTGATGCAAAATGAAATAAGCAGAACTAGGAGACTATTGTACACAGTTACACAATATTGAATGATGATCACCTGTGAATGACTAAGTTATCTTCAGTAATACAAAGATCGAAGACAATGCTGAAGGACATATTGAAAAAAAATCTTATCTGTTTTTTGAGAAATAACTGATGATATCTGAATACAGATTGAAAATGTATTTTTTTAACTTTGTAACTTTATTTCATGTTATTAAAGGATTTTCATTACTTTTTCCTTGAGTTATGATTGAGAAGTGGATACAGATAATGAAATTGCCAAACAGTTGTCCTTTAGGATTTCTATTTCCTCTTGACTGAAAGTGCTTTTTTTCTACTCTTGAATTAGTACCCAGGACTGTATCTAGGTAATGAAATTACCAAACTTCATCTAATTCTGTATCAAATGAAAGCCCAGAAAACCCCATTTAATTCACCCTAACATTATATTGCCTCTTCCACTGCAGAGTTTGATTTGAGGTATTGTTTCAAATTGTTTGGAGGGGAATCTTGGGAAATCTCAGCTGAGTATTTTCTACCATCTTGGCTCCATTACTAGAAAACTATCTAATTTCTTTTTCTTAATTTATTCCTATTCTTTTCTAATACAATATTGAATAGTAGTAATGATAATGAACATCTTTTTTCACCTTGACTTTATTGCCAGGCCTTTTGCCTTCTAGTTTATCCTAGATAATGCTTGATCTTGGTTTTAGATAGATATTCCAAAGGGAAAAAATATAAGAATGTATCTCATTCTATTTTTTTTGCAAGCAAAGAGATTCTAGTACTAATTAGTATCTTAGCAATTAATTCGCAGTCAGTTATTCCGATCAACCTACCATGAAATTTTCCCTGTGTCATTTGTCCATTACTTATCAAAATCTGAGAATATTTCACTCTAGGGAAACAATGACATTTGAAAGTTGATCAACTCTTATAACAAATAAATTCAGATTCTAACAACATATTATGAGATATACATTTTCAGTAATAAAACAAGATAACAATTTCAAAGATCACACTTTGGGAATATAAGCAAATACTGGAACAATTACAAATATAAGGAATTTTCTAGATAAATGTTGCTAAGTAAATTCTGAAACATCATTTCCTGATTCTAAGGTCTAATAGTATAAAGTTAGGCATATGTGATTAGTGCTTGCAAAATAGCAACCACAAGCCAAGATATGTTCAGGGATGAGAATATAGTCTAATAAGATTTACATAGCAAAGGTGCAACTGTGAAAAGATAATTAACATTGTCACCCTTGTGTCTGTGATGTCACTGGGCTATAAGCAATTTAACACAGTGTGAAGTGTCATCACACAGTTCTCATTATCTAGTGTTCATACACCTATGTTGACACTGAGAAATGCTGCTAGTGCTCAAAAATGGTCTGAATCAGTTTTCTGCTTTGATCTGCAGAAAATTACCTTTTTACTTTCAACTGCCTGCTCATCTTTTGTCTGAATGGATATCCAATTTTTAAATGGTGCTATTGAATAGACTTGGTTAATTCCAGTTAGGATTTATATGTTATCATTTTATGGTGATTTAAACAATAATGGTGTTTTCTCCATGTAAACCATCTGCTGTCTTATGGGTGTTATATTTTCACAGAATTTGCAGTAACTTTCTGCTTTGCAGATGTTCTAAGAAAAAGTGAGAATGGAAAATTTTGGATTTAATTATTAGAAGGCTATGTTACTTAAAGATGAGGAATCTAAGGGCCAGGGAAGTAAAACAAATTGCCCAAGGCTACAACTGTGGTAATGACCAAAAGTGAGATTTGAATTACTAACAAAGTCCAGCAGCAAGAGATACCAAAAAAAAAAACAAAAAACAACAAATAAAAAAAAAAAAAAAAAAAAAATATTCAAAATAACTGTAGATAGTATAAAACCTTTGGGAATCAATCTGCCAAGAAAATCAGGAACTCTATGAACACAATTATGAAACATTTTTCACACACAATAAAATCAGATCTAATCAATTGGAAAAATATCAAGTGCTCATGGCTAGACTGAGTAAATATAATAAAAATGACAATACTACCTAAATTAAGCTACTTATTTAGTGCCATACCAATCAAATTCTCAAGAAATTATTTTACAGATTTAGACAAGATAGATCTGGAAGAACAAAAAGTCAAGAATTTCAAGGGAATTAATGAAAAAAATGCTAAAATGTTGGCTTAGCTGTGCCAGACCTAAAACTATATTATAGAATAGTCAATCAGTGAAATAGGTTAGGTTTATGGACAAAATAGGCACTAACTATAGCAATCTAGTGTTTGACAATCCAAAGACCCAGCTTTTGTGATAAAAACTCACTATATGACAAACATTGCTGGGAAAATTGGAAACTAGTATGGAAGAAATTAGGGCTCAACACACACCTAACACCACATACCAAGAAAAGATTTAAATAGGTTCATGATTTAGACATAGTGCTATTATACAAATCAGAGGAACATATAATAGCTTACCTCTCAGATCTATGGAGAAGAAAGGAATTTATGTCCAAAGAAGAACTGGAACTCATAATTGAATATTAGAGAGATAATTTTGATTATACGAAGTTAAAAATTTTTGTATAAACAAAACTAATTCAGATAAGATCATAAGGCAAGCAATAAATTGGGAAATTATTTTTACATTTAAGGGTTCTTATAAAGGCCTAGTTTCTAAAATATATATTGATAAATGGTGAAAGGATATGAACTGACAATTTTCAGATGAAGAAATTAAAATTATTTTTAATAATATGAGAAGATGCTCTAAATCACTATAGATGAGAGAAATCCAAATTAAGGCAACTCTCACATACCACACACGACTCTCAGATTGACTAAGATGACAGAAAAAGACAAGAATGAATGCTCGATGGGATGTGGGAAAACTGGACACTAATACATTGTTGGTAGCATTGTGAACAGGTGCAGCCATTCTGGAGAGCAATTTGGAACTATGTTCAAAAAGTAATCAAACTGAGCATACTCTTTGATCCAGCAATGTATCTATTGGGCCTATATCTCAAAGAGATATAAAAGGAAGGAAAGGGACCCACATGTGCAAATATGTTTGTGGCAGCTCTTTTCATAGTGGCAAGAAACTGGAAACCAAATATATGCCCATCAATTAGAGAATGGCTGAATAAATTATGATATATGAATGCTGTGGAATAGTATTGTTCTATAAAATGATCAGCAAGATGATTTTAGAAAGGCCTGAGGAAATTTACATGAACTGATGCTAAGTGAAATGAGCAGAACCAGGAGATCATTATACATGACAACATCAATATTATACTATGATCAATTCTGATGAACATGACTCTTTCCAACAATTAAATGATTGATGGCAGTTCCAATGATCTTGTGATGAAGACAGCCATCTACATCCACAGATAGGACTATAGGAACTGAATGTGGATCACTATATAACATTCTCCCTTTTTTGTTGTTGTTCGCTTGGATTTTGTTTTCTTACTCATATACTTTCTTTTTTTGATCTGATGTCTCTTGTGCAGCAAGAGAATTGTATAAATATGTTTATACATATTGGATATAACATATATTTTAACATGTTTAACATATATTGAATTAGTTGTCATCTAGGGAGGGTATGGGGGAAGGAGGAGAAAATCTAAAACACAAGGCTATGTAAGGGTCAATATTGTCAAATTATCCATGCATATGTTTTGAAAATTAAAAAAAAAACCTTTATTAGAAAAGTGGGATTTGAACTTATGTCTTCTGAATTCAAAGGGAGGGATTTTTTTCCGTTCAAGAAGATAATTTTAATATAACATTTTCACTTAATTAACATATAAATGTTAACTAGTAAACACACTGTGTTAAATATTTGGTAAAAGGTACATTATTCAATTTAATGCATCATCTATAAATTAAGTATCTACTAGTTATATAAAGATAAAATAGGAATACTTTCTGTTCTCAAGAAGTTTATATTCATCTGGGAAATCAGTAGTCACATAGGGAATTACATTTAAAAGATAAAAATTATATCTTATATCCTTCCTGGTTGCTATAATGTAAATGCTACTAACAGTCCTATATCAAAAAGTGGAAATTGGGATGGAGGTAAGGGGTGGAAGTATGTTCTTGATAGTTTAAAAAAACTTTTCTTTCATCTTCCATTTCAAGAATAATTGGTGGAGTCTTCTGACTTGGATGATGATTTAGAGATGAGGAAAATCTCTTTCTTAAAGGAGCTAATATTATGTGAGGAAAATTCAAACATATATATATATATATATATATATATATATATATATATATATATATTTCTGTTGCTGCTGCAGCAGTAGCTTGATTATAACATAAATGAGCATATTTTGAAGTTCTCATAAGACTAAAACTGGTAGCAGTCTAAGAAGTCCTACAATCCAAACTTTTCATTTTATAGATGATTTTACTGAGGCAAAGACAAATTAAGGGACATATCTAAGCTCACACAGGTAATCAGTGACAGAGACACAATTCAAATTTATGTGGGTAACAAGATTAAGAAACTTAATTCAATCTCAGGTTTCATGATTATAATTACAGTAGAAAACATCAGCACACTTTCCATTTTATTATACCTGACAGTTATCCAGCTTTAACATTTGAAAAAAATGTTTTATTCAGTACCTTACAAAATGTACAGAAATTAATTTCATGAGGGACAGGGTATGAGCAGGTTGGAATCTTGCTTCTCAAACCATTTGTGTAATACTATGTACTATCCTATGAGTTCCCTGGAAAGTTAAGAGGGTTAAGGAAGATGAAACCTCAGTGAAGAAAAAGAAAAACTTATTGTGATTTTGATAAAGTATTGAAAATGTATCTTGCAATTACTTTATCAAATATATTTATTTGGAGATCAGACAAAATTTCACATGTAATCAGTAATAATTAATATTGCTGTGAATCTCCTGTGTGGTAGAGTGAAAAAAATGAAATTATAAGACTTAAATTCAAATACTGGATCTGTTATTAATTTTTTGTGTAACTTTCAGCAATTTACTTTACCTTTCTTAGCCAGTTTTCTCATCCTTGAAATGATGTTGTTGCTATAGACAACTTTTTTTTATTATAACTTTTTATTGACACTACATATGCATGAGTAATTTTTTACAACATTATGCCTTGCACTCACTTCTGTTCAGACTTTTCCCTTCCCTCCCTCTAGATGGCAGGCAATCTTATATATGTTAAACATGTTACAGTATACCTTAGATACACTATATGTGTGTAGAACCGAATAGTTTTCTTGTTGCACAGAAAGAATTGGATTCAGAAGGTAAAAATAACCTGGGAAGAAAAACAAGAATGTAAACAGTTTACACTTATTTCCCAGTGTTCCTTCTCTGGATGTAGCTGATTCTGCCCATCATTGATCAATTGGAACTGAATTAGATCTTCTCTTTGTCAAAGATATCCCCTTCCATCAGATGGTATTACCGAGCGTTCTCTACAGACTGCAGGGGGATGCAGTGAGGCACTATCAGGACAGCAATAGCTAAGAAACTCCAGGTGAGTGTGGCCAAATCTGGAGATACCCTTGCTTTTTGGGGTTATGGTCTTTATCCCCTGTGTTTACAGCTTCTCTGCTGGTCTACTGGCTTGCTGCCAAGACAAAGTAGCCACACTGTGGTAAAGTTCTTTTTGCAGAAACAGCTGAAATCATACCACCACCCACCCTCAGGTCTTTGCAGTATGATTGCCTTCCATACTTTCACTGCCTATCCTGAGTCTGCATCCAATCTGACTGTCCTGATCATGAGCAAAAACAGACCTTTTCTGGTGAATTTTAAGGATGTCTTCTGTTGGTAATTATCTGTTTGTTTTTTTAGTCAAGCACTAATTCTGAGGCTTGTCATGAAATAAATTCTGAGAGCAAAGACAGAGTTTAAGTAGATGTGTGTGTGTCCTCTGGGAAATGAGTGTAAACTGTTTGCATTTTTTTGTTTTTCTTCCCAGGTTATTTTTACCTTCCAAATCCAATTCTTCTTTGCAACAACAACAACAAAATTCAGTTCTACACACATATATTGTATCTAGGATATACTATAACATATTTAATATGTATGGGAATGCCTGCCATCTAGGGGAGGGGGTGGAGGGAAGGAGAGAAAAATTCGGAATAGAAGGGAGTACAAGAGATAATGTTGTAAAAATTACCTATGCATATGTACTGTCAAAAATATTACTATAAAATTAATAAAAAAAAAGATTCTCTCTCCCATCTTGGCCAGAAGTCTTCATTATAGACAACTTTTAAAATTTATTCCAATCCTAAATGTAGATCCTATAAATCTATGCAAGTATAACATGCATTGTCAATTGTTTGTGCACCATATTTGATGAACAACTTTTTTTACGGATTGAGAACAAAACCAGTAGTCTGTGTTTTTGTGGACAATGAAAAAATTCTTAAGTGTGTAGAAGAACTTTTCTGTTATGACTATCATGGAGAAGGAAAAAACAACAATAAACTTCAATATTAGAGCCAAATAACTATTTATCCAGGTAGTTGTTAGCAATGAGGTAGGGCCTAACAGTTTGATAAACTTCTATTTATTAATACAATTGGACATAACAGTCTTGGCAAATATAAAATTGAAGTTTTTACAGTCCTCACAAATAAATTTATATAAGGATTGGCAACTTGTTGCTGAAGAAATTACTTCACTGTGCAAGTGAACATCATAGTAGACAGGTGGTAAACATAAGACTAAGGAATGATTAGTGGAATTCTTTAGCTCTCAAGGAAAAAAAATGTTCTAAGCTTAAATAGCATTTGGTCCAAGTAATAATGAAAATAATAACCTCTAGGAGAGATAAGAATTTAATTGAGTTTGCTCACCTGTATAATTGGAAAATCTAATTGTTGAAGTATTTTGACAAGATGGAACTCCAGGAAGCTGTTTGAGCTCTTCAAGTTTCCCTTTAAAACCACATGAAATCAAACCTCTATACATAATCTGATGGAATGAACCTACTCTTCAGTTCAATATAGATTAGAAGGATTTCAAGAAAAACTAGTCTCATTCGGAAGAAATGGGGTGTTTTGCCCAGCTCAGATAGAATCTGAGAAAGCTAGTGAGAGGGTCTTAAGCATAGCAGATCAGCTTGGTCTTCTCTCAGTAAAGGAGCAAACCAGTGAGGCAGCCCCCCGTACTAGTTCAGAAGGCAAATTCTGAAAAATAAGATTGTTTCCTGAAAAGAGCAGATAAAGCCAACCCCAGACACAAGGGAGTATGCTCATAGCCAAAGCTCAGAACTGTAAAGGAAGCTTGAGACAAAGTCCAATTTACCCCAGGAGCAGAGCTGAAAAACAAATGTGAAAAACAATAAATACAAAAAGAAAAGGAAAGGAAAAGAGCAAGAAACAGAAAAGAACCTTGACCATAGAAAGCTACTATGGTGATAGGGAAGACCAAAACGCCAACTCAGATGAGGACAAAATATTCACAAAGAAAATCTCAAAGAGTGGTATAAATTGGTCTCAAGCCGAAAAAATGTTTTTCTTGGAAGTAGTCATAAAGTCTTTAAAAGTCAAATAAGAGAACTAGAAGAAAAAGTGAGAAAATAAATGAGAGGTATGCAAGAGAGAGTTAACAGGCTTGAAAAAACAAGGCAATTCCTTAGAAAATACAATTAGCAAAATGCAGGAATCCACTGAAAAAACACCTTGAAAAGTAGAATTAATCAAATAGAAAAAAAGACACAAAAGTTACCTGAAGAAACTCACACATTAAAAAGCAGAACAGGGCAAACAGAAGTTTAATTCTATGAGAAATAAAAAATCAGTCACAAGATAAAAAGAATGAAAAAAATGGAATAAAATGTAAAATACCTTGCTGGTAAAACAGCCAACCTGAAAAATAGATGTAGGAGAGACAATTTAACATGGATACAGGTTATGGATAGGAATGAACTCTGATGTGATGATATCAAAGAAAAGGACATTAAGGAGTAGAAAAAGGATTCTACTGGAATAAAAGGAAAGGAGAGGTATAATGGAACAAACTAGATCATATGAAAAGACACAAAAAACTGTTACAATAGAGGGAAAGAACAGAGGGGGATGAGCATTGTCTGACTCTTAGTCTCACCTGTTTGGTCAAAGATGGAATGACTTAATCACTCAATTGGGGATAGAAATTTATCTCACTATATAAAGAAGTAAAAGGAAAAAGGAGAAAGAAAAGGGAGAGGCTGGATAGAAGGAAAGACAGAAACACTAGTAAAAAGTACTAAGAGGAGAGAAGAGGGGTGATACAAGGTAAGGCAGGTGCAAGATAGGGTGAATTTAAGAGAAAATACTACTAAGGACAGACAGGGTGGAATTAGAGAACAAAAGTATGTACAAGGGAGAAAATAGGATGTTGGGATATACAGAGCTGGCAATCATAACTGTGAATGTGAATGGGATTAATTCTTCTATAAAATGGAAGTGAATAACAGAGTGAATTAAAAGCCATGTTGTTTACAAGGAACACATTTGAATCATAGAGACATAAAGAGTATGTATGTACTCTGTATGTAAAGCTAAATGGGTGGATCAGAATTTATTATGCTTCAGATAAAGCAAGAATAAACAAACAAACAAACCAATCAACAATTTTGATAATAATGCAAAAATAAAATCAGATCTAATTAAAAGAGATAAGTAAGAAAACTAAGTCTTGTTAAAGGATACCATAGACAATGAAGTAATAACAGTACTAAATGAATATGTACAAAGTGGTATAGTGATGCTATAGCATCACATTCTTAAAGAATATATTAAATCAGTTATAGGAGCAAATAAAAAGGAATACTATATCAGTAAAGGTCCTCAACTTTCTCTTCTTAGAATCAGACAAATCTAATCATAAAATAAACAAGAAGAAAACACAATCCTACAAAAACTAGATATGATAGATATCATAGATGTCTGGAAAAAGTTGAATAGGACAGGAAGGAGTACACGTTTTTCTCAGTAGTACATGGCACATATACAAAATTGGCTATGTATTAGGGCATTAAAACCTCACAATCAAATGTAGAAAGGCAATAAAACATAAATGTTTCCTTTTCATACCACAATTCAATAAATTTGTTATTTAATAAAGGGCCAGAGAAAAATGGACTAAAAACAAATTGGAAATTGAATAATATAATTATAACTATTGAGTGTTTCCAACTACAAATCACAGAAAAAAATTGATGATCATGTGGAATGACAATAATGAGACAGTATAGCAAAATGTATGTGACACAGCCAAAGCAGTTCTTAGGGAGAATTTTATATCTCTGAATAACTGCCTGAATAAAATAGAGAATGAGGACATCAGTGAACTGGGTATACAACTAAAAATAAAAAAAGAACAAATGGAAAATCCCCAATTAAATAATAAATTAGAAATTCTGAAACTTAATGGAGAGATGACAAAATTAGAGTTAAATATATTTAACTAATCAATAAAATTAACAGTTGGATTTATGAATAAAAGAATAATACTTTTTAATATTTAATTTGATTAGAAAAAGGAAAGAAGAAAAAAAAGGAAAGAAAATAAATCAAATTATCAGTGTCAAAAATGAAAATGGTGAACTTACTGCCAATGAAAAAATCTGAATAGAAGTAAGTGCAAGGGATAATGTTGTAAAAAATTACCCATGCATATGTACTGTCAAAAAAATGTTATAATTATAAAATAAAATTAAAATTAAAAAAAAAAAAAGAAAAAGAAAAAATAAGGATTGAAGGAATCCAAGAAAATTCTTTTTATGACAGACATGGTAGGCTGAAACCAGAGAAAGAAAATTATAGACCTATCTCCCTTATGAATATTGATGATAAAATCTTAAATAAAATATTAGCAAAAAGACTACAGAAAATCATTCCCAGGATAATACACTATGACCAAGTGCGATTTATACCAGGAATGCAGGCCTGGTTCAATATTAGGAAAACTATTAGCATAATCTACTATATCAATAACCAAATTAACAAAAACCATATGATCATCTCAATAGATTTTTAAAAAGCATTAGATAAAACCCAACATCCATTCCTACTAAAAATGCTTGAGAATATAGGAATAAATAGACTATTCATTAAAATAATGAGCACATATTTACAACCGTCAGTAAACATTATATGTAATGGCAGTAAACTGGAACAGTTCCCAGTAAGATCAGGAGTGAAACAAGTTTGCCCACTATCACCATTACTATTCAGTATTGTACTAGAAACGTTAGTCTCAGAAATAAGAGCCGAGAAAGTGATTCCAGTAATTAGAGTAGGTGTTGAGGAAATCAAACTATCATTCTTTGCAGATGACATGATGGTATACGTAGAGAACCCCAAAGACTCTGCTAAAAAGCTATTAGAAATAATTCAGAACTTTAGCAAAGTTGCAGGATACAAAATAAATCCACATAAATCCTCAGCATTTTTATACATTACCAACACACTACAGCAGCAAGAGATACAAAGAGAAATTCCATTCAAAATAACGGTCGATAGTATAAAATATATCTACCAAGGAAAGTCAGTAATTATATGAGCAAAATTACGAAACACTTGCCACAAAAATAAAGTCAGATTTAAATAATTGGAAAGACATTAATTGCTCTTGGATAGGCCGAGTTAACATAATCACGATGACAATACTCCCTAAAATAATCTACTTATTTAATGCTATACCAATCAGACTCCCAAGGAATATTTTAATGACCTAGAAAAAATAACAACAAAATTCATATGGAAGAACAAAAGGTTGAGAATTTCAAGGGAATAATGAAAAAAAATCAAATGAAGGTGGCCTAGCTATACCTGATCTAGAACTATATTATAAAGCAAGTCACCAAAACCATTTGGGATTGGCTAAGAAATAGACTAGTTAATCAGTGGAATAGGTTAGGTTTACAGGGCAAGATAGTGAATAAAAATAACAATCTAGTGTTTGACAAACCCAAAGATCCCAACTTTTGGGATAACAATTCATTTTTTGACAAAAACTGCTGGGAAAACTGGAAATTAGTATGGCAGAAACTAGGCATGGACCCACACTTAACACCACATACTAAGATAAGTTCAAAATAGGTCCATGATTTAGGCATAAAGAACGAAATCATAAATAAACTGGAGGAACATAGGATAGTTTACCTGTCAGACTTGTGGAGGAGGAAGGGATTTTTGACCAAAGAACTAGAGATGCTTATTGATCCTAAAATACAAAATTTTGATTCCATCAAATTAAAAAGCTTGTACAAACAAAACTAATGCAAATAAGATTAGAAGGGAAGTAACAAATTGGGAAAACTTTTTTATAGTTAAAGGTTCTGATAAAGGCCTCATTTCCAAAATATACAGAGAATTGACTCTAATTTATAAGAAATTAAGCCATTCTCCAATTGATAAATGGTCAAAGGATATGAACAGACAATTTTCAGATGATGAAATTAAAACTATTTCCACTCATATGAAAGTGTTCCAAATCACTATTGATCAGAGAAATGCAAATTAAGACAACTCTGAGATACCACTACATACCTGTCAGATTGGCTAAGACTACAGTTACATATAGTGATGAATGTTGGATGGACTGTGGGAAAACTGGGACACTGATGCATTGTTGGTGGAATTGTGAAGGAATCCAACAATCCTGTAGAGCAATCTGGAATTATGCCAAAAAGTTATGTGAATACCCTTTGATCCAGCAGTGCTACTACTGGGCTTATATCCCAAGGAAATACTAAAGAAAGGAAAGGGACCTGTATGTGCCAAAATGTTTGTGTCAGCCCTTTTTGAAGTGGCTAGAAACTGGAAAATGAATGGATGCCCATTAATTGGAAAATGGTTGGGTAAACTATGGTTTATGAATGTTATGGAATATTATTGTTCTGTAAGAAATGACCAATAGGATGAATACAGAGAGGCTTAGAGAGACTTACATCAACTGATGCTGAGTGAAATGAGCAGAACTAGGAGATCATTTTACATTTCAACAGTGATACTGTATGAGGATGTATTCTGATGGAAGAGCTAATAGAGAAGAGCTAATCCAATTCCAATTGATCAATGAAGGACAGAATCAGCTACACCCAGAAAAGGAACACTGGGAAATGAATGTAAACTGTTAGCATTTTTTGCTTTTCTCCCCAGGTTATTCTTATTTTCCGATTCCAATTCTTCCTTTGCAACAACAACAGCAACAAAATTCAGTTCTGCACATATATATTGTACTAGGATGTACTATAACATTTAATATGGATGGGAATGCCTGCCATGTAGGGGAGGGGGTGGAGGGAAGGAGGGGATAATTCAGAACAGAAGGGAGTACAAGGGATAATGTTGTAAAAAATTACCTATGCATATGTACTGTAAAAAATGTTATAACTATAAAATTAATTAAAAAAAGAATATTAGGGGAATTAATTTTAAAAATACAAATTATGACAGCCTAGAAGTATCAGATCTAAAATTCTATTATAAAGCAGCAGTCATAAAAAGAAAATATTTTGTACTTTCTAAGAGATAGAGTTGTGAATCAGAGGAAGCGGTTAGGAACACACGACACAATAATCAATGACTATAGTAATCTAGCATTTGATAAACATCCAAATTCCAACTTCTGGGATAAGAACTGACTATTTCACAAAAATTTTTTGGAAGTGGCAAATAGTATGTCAGAAACTCAGCATAGACCTACATCTCATACCCATACTAAAATAAGGTTAAAATGGGTACTTGATTTGCGCATAAAGGGTAATACCATAAGTAAATTAGAAAAACAAAGTATAATTAACTAAAGAAGAAATAGAAAAAAAAACTGAGCATACCCTTTGACCCAGCAGTGCCATGACTGGGTCTGCATCCCAAAGAAAATGTAAAGGAGGGAAAAGGACCCACATGTGGAAAAATGTTTGTATCAGCCTTTTCATAGTGGTAAGGAACTACAAATTGCATGGATCCCATCAGTTGAGAAATGGTTATGGTATATGAATGTAGTTGAACATTATTGTTTTATTACAAATGATGAGCCGGAAGATTTCAGAAAAGCCTGAAAAGGCTTATATGGATTGATATTAAGTAAAATGAGAATAACTAGGAAAACAGTGAACAAGAAATAAGATTTTGTGATGAAAAAGTGTAATGGCTCTTCTCAGTGGCATCTGCATGCAGAGAGGGAACTATGGAGACTGAATGTGGATCAAAACATAGTATTTTCAGCTTTTTCATTCTTGTTCTTGTTTATTTGCTTGTTTTTTTCCTTTCACATATTTTCCCCTTTTGATCTGATTTTTCTTATGCAGCATGATGAATATGGAAATATATTTAGAAGAATTGCTCATTTAATCTAAAAAAAGAACTAGAAAACATAATGAAATACAAAATGGACAATTTTGATTACATTAAATTGAAAAGTTTTTGGACAAAGAAAATTAACACAAATAAGATTAAAAGGGAAGTACAAAGGTGGGAAAATATTTTTTACAGCTAATGTTTGCAATAAAGTCTCATTTCTAAAATATATTAAAATACGAATCTATAAGAATAGAAGTCATTCTCCAGTGATAAATGGTCAAGGGATATGAACAGACAGTTTTCAAATGATGAAATTAAAGCTATTTATAGACCTATAAAAACGCTCCTGGGAGCAGCTAGGTAGTACAGTGGATAGAACACTAACCCTGAAGTCAAGAGAACCTGAGTTCAAATCTAGACTCAGACACTTAACACTTCCTAGCAGTGTAACCTTGGGTAAGTCATTTAACCCCAATTGCCTCAGCAATATATCTATCTATCTATCTATCTATATCTATATATATATATATATATATATATCAGTGCAATTACTGGGTCTGTATCCCAAAGAAATAATAAAAAAGGGAAAAGGACACACATGGGCAAAAATGTTTTTAGGATCTCTTTTTGTGATAGTAAAGAACTAGAAAAAGAATAGATGCCCAACTATGGGCAATGCTTGAATAGGTTGTGTTATATGAAAGTAATGGAATATCATCGTCCATAAAAAATCCACAAACTGATTTTTGAAAGACCTGCATTTGCATGGATTGATGCTGAGTGAAACTACAGGAATACAATTTACACAGTAACAACAAGAATGTGTGAGTATCAATTGTAAAAAGACTGGGTTCTTCTCAGTCTTTCAGTGATCCGAGGAAACCCCAATAAACTCTGAATAGAAAACACCATCTGCATCCAGAAAAAAGAACTATGGAGATTTAATGTACATCAACACATGCTATGTTTAATTCTTTTTTCTGTTTTTTTTTCTTCTCCATTAGTTTTTCTATTGTTATTTTTGTTCTGATTTTTCTTTGGCAACATAATTCATAAAGAAATGTGTAGGAGGCAGAGCCAAGATGGTGGACAGGACACATTTTTTTTTTTTTTCTGACCTACTACCCTAACACTAATTACCAAATCGAGCCTTTGTATAAGCAGAATCCACAAATATCAGGAGTGTAACAAATTACAAGCAGAAGACAGTTTTGAAGATCACCAGAAAAGGTCTGTTTCAATTGGGCACAAAGGAAGGTGGGCCAAGCACAAGCAGGATGATCATAAGCACAGAGTGCAGGCAGTGCAGATCTGGGGTTGTGCATGCCAGAAAATTTATGGGGAGGATTCTGTAGCAGTATTGGCTACTCTGCCCTGGCTGCAAGCTAGTAGATCAGCAGAGAAGTTATAAAACATCCAACAAAAACAGAAGGTAAATAGTGGAGCTGGAATCACTAGAATCTCATGGGACCTAGCCATGCCCAACCAGCACTAGGAATGACTCAGCACCAACTCAGCACAGCTGCAGCAACTTGTAGAAGAAGTCACTGCCACTTGTAAAGGAAACTTAGATAACCTCCCTTTCCCTAAAAACAGATAAAAATTAAATAAACAAACAAACAAATAAATAAATAAATAAAGGAAAAAGTACTCTGACCATAGATAATTTTTTATGGCGAAAGAGAACAGATTTCAAACCCTGAGGAGACTAAAAGCAGATTGTCTACAGAGGAGGCCCCAAATGGTGATAAAAAACTGTTCCCCATTATAAAAAGCTCTCCTAAAAGAGACTACACAACATCTTAAAAGACAGCTGAAGAAAAAATGGGGAAAGAAAATGAGAACTTTACAAGAGGGTTTGGAAAAGGTAACATAGGACTTATCTGAAGAAAATTCACTACAAAATATTGAAATGGAAAAAGCCTATAATTTCTTAAAAAATAGATTTGACAAAATGGAAAAAGAAAACAACTCCCTGAAATACAAAATTTGTGAAATGGATAAAAGAAAAAAACTCAAAAAGCAGAATTTGTTAAATGGAAAAAGAAAATAACTCCTTAAAAAACAGAATTTATGAAATGGAAAAAAAATCCATAGAACCAAACAACTTATTTTAAAATTCAATTAGACAAATACAAAAAGAAGTAAAAATAAATAAAGAAAACAATTCACTAAAATCAGAACTGAACAAATGGAAATGAATGGCTCAATGAGATATCAAGAATCAGTCAAGCAAAACCAAAAATAGAAAAAAAATAGGAAAAAAATAAAATACCTCTAGAGGGAAAACAATTGACTTGGAATGTAGATCTAGGACATACAATTCAAGGATTATTGGACTTCCAGAAACCATGATTAAAAAAAAAAGCCTACACACTATTTTCTAGGAAATAGTTCCAGAGAACTGCTCAGATGCCATAGAATCAGATGGTAAAATAGCCAATGAAAGAATTCACCAAAAACCTACTGAAAGAGATCCCAAAATTAAAATTCCAAGAAATATCATGAATAAATTTCTGTTGGAACAAGGAAAAAATATTACAATGCCAGAAGAAAATTCAAATACCAAGTAGCCACAATAAAGATTACCCAAGACCTAGCAGCTTCCACCTTAATGGATCCAAGCACCTGTTATATAATATTCCTAGAGGCAAAGGAACTTGGAATGCATCCAAGAATAAACTACCTGGCTAAAGTGAGCATTTTCTTTCAGGGAAGAAGATAGACATTCAATGAAATAGGTGAATTCCATTCATTTCTGATGAAAAGACCAGAGCTAAACAACAACAAAAAAAAATTTGACCTCCAAATAGAGAACTCAAGAGAACCATAAAAAGTTAAACAGAAAAGAACTTTTGAGCATTGTATTTCTGTTATGGGTATAAATAGAGAGTGCATGTATAATTTATTTTATATACAAAATATACATATTTATTATAACATTATATTATGTTATTGTATGTTATATATTATATAATATATTATAACATATACATATTTTATATATATATTTATTATAACAAATAAAAATTATATAGAGGTGGAAAGTTGATTGTACAGGAAAATAGGAAAGGTAAAATGAGGGAAATTACACCTCAGGAAATGCAAAAGAAAACCAATTAAAATGGAGAGAAAGAAGGGAGAGGGATGAATATTGTGTGAATCTTACTCTCATCAGATTCAGTTCAAAGAGAAAAAATATGTTTACATTTGATTTCACAAAGAAATTTCTCTTATCTTATGAGATAACACGAGGTGAAAGGGGAAAAGAGAAGGGATAGACTAAATAGAAGGGAAAACAGAAATAGTAGGGGAAAGGTATAAGAAAAGGGGAGAGGCTCTAAATGCTTCAGTGAAGTGGTGCTCATAAATAAAATACTGGGGAGAAGGGGAAAGGGAAAAAAGAAAGAGAAAAGTATAATTTTGAGTTAATAAGATGGTAGGAAATACAAAATTAGTAGTTTTAACCATCGATGTGAATGGGGTTAGCTCTCCCATAAAATGAAAGTAGACAGCAAACTGAATTAAAAGTCAGAATTCTACAATATGTTGTTTACAAAAAACACATTTAAGGCAGAGTGATACATACAGAGTAAAGGTAAAAGGCTGGAGCAGAATCTATTATGCTTTAAATGAAGTAAAAAAAAGCCATTTTTATCTCAGATCAACTAAAAACAAAAATTAATCTAATTAAAAGAGATAATAAAGGAAATTATATCTTAATAAAGAGTACCATAGACAATGAAGCAATACCATCACTAAACATATATGCACCAAGTGGTATAGCATCCAAATTCCTAGAGGAGAAGTAAACAGAGGTACAAGATGAAATAGACAGCAAAACTATAATAGTAGGGGAGCTCAACTTTTATCTCTCAGAACTAGATAAATAAAGCCAGAAAATAAATCAAAAAGAAGTTAAAGAGGTGAATAGAATACTAGAAAAGTTAAAGATGGCAGATGTATAGATAAATTGAATGGATTCAGAAAGGAGTGTACTTTCTTCTGGAAAATTCATGGAACCTATACAAAACCTGACCATATATTAGGACATAAAGACCTGAAAATCTAATTGCAGAAAGGCAGAAATGTGTAAATGATTTTTTTCAGACCATTATGAAATAAAAATTACATTCGATAAAAGGCCAGGGGAAAACAGACCAAAAAGAAAATTGAAACTAAATAATCTCATCCATAAAGAATGAATGGGTAAAATAGCAAATCATAGACATAATTAATCATTTAATCCAAGAGAATAACAATAATAAGACAACATACCAAAATTTGTGGGATGCTGTCATGAGGCAATAAGAGGAAATTTTATATCTCCAGATGCTTACTTGAATGAAACAAAGAGAAAATCAATGAATTGGGCTAAAAAGGCTAGAAAAACACCAAATTAAATCCTCTCAATCAAATACCATACTTGAAATTCTAAAAAATAAATGGAGAGATTAAAAAAAGTGAAAGTAAAAAAAAAAACTATTGATTTAATAAATAAAACTGAGTTGTTTTTTTGAAAAACCAACAAAATAAATAAACGTTTTCATAATTTGATTAGAAAAAGGAAAGAGTAAATCAAAATTTTAGTCTCAAAAATGAAAAGGGAGAACTTTCCATCAATTAAGAGGAAATTAGAGCAATAATTAGGAGTTACTTTGCCCAACTTAATGCCAATAAATTTAATAACCTAAGTGAAATGGAGGAAAACCTAGAAAAAATAGGTTCCCAGATAAACAGAAGAGGAAATAAATTACTTAAATAATTCCATTTTAGAAAAAGTAATAGAACAAGCTATTAATCAACTCTCTAAGAAAAATACCCAGGACCAGAAGAATTTATATGTAAATTCTACTAAACATTTAAAGAATAATTAACTCCAATATTATATAAATTACTTGAAAAAAATTAGGGAACAAAGGACTCCTACCAAAATCCTTCTATGACACAGACATAGTGCTGATACCTAAATCAGGTAGGATCAAAATGGAGAAAGAAAATTATAGAACAATCTCCCTAATCAATATTGAGACACAAATATTAAATAAAATATTAGCAAAGAGATTTGAGGAGATCATTCCACAAATAATACACCATGATCAAATAGAATTTATACCAGAAATGCAGAGCTGGTTCAGTATTACAAAAACTATAAGCATAATTGACTATATCAATAACTAAATTGACAAAAAAAAAACATATGATTATCTCAATAGATGTACAAAAAACATTTGATAAAATCAAATATCCATTCCAAGGAAAAAACATTAGAGATATAGGAATAAATGAAATTTTCCTTATAATCGTCAGTAGCATCTAATTACAAACATCAGCAAGCATCATATATAGTGAGAATAAACTGGAACCACTCCTAATAAGATCAGAGGTGAAACAAGGTTTCCCACTGTCACCATTATTTTTCAATATTGTATTAGAAATGCTAGCCTTGGCAATAAGAGAGGAAAAAAAAGAGATTAATGGAATTCGAGGAGGTAATGAAGAATATAACTTATCACTCTTTTCAGATGATGTGATAGTATACTTAAACAATCCTAGAGAATCAACTGAAAAACTATTAGAAATAAAGTACAACTTTAGCAAAGTTGCAGGATACAAAATAAATCCATATAAATCAGCAGCATTTTTATACATCACTAACAAAATCCAATAGCAAGAGATGAAAAGAGAAATTCCATTTAAAATAACTGTTGATAGTATAACATATTTGGGAATCTATCTGCCAAGAGAAAGTCAGGAACTATATGAGTAAAACTAGAAACCCTTTCCACACAAATAAAGTCAGATCTAAGTAATTGGAAAAATATCAAGTGCTCATGGATAGGTCGAGTGAATATAATAAAAATGGCAATACTACCTAAACTCCCAAGAAACTATTTTACTGACCTAGAAACAGTAACAACAAAATTCATCTGGAAGAACAAAAGGTCAAGAATTTCAAGGGAATTAATGAAAAAAATTCAAATGAAGGTAGCCTAGCTGTACCAGATATAAATTTTTATTGTAAAGCAGCAGTCATCAAAATTATTTGGTAGTGGCTAAGAAATAGAGCAGTTGATCAGTGGAATAGCTTAGATTCACAAGACAAAATATTCAATAATTCTAGAAATCTAGTATTTGAGAAACCCAAATATCTCAACTTTTGGGGATAAGAATTCAGTATTTAACAAAAACTTCTGGTAAAATTGGAAACTGGTATAAAATGAGGCATTGAACCACACCTAACACTATAAACCAAGATAAGGTCAAAATGGGTTCATGATCTAGACATAATGAATGATATTATAAACAAATTAGAGGAATATAGGATATTTTACTTCTCGGATTTGTGGAGGAGGAAGAAATTTGTAACCAAAAAACTAGAAATCCTGATTTATCACAAAATAGATAATTTTTATTATATTAAATTAAAAAGGTTTTATATAAACAAAACTAATGCAGACAAGATTAGAGGAAGGAAGTAATAAACTGGGAAAATATTTTTATATTCAAAGGTTCTGATAAAGGCCTAATTTCCAAAATATATAATTGACTCTAATTTATAAGAAATCAAGCCTTTCTCCAATTGATAAATGGTCAAAGGATATGAACAGACAATTTTCAGATGAAGAAATTGAAACTATTTCCTCTCATATGAAAGTGTTCCAAATCACTATTGATCAGAGAAATGCAAATTAAGACAACTCTGAGATACCACTAAATACCTGTCAGATTGGCTAAGTTAATAAGAAAAGATAATAATGAATGTTGCAGGAAATGTGGGAAAACTGGGACATTGATATATTGTTGGTGGAACTGTGAACAGATTAGAACTATGCTCAAAAAAGTTATCAAACTATGATCTTTGATAGATCTTTGATCTAGCAGTGTTACTATCGGGCTTATATCCCAAAGAGATCTTAAAGGTGGGAAAGGGATTCATATGTGTAAAAATATTTGTGGAAGCCCTCTTTGTAGTGGCAAGAAATTGGAAACTGAATGGATGCCTATCAATTGGAGCATGGCTGAATAAATTATGGTATATGAATGTTATAGAATATTATTGTTCTGTAAGAAATGAAAAACAAGATGATTTCAGAGAGGCCTGGAGAGACTTGCATGAACTGATACTCAGTGAAATGAACAGAACCAGAGATCATTATACTTGGGAACAACAAGACTATATGATGATCAATTCTGATGGATGTGATTGTCTTAAAAAATGAGATGATTCAAAACAGTTCCAATTATTCAGTGATGAAAAGAGGCATCTGCACTGAGAAAGAGAACTGTGGGAATTGAGTGTGGACCACAACATAGCATTTTCTCTCTTTTTGTTGTTGTTTGCTTGCATTTTGTTTTTTTTTTCCTCAGGTTTTTTTTTCCTTGTTGATCCGAGTTTTCTTGTGTACCAAGATAACTATATAAATATGTATGCATATGCTGGATTTAACATATTTTAACATATTTAACATGTATTAGACTATGTGTCATGTAGGGGAGGGATGAGGGGAAGGAAGGGAAAGTTTGTAATTGAAGGTTGTGCAAGGGTCAGTGTTGAAAAATTAATCATGCATATGTTTTGTAATTAAAAAAAGAAAAATGTATTTAAAAAGTTAACGTACATTAGAAAAAAATAATGTGCTCTCTCAAAATTCAGATCAAACATAATCTTATTTCAAAGTTAGGGAAAACAGATTTATTGATAAATCTCAGTGTCTGAGAAATAAATTTATATAATGTGAGTTTCCCAAAGACCTGGCCTTCATGGTTTTGCATACTGGCTAAAATCATGTAGGTGATTAATAAATATTTGCTGAATTGAATTTGTTGATGTATCTAAATTAGTGTGTTACAAATTACATGGATTGAGATTTTGGTTCTCCTTTTTACTACCTGCATGACTTTTGGCTAGTCACTTATCTTTCAGTTTTTCTTCTCTCAAATGTTGGGGGTTTGCATGAATGAGAAAAGAGAAAAGAGAAATCTAAATAGCTTAAGAAGCTTTTTCTAGGTTTAAGTTATGACCTATTCAAGCAACTGTTCATAATGGTATCATTGGGCAGAAACTAGACTTTTTCTTGTTTACTTTACCCTGTAGCTGCTACTCTGTTTGATTTCAACTCTATGGACCACACAAACTCATAACCTCAAATCTCACTACTGTGCTCAAGCCTTTATTAACCTTACCTCCCCCAGCTTCATTTCCTTTCATGTCAGTGGGCTGTGTGGTAGAATATCAAATTCTTCCCAGTGCTTTCCTTCATAGAAGACAGAAACTAGAATTTTGGGACTAGCTCCATTCTATCTTTGTTTTCCTGCCTTCTTTCAGTTCCATAGAACAAGAGGCTTCCAAGTCATGTCACCTTGGTTCACCTCCCTGCTTTCTTGTTTGTTGTTTCTTTACCATTAGATTATAAACTTCTTGAGGAAATATATAATCCTTTTTTATTAATTATCTCCCCAGTACTTAGCACAATGCCTGACATATAGTAGATACTTGATATGTATTTATTGGATTAGGTGAGATTCTTCTTAGTTTTTCTTGACAAATTAAGGATCATAAGAGGTAATTATGAATCAATCATTATGCTTTTATGAGATTTGGCATCCTTATTTATAAAATTAAGGGATTTGACTACTTGCTCTTTCAAATGTCACCTGACTCTACTTTAATTTAACTCTATAACAAGAAGGTGGCAACTATTTAGCCTTCTTTCACTTCCTTATCTCCTCTGGTTTTTCCCTTTTAGGAGGAATAAGAGGAAATATAGTGACTCTGCAATTTTCATGTCTTTTTTAAAATATCATTTGAGTCTAATTTCCTTTCCCAACTGTAAGTCAGATCAATTTATTGTCCAAATGTGCTTTTTATTATCCTTACCACTGACTGAAACTATGGTTTTATACATGTTTGAAAGACCCCCTTATTTCTTGCCTATTGATAAATGCATTTAAAAGAGTTATCTTTTCCATTTAAAATGACAACATTATTTTAGAAATTACAAAACATGGTGAAAATTTATAAATGTCTGCATAAAATTTTAATTTTTTTAGTAGTTTCAAATAAAAGAGTTGGGACAATTACTAACAAAAATAACTGAAATAGAATCAACAAAAGTTTGCATGAAATTCTGAACAGTTAAGAATTGACTAAATAAATATTAGAGACCAATTTTAGTTGAAATGTTCCCTGACACTAAACTTCTTTGCAAGGAGATTCCATTCACTACAGCAGAGACACATGAATACTTAGAGCAGCTGTTCATGTTGATCTGTGAATGTCCTGGCATATGTGATTAGAGACTTATCTCCTAAAAATCATGTTTAAAAAAAAGGAACAAAAAAAATTGATGTTATTTGCAATTTTTCTTTTAAATTTGCAGCAACTGTCCCCAAGTTAGGAAAAAAATACCTTAATTCAATTTCTATTTCTTTAAAGTAAATGTAGCTCCTGGTTATCAACACTTATTCTTCTGGGTCATTCCGAATAGCTGGCTTTAAATGGAAAGCATTTCCTATCCCATGAAGTCTTTCTGAGCCACTGAGTAATAGAACTTGGATTATTCCAATTCTCTGAAAACACTTTTATAAATCGAGCTTCTTTACTTTAGCTTAACATGCACATTTGGTGAGCACTGAAAAATCTAAGAGAATATAAATGTTGGTAAATGAACCTTCTGTGAGCACAAGTTATTTGCTTCAAGGTTTTTCTCTCTTTGATTACAGCTGAAAGTATGCTAGTTAATTATCTGGAAACAAGCTGTTTAGTTATGACTCCAAAAATTACTATGTAATATGCTGTTTCTATTCAGTCATGGGTGAAACTTCAGAGGGATACCTTTCCTATAAATAACGAAAGATCTTCCATGTGATTAGATGTATGTTTGTTTAAAGAAACAATGATGATGCCTTAATAGGAAGGACCACCACAGTTGTAAATTTCAAAATCCTACTATATAACTCAGTTACAAAAGAAGAAAAAAATTCAAGGAGTCACCCATTTGCATCCCTCTTTTGATAAATACTTCTCCACCACCATACAAGTAAAAAATGACAAATAAAAATTCAGGGTAAAAAATAATAAGGCATTGTGCAATGAAGAAAATAAAGCTGTAGCAAAGATCACATCCTGAATCTGAAAAAAAATAGAATAAAGTTTTTATAATGTAAAAGGAACTATGAATAGTATAATTGAAAAATATTGAATGCCTTCTCTACTTATGACTCATTGCAGGATGGGAGCTTGATGTATATTTGTTTTTAATGACAATAATAATAATAAAGCTAGTGAAGAAAAGATTCTCACTGGAACAGATCCTATCTTGGAAGAAAGTGACAAATACCCAATTAAAAACAAAACAGTTAATCTAATCTAAATGTATTTTTGAAATTTCTAGAGGTATAGTGTAAGCCCCTGTTCTATCTCTTAGTGTTTGTGTATTGAGGAATGGAATGAAATAAATAAGGATCTGATAAAGCGATATGATATCTTTTTAGAGATCTTTTACTTGATGATCACTGCCACATTCTTTGTGCATTATCGCTATCATTATTTTTATACTTCTCTTAACCCTAGATTTTCTTTTCTTACCTTAGTGCTTTCAAGTTGCTGTTTATTTTTATAGTAATTTATCCAGTATTGTCCATTCTATTTTCCTTCATCTTCTAAGGCTGCCTTCCTTCTAGTCAGAATAATTTTTTGGGTGCTATGGGAATCCAGACTTTATCTAAAGAGTGCTACAAATTAATTAGCTTCATCTCACCCAAGTACCCTCAGCTGCATGGATCAACATATTGAAACTATATACTAATTTTTTAAAGAGGCCACGAAGTGGCTTAGTAGATGGAGTGCTGGGCTTAAAGTTAGGAAGACCTGAGTTCTGGCTTCACACACTTACTAGGTGTATGACCTTGGGGAAATCACTTAATCTCTATTTTCATCTACTAGAGAAAAAACAAAAAAGGAAACAACTCCATAACCTTTGCCAAGAAAGCCCCAATATAGTCCACAAAGTAACAAAGATGACTGAATAATAGCAAAATATACCTTTTTAAAATGTGAGGACTCTATATATCTTTTAAAAAACTCACAATTAGGCTATAAATTGATATGGGGAAGTTGGTGGTAAAATGATTAGAATGTGAGATTTAGAGTCAGAAAGATTTGAATTCTACTCTTGCCTCAGTAATTATTTTAACATCAATATTCTCATATAGAAAATAAAGGACTGAAGAAATGGATTCAAAATTTCAGAAAATAAAGGACTGAATAAATGGATTCCTATCAATTGGAGCATGGCTGAATAAATTATGGTATATGAATGTTATAGAATATTATTGTTCTGTAAGAAATGAAAAACAAGATGATTTCAGGGTTATACTTGTAGGTACAGAATCAAATTGGAGAGAAATTACAATATCTAAGTTCTTCTAACATTCCCTTTCAAACAAATTCATAATAATGTCTCAAATATAATTCTGAAGTGGCATAATGAACAAAAAATGAAGGTGAAAAATTTTTGTAGGGAGAGATCAGGTTTGGGGACCAATTCAGAGCTGACATGGGGGGAACTCCAGCTTTGGGCATTAGAGATAGCATCAGCATCAACATCAGCAAGAACTTCAGGAGCTTTAAGTGCAGAGTTGGCAAGGTGAAGTTGTAACTAGTAAAAGCAAATTATAGAAGATTTCTGTGTTAGCATTGGGCATGAGATAGGGTACTTTTTGGCAACTTCTTTGCAGATATTCACCTTTGAGTCATTAAGGAACAGGGACTCTGAAAGGCAATGCTGTTTATAGTTTCAAGAGAGCAGGGGCCTTAAGAAAAATGTTGCTTTTGATCACCAGGGACCTAGCTCTTCAGGCGCTATATCTCTTGCAATTGTAAGAAAACAAGACCTCTGAGGGTGCACTTGTATGTATAAAGGATCAGGGGTCCTATCTAGGTAAAAACCAGAGAGTATAACAAAAGACAAGCCAACATATCTCTTCTACCTTGGAGACATTGAAAACTTAACAAACTCATGAGGTATCTTTGAAAGTATCAATGCAAAAAAAGCCTAAATCATGGCACAGTGCCCCTCCTTTTCAAACTTCTCTCCTCAATGAATAGAACTCAACTTTACTATAAGATAAATGTTAAAAAAAATAAGCTGTAAAATGAACAAGAAATAAAACTAGAACTTGACCACTAAAAAGAGAAAAGGTGAAAAAATGAATATTAAAATACAAATTCAGGGAAGAAAAAAGGTCACAAATTTCAACTAATGAAAAAAAAATTAAATGAAGGCGGCCTAGCTATACCTTATCTAAAACTGTATTATAAAGCAGTGGTTACCAAAACCATTTGATATTGGTTAAGAAATAGACTAGTTAATTGACTAGTTTGGTTGACAAGACAAAAGAGTCATTAACTATAGCAATCTAGTGTTTGACAAACGCAAAGATCTCAACTTTTGGGATAATAATTCATTATTTGACAAAAACAGCTGGGAAAACTGGAAATTAGTATGGCAGCAATCAGGCATGGACCTACACTTAACACTTTACACCAAGATAAGATCAAAATGGGTGGCATAGGGAGGGATACTAAAGAGGGAGGGATTCGTGATGAAAGTGGGGCTCATAAGTTTAATACTAAGGAAGGGGTTGAGGGGGGGTGAGGGAAAAAAGCATAATCAGGGTATATTATAATGGCAGGAAATACAGAATTAGTAATTTTAACTGTTAAATGTGAATGGGATGAATTCTCCAATTAAGCAGAGACGGATAGCAGACTGGATCAAAAGTCAGAACCCTACAATATGTTGTTTACAGGAGACACATTTAAAGCAGGGAGATACATGAAGATTAAAGGTAAAAGGATGGAGCAGAATCTATTATGATTCAAGTGAAGTCAAAAAAGCAGGGGTAGCCATCCTTATCTCAGATCAAGCAAAAGCAAATATCGATGTAATCAAAAGAGATAAGGGAGGAAACTATATCTTGCTAAAGGGTAGCATAGACAATGAAGCCATATCAATGCTAAACATATATGCACCAAGTGGTATAGCATCTAACTTCCTAAACGAGAAGTTAAGAAAGTTGCAAGAAGAAATAGACAACAAAACTATAATAGTGGGAGATCTCAACCTTGCACTCTCAGAATTAGATAAATCAAACCACAAAACAAATAAGAAAGAAATTAAAAAGGCAAATCGAATATTAGGAAAATTAGGTATGATAAATCTTTGGAGAAAATTGAATGGTGACAGAAAGGAGTATACTTTCTTCTCGGCAGTTCATGGAATCTATACAAAAATTGACCATATATTAGGACATAAAGATCTCAAAATAAATTCAGGAAGGCAGAAATAGTAAATGCTCTCTTTTCAGATCACAATGCAATAAAAACTACATTCAACAAAAAGTTATGGGTAAATAGAAAAAAAAAGTAATTGGAAACTAAATAATCTCATTTTAAAGAATGATCGGGTGAAACAGCAAATTATAGACACAATTAATAATTTCACTGAAGATAATGACAATCATGAGACATCATACCAAAATTTGTGGAATGCAGCTACAACATTAATAAGGGGAAATTTTATATCTTTGGAGGCTTACTTGAAGAAAATAGAGAAAGAGAAAATCAATGAATTGGGCTTGCAACTTAAAAAGCTAGAAAAAGATCAAATTAAAATTCCCAAATAGTAAATTTGAAATTCTAAAATTAAAAGGAGAAATTAATAATATTGAAAATAAAAAATATTGAATAAAACTAAGAGTTGGTTTTATGAAAAAGCCAATAAAATAGATAGACCTTTGGTAAATCTGATTAGAAAAAGGAGAGAGGAAAATGAAGTTGTTAGAATTAAAAATGAAAAGGGGGAACTGTTCACCAATGAGGAAGAAATTAGAGAAATAATAAGGAGTTACTTTGCCCAACTTTATGCCAATAAATTTGATAACCTAACTGAAATGGAGGACTACCTCCAAAAATATAAACTTCCCAGATTAACAGAGGAGGAAGGAAATTGCTTAAATAGTCCAATTTCAGAAAAAGAAATAGAGCAAGCTATTAATCAATTCCCTAAGAAAAAATCTCCAGGACCAAACATTCTACCAATCATTCAAAGAACAATTAGCTCCAATGTAATATAAACTATTTGAAAAAAAAGGGTATGAAGGAGTCCTACCAAATTCCTTTTATGACACAGACATGTTACTGATACCCAAAGCAGGTAGATTGAAAACAGAGAAAGAAAACTACAGAGCAATCTCCCTAATGAATATTGATGCTAAAATCTTAAATAAGATATTAGCAAAAAGACTACAGAAAATCATCCCCAGGATAATACATCATGATCAAGTAGGATTTATACCAGGAATGCAGGGCTGGTTCAATATTAGGAAAACTATCAGTATAATTGACCATATTAATAATCAAATTAACAAAAATCATATGATCATCTCAATAGATGCAGAAAAAGCATTTGATAAAATCCAACATCCATTTCCATTAAAAATATTTGAAGGTATAGGAATAAATGGACTATTCCTTAAAATAATCAGTAGCATCTATTTAAAACCATCAATAAGCATCATATGTAACGGGGAAATAATGCAACCATTCCCATTATGTCAAGAGTGAAACAAGGTTGTCCACTATCACCATTACTATTCAATGTTGTTTTAGAAATGCTAGCCTTGGCAATAAGAGTGGAGAAAGAAATTAAAGGAATTAGAGTTGGTAGTGAGGAAACAAAATTATCACTCTTTGCTGATGATATGATGGTATATATAGAGAACCCCAAAGATTCAACTAAAAAGTTATTATAAATAATCCACACCTCTAGAAAAGTTGCAGGACACAAAATAAATCCACATACATCATCAGCATTTTTATATGTATGTCACTAACAAAATCCAACAGTTAGAGTTACGGAAATTCCATTTAAAGTAACTACCAATAGTATAAAATATTTAGGAATCTATCTGCCAAGGGAAAATCAGAAACTATATGAGCAAAACTACAAAACACTTTTCACACTAATTAAGTCTGATCTAACCAATTGGAAAAATAGTAAATGCTCTTGGATAAGGTGAGCAACTATAATAAAGATGACAATACTACCTAAGATGACAATACTACCTAAACTAATGTATTTATTTAGCACTATACCAAACAGACTCCCAAAAAACTATTTTAATGACTTAGAAAAAATAACAACAAAGTTCATATGGAAAAACAAAAGGTCAAGAATTTCAAGGGAATTAATGAAAAAAAAATCAAATGAAGGTGGCCTAGTTGTACCAGATCTAAAATTATATTTGATCCTTTAATGTGGAGGCAGCCAGGACTTGAGTGACCCTTATTGTGACCCCTTGATATTTGAATTGTTTTTTCCTAGCTGCTTGCAGTATTTTTTCCTTAATTTGGTAGTTCTGCAGGTTAGCCACAGTGTTCCGTGGAGTTCTTTTTTAGGGTCTTTTTCAGAAGGTGTTCGATGAATTCTTTCAATGTCTATTTTCCCTTCTGTTTCTATTATCACTGGACAGTTCTCTTTGATGATTTCTTGTAAAATAGAATTTAGGCTTTTTTTAAATTATAGTTTTCAGGAAGTTCAGTGATCTCCAGATTATCTCTCCTAGATCTATTTTCCAGGTCTATTGATTTTCCCAGTAAGTATTTGACATTATTCTCCAGCTTTTCATATTTTTTTTTTGTTTGACTGATTCTTGGTTTCTCAATTAATCATTCACTGCTATTTATTCAGTCCTGATTTTTAATGAGTTATTTTCTTAATTCACATTTTTTTAGTTCTTTTTGTATATGCCCAATTGAGTTTTTAAATTAATTATTTTGCTTTGTTGAATTTTTTTTCCATTTCACTAATTTTTTTTATTAGGGAGTTATTTTCTCTTTACAATTCACAAATCCTACTTTCCTGTGATTTTTTTTAACCTTTTCTAATTCACAAATTTTTTTCCCCTGTATCTCCTGTGAGTTCTTTATTTTTTCCAACTCAAATTTCAAGATGTTGTTATTCTCTTTCATAGATTCTCTTCCCTTTCCCCATTTTTCTTCAAACTCTCTTAACTTTTTAATAGTCTATTCTAGGAGAGAGTTATGTGATGGGGGGCAGGTATCATTCCCCTTCAGGCTGTTTTCTGCTGACTCTCTGCTGTTAGCCTCCTTGGTGTTGGATACCCACTCTTTTTCTGTATAGAAGGTGTCAATCATTCTCTTCAGCTTCTTACTCATTGTTAAAAATCTGTTGCGGTTTGCCCTTGGGGTAAGAAGTTTATTTACCACCTTCCTCCCAGACCAGATGGATGCAGCAGTCCTTTGCCTGAGCTAAGAGAGAGCTCTGGGAGAGTTCCTCTTCCCCATCCATGGAAATGCCTTAGAGGTGGTTAGCACTGCTGCAGCTTCAAAGGAGTGCCCAGTGAAGGACCCAGCTATGTGGCCTAGAACTGCCCTGAGGTTTAAGGCTGAACAGTGAAAGCATCACAAACATCAGCCAAAGCCTCTCATGGGGCCGTGGATATTAGCAGCTGACGCAAAAAGCCCCTGCGCCCAAACCGGAAGTGTCTGCCCAGAAACTGCGGTCCCTATTTCAAGGGTTCTGCTTCTCTGGGAGTTCTGTTCCCCTGGGAATTCCGCTGCTGCTAGAATTCCACTGTCTCAGGCTGAGCCCCACATTATGTGGATTAGATGCTGCCTCGGGCTGTGTCCCCTGCTGTTCAGACTCTCAGCTACCCCAAGGAGAAGCCCCTGGGCAGCAGAAGGCGGCTGCACAGCAGTGCTGAGATTGGTGTTAGATCACTTCCGGATTGGTGTGGATTTAGGATCTGGCTTTATATTTTAAAGTAGCTTGATTTCTCTTCTGATTTGTTGTTTTATAAGCAGAGTAGAGCTATCAGTCTGTGCCAGATTCCACTATCTCAGTGGCTTTTCTGATCCCAAAGTTCTCCCCAGCCTGATTGGCACAGTGTGCTAGCACCTAACCCTGTCTGTGCTGATCTTTTTTTCCTCTCCTTGAAACCGACCTTTTCTTCAGCTGGTAAATTGGGCTTCTAATCCTTGTGATTTTTATCAGGCCAGCGTTATTTTTGATGCTGATTTAACTAATTGGTATTGAGGGAAGAAGGGAGTTTACAAATCTGCATGTATCTTCTCCACTATCTTGGCATTGCCCCCTTCTCCTGATCTTCTAAGTTGTCTTTTTGTGTCTCTGGGATAAGGGGTCTAGAAGCCACCAGTACTGTTGCTGATCAAGAGGTCACAAGGCCAGTTCCTGCTTTGTTCGCTGTGTGGCTGGAGCCAGTACTGCACTGGGACTGTGTGACACAGATCTTTCCTGACGATCTTCTAAATTGTCTTCAGCTGGAAAATCTACTCCATCTTTTTGTGTGTTCTGACACTTAAACATGTTTAGAGTTATTTTAAAAAGGAATTTCGAGTGATTTAGGGAAGAATATGGCAAGTTCCTGTCTTTCCTCTGCCATCTTGGTTCTGCCTTTCCAACATTACTTCTTCATAAAAAGTTCAGCAGGAAGAAATAAGAGGAGAAATTAGGTGATATGATATTAATTTATGGAAAGCATGGAAAATGTATCAGATATATGTATAAGGAAAGAGTTTATGAAAAAAATTAGATATAATTAGGATCATGTAAAAAAATGACTAATTTAGATTGCAAAGGAAAAAAATATGAAGAAAACAGGCATGAGGGTATATGAAATTTCTCTATAAATCCTTAATTTCTCAAATTTATAGAGATGAACCAAGTTTCTAAGAAACAGTATAAGAGGGGGCGGAGCCAAGATGGCGGAGAAGATACACAACACTGTGTAAGCTCCTTTCTTCCCTCACAACCAACTAGATTTAATCAGCCACAGAAATAGCGTTGGACTGATAGAATCCACAAGGACTGGAAGCACGACTTACCAGCTGAAGAGAATCTGGAGTTTCAGGAGGAAAGGTCAGCTCCCAGGGGAGGAAGAAGAGAGACCAGCGCAGACAGTGGGATAGTGGCACACTGCGCCGGTCACACTGGGGAGGACTCTGGGATCAGAGAATCCACTGACATAAAAGAATCTGGCACAGGCTGTTAGCTCTTCTCTGCTTATAAAACAGCAGATCAGAGGAGAAATATAAGCCACTTTAAAATTTGAAACTAGATTGGATCTTCCCGGATCCCAGGGGTGACTCAGCAGATCTCGGCACTGGGACATAGGCAATCCAGGCTTTTGCCTCGGGGTAGTTAAGAGATTGAAGAGTTGGCAGGGCAGTAACTCATAGTGCCTGGCTCGGCTGGGTGGAGGCTGTGGAACGGAAGTCCCAGAGAAGCGGAACCTTTGAACTAGGGACTGCAGTTTCTGGCAGACACTTCCCAGTTTGAGCGCAGGGGCTTTTCACATCATCTGCTGCAAACATCCACGCCCCACCGGGATGCATAGGCTAGGTTTTGAGTCGCCTTTGCTGTTCAGTCTCAACCTCAGGGAAGCCGCTAAAACACAGCGCCCTCAGGGCACAGCAGTGCTGGTCACCTCTGAGGCATTTCCAGGGAGGGGGTAGAGCTCTCTCTTAGCTCAGGCACGGGGGGCTGCTGCATCTATCAGGTCTGGGAGGAAGCTGGCAAAGAAATAAATAAATAATTTCCTACCCCAGGGACAGACCCCAAAAGATTTTTTAAGTATGAGCAAGAAGCCCAAAAAAACCATAGATTCCTTCTACACAGAGAAAGAGCGGGTATCCAACCCTGAGGAAGTTAACAGCAGAGAGTCAGCAGATAAAAACCTAAAGGGGAACGATTCCTGCCCCCCATCACATAACTCTCTCCATGAAGAGACTATTAAAAAGTTAAGAGAGTTTGAAGAAAAATGGGGAAAGGAAAGGGAAGCTATGATAGAGAATAACAACATCCTGAAATTGGAGTTGGAAAAAATAAAGAATTCACAGGAGATGCAGGGAAACAAAATTAGTGAATTAGAAAAGGTAAAAAAATCACAGGAAAACAGGATTTCTGAATTGGAGAAGATAAAAAAGTCTCAAGAAAATAAGATTTCTGAATTGGAAAAAGAAAATAATTCTCAAAAAAAAATTAGGGAAATGGAAAAAAAATTCAATAGAGCAAAATAATTCATTTAAAAACGAAATTGGGCATTTACAAAAAGATCTAAAAACTGTGAAAGAAGAAAATAACTCCTTAAAAGTCAGGATGGAACAAATAGAAATGAATGATTCACAGAGAACCCAAGAATCAGTCAAACAAAACAAAAAAAATGAGAAGTTGGAGAACAAAGTCAAATACTTACTGGGAAAATCTATAGACCTGGAAAATAGATCTAGGAGAGATAATCTGCGGATCATTGGACTTCCCGAAAACTATGACCAAAAAAAGAGCCTAGATTCTATTTTACAGGAAATAATCAAAGAGAACTGTCCAGAGATAATAGAAACAGAGGGGAAAGTAGATGTTGAAAGAATTCATCGAACTCCTTCTGAAATAGACCCTAAAAAAAGAACACCACGGAATATTGTGGCTAAGCTGCAGAATTACCACACAAAGGAGAAAATCCTGAAAGCAGCTAGAAAAAAACAATTTAAATACCAAAGTGCCACAATAAGGGTCACCCAAGATCTGGCTGCCTCCACATTAAAAGATAGAAGGGCCTGGAACCTGATATTGCAAAAGGCAAAAGATCAAGGATTGCAACCAAGAATAAACTACCCAGCTAAGTTTAGCATCTTTTTACATGGAAGAAGATGGTAATTCAATGAAATAGAGGAATTCCAAATGTTCCTAGGAAGAAAACCAGACTTAAACAAAAAATTTGATCTACATCCACAAGACTGAAGAGAAACAGAAAAAGGTACACAGAACCCTTGAGAACTGTAACTCTGTTGTGGGTATATAGAAAGTACTCATGGATAATTTGATTTTACTGATATAAAAGAAAAAAAAAGGAGGGGGTGTAGTAAAAGGAAGGGGGTAGGATCAGAAAAAGGGGAGGGTGTGATAAAAGGAGGGAAACTACATCCCAGGAAGAGGCATAGAAAATACACCATATCTGAGGGAATTTAGAGAGGGGGTGAATCATTGTGTAAATCTTACTCTCATAAGAAGAGGCTCAAAGAGTAAATAATTGTCATATTTGTTTTTCAGAGACTTCTCTCTCACCTCATTAAAAGGGAGGAGAGGAAAAGGGAAAAGGAAAAGGAGAATAAGGGAAGGGACATGGAGGGAGGGGGGAGGGATACTAAAAAAAAGGGAGGGCTGTGCATCACAAGGGGGTCTATAAATTAAATATTGGGGAAGGGGTTCAGGGAGGTCAAGGGAAAAAGCATAATCTGGGGATAATATGATGGCAGGAAGTACAGAATTAGTAATTGTAACTGTAAATGTGAATGGGATGAACGCTCCCATCGAATGGAGATGGATAGCAGACTGGATCAAAAATCAGAACCTTACAATATGTTGTTTACAGGAAACAAACTTAAAGCAGTGAGATACATATAGAGTAAAGGTAAAAGGTTGGAGCAGAATCTATTATGCTTCAGGTAAAGCCAAAAAAGCAGGGGTAGCTATCCTTATCTCAGATCAAGCAAAAGCAGAAGTTGATCTAATTAAAAGAGATAAGGAAGGAAACTATATCCTGCTGAAAGGAAGCATAAATAATTAAGCCATATCCATACTAAACATATATGCACCAAGTGGTATAGCATCTAACTTTCTAAAGGAAAAGTTAAGAGAGTTGTAAGAAGAAATAGACAGTAAAACTATAATAGTGGGAGATCTCAACCCTTGCACTCTCAGATTTAGACAAATCAAACCACAAAACAAAGAAGAAAGAAATTAAAGAGGTAAATAGACCTTTAGAAAAACTAGGTATGATAGACCTTTGGAGAAAACTGAATGGTGATAGAAAGGAATATACTTTCTTCTCAGCAGTTCATGGAACCTATACAAAAACTGACCATATATTAGGACATAAAGATCTCAAGATTTAATGCAGAAAAGCAGAAATAATAAATGCCTTCTTCTCAGACCACAATGCAATAAAAGCTACATTCAGTAAAAAGTTAGGGGTAAATAGACCAAAAAGTAATTGGAAAATGAACAATCTCATCTTAAAGAATGACTGGGTGAAAGAGCAAATTATAGAAACAATTAATAATTTCACCCAAGATAGTGACTATGATGACACATCATACCAAAATCTGTGGGATGCAGCTAAAGCAGTAATAAGGGGAAATTTTATATCTTTAGAGGCTTATTTGAAGAAAATAGAGAAAGAAAAGATTAACGAATTGGGTTTGCAACTTAAAAGGCTAGAAAAAGACCAAATTAAAACCCCCCAACCAAAAATTAAACTTGAAACACAATAATTAAAAGGAGAAATCAATAATATTGAAAGTGAAAAAACTATTGAATTAATAAATAAAACCAAGAGTTGGTTTTATGAAAAAGCCAATAAAATAGATAAACCTTTGGTAAATCTGATCAGAAAAAAGAAACAGGAAAATCAAATTGTTAGTCTTTCAAATGAAAAGGGGGATTTTTCCACCAATGAAGAGGAAATTAGAGAAATAATAAGGAGTTACTTTGCCCAACTTTATGCCAATAAATTTGATAACTTAAGTGAAATGGATGACTTCCTCCAAAAATATAGGCTTCCTAGATTAACAGAGGAGGAAATATATTGCTTAAATAGTCCCATTTCAGAAAAAGAAATAGAACAAGCTATTAATCAACTCCCCAGGAAAAAATCCCCAGGACCAGATGGATTTACATGTGAATTCTACCAAACATTTAAAGAACAATTAGCCCCAATGCTATATAAACTATTTGAAAAAATAGGGAATGAAGGAGTCCTACCAACCTCCTTTTACGACACAGACATGGTACTGATACCTTAACCAGGTCAATCGAAAACTGAGAAAGAAAATTATAGACCAATTTCCTTAATGAATATTGATGCTAAAATCTTAAATAAGATATTAGCAAAAAGACTTCAGAAAATCATCCCCAGGATAATACATTATGATCAAGTAGGATTCATACCAGGAATGCAGGGCTAGTTTAATATTAGGAAAACTATTAATATAATTGAATATTAATAACTAAATTAATAAAAACCATATGATCATCTCAATAGATGCAGAAAAAGCATTTGACAAAATCCAATATCCATTCCTACTAAAAACTCTTGAGAGTATAGGAATAAATGGATTATTCCTTAGAATAATCAGGAGCATACATTTAAGACCGTCAGTAAGCATAATATGTAATGGAGATAAACTGGAACCTTTCCCAGTAAGATCAGGAATGAAACAAGGTTGCCCACTATCACCATTACTATTCAATATTGTATTAGAAATGCTGGCCTCGGCAATAAAAGCCGAGAAAGAGATTCAAGGAATTAGAGTAGGAAATGAGGAAATCAAACTATCACTCTTTGCAGATGACATGATGGTATACTTAGATAACCTCAAAGACTCTGCTAAAAAGCTATTAGAAATAATTCAGAATTTTAGCAAAGTTGCAGGATACAAAATAAATCCACATAAATCCTCAGCATTTTTATACATCACCAACAAAATGCAACAGCAAGAGATACAAAGAGAAATTCCATTCCAAACAAATGTTGAGAGTATAAAGTATTTGGGAATCCATCTACCAACGAATAGTCAGGAATTATATGAGAAAAATAATAAAACACTTGCCAAAAAAAATAAAGTCATATTTAAATAATTGGAAAGACATTCAGTGCTCTTGGATAGGCTGAGCGAATATAATAAAGATGACAATACTCCCCAAACTAATCTATTTATTTAGTGCTATACCAATCAGACTCCCAAGAAACTATTTTAATGACCCAGAAAAAATAACAACAAAAGTCATATGAAGAATAAAAGGTTGAGAATTGCAAGGGAACTAATGAAAAAAAAAAGTCAGAGGAAGGTGGTCTAAGTGTACCTGATCTAAAGCTATATTATATAGCAGCAGTCACCAAAACCATTTGGTACTTGCTAAGAAATATAACGGTAGATCAGTGGAACAGATTAGATACAAAGGACAAAAAAGGGTACATCTATAGCAATCTAATCTTTGACAAACCCAAAGATACCAACATTAGGGACAAAAATTCATTATTCAGAAGAAACTGTTGGGAAAACTGGAAATTAGTATGGCAGAAATTAGATATGGATCCACACTTAACACCATATACCAAGATAAGATCAAAATGGGTCCATGATTTAGGCATAAAGAATGAGATCATAAATATATTAGAGGAACAGAGAATAGTCTACCTATCAGACCTGTGGAGGAGGAAGGAATTTATGACCAGAGGAGAACTAGAGATCATTATTGATCACAAAATAGAAGATTTTGATTACATCAAACTAAAAGTTTCTGTACAAATAATACTAATGCAAACAAGATTAAAAGGGAAGTAACAAATTGGGGAAATATTTTTAAAGTAAAGGTTCTGACAAAGGTCTCATTTCCAAAATATATAGAGAACTGACCCTGATTTATAGGAAACCAAACCATTCTCCAATTGATAAATGGTCAAGGGATATGAACAGACAATTCTCAGATGATGAAATTGAAACTATTTCCACTCATATGAAAGAGTGTTCCAAATCACTACTGATCAGAGAAATGCAAATTAAGACAACTCTGAGATACCACTACACACCTGTCAGATTGGCTAAAATGACAGGAACAAATAACGATGAATTTTGGAGGGGATGTGGGAAAACTGGGACACTGATACATTATTGGTGGAGTTGTGAAATAATCCAGCCATTCTGGAGAGCAATTTGGAACTATGCCCAAAAAGTTGTCAAACTGTGCATACCCTTTGACCCAGCATTGCTGTTATTGGGATTATATCCCAAAGAAATACTAAAGAGTGGAAAGGGACCTGTATGTGCCAAAATGTTTGTGGCAGCTCTTTTTGTTGTAGCTAGAAACTGGAAGTTGAATGGATGTCCATCAATTGGAGAATGGTTGGGTAAATTGTGGTATATGAAGGTTATGGAATATTATTGCTCTGTAAGATATGACCAGCAGGAGGAATACAGAGAGGCTTGGAGAGACTTAAATCAACTGTTGCTGAGTGAAATGAGCAGAACCAGAAGATCACTATACACTTCAACAACAATACTGTTTGAGGATGTATTCTGATGGAAGTGGAAATCTTCAACATAAAGAAGATCCAACTCACTTCCAGTTGATCAATGATGGACAGAAATAACTATACCCAGAGAAGGAACACTGAGAAGCGAATGTAAATTGTTAGCACTACTGTCTATCACCCAGGTTACTTATACCTTCGGAAGCTAGCAATTAATGTGCAACAAGAAAAAGGTATTTACACACATATATTATATCTAGGTTATATTGTAACACATGTAAAATGTATGGGATTACCTGCCATCGGGGGTAGGGAGTGGAGGGAGGGAGGGGATAATTTGGAAAAAAAAAAAAAAGAAACAGTATATGAGCCATTGATTTTCTTTCATGCTTAATCAAAAGATGTGATCAGGTAGTTCCCAGAAAAATAAATCAAAATTATCAGTAGCAACACAAAAATGCTCTAAATAACTATTAATGAGAGAAATATAAATTAAAGCAATTCTGAAGCATCCCATTTACATCTATGAGACTGGTTAACATGACAGAAAATGCAAATGACAAATACACAGTGCATATGGAAGGATTGTGACTCTAAGACATTCTTGGTAAGATAGTAAACTTGTCCATTTATTCTGGAGTACAGTTTGGAACTATGCCCAAAGGGATATTGAACTGTGTATATCCTTTGACTTAGCAATACCACTAGTAAGTCTATATCCCAAAGAGATCAAAGGAAAGGATAAAAGACATTTATGTATAAAATGTTTATAGTAGTTATTTTTCAATGGGCAAAGAATTGGAAATTTAGGGAATTCTTATCAATTAAGGATGAACAGATTGTGGTATATGATTATGAAATACTATTATACTATGTGAAATGAAAAACTGGATGTTTTCAGAAAAACTTGCTAAGACTTATATGAACTAATGCCAATTGAAGTGAATAGAATCAGGTAAACATTGCACACCAGAACAACTATATTATTGATCTGTTATATAATGCTGTCTCATTGGAATTTTTTTATTATTTTATTTTTTTATCTTATAATTATAACTTTTTTTTGACAATGCATGGGTAATTTTTTACATTATCTCTTGCACTCACTTCTGTTCTGATTTTTCCCTTTCCTCCCTCCACATCCTCCCCTAGATGGCAGGCAGTCTTATACATATTAAATATATTATAGTATATCTCAGATACAATATATGTGTGCAGAACTGAATTTCTTATTGAACAGGAAGAATTGGATTCAGAAGGTAAAAATGACCTGGGAAGAAAAACAAAAATGCCAACAGTTTACACTCATTTCCCAGTGTTTCTTCTCTGGGTGTAACTGATTCTACCCATCATTGATCAATTGCAATTGAATTAGATTCTGTCTTTGTAGAAAGATATCCACTTCCATCAGAATACATCCTCATACAGTATTGTTGTTGAAGTGTATAATGACCTCCTGGTTCTGCTCATTTCACTCAGCATCAGTTTAAGCCTCTCTGTATTCATCCTGCTGATTAGGAATTTTCTTTTAATAAGGTAATTTGATCTCAGTGGTATACTTATGGAGAGAAAGATTAGACCTGTGATGTGACTGGTATAGGGAACCCTCTGAAGAAAATCCCTCTACCAATGCAGATCTACATTTTTAAAAAAACATTGTTTAGGTCAGGACTTTTTCCAGTCATGCCCCTTTTTGCCTGCCAAATTTTTACATTATCCTGGGTATATAGAGGTATATAAAATAAGTATACAGATTAAATATTTACTGGTAATAAATCATAATTTAACCACCCCTAAATTCAATTATGTGACCACATATGGGATTGTATGACCCACAATTTAATAATCTTTAGTCTAGGTGCACATCTTAGTGATATGATATTGGAATGGAGGTAATAAGAAGATTGCCAAAAGCTCTCTTGCTCTTCATATGCCCAAAGTAGAATTAATCATTGTATGATAACTCAGTTTTCAAATTCCAAAGTGTAACTGATTTATTTATTCAAACCTTTTCCCTAAGTAATTAGGTGGTACAGTGAATAAGATACTGGATCTGAGGCCAGGAAAAATAAAAAACAAAAACAAAAAACAAAAAACGTGATGAAAATGCTACCTCAAGGCTCTAAAATATTACCATAGTCAATTGCTTAAATTGTGTTTCTGTTTCTATGTTTGCAAAAATGGGTAAAATAACAGCAACTACCTCCTAGAGTTGTTGTAAGATAATGCTCAAATGCGATAATGTTTTTAAAGGACTTGACACAGTGACCATTTGGATTCAGTGTCCAGATATTTTAGATCAGGATGATTGGGGATAACTCTGTATGCAAGTGATTTTGCACAGCCTTCCTTATTTAAATCCATTTCACTTACATATTATGACTCCCTCATGTGATAGTCTTCTTCAAGGATTAAGGACAAAAAATTTAAGTGGAGATGCTCTCCTCAGATGAAACAGCTTTCCTTCCCCCTCTCTCTCTTTATTTCTCTCCCTGCCTCCTTTCCTTTTTTTTTTTTTTTTCTTTCCTTTCTGTCCTTGTGGGTACTGTATCCAAAGGAATGTATGTACATTTTGATTGCTGAAATGTAGTAAGTATCTTTGGGTTCACTAGCTAGATTTCTTTCTTAAGAACCAAACTTTAAACCCAAATCATTGGCCCTTATTAATAGGCCCCCAAAATATGCTAGATCAGTTTCCATTTGGTCTTTTTTTTTTTAAACTTTGCCTCAAATGAATTAAATGCAAGTGATTTTGCACAGCCTTCCTTATTTAAATCCAATTCACTTACATATTATGACTCCCTCATGTGATAGTCTTCTTCAAGGATTAAGGACAAAAAATTTAAGTGGAGATGCTCTCCTCAAATGAAACAGCTTTCCTTCCCCCTCTCTCTCTTTATTTCTCTTCCTGCCTCCTTTCCTTTTTTTTTTTTCTTTCCTTTCTGTCCTTGTGGGTACTGTATCCAAAGGAATGTATGTACATTTTGATTGCTGAAATGTAGTAAGTATCTTTGGGTTCACTAGCTAGATTTCTTTCTTAAGAACCAAACTTTAAACCCAAATCATTGACCCTCATTAATAGGCCCCCAAAATATGCTAGATCAGTTTCCATTTGGTCTTTTTTTTTAACTTTGCCTCAAATGAATTAAATAACAATTATTTCTGTTGCTTCCAGAAACCCTTAAGTTCTCCCATCTCAGATTAAGGACCATTATTTGTCTTATTTTTTTCTTATCTAGCCTTAATTACTGAATGGGCTATTGCTTCAGTCAAACTGAGCCTTTTTAAAGATCTTAGCTTAAAAAGGTCAAGGACTCACACTGCATCCAGGGCCATCTTCAGTCATCCTGATCTATTTTTGGCTCCTGAACTCTGATGGCTCCATAGGAGAAAGTGAGACTAGTACCTTTGCACAGCCCTTCCTCACTTAAATCCAATTCACTTGCATGTCATGTTATCACCTCCCTTATGTCAAGTACTACTTCTAGAATATACATAAGCAATAGCAAAATGACAAGTAGTAAGTAGTTAAGAAATGCTTTTTTCCTTCCCCTAAATCATGGCAAAAAGAGGAAAAAATGGAGAAAGGATATTTTAAGTACATAAAAGCAAATAAGTATTGCCATAAACATTTATTTAATTCTGATATTATGACAAAGGCATTAATTAAAATGCAAAAATCCTGCAGCCATTGATATCAAATTATGATTTAATTGGCAAGACTAGTTAGCTAATCATATAGAAATGAAGAAAATTTGGAAAGAAAAACTCTTGAGAATTAAGTGGGACCCTGGAGCACATTTATGGGAGAGAGAATTTTGAAAGCTTTAGGGCAGCTGTGGCATCATAAAAGTAGTCATAATTTATTGTTATATCTTTTTTTTTAGGTAGAAGTCCATAGAAAATAAAAGAAGGAAGAAAGGGTTGCCAAAAGGGGAATGAAGACTAGCTGTTATCTTCCACATATTTTTTCCTGGTAGAGGGCCTGAATCAGTAAGATAAAGTTCCCATGCTGCCTTCATTCTTTATTTATTTGATCCTTTTTAATGGTAAGCAAGAGTGAAGGATAAAGATTACCATCACACATTTCATGACAAAAAGCACATGGAATATTTATCAGCTCATCTTATGGGCATATTGCCAAAATGTGAATGACTTTTTTTTTTTTTTTTTTGAGGATCCACAAATGAAGAAACAATTTATGATTCACTGATTAGCTAAAGTGAACATCATGTCAAAATAACACACTGAGTGAAATCACAATGTTTAAGACCTAGCAAAAATTGTCTTTGGAAAATAAATGATCATACATGGCTTTTGTAAACACAATGTAATCAAACCAGTAATTTTTCTTTTGAAATCTTCATGTTCCACATATTCTTTCTTTTTAAGTTGCAAACAGAAAAACATATTTTCAGTGTTATATATAAGCATTTTATTATGAACCTATTGTGTTCAGTTCACTTTACTTTGAGCTGGGGTATAATTTAAAATAAGGAAAATAATATTTATTTTTAAAGAGTTTACATTCAACTGAAGGACAATAATTTATGCATATAATGGAAGAGGGAATAGCTAATAAAGCTGGGTTTAGAGCATGTACGATATGGTGTGGTTATATTCTATCTTCATGGTTGATAAGCCCTTACCAATTGAAAACATATTCAGCTAGCCTATGAATGTTCCTTATTGGCTTACTTCATGGTCACAAAAAGTCTTTTAATTTATTGCTTAGCCAACTAAATTGAGTATGCATACAAAAGTAGGGATGGATGATAAATTCTTCTTCTTCTTTTTTTTTTTTTTTTTGTTTGGGGGATAATTCATAGAGGGATGATTTTGCAGAAATTGTAGGAAGAAAAAATAAGAGAATTGAATTAATGAAAAGACAGAAGGTAATTGAAGTGGTCAGTGTCAGTTACTACTCTAGAACAATAAGCCAGAGATGGAAGAAAAGGGGCTTTCTAACATGTAAACTATTATTCATTGATAGTATCAAAGTACTGAGAACAAGGTATTTGTATTTAATAGCTTTTTCTCCATTATAGACTTTTTTCAGGGTTGGTGAGAAGTTGTTGTATTTTTCCCTGGACCTGGAAGTTCATCTTCATTGAAATTCCCTATATGAAAACTCTAAAAATTATGATAAATTTCTTATCTACAATATGTTTTAGAGTCTTCTGGTAACTTGAGGTTATGCCCATAATGAGATAGGTAGTGTGTGTCAGAGACAGGGTCTCCCATTAATCTGATATGGCAATTTAAATAATCTTTTAGCCTAACACTTTTGAACCCAGTAGATTTTACAATATCATTACTAAAATAATTACTAAATTTCTTTAGCTGATTACTTCTAAATAAGCAAACACTATTCCATATTATTTTACTGATATTTTGTACACATGCTATTATGTATATTCTACTCTTCAGAAGACAGGGGTTTTATCTTTTGTGTTATTAAGGGACTAGGTACATTTATTATATTTCACAAATAGTAAAAATAGACCCTCCATATGGTTCTTTTCCTTGTAATTTTATTATATAGATCTCTCAAAATAAATCAGAATTGTACTCATAACCTCAGATATCACTTTTCATAGGAAATTACAAAATTCTTCAGAATTTTTCAGATCCTGTTTGCATGCATATTTCCCTTTTTTAGTTTTTTAATTATTTATTTAAACTAAATACAAAACAGGAATTTTCATTTCAAGAAAGCATGTATAATAATAGAAGATATTATAGTCATGACTACCCATCTTTTCTTTGCTTTCTTATAGACTATTCTTTGATTATTTTCTGTGCAATTTTTCTTTTTTTCTTTTTTTCCTCTTTTTATGTTCCCTCCCCTCACTTCCCTCAATCAGGCTACAATTAAACCTGGAGATATCTATCCATCTATCTATCTGCCCTCTATCTACATATATAAGCATATACATCCATAGCTGCACAATACATATGACATACCCTTACATATACCTACATGCCTACACAAAGAACACATATATTTACATATAGAGTAATATGAATCTAAAACAATATTAAAAAGTGAGATATCATATAGATTTTTCTCTTGATTGAATTTTTTAAAAATTATTTTTAACACATGTTTTATGAATCATGTTGGGAGAGAAAAATCAGAGCAAAAGGGATAAGCCATGGAGAGGTAAAAAACAAACAAACAGCAAAAATAAGTGAATATAGCATGTGTTGATTTACATTCAGTTTCATTAGTTCTTTTTCAGGATGCTAATGGCATTTTCTGTCCAAAGTCCATTGGATTGCTTTTAATTAGTGAACCACTGACAAGAACCAAGTCTTTCATCATTGATCATCACTGTTATTGTGCACAGTGTATTCCTAGTTCTGCTTATTTTGCTCAGCATCAGTTCATGTGAACTGGCCTTTCAGGCCTTTCTATAATCAGCTTGTTCATTATTTTTATAAAACAATAATATTCCGATATCTTCATATACTATAGCTTGTTCAACCATTCCCTAATTGATGGGCTTCCACTCCTTTTCCAATTCTTTGTTACCACAAAATAGCTGCTACAAACATTTTTGTACATGTGGATTCTGTTCCTTCTTTTATAATTTCCAGGGATACAGACCCAGTAATGGCACTCATGGATCAAAGTGTATGCACAGCTTAAAAGCCCTTTGGGCTTAGTTTCAAATTACTCTCCAGAGTGGTTGGATCATTTCACAACTCCATTAACAATGCATTAGTGTCCCAGTTTTCCCACATTCCTCCACTATTTATCATTATCTTTTCCTGTCATCTTAGCCAATCTGAGAGGTGTATAATAGTACCTCAGAGTTGTCTTAATTTGAATTTCTCTGATCAATAGTTATTTAGAGCACCTTTTGCTATGACTAGAAATGGTTTTAATTTATTCATCTGAAAATTGCGTGTTCTTATATTTTGACCATTTGTCAATTGGAGAATAGCTTGAATTCTTATAAATCTGAGTCAATTCTCTACAGGTTAGCAATGAAGCTTTTATCATAAATACTGGTTGTAAAACATTTTTTCCCAGCTTTATACTTCCCTTTAAATTTTGTTTCTGTTGGTTTTGTTTGTGCAAACCCTTATTAATTTAATGTAATCAAAGTTGTCCATTTTATCTTTCATAATGTTCTCTAGTCCTTTTTTGATCATAAATTTCTCCTTTCTCCAAAGATCTAATAGGCAAGTTATCCCCTTTTCTCCTAATTTGTTTATAATATCTTCCTTTATATACCTAAGTCATGTATCCATTTTGACTTTATTTTGGTATGAGGTATAAGATGTGGGTCTATGCCAAATTTCTAACATATTATTTTCCTGTTTTCCTGGAAATTTTTTGTCAAATACTGAGTTTTTATTCCAGAACCCAGAGTTTGAGGGTTTATCAAATACTATGCTCTAGGCCTTAATTATTGTTTTGTGTGTATCTAATTTATTTCACTAATTCAACCATTCTATTTCTTAGCCATTATCATATAGTTTTGATGACTGTTCTTTTATAATATAATTTTAAGTTTGGTACTGCTAAGGTACCATCCTTTGTATTTTTTTTCACTAATTCCCTTGATATTATTGACTTTTTGTTCTTTCAGCTGAATTTTGTTGTTATTTTTTTAATTCTATAAAATAATGTTTTAGGAATTTGATATGGCACTAACATATATACTTTGTAGAACTGCATAAAAATTCTATCATATCAAAAAATCTTGATTGTTATCCTTTATGTACATAGCCTTTTGATATGTATTGTTTAATTTTGTATATCTCTAATTCTTAAGACATCCTAGAATGACTTAGTTCCAGGATTTTCATTCAATGAATTTTTGTGATTTGCTATTACTGGTGAATGCAAATAGGCCTCCCTCCAGAAATTTCTTTTTACTTGAGGATAACATTTGCAAAAAGAATGCTTTAAGTAAAACAAAACAAAATAAAATAAAACCTACAAACATTTTGTATCCTTGGGAAAATTTTATATGGTTTAAAGAGCAAAACCAGTATAATTTCACTTACTTTTGCCTGAAGAAGCAAAAAATTTAATAAACATGTTTACTTTTTATTCAAAAGTGTTTTCCTTAGGAGGAGGCAAATTCATTTTTAAAATATTTTATTTTTTCCCTCATAATCAAGAGAGATGAATACTAGCAAGCTTCTATTGCTGAAAATTTTATAAATATAAATCATAATTATAACATTATAATCTTTGTGAAATGAAAAATGTGGTCTTTCATGAAACTTCCGTGATAACCTACAGAAGAACCAAAAATATTTTGATAAAAATTCATGAGCAATGAGATCTGAATGGTCAAATCATTGCTTTCTATTTAGCTATTGTTTTATCATGTTAGAAACTTCAAATAATATATATATATATATATATATATATATATATATATATATATATATATATATATATATAATATTATGAGCTTCCTCTCCCAATGTTCCTCTCTTGTACAGAAAGAAAATTATTTTTTCATCTCATCCCATGACAGATAAATGTTTTTATATCATTTATTCATTGCTAACCATTTATAACAGAATACACTGAATGGGGAAGATACTAGTCAAATCTAAAAGAATTATAATTAAACAATATTTTGGTAAATTAGAATAGCCTTTAAGACAGATCGCTTAAGGTAGCAAAAATGAAATTCATCAATGAAGACACATTTCTCAAATGTTTAATAGGTGCCAGAAACTCCCTGTTCACTTAGTTAAATGAAATAAAAGATAAATCTCTCCAACAAAAAGTTGCTATTTAATATCGCAAGTTTCTAAAGTTAAATTATATCAATTGTACATCACTCATCAATATTCCATGGATTATGTCTGTCTCAAAACTTCCTACTTTAACAATGCATTCACTGTCTTTGTTCTTGGCCCTTACTCCTTCCAAAAATATTTTAACAGAAGATTTCCAACAAGCTTGGGAATATGTACCTTATATGTTCTTTATATAAAATTTGCCATTACCATTGATTTTTCTCATCATTATATCAATTAGGAAGGATACATCTAGCTCTAAGATTTATCCCTAGCCTAGTGCTATCAACATTCTTTTAATCAATGTCTTAGTTAAGGGTATAGTTATCACAGTAATTTACTATATAGATAAAACAAAGTTTGGAGTGAGAGCTAAAGCACTAGATTACAGAATCAGGGTACAAAAGTACTTAGACAAAATACAATATTGGGGAAAATTTCCTGAGAGGAGATTTAATAGGGATAAACATTCTTAACTTGGAATAAAAAAAAAAAAAAGCAAGCTAGTGAAGGATAAAAATGTTTTGAATGAAAAATGATTTGAGCATTGTAATGGGCTACAAGATCAATATAAATACCCCCCAGAATTAAATTTTAGTTTATATGAAGAGAGGTATAATATATAATACTTAGATGGTTAATAGTTCTATATATTTAAAGTCCGAGGTTGTCTTATGGGTGCTTAATTTGGGAAGAATATTCATAAGATAGTGATATTTTATAAGAGAACCATCAGGGAAAGAAATTATTTAAGATTCAATATCAATTGAAATAAATGAGGATGTTTAAGGTGATGTCCATACCACAATACAAAGAAGAATTTTGGTTTCTTCAGTTGTTAGCATGATTCCTCCCCATATCCTTATAAATGTCTTTAATATATGTTCATTGGATAGAATATACACACATATACACATACACACATTCATACACATGCATATATATATATATGTGTCAACATACAGACTACCGTGTTTCCCCCGATAATAAGACACTGTCTTATTATTTTTTTGGGACTAAAAAACACCAGAGGGCTTATTTTCAGGGGAGGGCTTATTTTATCCTCCATCATGCCCCTTTTATCCTCCATCATGCCCATTTTAGCCTCCATCATGCCCCTTTTAGCCTCCACATGCCCCCTGAGTGCTTATTTTATTCTCCATCGCTTACTGAACTTACCGAGTTTTTAGATGGTCCTGTCTCAGCTCTACTCCGCGGCGCTGCTCTCAGTAGCGCCAGCAAGCAAATCACCAGGGAAGAAGAGGATGACGCGCTCACTGCTGCAGCTCTGATTGGATGCAGCTCGGAGCGCGACGTGCGTTTCACCCGGGAGGGGAGGGCGGCGCTGCTTACTGAAGGTACCGCTACGCAGCATATAGCGCAGGGGATCACCATGATGACCGTTTTCATAGTAAGTTCGATAGGGCTTATTTTCGGGGGAGGGCTTATTTTAGCGGAATATTAAAGAGTATGTGGGTGTCTTATTTTCAGGATAGGTCTTATTATCGGGGAAACACGGTATATATATATGAATATATATATATATATATATATATACATATATGCTTGGTATGTAGAGATGTTATACTTATTTATCATAATTCATGTTGTTTTCCCTAAACTGGACTTTTAAGGAAGTAGAAATATTTTATTTTTCTTTTTGTATTCTTAGGATCCAGTTCAATGAGTGGTATATAGTAGATTCTGAATGAATTGCATAAAATGATAGATGGTGTCCAGTATTCAAAAATGTTATATGTGAAAGAGGAATTGATATAATACAGCAGAAGCAGGAGTAATGGACTGTTATTAAAGCTTTAAGGTGAAGGTCAGAGTAAAAAAAGTAAACTAAACAAAACAAAGAAAATTTAAAAAGCAAAAAACAAACCAAAAAAACCTTAACAACAACAGCTTTCCTAGAAATTGGTGCTTTCTGAAAGTGGAATTGACTACTGCAAAGGTCATGTATCATTTCATGTGAAATCTTCAAAGAAAGACTGGAAAAGTCTTGGCATATGTGCTGTATAGAGTGTTCTTATTTAGGTACAGGTAAATTAGATGTCCTTAAAAGTCCCTTAGAGTTCATAAAATTGTGATTTCTGATGGTGCTGTGGATGAGACATCTACAAAGTATGGTAGATAGAGAACCAGGATTGGAATCAGTAAGACTCATTTTTCTGAGTTCAGATCTAATACCAGACACTTATTAACTGTGTATCTCTAGGCAAATCATTTAATCACCTTTCCCTCAGTTTCCTCATCTGTAAAATGAGATGAAAAAGAAAATGACAAACCACTTTGCCAAGAAAACTCCAAACGAGGTCACAAAGAGTCAGACATGATTAAAATATGACTCAACAAACAATAACAAAATATATAAGATGATCCACCCCCATAATGATAGTTTGGTCCTCCCTTTCCTCTTTTTTTTTGAGTAATATACGTTCCTAAAAGAAATTTCCTGAAATCTAAGGACACCCCAACTATTCATCTCTGTGCTCTGTGTCCCTTACTCAACTCAAACCTTCTAAACCTGAGACACAAGCCCTATCATATATTTTGTGTTCTTAAAGTTGTATTAGATTCCTGGCAAAGCTCTATGTCAGTGCACTTAGTTTGAGGAGCATAGTAGTCTTCCCTTGTCTTATTTGGTGCCTGAAAGATATAGATATAAGAATAAGATTCTCTAGGTCTCGACCCTCAGTTTCCCTCCATGTCCATGGGGTAATTTACAATACAATGAACTATTATTTGCCCCTTTTTGCAGGTGCTGAATAACCCTGGGAACAAATATAGTTAAAAGAAGACTGTCCTGAGTGGATTCTGGCCAAATCCACCAAGAACACATTATTTATATACTGGAACTAACCTCTCCAAGATAAAGCTTTACTCTTGACAGGCTCTGGTAGGACTGGATCCCCCTTTTGGGTTCCCTCAAGAAAGTTAAGTCAGTAGTTCTGACATTTAGTCACCTTTGTTCCCTGGGCTATTTAAGTCATGATAGATCAATATCCAAAGTGGAGTCTCACCCATGGAGAGGACACTCTGCCTGGAACTCTCCCCATCAAGACTTACAGCCCGGTAATCCAGGATTTCCCAGTCAGAGATCTGCAATGTTGGTACTTCCACAAATCAGTGATGTATTCTTTCCTCTCTCTGCATCTAGTCTATGTATCTCTTTGTATTGTACTAGTTATATTAATCATAGGATGCATTAAGTGCTTTTGTTGTAAGAATTGCATTGTCAATTCTTGTTTTCCTTTTTAAAAAAATAATTCATTTTTATTATATTCATTGTTATTTTACACTTTCATACAACCTGGTATCTTAGGTCTTGTGGTGGGAGGGAGCCACTCCATAGGACCAAATCATAAATCTTAACCTAACAGTGTCCCAAGTATTTAGAGTTTTCCAAGTATTATACTTTTGCCTATGCTTCGTTGCTCTGTTTTGTTTTGTTTTGTTTTGTTTTTACCACAAGATTCCTCCACATCTAACAATCCCTGAAGCCATTGAATTTAGCTCCTGTCTCTGCCCAGTCCTTTATAGCATTTTTTCCATTGGACTATTTCATTAATCTTTCAGCCTTTCTTTCCTTTAAAACTTCTTACCTTTTAACAAAGAACATAATATTACTATTAATAATATTTTTCTTGCAGTACTAATTCTTTTTTATTAAGTTCTTTCACTTAAAGTCATGTTGGTGTGGGCTCAATTAAATAAGTTGGGTAGGAGAATATCCCTATAACTCAAAGCATATTTCATCATATTCTAGGCTCTGCAGATAACTATTTGAATATGACAATTTCTCCTAATAAACATAGAAGTCATCAAAAAAGCAATTAAATCATTAGATTAAGAACAGTATGAACTCACAGGCATTTTCTACTAATATATGTTATATAAAATATAATTTTCTTTTCATAGGAGATTTGATGACAGTTGATGTATGGTAGTCATGGTGTTGATTTTAGATGAGAGAATCTTTTTTCAATTATTCAGTCTGAAACAGAAAGCTGTCATGTAGACAAAAGCAATCGAAGGTGGCCTGGAAGGCATTGGCTTTTATTATTGTTCCCTGGCGTTTGTTTTCAACCCAGGAACTCTGATTCTGTCCTGTGGCTTTTCTCATTACCCAGGACTCTGCTCAATGAATGTTTCATTAAATAGTTTGAAAGAACATTTGATACTTTGTCTTTCATAAGACTTTTTCTTGTTGTTGAGTTTGCAACATGTATTCTTACTTCTCCTGAAACAATGAAAGCTAGAACATGCTGCTAACTTGGGTGAAAATTAAATTTGTATCTTTTTACATTCATTCATTTACATTTATTCATAACATTTATTTGTTACCTTTTCCAGGCATAGGAAGCCAGAAATATTCTTTTGTTAAATACGATAGTAGAAAGTAAAACAGAAAATATATATGATGATGGTGCTGATCAATATATATTTATATCATAGGATCATAGATTTATTAGCATACCTTATTTTATTGTAATTTACTTCATTGCACTTCATAGATACTTCATTTTTAATGGAAAGTTTGGAATAGAGATTTTTGGAACTCAAGATAATTGAATAAGAAGTAAATCACCATAACTCTCCCATTCTCACCTCCAAAAAACCCCAAATCAGCAAACATGAAATAGTGCCCCAAATCGTGGAACAGAAGAATCAACAATAAAATGGAGGAGGGAAAACATTATTTTAGTACAAGAAACTTGGAAAATCAGCAAGAAAGATCTCTCTGATGAGGGTAAAAAAAAAGGAGCCCAGTCCAGGCTGCAAGCCAGCTGCAAACTCCACCAGTGGTTGATTCTAAGCCCAAATGTGGTAGAGCAGGTAAGCATCCACAGCAGAAGTCCCCATATCTCCAGCCATGCAAGGGAACAGGTAGACTCTAGTCCTGGGAGCCACTGCAGGCTTCAAGATAGTCCCAGAGGCATTCTCCAAAAGCCATATTCTATAAGCTTCAATGAATCCCTGAGAAATGGGTAGTCATTAGAAAGTAGACTGTCAAGTGCCTTAGTGTAGCCTTAGGGAAATGTTGAACTACCCTACCTAATGGTACTACACTACCATTAAGACCCTGCATCAGCACCAGTTAATTTGCCAGCCTCCAGCAACACCATTTACCACCTATAGGTGATCCTCCCCCACCTCCAGTGCAGAACCAGACACAATAGTCATAAGTGGTCTTCAGGACAACATCAGTGTAGCACCAAGTAAACAATGAGAATCTGCAGCATCTAGCACAAGAAACCTGAAATAGTGTCCCTTATACTTTGGGAGCAGAGCTCAAATTTAACAGAAAAAAAAATAGTAGATACAATATAACAACATCAACACCAAAAAAGATTCTGATCATAGAAAGTTATTTGACATGGAAAATCAAAACATATACTCAGAAAATGAAAACAATGTTTAAAAATGGGAAAAATCCTAATGAAAAATAAGAAATGGTCTTAAGTCTAGAAATGGACTCATCCAAAAGGGAGTTTTGAAATTATGTAAGAGAGGAGAAGAAAAATTGAAAAAAGAAATGAAAGTGATGCTAGAAAAAGCTTGGGAAAAGAAAACAACTGCTTAAAAAATAGAATTGGCAAACTGGAAAAAGAGACAGAAAGATTCACTGAAGAAAATAACTACTGACAAATGGAAAAGAAAATGCAAAAACTAATAAAGGAAAACAACCTAAAATTAGAATTGGTTAAGTGAAGCTATTGACTCTATGAAGTATCAAAAATCAATCAAATAAATTAAAAGATTTTTTTTAAAGGAAGAATATGAAAAATACCACATGGTAAAAATAACTGACCTGGAAAGGAGACCCAGGAGAGAATCACTGGATTTCCTGAAAACCTCAACCGAAGGAGTACCTGAACAGCATTTATCAAGAAATTATCAAGGAAAACTGGAGTGGAGACATAGATTAAAATTCATTGGAAACTAAATAATTTAATTCTAGAGAATAAGTGGGTCAAAGAATAAATCCCAGAGAAAATAAATAATTTCACAAAAGATGGGAACAGTAATGAGATAGTATACCAACATTTATAGAGTGTTACTATGGGAAAAAGGAAGACTGGAGTTGATCTTCAGAGGAGAGCAGTTGTAACGTGCTCTCCTGGCAGTTACTATTACTAGTCTGTCCTAGACCCACCAGAGTACCTTTGACCACTGTGCTTAGCAGTGTGAACTCTACCCGGCTTGCCTCCTCTGAGGCCTTCAAAGGTCTCTGGCCACAATCTCTTGAATCTATAGCTTAATAACCGGTAGCACACTCAAGAACAGCCACATGTAATCTTAAAAGCCTTTATTATACATACTCACATAATGCCCTGACTGATGCCCTGACTTGTTGGTTCCAGAGTGAACACCTGGTCAGAAGACCCACATGTTCACTACTAAAATCCTTACCTCTTTTGACTATCCATCTTGGCTTGGCCACCCAGGCTAGGGAGCCAGGATGAAGAGCGCTGCCTTCATCCTGATTAACTGCTGCCTGCAGTGGGCTTACATAGGGCCTGTGAGGTCACACACACAGCCAATCAGCAAGAGAGTCACCCATTATGAAGCTATCTCAAAATGGACAGGATCCCATCTACAAGGCAGTCCTAATATCCACAGAAATTACTTCGGGGCCTCAATGATGCGCTGTGGCGCAGCCCATTTAAAAGGCCCTTACAGGCAGTGAAAAAAACAAAAAGCCTCTTCTACCCTCAAAAGTAAAATTAAATGGCTTCCTGTCTAGAAAGAATTAATATAACTCATAAAATGACTTTTAAAATCAAGTGAGAGAGATTGAGGAAAAAAAACAAAACAAAACAAACAAAAAAATAAAAACCATCCAAGAAAAATGAGAATTTTATGAACAAGTTAACCAACTGAAAAAGAAAATGTAGGGTCTTAAATCAGAAAATAATTCTTTGAAAATTAGATTGGACAAAGAGAAGGCAGTAAAGGTAAAAGAGACCAAGAAATAGAACAAAATATAAAGAATGAAAAAATAGAACATAATATGAAACAGCTTATTAAAAACATGCAATAGATCTGAAGAATAGATCAAGAAGAGAACATATAAGAATCATTGGACTTCCTGAAAGCTGTGATCAAAAATTAATCTTAACAAATAATATAAGAAATAGACAATGAAAATTGTCTAGGAGTGATAGAACAGAAAGAAAAAATAAAAACTGAAAAAAAATTCCACTGATCACCATCTCAATGAGATTCCACATGGAAAACACAGCAATATTATTGCCAAATTTTGAAATCCCCAAATCAAAGAGAAACTTTTTGAAAAAATCAATTCAAATACACTGGAGTTACAATTAGACTTATATAGGACTTGTCAGCAGCCACAATAAAAGACCACAGGTCCCAGAATAATATATACTGCCAATCAAAAGAACTAGGCCTGCAGTTAAAAATATATTCAGCAAAATTATTCATAATATTGAATGAAAAAAATGACATTCAATGAACTTGCAGATTTTCAGGACTTTGCCTCAACCAAATCTGATTTTGAATAGAAAATTTAATATATAAGAGCAATTATCAAAGATTAACTTCAAGAAACTCAACATGGACAAAATTTTTATGTGTTTTGCATGGAAATGTATACTATATATTTAAAATTTGCATTAGTAATTGGATAGCTCAAAAGAAATATTGAGGCTGTGTTGAATATAAGATTCTAAAAATTTATACTGTCTAGGAAAAAGTAAAAATAGTAATTAAATAGTAATTTATATAAATGAAATGCAAAGGAAGAACTCAAAGAAAGATTAGAAGGCAGAGAAGGGCTCAGCATTATGAAAAATCTACTCACATTGGGGATGAATTAAAAAGGAGATACTTGATATACATATATACATATAAATGTATAATATACATATATGTATGTACATATGCATATATATACATATGAGAGAGACAGCGAGATTAATAGGAATGGGACAAGATATATATATATATATATATATATATATATATATATATATATATATATTAATGGAAATGGTCTAAAGAAGGAAGGAGAAAACAGAGGGAGAAGATGAGGTAAGCTTTCATGGGTGATGGGAAGATTAAGCAAGGCAAGTTATGGAGCAGAATTAAAGTAGAAGACAATAGGGATAGGAAAAAAGGGATTAACAGAAACACTACAACATGAATTAGGAATAGAATTTGTTAGAAAAAAGCAAGACTAATGATCACAAATTTAAAAGTCAAATTTAAAGATTCATTCAAGAGAAAAAGCTACATTATATGTTAGCCTTATTCATATTGTGATAGATACATGTTTTCATATGAGTATATGTATGTATGTGTGAATGTGTGTGTGTGTGTGTGTGTGTGTGTGTGTGTGTGTGTGTGTGTACCTGTACTTAACTGTATTCAACTTTATGAAGGTGAGGGTTAATGAAAGGGGAAAAAGAATAAACTAAAAAAGTGCATAGCAGACAACAAAAGAATAACTTAATAAAGCAAAAGATGAACATTCTTCCAGGAATTTGTGATCAAAGAAGAACTAGAGATTGTTGTTAATCACAAAATAGATAATTTTAATTATGTTAAGTTAAAAAGTTTTTGTTCAAATAAAACGAATGCAAACAAGATTAGAAAGAAACAATAAACTGGGAAAACATTTTTACATTCAAGGCCTCATTTCTTGAATATATAGAGAATTGACTCAATTTTATAAGAATGCAAGCCATTCCCTAATTGATAAATGGTCAAAGAGTATGAACAGATAATTTTCAGTTGAAGAAATTGAAACCATTTCTAGTCATATGAAAAGGTGCTCTAAATCACTATTGATCAGAGAAATGCAAATTAAGACAACTCTAAGATACCATTACACATGTCTCAGATTGGCTAAGATGGCAGGAAAAGACAATGACAAATGTTGGAGGGGATGTGAGACGACTGGCACACTAATACATTATTGGTGGAATTCTGAATGGATCCAACCATTCTGGAAAGCAATTTGGAACTATGCTCAAAGAGTTATCAAACTGCATACTCTTTGACCCAGCACTTTTTCTACTGGACTTATATCCCAAAGATATCTTAAACAAGGGAAAGAGACCTACATGTGCAAAAATGTTTGTGGCAACTCTTTTTGTAGTGGCAAGGAACTGGAAACTGAGTGAGTGCCCATTAGCTGGAGAATGTCTAAATATGTTATGGTATATGAATGTTATGGAATATTATTGTTATGTAAGAAATAATCATCAGGATTATTTCAGAGAAGCCTGGAGATACTTACATGAATTGATGATAAGTGAAATGAGCAGAACCAGGGCATCAATATACATGGAAACAACAAGATTATCCTGTTTGGACCCTGGATCTCTTAGAATCAGCCAGAGTCAGGATAATTAAAAGTCTTTATTCTTGGTCTTTTGCAGTCGTGGTCAGGGGAATAGATCTAGCAATCTCCACAACTCCTTCCTCCCTCTCCACCACCAGAAGAATGAATCAATTTCCTCCTCCTATTCCACCCACTCATGTTACTTCCCCTTCTTTGTTCACACCCATCATTCCAGCCAGCACAGAATAGTTGGGAAGGGTTATCCTTCAAACATGTTAATAGAGAATTGTCCAATTGGCAATTAGCTTCACATGCTCCATTATCCAAGTGCATTTGCTCAGTTCTAGCCCTTTACATCTACCGCTTTCTTTTGTTTACAGGTGATCACGCCCTCCCTGACTTCTCAGCAATGGAGGAGAAAACACCAAAAAGGAGATGATCACACCCTCCCTGACATCTCAGGAAGGGAGATGAAAAGCACCAAAGAGAAGTGGGGATTGCTAGTAGGTTTCTGGGCTGAAGTGTCTTATTAGAGACAACTACACACAAACCCATCAGCATGGGAGGTATTACACAAGCACATAGCAATAACAGAGGCTATTAGTGATGACTCTCCCCACAGTCAATGCAGGCTTGATGAGGTATAACAAACATGAATTGTACATGCAAGTAGTGATATAACAAACAATATAAATCAACACAGTCTTGTAAAAGATTTCCAGAAGTCCTAGAAGGAGGGTATATAAACATCAGTCAAACATACACCTTCTTCAGCAACCAAAAGATAGTCTAAAACCAATCTATTGCCCATTGCTTCCCATATCAGGGAATCCAATGATCCCAACAAGTTTTTGAAGTCCCACAACAGTCTTTTTTATATGTTAGGGAATCCAATGATTCCTACAGGTTTTGAAGTCCTACAACAGTCTTATGATGTCTCAGAGAATCCAATGATTCCTGAGGCCTTTCAAGTCCTATAATGCTCTTATCATGTCTCAGAGACTCCAATGATTCCTGAGGGTTTTCAAGTCCTACAATAGTCTTATCATGTCTCAGAGAATCCAAAGATTCCTGAGGGTTTTCAAGCCCAACAATTTTTGATGTCTATGAGTCAAACGCCATAACTGCCAGGCTCTTTCAGTGGTGGGCACAGTCAGCAATGGAACCAACCAATGTTTCTTGGGTCTTCTCCTTCGTTTCAAGGGTCTGCTCTGTCTCTCTCTATGATGGACAAGGCAAATATGGCTTGTTGGCACCCATCTGATTCCTTCTCCATCAGTAGAGATACAAAGAAACCCTCTCCCCCAAGCAGTTAACCTATCTGGTCCCCTCCATTCACCACTTTCTGGGTCTCTCCACATGACCTAGTGATTATCTAAAGACAGTGGAGCTGCTTGCACTGCACACTGTCCTTCCGGTGGGTTATAAAACCTGTCTGCCGGAGCCAGTGCATCTTTGTCAAAAATTAAAAACTTAATAGTATAGAGAACTAAATTTAGAAATTTTCTAGGGTTACCCGTGGCTCCCCCTTTCTTTTGTTTTTGAAGGAGTGTCTTAATATCTCTGTTTCTTCTCTCTACTATTGCCTGCCCTTGAGGATTAAAAGGTATGCCAGTGGTATATAAAATCTTATACTGTGCACAAAAATGTGTAAAACGTTTAGATATATATGCAGGTCCATTGTCTGTTTTTATTGCTTGTGGCACACCCATAATTGCAAATGCTTGTATAAGGAATTCAGTGACCACTCCGGCTGCCTCTTTTGCTGCTGGCATTGCAAAACTGAATCCTGAAAAGCTGTCTACCACAACGTGGATAAAAGACAGATGACCAAAAAATTTATAATGGGTCACATCCATTCACCAAATTTCATTACGTCTCAAACCACAAGGGCGACTTAGGGGTCGGAGCCAAGATGGCAGAGAAAATACACACGAATTTCTAAACTGCCTCTTACATTCAATATTAACTATTTAACTCAGCCTCAAAAATAACACTAGACTGGTAAAAACCACAAAGATTAGAGGCACCACTTACCAGCTGAAGAGAATCTAGAATTTTGTCAGAAAACGTCAGTCCTGAGGGGTGGAAAAAAGACTGGGATAGACAGGGTTAGACTAAAGGCTAGCATATTGTGCCAACCAGGCTGGGGAGGCCTCTGGGGTTAGAAAACCTACTAAGACAGAGGAATCTGGCATAAGCTGATAGCTCTACTCTGGTTGTAAAACAGCAGGTTAGCAGAGAAACCAAAGCCATTTAAAAACAAAACAAAACAAAACAAAACAAAACAAAACACCAGAACTTATAAATAGCCCAAATCAGAAGTGACTCAACACCAATCATGGCACGGCTATGCAACTGCCTTCTGCTGTCTGGGGCTTTTCCTTGATCCAGTTAAGAACCTGCACAGTGGGCAGTGGGGGACACAGCCCAGGGCAACCTTTAATCCACACAGTGGGGGGCTCAGACTAAGGCAGTGGAACTTCCACAGCAGCGAAACTCCCTGCAGCAAAAAACTCTCACAGCAGCTACTGTGTTTCCCCAGAGATACTTCCTGTCTAAGTGGCAGGGATTTTCCTTGGGGCAGTTAAGAACCTGCAAGGCAGTGGGGGGGGCACATCCTGGGCAGCCTCTAATCTCACAGAGGGGGGCTTAGCCTGAGGCAGTGGAACTCCAACAGCAGCGAAACTCCCGCAGCAACAAAACTCCCACAGCAGCTACTGTGCTTCCCCAGCAGAGAGACACTTCAGGTTGGAGCTCCGGGGCTTTTCACTGGTCAGTTGCTAATATCCATGGCCCCAGGCTTTGGCCCAGTTGTGACTCTTTCACTGTTCAGCCACTATCCTCAGGGCAGTCACTAGGTCACACAGTGGAGGTTCTTCACTGGGCACTCCCTGTGGTGCAGCCGTGCTAACCACCTCTGAGTCACTTCCAGTGGGTGGGGGAAAACTCTGTCCCAGAGCTCCCTCTTAACCCATTCACAAGACTGCTGCAATCCATTCTATCCCTGTTCTTTGAAGCAGCTGGTAAATTTCCTACCCTAAAAACAGACCCCATAGATTTTTTTAAAATGAGTTAAAAATTGAAGAGAACAATTGGCAGCTTCTATATAGAGAAAAAGCAGGGATCCAAGTCCGAGCAGGATAACAGCAGACAGTCTCTAGATAATACTCTAAAGAGGAATGATAGCTGGCTCCCATCACATAACTGTCTCCTAGAAGAGACTATTAAAAAGTTAAGAGAGTGAGTATAAAAATGGGGAAAGGAAAGAGAAGCCATGCTAGAGAGTAACAACATCATGAAATTTGAATTGGAAAAGAGAAAGAATTCACAGGAAGTGCAGGGAAACAAAATTTGGCAATTGGAAAAGGTTAAAAAAATCACAGTAAAGTCAGATTTCTGAATTTGAAAAGACAAAAAAATTCCCAAGAAAGTAGGGTTTCTGAATTGGAAAAAGAAAATAACTAACTAAAAAAAAATAAAAATTAAAAATAAATTTAAATTCCACAGAGCAAAATAATTCATTTAAAAACTCAATTGGACATATACAAAAAGAACTAAAAATGTGAATGAGGAAAATAACTCATTAAAAATCAGGACTGAACAAATAGAAATGAATGATTCAATGAGACAATAAGAATCAGTCAAGCAAAATCAAAAAAAAATTAAAAGCTGGAGAATAACATCAACTATTTACTTGGAAAATCAATAGACCTAGAAAATAGATCTAGGAGAGATAATCTGAGGATCATTGGACTTCCTGAAAATTATAATGGAAAAAAGAACCTAGTTTCTATTTTACAGGAAATCATCAAAGAGAACTGTCCAGAGATAATAGAAACAGAAGGGAAAATAGGCAATGAAAGAATTCATTGAACACCTTCTAAAAAAGACCCTAAAAAATCCACAGAATATGATGACCAAGCTGCAGAACTACCAGACTAAGGAAAAATATTGTAAGCAGCCAGGGAAAAACAATTCAAATATCAATGTGCCACAATAAGGGTCACTCAAAATCTGGCAGCCTCCACATTAAAGGATCGAAGGGCCTAGAATCTGATATTCCAAAAGGCAAAAGAACTTAGAATGCAGCCATGAATAAACAACCCAGATAAGTTTAGCATTTTCTTAAATGGAAGAAGATGGACATTTAATGAAACAGAGGAATTCCATTTGTTTCTAAGAAAAAAGAAAAAAAAACAGATTTAAAGAAAAAATTTGATCTCCAACTACAAGACTCAAGAGAAGCAGAAAAAGGTAAAAGGAACTCTTGGGAAATGTATTTCTGTTGTGGATATACAGAAAGTCCACATGTATAATCTGATTTTACTGATATAATATTTTAAAAAGGGAAGTAGAAAGGGAAAGGGGATAGTATCAGGAAATGGGAAAAGGGGAGATAAAACGAAAGAAACAACATCTCATAAAGAGGCAAAGAAAATTTACCATATCCGAGGGAATTTAAAGAGGGGAAGGAACACTGTGTGAATCTTGCTCTCAGCAGAGTAGGCTCAAAGAGTAAATAATTGACATATTTGTTTTTCAGAGAATTCTCTCTCACCTCATTAAAAGGGGGGAGAAGAAAAGGGAAAAGGAAAAAAAGGAATAAAGGAAGGGTACAAGAAAGGGGAAGCTAGGGGTAAATAGACCAAAAAGTAATTGGAAAATAAATAATCTCCTCTTAAAGAATGATTGGGTGAAACAGCAAATTATAGACACAATTAATAATTTCACTCATAATAAAATTGATAAGCCTTTGGTAAATCTGATCAGAAAAAGGAAAGAGGAAAATCAAATTGTTAATCTTAAAAAATGAAAAGGAGGAACTTTCTACCAATGAAGAGGAAATTAGAGCAATAATAAGGAGATACTTTGCCCAACATTATGCCAAAAAATTTGATGACTTAAGTGAAATTGATGACTACCTCCAAAAACATAGGCTTCCCAGATTAACAGAGGAGGAAGTAAATTTCTTAAATAGTCCCATTTCAGAAAAAGAAATAGAACAAGGTATTAAACAACTCCCTCAGAAAAAATCCCCAGGATCAGATGGATTTACAGGTGAATTCTCCCAAACATTTAAAGAACAATTAGCCCCAAAGTTATATAAATTGTTTGAAAAAATAGGGAATGGAGGAGTCCTACCAAACTCCTCTTATGACACAGACATGATTCTGATACCTAAACCAGGTAGACTGAAAATAGAGAAAGAAAACTATAGACCAATCTCCTTAACGAATATGCTAAAATCTTAAATAAGATATTAGCAAAAAGATGTCAGAAAATCGTCTCCAGACTAATATACTATGATCAAGAAGGATTTATACCATTAATATGTATGGGAATGCCTGCCATCTAGGGGAGGGGGTGGAGGGAAAGAGGGGAAAAACTTGGAACAGAAGGGAGTACAAGGGATTATGTTAAAAAACATTACCTATGCATATGTACTGTCAAAGAAAATGTTATAATTATAAAAAATAATCAAAAAAAAAAGAAAGTTGGGGAAAAACCATTTGTGATATTTTGGAATTTGTATAATCCCTAGTCTTACTCATTTGTGTCTTTATCTATTAGTTTAATAATGACAGTTATAGTTTATGTTTTAATGGTCTCAATATTTAGAACTTTAAAAATTCAGAATTTAGTATGATGACACTTTTAGTTATCCTCACCAACAGTTCATATATCATTTAAGTAAGGAGTACAGTAGGATACCTGTAAAAGCTGATATCAGTATAGATACTCTTTCTGTGTATGTAGATAACAACCTCTCCATACATTAATCTCCATTATTTGCAGAGAATAAAAATATCCTTACCTAGTAAAAAAAAAAAAAAAAAAAAAAAAAAAAGAAGAAGGATTTACACCAGGAATGCAAGGCTGGTTTAATATTAGTAAAACTATTACTATAATTGACCATATTAATAATCAAATTAATAAAAAACACATGATCATCTCAATAGATGCAGAAAAAAATCATTTGATAAAATACAACCTTCATTCCTACTAAAAACACTTGAGAATATAGGAATAAATGGACTATTCCTTAAACTAGCCAGGAGCATATATTTAAAACCATCAGTAAGCATCATATATAACTGCGATAAACTGGAACCTTTACCAGTAAGATCAGGAGTGAAACAAGGTTGCCCATTATCACCATTACTATTCAATAATGTATTGGAAATGCTAGCCTCGGCAATAAGAGTTGAGAAAGAGATAAAAGGAAGAAGAGTAGGTAATGAGGAAATCAAACTATCATTCTTTGCTGATGATATGATGGTATACTTAGAGAAACTCAGAGATTCTAATAAAAAGTTATTAGAAAAAATTCACAACTTTAGCAAAGTTGCTGGATACAAAATAAATCCACATAAATCCTTAGCATTTTTATACATTACCAACAAAATCCAATAACAAGGGATAGAGAAATTCCATTCAGAACAACTGTTCAGAGTATAAAATATTTGGGAATCCATCTACCAAAGAAAAATCAAGAATCATAAGAGCAAATTTACAAAACACTTGCCACAAAAATAAACTAAGATTTAAATAATTGAAAAGAAATTAAGTGCTCTTGTATAGGCCGAGTGAATATAATAAAGATGACAATACTCCCTAAACTAATCTATTTATTGAGTGCTATACCAATCAGACTTCCAAGAAAATATTTTAATAACCTAGAAAAAATAACAACAAAATTCATATGAAAGAACAAAAGGTTGAGAATTTCAAGGGAATTAATGAAAAAAAAAATCAAATGAAGGTGGCCTAGCTGTACCTGATATAAAACTATATAATAAAGCAGCATTCACCAAAACCATTTGCTATTGGCTAAGTAATAGACTAGTTGATCAGTGGAATTGGTTAGGTTCACAGGACAAAATAGTGTACTATTATAGCAATCTAGGGTTTGACAAACTGAAAGATAACAACTTTTGGGATAAGAATTCATTATTTGAAAAAAAACTCTTGGGAAAACTAGAAATTAGTATGGCAGATATTAGATATGGACCCACACTTAACACCATATACCAAGATAAGATCAAAATGGGTCCATGATTTAGGCATAAATAGTGAGATTATAAATAGATTAGAGGAACATAGGATAGTTTACCTGTCAGACGTGTGGAGGAGGAAGGAATTTCTGACCAAAGGAGAACAAGAGATCATTATTGATCACAAAATAGAAGATTTTGATTACATCAAATTTAAATGCTTTTGTACAAACAAAACTAATGTACACAAGATTAGAAGGAAAGTAAGAAATTGAAAAAATATTTTTAGAGTTAAAGGTTCTGATAAAGGCCTCATCTCCAAAATATTCTGAGAATTGACTCTAATTTATAAGAAATCAAGCCATTCTCCAGTTTGATAAATGGTCAAATGATATGAACAGATAATTTTCAGATGATGAAATTAAAACTATTTCCACTCATATGAAAGAGTGTTCCAAATCACTATTGATCAGAGAAATGCAAATTAAGGCAACTCTGAGATACCACTACACACCTGTCAGATTGGCTAAGATGACAGTAACAAATAAGGATGAATGTTGGAGGGGATGTGGGAAAACTGGGACACTGATTCATTGTTGGTGGAGCTGTGAAAGAATCCAACTATTCTGGAGAGCAATTTGGAACTATGCCCAAAATGTTATCAAACTGTGCATACCCTTTGATCCAGCAGTGCTACTACTGGGCTTATATCCCAAGGAAATACTAAAGAAGGGAAAGGGACCTGTATGTGCCAAAATGTTTGTGGCAGCCCTTTTTGTAGTGGCTAGAAACTGGAAAATGAATGGATGTTCATCAATTGGAGAATGATTGGGTAAATTATGGTATATGAACGTTATGGGATATTATTGCTCTGTAAGAAATGACCAGCAGGGTGAATACAGAGCTTGGAGAAACTTACATGAACTGATGCTGAGTAAAATGAGCAGAACCAGGACATCATTATACACTTCAACAATACTGTATGAAGATGTATTTTGACTGAAGTGGATAGCTTCAACATAGAGAATATCTAATTCAGTTTCAGTTGATCAATGATGGACAGAAACAGCTACACCCAGAGAAGGAACATTGGGAATTGAATGTAAACTGTTTGCACTATTGTCATTCTACCCAGGTTATTTTTACCTTTAGAATCCAATTCTTACTGTTCAAAAAGAAATTTGGTTTTACACACATATATTATATCTAGGATATGCCGTAACACATTTAACATATATGGGATTGCCTGTCATCTAGGGGAGGGAGTACAGGGAAAGAGGGAAAATTTGGAAAAGAAGTGAATACAAGGGATAATGTTGTAAGAAATATTACCCATGCATATGTACGGTCAAAAATTATAATTTTAAAATTAATAAAAAAATTAAAAAACAAACAAACAAACAAAAAACAATCAAACAAACCATGAGGGTTCTCCCCTGGAGGGAGTGTAGGAGCATGGAAAGGAAGGCAAACTGTAAAGGCTTTTACTATGTTCCTAACTTCTTCTCTTGTTATTCCAAATTGTAAATGTAAAGCTCGGGCAGCCTGATGATATTTAGAATGAGATTCTTGGGCTTCTTGAAATAAAGGAATATTGGCCAACATGTTTAGAAGGCTATCTGCCTTTGATTTGCCATCCAAAATAGGACCTGGAAGTCCACTATGGGAGTGAACATGCAAAATATCAATCTTACCTGGATGCTTTCTCACTTGCTCTTAAAGCTCCTTAAAGAGCTGATATATATTGGAGCTACACATTTTAGTTGGGCTGTGGCAATTCTTTGTACCACACCTACTGAATAGGCCGAATCAGATATTATATTTATGTCTCCCGGTAATAAGCAAGAGCTAGAATGATCACATACAATTCAATCTGCTGAATGGACTGAAAAGGAGTTCTGATTACTCTCTTTATAGTTAAGTCACAAGAATATACAGCACAAATATTATGTTTGGATATATCTGTAAAGATAGTCGGTCCTTTAAGAGGAACTTTAGAAACCCTTTCTTCAAGAATCCATCTCCAATTATGTAAAGACTGGTTATCTTTAATGGAGACCCATGTGTAAAATTTGGAGCCATGGCTAATAAAATTTGCCACTCTGGGATTGTTTCACAGCACACAATAACTTTTGCATTAGTATAAAATGTGTATATCTTGTCAGGTCTTATCCCAGATAATTGTACTGCTCCTTAATGGCCTTTAATAAAATCTAGCTGCAAGCACTGGGTAAGGAGTTCAGTTTTGTTCTGGCTGTGCTGTGAGGTTTACCCACTCTATCACATTGTCTCCTTGATGAAGGACTGCTGTGGGTGCCTCTTGTGTAGCAAAAACTGATATTTCCAAGGGTTTTTGGTTGACTCTTTCAACCACTTTGGATAAAGCCAGCTCAGCTTCTCTCAAAGCCTGTTGAGCTTCTTTTGTAAGCTAGAGTGGTAAATTTAAATCAATGTCTCCCCTTAAAATGTCATATAATGGGGTTTCAATTGATAGATAGTCAAGCCTAACATGGGACACATCCATTGGATATCTCCTATCAATTTCTGGAAGTCATTTAAGTTGTTTAGCTTCTCTGTTGTTAAGGAGAGTTTTTGTACTGTAAGCACCTTGGGATATACTTCATATCCTAAATATTGAAAAGGAGCATGTCTTTGAAATTTTTCTGGAGCTATGTGCAATTTATAATTCCTTAGTGTTTCTATGTTTTTTTGTAGACATGCTCCTAACATTTTTTTCCTCAGGTGTATATCCCAATATATCATCCATGAATTGTGAAAACATTATTTTTGGAAATGCTTTTCTTACTGGAGTAAGAGTAGCATCAACATATATTTGACACACAGTAGGTCTGTTTTTCATTCCCTATGCCCAAACTGTCCATTCATATCTTTTATAAGGCTCAGCTAAGTTAATGCTGGGCACTAAAAAGGCAAATCTTTTCATATTCTCCTTATCTAGAGGGATAGAATAGAAACAATCTTTAATGTTTATAACCCACAGAGGCCATTCTCTAGGCAATTAAGTAGGAGATGGAGGTCCAGGTTGAAGAGTTCCCATAGTTTCCATCTGTTCATTTACCTTTCTTAAATCAGTAATTATCCTACATTTTCCAGATTTCTTTTTTACAACAAATACTGGGGAATTCCAAGGACATAGAGAAGGTGGTAAGTGTCCTTGGGCAAGTTGCTCCTGTACAATGTCTAATAAGGCTTGAATTTTATCACTAGCTAAGGACCACTGTTCTATCCACACTGATGTATCAGTTTTCCATTGGATAGGAACAGGTGAAAGTTGTGGCAGGCCTTAAACATCAGCTCTGCCTAAAAAAACCCCAAAGTACTCATTTTTAACCACAATTGTTGTAAAATGTCTCTTCCCCACAGATTGATGGGGATTTTTTCAACTATAAAAGGAGTAAAAACTCCAGGTTCACAATATCCATTTTAAAGGGATGGCACTAACTTCAGCTGCTATTGATCCTCCTATGCCAAACATGTAGGTGTCTGCCATAATCTTTGTCCAGTGACTGGGCCAGTTGGCACCTCTAATGACTATGCAATCTGCACTAGTGTCTCCTAATTCTTCTTCTTCTTTTTTTTTTTTTTATAACATTATCCCTTGTATTCATTTTTCAAAATTTTCCCCTCCCTCCCTCTACTCCCGTCCCTAGGCAATCCCATACATTTTACATGTGTTACACTATAACCTAGATACAATATATGTGTGTAAATCCAATTTTCTTGTTGCACTTTGAGTATTAGATTCCGATGGTATAAGTAACCTGGTTAGATAGACAGTAATGCTAACAATTTACATTCACTTCCCAGTGTTCCTTCTCTGGCTGTAGTTGTTTCTGTCCATCATTGCTCAACTAAAAGTGGGTTGGATCTTCTTTATGTTGAAGATTTCCACTTCCATCAGAATACATCTTCATACAACATTGTTGTTGAAGTGTACAGGGATCTTGTGGTTCTATTCATTTCACTCAGCATCAGTTGATTTAAGTCTCTCCAAGCCTCTCTGTATTCCTCCTGCTGGTCATTTCTTACAGAGCAATAATATTCCATAACATTCATATACCATAATTTACCCAACCATTCTCCAATTGATGGACATCTATTCATCTCCCAGTATCTAGCCACTACGAAAAGAGCTGCCACAAACATTTTGGCACATACAGGTCCCTTTCCGCTCTTTAGTATTTCTTTGGGATATAAGCCCAATAGCAGCAATGCTGGATCAAAGGGCATGCACAGTTTGATAACATTTTGGGCATAGTTCCAAATTGCTCTCCAGAATGGCCAGATTCTTTCACAGCTCCACCAACAATGTATTAGTGTCCCAGTTTTCCCACATCCCCTCGAACATTCATCATTATTTGTTCCTGTCATCTTAGCCAATCTGACAGGTGTGTAGTGGTATCTCAGAGTTGTCTTAATTTGCATTTCTCTGATCAGTAGTGATTTGGAACACTCTTTCATATGAGTGGATATAATTTCAATTTCATCATCTGAGAATTCTCTGTTCATATCCTTTGACCATTTATCAATTGGAGAATGGTTTGATTTCTTATAAATTAGGGTCAGTTCTCTATATATTTTGGAAATGAGACCTTTATCAGAACCTTTATCTGTAAAAATATTTTCCCAATTTGTTACTTCCCTTCTAATCTTGTTTGCATTAGTATTGTTTGTACAGAAACTTTTTAGTTTGATGTAATCAAAATCTTCTATTTTGTGATCCATAATGAACTCTAGTTCTCCTCTGGTCATAAATTCCTTCCTCCTCCACACGTCTGAGAGGTAGACTATTCTCTGTTCCTCTAATATATTTATGATCTCATTCTTTATGCCTAAATCATGGATCCATTTTGAACTTATCTTGGTGTATGGTGTTAAGTGTGGCTCCATATATAATTTCAGCCATACTAATTTCCAGTTTTCCCAACAGTTTTTTTTTCATATAATGAATTTTTATCCCAAATGTTGGTATCTTTGGGTTTCTCAAACACTAGATTGCTATAGAAGTACTCTTTTTTGTCCTTTGTACCTAATCTGTTTCACTGATTGACTAGTCTATTTCTTAGCCAATACCAAATGGTTTTGATGACTGCAGCTATATAATATAGCTTTAGATCTGGTACACCTAGACCACTTTCATCTGACTTTTTTTTCATTAGTTCCTGGAAATTCTTGACCTTTTATTATTCCATATAAATATTGTTGTTATTTTTTCTAGGTCATTAAAATAGTTTCTTGGGAGTCTGATTGGTATAGCACCAAATAAATAGATTAGTTTGGGGAGTATTGTCATCTTTATATATTTGCTGGGCCCATCCATGAGTGCTAAATGTCTTTCCAATTATTTAAATCTGACTTTATTTTTGTGGCAAGTGTTTCTTAATTTTGCTCATATAATTCCTGACTTTTCTTTGGTAGATAAATTCCTAAATATTTTATACTCTCAACATTTGTTTGGAATGGAATTTCTCTTTGTATCTCTTGCTGTTGTATTTTGTTGGTAATGTATAAAAATGTTGAAGATTTATGTGGATTTATTTTGTATCCAGCAAATTTGCTAAAGTTTGAATTATTTCTAATAATCTTTTATTAGAATCTCTGGGATTTTCTATGTATACCATCATATTATCTGCAAAGAGTGACAGTTTGATTTCCTCATTACCTATGCTTATTCCTTCAATCTCTTTCTTGAATTTTATTGCTGAGGCTAACATTTCTAATACAATATTGACTAGTAATGGTGATAGTGGGCAACCTTGTTTCACCCCTGATGTTACTAGGAAAGGTTCCAGTTTATCTCCATTACATATTATGCTTACTGATGGTTGTAAATATATGCTCCTGATTATTCTAAGGAATAGTCCATTTATTCCTATACTCTCAAGTGTTTTTAGTAGGAAAGTATGTTGGATTTTATCAAATACTTTTCCTTCATCTATTGAGATGATCATATGGTTTTTATTAATTTGATTATTAATATAGTCAATTATACTAATAGTTTTTGGAATATTAAACCAGCCCTGGATTCCTGGTATAAATCCTACTTGATCATAGTGTATTATACTGGGGATGATTTTCTGAAGTCTTTTTGCTAATATCTTATTTAAGATTTTAGCATCAATATTCATTAAGGAAATTGGTCTATAGTTTTCTTTCTCAGTTTTCGCTCTACCTGGTTTAGGTATCAGTACCATGTCTGTGTCATAAAAGGAGTTTGGTAGGACTCCTTCATCCGCTAATTTTTCAAATAGTTTATGTAACATTGAGGCTAATTGTTCTTTAAATGTTTGAGAGAATTAACATGTAAATTCATCTGGTCCTAGGGATTTTTTTTCTGGGGAGCTGATTAATAGCTTGTTCTATTTCTTTTTCTGAAATGGGACTATTTAAGCAATTTATCTCCTCCTCTGTTAATCTAGGAAGTCTATATTTTTGGAAGAAGTCATCCATTTCACTTATCAAATTTATTGGCATAAATTTGGGCAAAGTAACTCCTTATTATTTCTCTAATTTCCTCTTCATTGGTGGAAAGATCCCCATTTTCATTTGTAAGACTAACAATTTGATTTTTTTCTTTCCTTTTTCTGATGAGATTTACCAAAAGTTTATCTATTTTTTTGGCTTTTTCATAAAACCAACTCTTTATTGTATTTATTAATTCAATAGTTTTTTACTTTCAATATTAGTGATATCTCCTTTTAATTTTAGTATTTCAAGTTTGATTTTTGGTTGGGGGTTTTTAATTTGGTATTTTTCTAGCTTTTTAAGTTTCAGATCCAATTTAATCTTCTCTTTCTCTATTTTGTTCAAATAAGCTTGTAAAGATATAAAATTTCCCCTTATTACCCCTTTAGCTGCATCCCATAGTTTTGGTATGATGTCTCATCATTGTCATTATCTTGGGTGAAATTTTTTATTGTTTCTATAATTTGCTGTTTCACCCAGTCATTCTTTAAGATGAGATTATTCAGTTTCCAATTACTTTTTGGTCTATTTACCCCTAACTTCTTATTGAATGTAGCTTTTATTGCATTGTGATCTGAGAAGAAGGCATTTATTATTTCTGCCTTTCTGCATTAAATCTTGAGATCTTTATGTCCTAATATATGGTCAGTTTTTGTATAGGTTCCATGAACTGCTGAGAAGAAAGTATATTCCTTTCTATCACCATTCAGTTTTCTCCAAAGGTCTATCATACCTAGTTTTTCTAATGGTCTATTTACCTCTTTAATTTCTTTCTTATTTGTTTTTTTTTTTTTTTTTTTTTTGTTTGTTTGATTTGTCTAAATCTGAGAGTGCAAGGTTGAGATCTCCCATTATTATCGTTTTACAGTCTATTTCTTTTTGCAACTCTCTTAACTTTTCCTTTAGAAAGTTAGATGCTATACCACTTGGTGCATATATGTTTAGTATTGATATGGCTTCATTGTTTATGCTACCTTTTAGCAGTATATAGTTTCCTTCCTTATCTCTTTTAATTAGATCAATTTTTGTTTTTGCTTGATCTGAAATAAGGATGGCTATCCCTGCTTTTTTGGCTTCACCTTAAGCATAATAGATTCTGCTCTTACCTTTTACCTTTACTCTGTATGTATCTCCCTGCTTTAAGTATGTTTCCTGTAGACAACGTATTGTAGGGTTCTGACTTTTGATCCAGTCTGCTATACATCTCCGTTTTTTGGGAGAGTTCATCCCATTCACATTTACAGTTAAAATTACTAAATCTGTATTTCCTGCCATCATATTATCCCCAGATTATGCTTTTTATCCTTGACCCCCCGGAACCCCTTCCCAAATATTTAATTTATAGACCCCACTTGTGATGCTCAACCCTAGCTTTTTAGTACCCCTTCCCCCTCTTTCCAAGTCCCTTCCCTTTTCTTGTACCCTTCCCTTATTTCCCTTATCCTTTTCCCTTTTCCCTCCCCCCTTTTAATGAGGTGGGAGAGAATTCTCTGAAAAACAGATATGTCAATTATTTACTCTTTGAGCCTACTGTGATGAGAGTAAGATTCACACAGTGTTTCTCCCCCTCTCTAAATTCCCTCAGATATGCTAGATTTTCTATGACTCTTCCTGGGATGTAGTTTCCCTCTTTTTTTCACTTCTTCCCCTTTTTCTGATATCACCCCCTTCTGTTTACTACTCCCTCTTTTTTATATCAGTAAAATCAAATTATCCATGAGGACTTTCTATATATCTATATATACAGTTCTCAAGAGTTCTTTTTACCTTTTTCTGTTTCTCTTCAGTCTTATGGATGTAGATCAAATTTTTTGTTTAAGTTGTTTTTTGTCTTAGAAACAAATGGAATTCCTCTGTTTCATTAAATGACCATCTTCTTCCATGGAAGAAAATGCTAAACTTAGCTGGGTAGTTTATTCTTGGTTGCAATCCTTGTTCTTTTGCCTTTTGGAATATCAAGTTCCAGGCCCTGCGATGTTTCAATGTGGAGGCAGCCAGATCATGAATGACATTAATTGTGGCACCTTGATATTTAAATTGCTTTTTTTCTAGCTGCTTGCAATATTTTTTCCTTTGTTTGGTATTTCTGCAGCTTAGCCACAATGTTCAGTGGAGTTGTTTTTTTTAGGGTCTTTTTCAGAAGGTGTTGGATGAATTCTTTCAATGACTATTTTTCCTTCAGTTTCTATTATCTCTGGACAGTTCTCTTTGATGATTTCTTGTAAAATAGAATTTAGGCTCTTTTTTTGATTATAGTTTTCAGGAAGTCCAGTGATCTCCAGATTATCTCTCCTAGATCTATTTTCCAGGTAAGTATTTGACATTATTCTCCAGCTTTTCATTTTTTTTTCTTTTTTGTTTGTTTGTTTTGTTTGACTGATTCTTGGGTTCTCAATGAATCATTCATTTCTATTTTTTCCATCCTGATTTTTAATGAGTTATTTTCTTTATTCACATTTTTTAGTTCTTTTTGTATATGCCCAATTGAGTTTTTAAATGAATTATTTTGCTCTATTTAATTTTTTTCCATTTCCCTAATTTTTTTAGAGAGTTATTTTCTTTTTCCAATTCAGAAATCCTACTTTCTTGAGACTTTTTTTTATCTTTTCCAATTCAGAAATCCTACTAGCCTGTGATTCTTTAATCTTTTCTAATTCACAAATTTTGTTTCATTGGACTTCCTGTGAATTCTTTATTTTTTCCAACTCAAATTTCAAGACGTTGTTATTCTCTATCATAGCTTCTCTTTCCTTTCCCCATTTTTCTTCAAAATCTCTTAACTTTTTAATAGACTCTTCTAGGAGAGAGTTATGTGATGGGGGCAGGTATCATTCCCCTTCAGGCTGTTACCTGCTTACTCTCTGCTGTTAACTTCCTCGGGTTTGGATACCCGCTCTTTCTCTGTGTAGAAGGTATCAATAGTTCTCTTCAGATTTTTACTCATTGTTAAAAATCTGTTGCGGTTTGCCCTTGGGGTAAGAAGTTTATTTATTTATTTATTTACCAGCTTCCTCCCAGCCTGGATGGATGCAGCGGCTCCTGTGCCTGAGCTAAGAGAGAGCTCTGGGAGAGAGTTTCCCTTCCCCTCCCTGGAAATTCCTCAGAGATGATTAGCATGGCTGAGATGTGAGGATTGCCCTGTGAAGGACCCTGCTGTGTGTCCTAGCGACTTCCCTGAGGTTTAAGACTAAACAGTAAAAGTAACACAAAGCCCAACCAATGGGTCCTGTGGGGCGTGGATATCAGCAGCTGATGTGAAAAGCCCCTGAGCCCGGAAACCACGGTTCCTCTTTCAAAAGTTCTGCTTCTCTGGGAATTCTGCAGCTGCTAGATTTCCACAGCCTCAGGCTAAGCCCAGCACTGTGTGGATTAGATGTTGCCTCTGGCTATGTGTCCCCGCTGTTCAGGCTCTTAAGTACCCCAAGGTGAAGCCCTGGACAGCACAAGGTGGCTTCACAGCCCTGCCAAGATCTGTTAGGTCACTTCCGGATTGGTGTGGTTCTAGGATCTGGCTTTATGTTTTAAAGTGGCTTGATTTCTCTTCTGAACTGCTGTTTTATAAGCAGAGAAGAACTAAAAGCCTGTGCCAGATTCCTCTATCTCAGGGGCTTCTCTGATCCCAGAGTTCTCCCCAGCCTGATCGGCACAGTGTGCTTGCACCCAACCATCTGTGTTGGCCTTTTTTCTTCCTCCACTTGGAACTGACGTTTTCTGTTGAAACTCCAGATTCTCTTCAGCTGGTAAATTGTGCTTTTAATCCTTGTAGTTTCTATCAGTCCAGTGTTATTTTTGAGGCTGAATTAACTAATTGGTAATGAGGGAAGAAGGGAGCTTCCAAATTCATGTGTATCTTCACCCCCACTCCCAATTCTTCTAATGGTATGCCATTGATATAAATAGTTAGCATAGATTGGTCATCTGTCACAGCTGCTGTCCAATAAATTCTTGGGTTTTGCTACTAGGAGTCAGAATTTGGGCGACTATTATCAATTTGCTTATTAGGAGTCTGTATCAATAAACCTGATGCCACTACTTCTCCTGGTTGATAAGCCACATTGTCTACTGTGTTAGTGACTGGGATATTATCAACACATTCCCCAGTTTCCCCCATCAGTGTATGGATGGACACTGTTTTGTAAGTACTCTCAGGAGGTGAAATGGTCAAGCCTACTGTGCCTGGATGCAAGGGATCCATAAGCTGGATAGGAATCGATTTCACCTCTCCAGGGGTACCTCAGTTGTCCCAGCTGCATACAACTCTATCCTCTCCAATTGTAATCCCTTTCTTCCATCAGGTTGCTTCCTGGCTGATTGATTGTGTAATCCCTTTCTCCCATCAGATGGCTTCCTGGCTGATTGGTCATGTTTGGGTATTGGAATTCTAGGCACTCTCTGGGTGTGGCATCAACTGCCATCCTGCCCCAAGTGTTTTTTGCCTGGGGCCCAGCTCCAGGGCCTCTCAACCGTTTCCCTGAATCAGTTTACACTCTGAAGCTCAATGGAACCCTCTGCTGCATTTTGGATATGGGGTATTGGGTCTTCTTCTCCCACCCTGTTTTCTCACTCTGTTTCTATGCCAACATTGAGCTTTCAGATGTCCTACTTTACCACATTGAAAGCATTGACGAGTCTCTCTGGAAGTCCCTTGCCAAAAGGGAGCCTGTCTTCTCATGTTGGGATCTTGGGAAGTCTTCATCATAGCCTGGCTATAAAATATATTTGTGCCCACTGTGGCACAGTGTCTTATGATCTCTTTTAAAGGAACATCCTTGTGTAGTCCAAGGATAATCCTTCTACAAACCTCATTGGCATTTTCTTTAGCAAGTTGCCTTACCAAAGTGTCTGTTACTGTATTTTGACCATTAGTCTGTATAACAGGTGTCTGAAAACATCCCACAAAATCAGCAAAGGGTTCATTTGTTCTTTGTACAATTTTTGTGAAGGTATCATCTTTGTCATTTTTATTGGGGAGAGAAGCCCATGCTTTTATAACAGCAGCAGCAGCAATTTGCTCAAATGCTGCTATGGAGTAATTAATTTGTACTGAAGCTTCTGCATAAGAACCTACACATGTTAGTAAGTCACAGGTGATTGAAGTATTAATTCCACTTTGACTATTTTGTTGGGCTTGTATCCTACAGAGCTCACTATATTCAGAAAGCTACAGAAGTTTTGTCCAAGTTCTAAGCACACCTTTGCAATGGATTTCCATTCACTAGGGATTAAGACTTCATAATCTAAATCCTGTAATAACATTTTAACATAAGCTGATGTAGTCCCATAGAGAGTGCAAGCTTTTTTCAGATCTTTGAGGATGTCTATATCAAAAGGAATGTATCTTCTACTTTCTTGACCTGAAGAGTTAAACTGTTGAATCACAGGAAAATTTTGAAGTCTCAGATCATTACCTATCTTCTTCCCTTCTTCTGCTCCTTTAAAAATTGCTTTTTGCAATCTAGTTATAGGAGTTGGGGATTGCTGGGGGGGGGAGGTGCTGATGATATCACCGCCCCTCCCACTACTCCTCCTCCTTCCATCCCTCAAGGTGGAGGTAATGTGGGCCTATCAATAATTGTCTCTCTAGGTGTGGTTGAAGCTGCTTCAAGAAAACCAGAATCACCATGCCCTGAATCCTTATTCAAGTTCCTTTGTTCTCGGGCAAGATCTTGAGATTGCTTATCTTCTATTTCTTTTTCCTCACACTTTCTCCTCTGGCCATTTTTAAAACTTTTTCTTTTTCTACAACTTGCAAGGTAGTTTAAGGCCAATTGAATTACATTGTATATATAAAAATACCTCTGTGGAAATTGAATGAGGACCTGATTTTGTATGGAATTCTTTTAGTAGGAGTCCAACTAGTTTCCAGTTGTCTACACTTATTTTTTCTTCTTCTAAGAACCAAGGGGATGTGTGTTTTAATGTGCCTAAGAGTTTAGCAATCTGTCCCCAGGTTATAAGTAAAGTCTGCTCCTCAATAATCTTAATTATATTCTCTATAACAGCACTCTGGAGTGGGGATGGAGCTGGGGCTGGGGAGGGGCTGAGGCTGAGTCTGCTGAGGTTGAGAGAATGTCTTTAGCTAACATCTGCCCCATTTCAGCTATAAGAGTTTTCTGGTTTAGCCCTCAACAAAGTAAGTTCCTTATTTATCTATTAAAATACTCACTTAATCTTCTGGTCCCTGGAGGACTTCAGTGAAGGTAGGGTGCCTGGCCCACGTTGGAGGCCAAAATGTTGGGACCCTGGATCTCTTAGAATCAGCCAGAGTCAGGATTAGGAAAAGTCTTTATTCTTGGTCTTTTGCAGTCATGGTCAGGGGATTAGATCTAGCAATCTCCATACCTCCTACCTCTCTCTCCACCACCAGGAGAATGAATCAATTTCCTCCTCCTACTCCACCCACTCATGTCACTTCCCCTTCTTTGTCCACACCCACCAATCCAGCCAGCATGGAATAGATGGGAAGGGTCATCCTTCAAACATGTTAATAGAGAATTGTCCAATTGGCAATTAGCCTCACGTGCTCCATTATCCAAGTGCATTTGCTTAGTTCTAGCCCTTTACATTGTCCAATGATAAGTTCTGATGGATATGGCTTTCTTCTACAGCAAGACAATTCAGTCCAATTCCAATGATTTTGTGATAAAGAGAGTCACTTGCACTCAGAGAGAAGAATGTGGGAATTGAATGTGTGTGTGTATATATATATATATATATATATATATATATATATATATATATATATGTATCCATAAGGGGCAGCTAGGTAGCACAGTGGATAGAGCATCAACCCTGAAATCAGGAGGACCTGAGTTTAAATCGGGCCTTGAACACTTAACACTTCCTAGCTGTGTGACCCTAAGCAAATCACTTAACCCCAATTGCCTCAGCAAAAATACATGTATGCATATATTATATGTAATATGTATTTTATCATGTTTAACATTCATTTAACTATTTGTCATCTAGGAGAGGAGATGGCAAAGTGGGGGAAAATTAAAACACTAGATTTTGCAAGGATTAATGTTGCAGAATTATCCATGCATATGTTTTGAAAAATAAGAAAGCTTTAATAAAAATACGTTCTACTATTATGTTTTTTTGAAATGGAAATTTATTGCTATGTATTTTGAATCCTCCCTGTGTTCTCCTGGAAACAAGACAATGTTTTGTTTTGGTTTGTTTGTTTGTTTTTGTCTTTCTTCTTTTTTTCTATTCTATTTTTTTCCTTATTTTGTATTTAGTTCAATACATTTTTAAAACATAGGCAAGCAAATCATCAGAACAATCTAGAAAAAGAAGAAACAGAGACACATGAACTGAATCATTTATTCTTCAATAAATCCAGGAGTATAAAAAATTATAGGATGCACTCAAAGCAGTACTTAGGGCAAATTTTATTTTTTTCTAGATTCTTACAACCAAAATATGGGAAAAGAACAGGTCGATGAATTGCCATCAATTGAACAACAAATAGGATGAGATCAACAAGATTGAAGAAAATCCCTCTTGAGCTTGTAAATAAATATAGGAGATGGTTTTATGAAAAAAAAAAGATATATACATTACTTTTATTAAAAAGAATACCAAATAACCAATATCCAAAATGAAGAAAAAATAAATCAATCATTAGGAAATATTTTGTTTAACTATATGCCAATAAATCTGACAATCTGTAAAAAAATTGATGCATATTTATTAAAATTAATTATCTAGATTACTAGATAAGGAAATAGAATGATTATATAAGCCATTTTAGAAAAAAAATATTGAACAATCTATTCATGAGCTCCTTATGAAAAAAATCCCCCAAACCTTATGGGTTCATGAGTAAATTCTACCAAATGTAAAGAATTTTTTATTTCAATTCTATATCAATTATTTGCCAAAATAGGCAAAGAAATCCTATACATTTTTTTTCGACCATACTATTATAGTACTGATACTTAAAGCAGTGAAACCCAAAACAGAGAAAGAAACTTATAGGATAATTTCTCAAATGATTATTGATGAAAAAAATATTTATTTAATAATAGCATTTAAATTTTCAAAATACATGCAAATATAGTTTTCAACATTCACCCTTGCAAACTCTTGTATTCCAAATTTTTCTCCCTCCCTCTCCTCACCCTCTTCTGCTAAATAGCAAACAATCTAATATAAATTAAACTTGCATAATTCTGTTAAACATTGTCATATTTATCATGCTGCACAAGAAAAATCAGATAAAAAAAGGAAAAAAATAATAATTAAAATAAAAAAAAAACAAGCAAGCAAGCAAACAGCAGCAACAATAAGGATGAAAGTACTATGTTTTGCTCCACATTAGTCAACATATCCTCTCTCTGAATGGAGATGGGTCTCTCCAGCACAAGACCATTGGAACTGACATGAATCACTCATTGTTGAGAAGAGTGAAGTTCATTACATTTGACCACATAATCTTCTTGTTGCTGTGTACAATATTCTTTTGGTTTTATTCACTTCACTTAGCATCAGTCCATGTAAGTCTCTCCAGGCATTTTTGAAATCATCCTGCTAATCATATCTTATACAACAATACTTTTCCCTTACTTTTGTATATCATAACATTCAACCATTCCCCAGCTTACTATCATATAGTCAATTTCCAGTTCTTTGGCACTATAAAAAGGCTGCTACAAACATTTTTGCACACATGGGTCCTTTTCCCATTTTTGTGATCTCTTTGGTATACAGTCCCAGTAGAGACAATACTGGATTAAAGAGTATGCACAGTTTTATAGCTTTTTGGACATAGTTCTCCAAAATGGTTGAATCAGTTTGCAATTCCACCAATAACGTATTTGTGTCCCAGTTTTTCACATCCCATCTAATATTTATCATTATTTTTTTCTGTCATCTTAGCTAATGTGAGAGGTGTGACGTAGTAACTCAGTGTTAATTTGCATTTATTTAATCAATAGTGATTTAGAGCATTTTTATATGACTAGAAATTGTTTTAATTTCTTCATCTGAAAAATGATCATATCCTTTGATCATTTATCAATTGGAGAATACATTTGAATCAATTCTCTATATATTTTAGAAATGAAGCCTATATCAGAATCCTTAGATGAAAATTTTCCCCAGTTTTAGCTTCCCTTCTAATGTTGGCTGTGTTGGTTTTGTTTCTACAAAATATTTTTAATTTAATATAATAAAAATTATCCATATTATTCTTTAGTTCTTCTTTAGTCATAAGTTCTTCCCTTCTCTACAGAACTGAATAGACCATCCCTTGTTCTCCTAACATTTTATATCCAAATTTTGGGTATAGGGTATTAGGGCATTAGTCAATGCCTAATTTCTGCCACTGTGTTTTCCAATTTGTCCAGCAACTTTTGTCAAATAGTGAGTTCTTATCTCAGACCCAGAAGCTGGGATCCTTAAGTTTATAAAATACTATTCACTATAGTTATTGACTGTTGTGTCTTATGAACCTAACCTATTCCACTGATACAATACTATATTTCTTAGCCAATATCAAATATTTTAATGACCATGGCTTTATAATATAGCTTTAGGTGTGATACAGTGAGGTCACTTTCAATTGCACTTTTCATTAATTCCTTAGAAATTCTTGATCTTTTGTTTTTCCAGATGAATTTTATTATTTTTTCTAGCTTTATAAAATAATTTCTTGGCAGGTTGGTTGGTATGGCATTGGATAAGTAATTAATTTAGCTAAAATTGTCATTTTTATTATATTAGCTCTACCCATGACTACTTGATTCACTTCCAATTGTTTAGATTTAACTTATTTTTGGTGAAAAGTGTTTTGTGATTGTTTTCATATAAGTCCTGGCTTTGTTTTGGCAGGGAGACTTCCAAATATTTTACATTATCTACACTTATTTTAAATGTGATTGCTCTTATTATTTGTTGCTGCTATACTTTGTTGGTTTTATATATATATTATATATATAGTCAATGATTTATGTGGATTTACTTTATATTCTGCCACTTTTATGCAAATAATTTTAATAAAATATTAGTAAAGAGATTATAGCAATTTGTCACAAAATTATGCATTGCACACAGGTGGAATTTGCAGAGTTGGTTCAGTACAAGGAAAACCATCAATATAACTGAACTAATTAGTAATGGAACCAACAGAAAATGTATGATTATTTCAATAGATACTGAAAAAAAAAACCTTTAACAAAATACAGCATCCATATCTATTAAAAACCTTAGAGAGCTTCATCAAAATAAGCAGTATCTATCTAAAAACATTAGCAAGCATTACATGGAATGTGGGCAAGTTAGAAGGCTTTCCACTAATAGCAGAAATGAAGCAAGGATGCACATTCTCATCATTAATAGTCAACATAATATAGAAATGTTAGCTTTAACAATAAGAGAAGAAAAATAAATTGAAGATAAGCAATGAGGAAACAAAACTATCGTTCCTTGCAGATCATATAATGATATACTTAGATAACCTTAGATTATTAATGCAAAAAAACTGTATAAAATAATTAACTTTAGTAAAATCACAAGACAAAAGATAAACCCACATAATCTTTAGCATTTCTTTATGTGACCAACAAAACCCAGCAGCAAGAGATAAAAAAAAGAAATTCCATTTAAAATAACTGTAAACAACAAAAACCATTTAGGAGTCTACCTGCCAAGACAAACTCAGGAACTATATGAAGAAAATACCAAACATATCATACAAATAAAGTCCTATTTAAACAATTGAATCCTATCAATTGGTGTTTGGTAGGCAAAGCCAATATATATTTTAAAAGACAATTCTGTCTAAACAAATTTAATTATTCAGTGCTATACCAATCTATCAAAAATTATCTGACAATACTAGAATAAATAACAATAAAATAATTTGAAGTAGCAAAATGTTAAGACTATCAAGGATACTAATAAAGAAAAGGATAAAAATGAAGATTGCCTAAATATATCTGATCTCAGACTATATTATAAAGCAGAAATCATCAAAATTATCTTTTTCTGATTAAGAAATAGAGTGGTGGATCAGTGGAATGTATTAGGTATATGGGAGATAGCAGTTAATGTCACAATAAACTACACTTAGATAAATACAAAGAGAGCAGTTTTTGGTATAAGAATTCACTATTTGACAAAAAAAACCTTCTGGAAAAAAACTGGAAAACAATACCAAGTACAAAGTAGATATAGGGCAACGTGTCACATCATCTACTAAGATAAGGTCAAAATGGGTGCATGATTTAGATATAAAGAGTAATACCACAAACAAATTAGAAGGGATATAAATAGTCTATCTATCAAATGTATTGAGAGCAGAATTTCATGACTATATACAAGATAAAAAGCATGTAAAATAGAAATTTTTGATTACATTAAATTAAAAACATTTAAACAAACAAAATTAATGCAACCAAGAGAGCTGGGAAATGATTTTTATAGCAAGTGTCTTTGATAAAGGTTTCACTCTCAAATATATAGAAAACTGAGTCAAATTTTTAGAAATACAAAACACTTCCACAATTGATTAAGGGTCAAAGGATGTTAATAAGCAGTTTTCAGATGAAGAAATAAAAGCAATTTATAGGCATATGAAAGTGCTCTAAATCACTTTTGATTAGTAAAATACAGGCCAAGATGGTGGAGAAGATACACGCCACTGTGTAAGCTCCTTTCTTCCCTCACAACCAACTAGATTTAATCAGCCACAGAAATAGCGTTGGACTGATAGAATCCACAAGGACTGGAAGCACGACTTACCAGCTGAAGAGAATCTGGAGTTTCAGCAGGAAAGGTCAGCTCCCAGGGGAGGAAGAAGAGAGGCCAGCGCAGACAGTGGGGTAGTGGCACACTGCGCCGGTCACACTGGGGAGGGCTCTGGGATCAGAGAATCCACTGACATAAAAGAATCTGGCACAGGCTGTTAGCTCTTCTCTGCTTATAAAACAGCAGATCAGAGGAGAAATATAAGCCACTTTAAAATTTGAAACTAGATTGGATCTTCCTGGATCCCAGGGGTGACTCAGCAGATCTCGGCACTGGGACATAGGCAATCCAGGCTTTTGCCTCGGGGTAGTTAAGAGATTGAAGAGTTGGCAGGGCAGTAACTCATAGTGCCTGGCTCGGCTGGCTGGAGGCTGTGGAACGGAAGTCCCAGAGAAGCGGAACCTTTGAACTAGGGACTGCGGTTTCTGGCAGACACTTCCCAGTTTGAGCGCAGGGGCTTTTCACATCATCTGCTGCAAACATCCACGCCCCACCGGGATGCATAGGCTAGGTTTTGAGTCGCCTTTGCTGTTCAGTCTCAACCTCAGGGAAGCCGCTAAAACACAGCGCCCTCAGGGCACAGCAGTGCTGGTCACCTCTGAGGCATTTCCAGGGAGGGGGTGGGGAACTCTTTCCCAGAGCTCTCTCTTAGCTCAGGCACGGGGGCCTGCTGCATCTATCAGGTCTGGGAGGAAGCTGGCAAAGAAATAAATAAATAATTTCCTACCCCAGGGACAGACCCCAAAAGATTTTTTAAGTATGAGCAAGAAGCCCCAAAAAACCATAGATTCCTTCTACACAGAGAAAGAGCAGGTATCCAACCCCAAGGAAGTTAACAGCAGAGAGTCAGCAGATAAAAACCTAAAGGGGAACGATTCCTGCCCCCCATCACATAATTCTCTCCATGAAGAGACTATTAAAAAGTTAAGAGAGTTTGAAGAAAAATGGGGAAAGGAAAGGGAAGCTATGATAGAGAATAACAACATCCTGAAATTGGAGTTGGAAAAAATAAAGAATTCACAGGAGATGCAGGGAAACAAAATTAGTGAATTAGAAAAGGTAAAAAAATCACAGGAAAACAGGATTTCTGAATTGGAGAAGATAAAAAAGTCCCAAGAAAATAAGATTTCTGAATTGGAAAAAGAAAATAATTCTCAAAAAAAAATTAGGGAAATGGAAAAAAATTCAATAGAGCAAAATAATTCATTTAAAAACGAAATTGGGCATTTACAAAAAGAACTAAAAACTGTGAAAGAAGAAAATAACTCCTTAAAAGTCAGGATGGAACAAATAGAAATGAATGATTCACAGAGAACCCAAGAATCAGTCAAACAAAACAAAAAAAAAAAAAAGAGAAGTTGGAGAACAACGTCAAATACTTACTGGGAAAATCTATAGACCTGGAAAATAGATCTAGGAGAGATAATCTGCGGATCATTGGACTTCCCGAAAACTATGACCAAAAAAAGAGCCTAGATTCTATTTTACAGGAAATTATCAAAGAGAACTGTCCAGAGATAATAGAAACAGAGGGGAAAGTAGATGTTGAAAGAATTCATCGAACTCCTTCTGAAATAGACCCTAAAAAAAGAACACCACGGAATATAGTGGCTAAGCTACAGAATTACCACACAAAGGAGAAAATCCTGAAAGCAGCTAGAAAAAAACAATTTAAATACCAAGGTGCCACAATAAGGGTCATCCAAGATCTGGCTGCCTCCACATTAAAAGATAGAAGGGCCTGGAACCTGATATTCTGAAAGGCAAAAGATCAAGGATTGCAACCAAGAATAAACTACCCAGCTAAGTTTAGCATCTTTTTCCATGGAAGAACATGGTAATTCAATGAAATAGAGGAATTCCATATGTTTCTAAGAAAAAAACCAGACTTAAACAAAAAATTTGGTCTACATCCACAAGACTGAAGAGAAACAGAAAAAGGTACACAGAACCCTTGAGAACTGTAACTCTGTTGTGGGTATATAGAAAGTACGCATGGATAATTTGATTTTACTGATATAAAAGAAAAAAAAAAGGAGGGGGTGTAGTAAAGGGAAGGGGGTAGTATCAGAAAAAGGGGAGGGTGTGATAAAAGGAGGGAAACTACATCCCAGGAAGAGGCATAGATAATACAACATATCTGAGGGAATTTAGAGAGGGGGAGAATCATTATGTAAATCTTACTCTCATCAGAAGAGGCTCAAAGAGTAAATAATTGTCATATTTGTTTTTCAGAGAATTCTCTCTCACGTCATTAAAAGGGGGTAGAGGAAAAGGGAAAAGGAAAAGGAGAATAAGGGAAGGGACGTGGAGGGAGGGGGGAGGGATACTAAAAAAAAAGGGAGGGCTGTGCATCACAAGGGGGGTCTATAAATTAAATATTGGGGAAGGGGTTCAGGGGGGTCAAGGGAAAAAGCATAATCTGGGGATCATATGATGGCAGGAAATACAGAATTAGTAATTGTAACTGTAAATGTAAATGGATGAACGCTCCCATCAACGGAGACGGATAGCAGACTTGATCAAAAATCAGAACCCTACAATATGTTGTTTACAGGAAACACACTCAAAGCAGGGAGATACATATAGAGTAAAGGTAAAAGGTTGGAGCAGAATCTATTATGCTTCAGGTAAAGCCAAAAAAGCAGGGGTAGCTATCCTTATCTCAGATCAAGCAAAAGCAGAAGTTGATCTAATTAAAAGAGATAAGGAAGGAAACTATATCCTGCTGAAAGGTAGCATAAATAATGAAGCCATATCGATACTAAACATATATGCACCAAGTGGTATAGCATCTAACTTTCTAAAGGAAAAGTTAAGAGAATTGCAAGAAGAAATAGACAGTAAAACTATAATAGTGGGAGATCTCAACCTTGCACTCTCAGATTTAGACAAATCAAACCACAAAACAAACAAGAAAGAAATTTAAAAAGTAAATAGAACATTAGAAAAACTAGGTATGATTAGTAAAATACAAATGAAATCAACTCTGAATATTACCCCATATTTATCCATGGCTATGACTAATGGCTAATATGACCAAAACTAAATGAAAATAATAATATGAGAATAATAGATGTTGGAGGGAATGTAGGAAATTTGGGACAATAATTTGTTGTTCATAGATTTGTGAATGATCCAACCATTCTGTAATTCAATTTGGAACTATGACCAAAGGGAAACAAAACTACACTTACCCTTTGACTCAGCAATACCACTACTCTGTATCTTAAATAGATTACTTAAAAAGTTAAAAAGGACCTACATGTTCCATAATATTTCCAGTAGTTCTTTTCATAGTTGCAAAATATTGAAAACTGAGAGGATACTTATCAATTGGGGAACGGCTGAATGAACTGTGGTATATGAATGTAGGAATGAATATTTTTAAAACTTTTATTTTTCAAATCATATGCATAGTTTTCAACATTTACCCTCTGCAAACACTTGTGCTCCCATTTTTTTTCTCCCTGCCTTTCTTCCACCCCCTCCCTGAGGCAGTAAGTAATCCAATATATGTTAAATATGTGAAATTACTCTCTCTCTCTCTCTCTCTCTTTCTCTCTCTCTTTCTCTCTCTCTATGTATATATATATATATATATATATATATATATATATATACATATATATATTTCCACATATATGTCATATATATTCTATATACATTTCCATATTATCATATATATATATTTTTTCACAGTTATCATAGTGTACAAAAAGTAAAGAAAAATGAGAAAGAAAGCAAAAAGCAAGAAAACAACAACAAAAAAGTGAAAATACTATGTGGTAATCCACACTTAGTCCCCACAGGCCTTTTTCTGGGTGCAGATGACACATTCCATCAGAAGTCCTTTGGAACTGGTTAGAATCACCTCATTATTGATAAGAACCAGATCCATCAGAATTGATCATTGTATAATCTTCTTGTTGCTGTCTACAGTGTTCTCTTAGTTCTACTCACTTCACTAAGCAACAATTCAAGTAAGTCTCTCCAGGACTTTCTGAAATCATTCTGCTGATCAATGAACATTTTTACATTTTTATATAATGGAATATTATTGTGCAATAAGAAATGATGTACAGACAGATTCCAGAAAAAAATTAGAAAGACTTTCAAGAACTGATGCAAAGTGAAATGAATAGAACCAGGAAAACATTGTACACAATATCAGCAACATTTTGTGATGATTGTGTATGAATGACTCAGCTTTTCCCAATAACACAATGATCTAAGACAAGAATAAAGCACTTTTTGCATATATATATTGTACCTAGGATATACTATAACATATTTAATATGTATGGGAATGCCTGCCATCTAGGGAAGGGGATGGAGGGAAGGAGGGGAAAAATTCAGAACATAAGGGAGTACAATGGATAATGTTGTAAAAAAAAAATTACCTATGCATATGTACTGTCAAAAAAATGTTATAATTATAAAATTAATTAAAAAAATAAAAAAGAGAAAAGCACTTTTAAAAGAAAATACTATCTACACTCAGAGAAAGAACAGATGGGCTCTGAATGCAGTTCAAATCATGAGTTTTTCAATTATTCTGAAGGCTCAGATGATGATTAGCATTTTTTATCCATAAAGTATTTTTCCAATAAGGTATTTTTTTTATTAAAGCTTTTTATTTACAAAACATATGCACGGGCAATTTTTCAACATTGACCTTTGCAAAACTTTCTCTTCCAAAATTTTCCCTCCTTTACCCCATCTCCTCCCCAAGGTGTCGGGTAATCCAATACATGTTAAATATGCTAAAAGATATGTTAAATACATTATATGTATACATATTTATACAGTTATCTTGCTACACAAGAAAAATCAGATCTAGAAAGGAAAAAGATATTTCTGTGACATTAACTGCGAAATCTTGTGTTCCAATTCCCCCTTGCCCCTTCACCCATTTCCTCATCTAGATGCCAAGTGGTCCAATATATGTTAAACATGGTAAAATATATGTTACATCCAATATATGCATACTTATTTATACAATCATTTTGCTGCACAAGAAAAATAAAATCAGATTGAAAAAATAAGAAGGAAAATGAAAGCTAATAACAACAACAAAAAGAGTAAAAATACAGTGTTGTGAAACACACGTAGTTCCTACACTCCTTTCTCTTGAGTGCAAGTGGCTCTCTTTATCACACGATGAATAGAACTGGTATGAATCATCTCACTGTAGAAGAGAGCCACATCCATCAGAACTTATCATTGGATAATTGTGTTTCCATGTACAATGATTTCCTGGTTCTGCTCATTTCACTTATCACCAGTTCATGTAAGTCTTTCCAGGAAAGTCTGAAATCATTCTGCTGATTGTTTCTTGCAGAACAATAACATTCCATAACATTCATATACCATAATTTATTCAGCCATTCTCCATTTGATGGGCATCCAGTTTCCAGTTTCTTGCCACTACAAAAAGTACTGCCATAAACATTTTTGCACATATAGGTCCCTTTCCCTCCTTTAAGATCTCTTTGCGATATAAGCCCAGTAGAAACACTGCTGGGTAAAAGAGTATGCACCATTTGATAACTTTTTGAGCATAGTTCCAAATTGCTCTCCAGGATGTTTGGCTCCATTTACAGTTCCACCAACATCAGTGTCCCAGTTTTCTCACATCCCTTCCAACATTCATCATTGTCTTTTCCTGTCATCTTAGCCAATCTGAAATGTGTGTAATGTTATCTCAGAGTTGTCTTAATTTGCATTTCTCTGATTAATAGTGATTTGGAGCACTTTTCATATGACTAGAAATAGTTTCAGTTATTTCATCTGAAAATTGTCTGTTCATATCCTTTGACCATTTATTAATAAGATAATTGATAAAGTTGAGTTATTTCTCTATATATTTTAGAAATGAGGCCTTTATTAGAACCTTGAATGTAAAAATGGTTTCCAGTGTATTATTTTCCTTTTCTAATCTTGTCTTCATTAATCAAAATTATCTATTTTGTGATCTCTAGTTCTTCTTTGGTCACAAATCCCTTACTCCTCCATAGATCTGAGGGGCAAACAATCTTATTATTTTTTTCTAATTTGTTTATAATATCATTCTTTATGTCTGGATTATGAACCCATTTTGACCTTATCTTTGCATACAATGTTAGGTACGTCAATGCCTTGTATAAAATTTTCCCAGCAGTTTTTTATCAAATAATGAATCCCCAATAAGGTATTTTTTAAAACATAATACTATTGCATACAAAATATACCACAGAATAGTGTAAACAAAATTTTATATGTGTTGGAAAAGCAAAAAATAATGTGACATTGTTTATTATGATATTTGCTTTTTGGTGGTCATCTATAACTGAACAATCAATAACTCAAAAATATGTTTCTAGAACTGAAAAGGCCTGTGGGGTTAATTTGCTCAATCCCTTCATTATACTGCTACACAATATGAGGCCTAGATAAATAGTATGATCTGTCTTAGGTCATAAAATGAAGAGTTGAATTGGGATTTGCATCTAGAAAGAAGCTCTTCCTGAGATCCAATATTTCTACCATTATTTAGTATTGCTGTTTCCCCTTTTTCTCACATCCTCATACTGCTATTCAACTAGCCATTCTAAAGTATTTGAACACTTTCATTATATACCAATAGATTGCCAGATGACGTGTAAACTCTTGGCCCTGAAAACTCCACATTTTAATTCCCATCTACTTGTTTAATTTTATTTCATACTACTCCCTTTCAAATATTCTATTATTTACATCATGCCTTTTCTAAATTCTTTAATCTTAGCCTCTTTCATGAAATATACCCTATCCCATCCGTTGAATTCTTTTCCATTTTTAAAATACACCTTAGTTGCTACTTTTCATTGATGCCTTTGCTGAGACTCCTATGCAAAAATGATCTTTCTATATACAAATTTTTCATAAATAGACCTTGCCATTTTCTCATATCATAATTATTTAAATATGTATTCTTTCCCAAATTTACTCTACCCTCTCTTATATGGTAAACTTTTCAGGACTGTATCATATTTATCTTTGTATTCTGAGTTAATAGTACAATGATTATCACATACTTTAGCTCTCTTTGAAGCACTCCATCCACTGAGAAAGATTATAGTTTTTCCCAAACATAAAAGGTTGTTATGGAGAATTATATTCCCAAATACATCATGACCCTCTGATCAATTTGGTTATGTGCTTCTCTAAAACTTAGCTTGAATTCTCAGACAGTAGACATGTAAACTGTGCCCAGAACCATACTTGAAGCCTTTTAGTTTAGAAGGGCTATGTGATCCCTTGACATATTGTGTGAAAACTCATACCATTTCAGATTCTTGACATATCTTGTTATAATGTGTCAAGGGATGCATGACTCAACAGTATAATTTTATATGTTCACTAGGCATTTTTTTTCATTGAGTTTTACTGTGCTTGTGTTTATTTTTGGTCTTTGCATGATTTTTCTCTTCCCCTTCTCCCTTTTGCTGCTCTCCCCCAATCAACCCTGAAATATTTTTACATGACACATTTTGGTGCAGAAAAATACAGAAAATAATCATTCCTATTTCTGGAGAATATATCTTCCAATGAGCCCAGTCTTCTTCCCAAACATTTTAAAAATAACGCTTCTCAGTGCTTATGCAGCACTCTTCATCCTGAAAGCTACACAAGTTCCCATTTCATTCATTTCCATGGCAACTTGTTAAACTGGATTTCTGGCAATGAGCTATTTTTGCAAAAGAAAAAAAATTAAATCTAAAAGAATCTATGGATTCTTATATATTTGAGTTGATAATTTTAAGGGATAAATTGTACACTGTGCTTCAAAGTCAGAGAAGCCTGTTTCAGATCAGAAGAGCAAGGCTTAGTGCTCCTCAGGAAATAATAAACTCTGAATAAACTCAGGTATAATTATTACTGTGATGCTGAAATTTCAGCCTGTTAGCTAAAAATATTATTCTTTTTATTCCTTCATCAATCTACCCTAGCATGTGTCCCTGCAGCTATTATATTTATAAGATGACAGGAAAGAATATTCACAAATATGAAACTTTTTGGAAAGGTCATTGGAGTTTAGGGAAAAATAATAAATCCACCAATGTAAGCTTATGAGAAAAACCAATCATTGGGCCTGGTGAATTGGTAGAACGTATATACAACTTTCTAAAGCCTTAGTTTAGCTAGTAGGTAAGTTGTTCAAATTATTACAAGTCAAAGCAAGTAAGATTTCTCATTAAAATCATGCAAATGAGTACTGCCTAATGTTATTAATTGAAGCTATGACACAATGGGACAAAAAAATCCAACATTACATGGGGGGGGAACTAGTTACATAAAAATATTGTTAGAAATATTGTATAGGGACTATTTGCTCAATAATATTTCTATAATGTTTCCTGGAGATAAAGAACAATTTATGATGATAGTTCAGAATGTAGAATATGGAATATGCTTCTGTTATTGCTGGCCTTTTTTGGAAGGCTTAGGAAAGATGAAATTCTTAAAGACACTGGTGGTAAGACCCATCTATCTTGACCTGATTTACTATACCAATGGAATCTTTACTGGTGAGATATGACTAAGAATGAATGAAGATATTTTTGTCTTCTTTTTGGACAGATAAGATGTGGTTCATATAACTGAATAGTGAATAATATTGGTTTGGTATCTTTTGAGTTATATTGATGAAGCATATATGGTTTTGCTTATTATTTTTATTCCCATAGCAACTTACCAAAAATTCTCTCATTTATATATTTCTAAAAATTCCCACAGAAATGTAATGAAATTAAATATCCACCTAGTTCAAAGGTTTCTCTCTCTCTCTCTCTCTCTCTCTCTCTCTCTCTCTCTCTCTCTCTCTCTCTCTCTCTCTCTCACACACACACACACACAGAGTCTAAAGTAAAATTTATTTTTCATTCTAATTAATTAATTAATAATTTCCCCCCAGTTACATTCAAAAACTTTTTTACATTGGATTTTAAAGATTTTTGAGTTTTCGCTCTTCTCCCTTTTCCTCATCCACAATTAAGAAATTATATGTGAAGTTATAAAAAATATTTCCATAAAAGTCATGTTGTAAAAGAAAACATAGATCTTCCACCCTAATGAAAATAAAACCCTCTAGAAAAATTAAGTTAAAAACAAAGGAAGAAATATATAGAGAAAAATAGAGAATTCTTTGATCTGTATTCAGATACCATCAGCTCTTTCTCTGGAGATGGATAGGGTTTTTCACCATACATCCTTCAGAGTAGTTGTGGATAATTGTACTATTGAGCATAACAAAATCATCTCAAAAGATTGCTATTGTATTTCACTTTGTTCATGGCAGAATAATATTCCATCAGAGAATTTTCTTTGAAAATGTTTTTACAATTACTATTGCTGATTGTATTTCCCCCCATTTATTCTCTCTCTTTTCACCCTATCTCTCCTCAAAAGTATTTTGCTACCGACTACTCCCTCCCCAAATATGACCTCTTTTTTATCACCTTTCTCCCTTCCTATATCCCATTCTCCTCCTATTTTCCTGCATGGTAAGCTAAATTTCTATACTCATATTGAGTATGTATGTTAGTTCCTATTTGGGTCAGTTTCACTCACTCACTATCTCTTCCCCATCTTCCCCTCCACTATAAAAACTTTTCTTTGCCTCTTTTTTGTGGCAGATAATTTGCACCATCTCACTTCTCCCTTTCCCTTTCTCCCAATAGAATTCTCTTTCACCTCTGAATTTCATCATTTAAAAATACATTATCCCTTCATACTCAAATCAAACCTTGTACCCTCTGTATATATATACTTCTTCTAATTGCCATAATAAGGGAAACAATCTAATGAGTTACAAGTGTCATTTTTCCATATAGGAATGTAAAAAAGATAAATCTTATAAAACTTATTAATTCCTTTATGATATCACTTTCCTGATTACCCTCCTTATGCTTCTCTAGAGTCCTATATTTGAAAATCAAATTTTCTATTCAGTTGCAGCCTTTTCATTATGAATACTTGTTTTCTTGAATGATCACCTTTTCATCTAAAGGATTTATACTCTTGTTGTGCTGAGTAGGTCATTCTTGCTTGCAGTCTAGCTCCATTGCTCTGCAGAATATCATATGTGAAGTCCTCTGATGCTTTAGTAGAAAAACAGCTAAATCTAATGTTATTTTTACTGGGGCTCCAATATATTTGAATTGTTCCTTTCTGGATGTTTGTAATCTTTTCTCCTTGACCTGGAGGTTGCAGAATTTGGTTATAATATTCCTGAGAGTTTTTATTTTGGGATCTGCTTCAGGAGGTGATCTTTCAATTTTTATTTTATCCTCTGATTCTCGAATATCAGGACAATTTTCATTGATAATTTCTTGAAAGATGGTGTTTACTTCTGACCAAGATGGCGGCGTGGAGGCAGGCAGCTGCTTGAGCTCCGTGTTTTCTCTCAGGACTTACTTCATAACAAGCCTCGGAGTTAATGCTTGACCAGAAAAGAAACCCACAAATAATCATCAACAGAAGACATCCTTGAAATTCACCAGAGAAGGTCTATGTTTGCTTGGGGGAGGGTCGAAAAGACTGGGGGGCAGACTGAGGGCAGGCAAGCCAGAACAAGACAGGCAGCTCACACAACCTGGACCTGAGCGGGGAGGAGTACAATCTTGTTTCTGCGAAAAGACTTTTACCCCAGTGTGGATACTCCATCTTGGCAGCAAGCCAGGAGCAGCAGAGAAGGTGTAAACACTGGAGGTGAAGAATAAAACCCCCGAAAGCCAGCATCTCTCGGAACCAGGCCACCCCCACCGCCACCCGGAGTGACTCAGCAAGTTCTCAGAGCCTCAGAACACAGACACAGCACAGCCATCACTTTCCTGTTAATGCCTTGCTTCTGCCCTCCCCCCAAGTCTGTAGAGGAAGCTCATTAACACCATCCAGCCCAAGCCCCCCAAAAAACAGACCAATTGTTTCTCTTGTCAATTTGTTTTCTTCCATTCCCAATCTGACAAAATGAATAAAAAATTTAAAAGGGCTCTAACCATTGACTGCTTCTGTATGGAGAGAGAGCAGACTTCAAACACTGAGGAGACTAAAAACAGACTGTCCCCAGAGGAATCCCCTAAGAGGGATATGAGCTGCTCCTCAATACATAAGACTCTCATAGAGGTAATCAAAAAGGCTCTCACAAGAGAGCTAGAAGAGAAATGGGAAAAGGAAAGGGAAGCTTGGCAAGAGAGTCCGGAGAAGTCATTGCACACATTTAAAGACAGAGTGGACAAAGAAAACAAATCATTGAGAAACAAAATTAGTGAGGTGGAAAAAGAAAACAGCTCTCTAAAAAAATAAAATGGATGAAAAGGAAAAAAATTACATAGAAGAAAAAAATTCACTTAAAAACACAATTAAAAAATTACAAAAAGATATAAAAAAGTGAGTGAAGAAAATGCATCATTGAAAATTAGATTTGAACAAGTAGAAATGAATGACTCAAGGAGAAACTAAGAGGTAATCAAGCAAAACCAGAGAAATGAAACAATTGAAAAGAATGTCAAGTACCTTATTAGAAAGACAACAGACCTGGAAAACAGATCCAGGAGAGACAATTTGAGAATAATCAGACTCCCTGAAAGATGTGAGGAAAAAAAGAGCCTGGACACTATTTTCCAGGAAATTATCAAAGAGAACTGCCCAGACATTTTGGAAACAGAGGGTCAAATAGACATTGAAAAAATTCATCAATCACCTACTGAAAGGGACCCTAAAATCAAAACGCCAAGAAATATAGTGGCCAAGTTCAAGAACCATAAGACAAAGGAAAAGATATTGGAAGCTGCTAGAAAAAAGCAATTCAGATATGGAGGATCCACAATAAAGATAACCCAGAATCTAGCAGCATCCACATTAAAAGAACGAAGGGCCTGGAACATGATATTCCAAAAGGCTAAGGAACTTGCATGCAGCCAAGAATAACTTACCGAGCAAGAATGAGCATCGTTTTCCAGGGAAGAAGATGGACATTTAGTGAAATACATGAATTCCATCTATTCTTGATGAAAAAAACAGACCTACACAAAATGTTTGATCTTCAAATTCAGAACTCAAGAGATTTCTAAAAAGGCAAAAAGAAACCTTGAGAACTATATTTCTGCCATAAAGATATGTAAAGATCACATGTATAATTAGTCTTAGAAACTAGAGGTGGAATGGAAATTATATCATAAAAAAGGGTAAAGTGGTGGTACTACATCTCATGAAGAGGCAAAGGTAACCTATTATATTTGAGAGAAAGAAAGGAGGGAGATGAACATAGTGTGTATCAATACACATATTCGACTTATGGTGAAACTTTTTCCACTGCATTGAAAAGTGGAGGGAGGGAGTAAGCTAAGGGTAAGGGAAAACAGAAATTGTGAGGAAAAGGGGTAAAATAAGCGGAGGAACTTTAAGGTGGGGGAGGGATACTAAAAAGGGAGGTCTGTGAAAACCAAGTGGTGTTCACAAGTTTAATACTGGGTTCGGGGGTAAGAGGGAAGGAAAGGAAAAAAGCATAAGCAGGGGATAACAGGATGGCAAGCAATATAGAATTAGTCATTCTAACCAAAAAGGTGAATGGGGTAAACTTCCTCATAAAGAGGAAGCAGTTAGCAGACTGGATTAAAAGTCAGAATCCTACTATATGTTGTTTACAGGAAACACACCTGAAACAGGGTGATACATTCAAACTAAAAGTAAAAGGGTGGAGTAGAATCTACTATCCTTCAGGTGAAGCCAAAACAGCAGGGGTAGCCATCCTCTTCTCAGATCAAGCAAAAACAAAAACTGATTTAATTAAAAGAGATAAGGAAGGGCATTATATCCTGCTAAAGGGTAGCATCAATAATGAAGCAGTATCAATATTAAACATATATGCACTAAGTGGTGCAGGATCTAAAATCTTAAATGAGAAATTAAGAGAACTGCAAGAAGAAATAGACACCAAAACTATAATAGTGGGAGATCTCTACCTTGCACTCTCAGAATTAAATAAATCAAACCAAAAAATAAATAAGAAAGAAGTCAAAGAAGTAAATAGACTACTAGAAAAGTTTGATATGATAGATCTTTGGCAAAAGCTAAATGGAGACAGAAAGGAGTATACTTTCTTCTCATCAGTTCATGGAACCTATACAAAAATTGATCACATACTAGGACATAAAAACCTCAAAATCAAATGCAGTAAGGCAGAAATAGTAAATGCATCCTTTTCAGACCACAATGCAATCAAAATTACATTTAACAAAAAGCCAGGGGAAAGTAGACCAAAAAATAATTGGAAACTAAATAATCTTATACTAAAGAATGATTGGGTAAAACAGCAAATCATAGACATAATTAATAACTTCACCCAAGAAAATGACAGTAATGAGACATCATACCAAAATGTGTGGGATACAGCCAAAGCAGTAATAAAGGGAAGTTTTATATCTCTACAGGCCTACTTGCATAAAATAGAGAAAGAGAGGGCCAATGAATTGGGCTTACAACTAAAATTGCTAGAAAAGGAACAAATTAAAAACCCCCAGATAAAAACAAAACTTGATATTCAAAAAATAAAAGGTGAGATTAATAAAATTGAAAGTAAAAAAACTATTGAATTAATTAATAAAACTAAGAGTTGGTTCTATGAAAAAACCAACAAAATAGACAAACCCTTAGTAAACCTCATTAAAAAAAGGAAAGAGAAAAAGTAAATTGTTAGTCTTGAAAATGAAAAGGGGAAAGAGTGCTCCAAATCACTACTGATCAGAGAAATGCAAATTAAGACAACTCTGAGATACCACTACACACCTGTCAGATTGGCTAAGATGACAGGAACAAATAATAATGAATGTTGGAGAGGATGTGGGAAAACTGGGACACTAATACATTGCTGGTGGAGTTGTGAAAGAATCCCGCCATTCTGGAGAGCAATTTGGAACTATGCCCAAAAAGTTATCAAACTGTGCATACCCTTTGTCCAAGCATTGCTGCTATTGGGCTTATATCCCAAAGAAATACTAAAGAGCGGAAAGGGACCTGTATGTGCCAAAATGTTTGTGGCAGCTCTTTTTGTTGTAGCTAGAAACTGGAAGATGAATGGATGTCCATCAGTTGGAGAATGGTTGGGTAAATTATGGTATATGAAGGTTATGGAATATTATTGCTCTGTAAGAAATGACCAGCAGGAGGAATACAGAGAGGCTTGGAGAGACTTATATCAACTGATGCTGAATGAAAGGAGCAGAACCAGAAGATCACTATACACTTCAACAACAATACTGTATGAGGATGTATTCTTTTTTTTTTTTTTATTCATTTTTCCAAATTATCCCCTCCCTCCCTCCACTCCCTCCCCCCATGGCAGGTAATTCCATACATTTTACATGTGTTACAGTATAACCTAGATACAATATATGTGTGTAAATACCATTTTCTTGTTGCACATTAATTATTAGCTTCCGAAGGTATAAGTAACCTGGGTAGATAGACAGTAGCGCTAACAATTTACATTCACTTCCCAGTGTTCCTTCTCTGGGTGTCGCTACCTCTGTCCATCATTGATCAACTGGAAGTGAGTTGGATCTTCTTTATGTTGAAGATTTCCACTTCCATCAGAATATATCCTCATACAGTATTGTTGTTGAAGTGTATAGTGATCTTCTGGTTCTGCTCATTTCACTCAGCATCAGTTGATTTAAGTCTCTCCAAGCCTCTCTGTATTCCTCCTGCTGGTCATTTCTTACAGAGCAATAATATTCCATAACCTTCATATACCACAATTTACCCAACCATTCTCCAATTGATGGACATCCATTCAACTTCCAGTTTCTAGCTACAACAAAAAGAGCTGCCACAAACCTTCTGGCACATACAGGTCCCTTTCCGCTCTTTAGTATTTCTTTGGGATATAATCCCAATAACAGCAATGCTGGCTCAAAGGGCATGCACAGTTTGACAACTTTTTGGACATAGTTCCAAATTTCTCTCCAGAATGGCTGGATTCTTTCACAACTCCACCAGCAATGTATTAGTGTCCCAGTTTTCCCACATCCCCTCCAACATTCATCATTATTTGTTCCTGTCATCTTAGCCAATCTGACAGGTGTGTAGTGGTATCTCAGAGTTGTCTTAATTTGCATTTCTCTGATCAGTAGTGATTTGGAACACTCTTTCATATGAGTGGAAATAGTTTCAATTTCATCATCTGAGAATTGTCTGTTCATATCCTTTGACCATTTATCAATTGGACAATGGTTTGGTTTCCTATAAATCAGGGTCAGTTCTCTATATATTTTGGAAATGAGACCTTTGTCAGAACCTTTACTTTTAAAAATATTTTCCCAATGTGTTACTTCCCTTCTAATCTTGTTTGCATTAGTATTGTTTGAACAGAAACTTTTTAGTTTGATGTAATCAAAATCTTCTATTTTGTGATCAATAATGATCTCTAATTCTCCTCTGGTCCTAAATTCCTTCGTCCTCCACAGGTCTGATAGGTAGACTATTCTCTGTTTGAGGATGTATTCTGATGGAAGTGGATATCTTCAACATAAAGAAGATCCAACTCACTTCCAGTTGATCAATGATGGACAGAGGTATCTACATCCAGAGAAAGAACACTGGGAAGTGAATGTAAATTGTTAGCACTACTGTCTGTCTGCCCAGGTTACTTGTACCTTCGGAATCTAATGCTTATTGTGCAACAAGAAAATAGTACTTACACACATGTATTGTATCTAGGTTATGTTGTAACACATGTAAAATGTATGAGATTGCCTGTCATCGGGGGGAGGGAGTAGAGAGAGGGGGGGGATAATTTGGAAAAATGAATACAAGGGATAAAATTATAAAAAAAATAAAAAAATTAAATAAAAAAAGAAAGAAAATATCAGATTTACTAATTAAAAACAAACCAAAAAGAAAAAAAAAAAAGAAAATGAAAAGGGAGAATTCACCACTAATGAAGAGGAAATTAGAATAATAGTTAGGAGCTACTTTGTTCAACTTTATGCCAATAAATTCGATAACTTAAATGAAATGGAAGAATACCTTCAAAAATAACTTGCCCAGATTAACAGAGGAAGAAGTAAGTAGTCTAAATAGTTCAATCTCAGAAAAAGAAATACAACAAGCTATTAACCAACTTCCTAAGAAAAAATCCCCAGGAACGGATGGATTTACATGTGGATTCTACCAAACATTTAAAGAACAACTAACTCCAATGCTATGTAAACTATTTGAAAAAATAGGGATTGAAGGAGTCCTACCAAATTCCTTCTATGACACAGACATGGTACTGATACCTAAACCAGGTAGATCGAAAACTGAGAAAGAAAACTATAGACCAATTTCCTTAATGAATATTGATGCTAAAATCTTAAATAAGATATTAGCAAAAAGACTTCAGAAAATCATCCCCAAAATAATACACTATGACCAAGTGGGATTTATACCAGGAATGCAGGGTTGGTTTAATATTAGGAAAACTATTAGTATAATTGACCATATTAATAATCAAATAAATAAAAACCATATGATCATCTCAATAGATGCAGAAAAAGCATTTGACAAAATCCAACATCCATTCCTACTAAAAACGCTTGAGAGTATAGGAATAAATGGACTATTCCTTAAAATAATAAGGAGCATATATTTAAAACCTTCAGTAAACATCATATGTAATGGCGATAAACTAGAACCTTTCCCTGTAAGATCAGGAGTGAAACAAGGTTGCCCACTATCACCATTACTATTCAATATAGCACTAGAAACTCTAGCCTTGGAAATAAGAGCCAAGAAAGAGATTCAAGGAATTAGAGTAGGAAATGAGGAAATCAAATTATTACTCTTTGCAGATGACATGATACTTAGAGAAACCCAAAGACTCTGCTAAAAAGCTATTAGAAATAATTCAGAACTTTGGCAAAGTTGCAGGATACAAAATAAATCCATATAAATCCTCAGCATTTTTGTACATTACCAACACAATCCAACAGCAAGAGATCCAAATAGAAATTCCATTCAAAATGACAGTCAATAGTATAAAATATTTGGGAATCCATCTACCAAAGAATAGTCAGGAATTATATGAGAAAAATTATGAAACACTTGCCACAAAAATAAAGTCAGATTTAAATAATTGGAAAGACATTCAATGCTCTTGGATAGGCCGAGCGAATATAATAAAGATGGCAATACTCCCCAAACTAATCTATTTATTTAGTGCTATACCAATCAGACTCCCAAGAAACTATTTTAATGACCTAGAAAAAATAACAACAGAATTCATATGGAACAACAAAAGGTCGAGAATTTCAAGGGAAGTAATGGAAAAAAAAATTAAATGAAGGTGGTCTAGCTGTACCTGATCTAGAACTATATTATAAAGCAACAGTCACCAAAACCATTTAGTATTGGCTAAGAAATAGACTAGTCAATCAGTGACATAGGTTAGGTTCACAAGGCAAAATAGTGAATCAAAATAGCAATCTAGTGTTTGCCAAACCCAAAGATCCCAAATTTTGGGATAAGAATTCATTATTTGACAAAAACTGCTGGGAAAACTGGAAAATAGTATGGCAGAAACTAGGCATGGACCCACATTTAATACCACATACTAAGATAACATCAAAATGGGTCCAAGATTTAGGCATAAAGAATGAAATCATAAATAAATTGGAGGAACATGGGTTGGTTTACCTCTCAGACTTGTGGAGGAAGAAGGAATTTATGACTGAAGGAGAACTAGAGACCATTATTCATCACAAAATAGAAAATTTTGATTAGATTAAATTAAGAATCTTTTGTATAAACAAAACTAATGCAAACAAGATTAGAAGGGAAGTAACAAATTGGGAAAACATTTTTACAGTTAAAGGTTCTGATAAAGGCCTCATCTCCAAAATATACAGAGAATTGACTTTAATTTATAAGAAATCAAGCCATTCTCCAATTGATAAATCATCAAAGGATATAAACAGACAATTTTCAGATGATGAAATTAAAACAATTTCCACTCATATGAAAGAGTGTTTCAAATCACTATTGATCAGAGAAATGCAAATTAAGATAATTCTGAGATATCATTATACACCTGTCAGATTGGCTAAGATGACAGGAACAAATAAGGATGAATGCTGGAGGGGCTGTGAGAAAACTGGGACACTGATGCATTGTTGGTGGAGTTGTGAAAGAATCCAACCATTCTGGAGAGCAATTGGAATTATGCACAAAAAGTTATCAAAATGTGCATACCCTTTGATCTAGCAGTGCTACTACTGGGCTTATATCCCAAGGAAATACTAAAAAAGGGAAAGGGACCTGTATGTGCCAAAATGTTTGTGGCAGCCCTTTTTTTGTAGTGGCTAGAAACTGGAAAATGAATGGATGTCCATCAATTGGAGAATGGTTGGGTAAATTATGGTATATGAATGTTAGGGAATATTATTGTTCTGTAAGAAATGACCAACAGGAGGAATACAGAGAGGATTGGAGAGACTTACATGAACTGATGCTGAGTGAAACGAGCAGAACTAGGGGATCATTATACACTTCAACAATGACTGTATGAGGATGTATTCTGATGGAAGTGGATATCTTCAACATAGAGAAGAGCTAAGCCAATTCCAATTGATCAATGATGGACAGAATCAGCTACATCCAGAAAAGGAACACTGGGAAATTTGTAAACTGTGAGCATTGTTTTTGTTTTGTTTTGTTTTGTTTTGTTTTGTTTCTCTTCCCAGATTATTTTTACCTTTCGAATACAATTCTTCCTTTGCAACAACAACAACAACAAAATTCGGTTGTGCACATATATATTGTACCTAGCATATACTATAAGATATTTAATATGTATGGGAATGCCTACCATCTAGGGGTGGGGGTAGAGGGAAGGAGGGGAAAAACTTGGAACAGAAGGGAGTGCAAGGGATAATGTTGTAAAAAAAAAAATTACCTATGCATATGTACTGTCAAGGAAAATGTTATAATTATAAAAATTAATAAAAAACAAAATAAAATTTAAAAATAAATAAATAAATAATTGAAAAAACAATCCTACTAATTTTAAATGAATAAATATTCTTTTTCGTGTGCCTCTTATTAAGGAAGCATCCTATATCTAGGAGGCTGCTACATCTTGAGTCATGTGTCAAATGAGAATTTGTGTGGTGCCTTCTTTGTTCTCAAACTATAAAAACCCCTTAGTAGAAAGAGATTTTGAAGATTTGGGCTAGGAAGTCCTTGACAGTTTGCCTAGCAATGGCTCCCATTCAAAACTGAATAGCTGTGACCATGTGTTCTCCCAGTGAAGGAATACACATGTTGGTACTTCTTCAGGGTGGTTATGGTGTCTGTTTTATGTTGTTTGTTTGTTAATGTGGCCACTGTGTTTGTTAATTGTGTTTTACTTTTATGCTTCGAATTTCCTCTTCCTTTATTCTTATTTAAATCCAGGTTCTGAGCAGTAATAAACTTCTATCAGTCCAGTTTAAAATGATGTCTTTTGAAATGCAAATTCTTCACCTTGATTAATTTTACATAAGATGACAAGGAGGAAGAAGAATAAACCAAAGCAATGGAAGATTGTGTTGAGAGTAGATTACAGCAGAAGAGTTTGGTAGGCAAAAGAAGATATGACTTATGGAATGAACAATTAAAATACATTGAAAACAAAACAAAAAAAATACTCTGTTGGAAAGAGGTGAAGAAAATTATGGGATAATCTATTTTAGTTTAATATTTGTGGCTTTTTTAAGGTTTTTGAAATATTTTTATATAGTATATAGTTTGATTCCCATAATGACCTTATATGGTAAATACTACAGTTATTTTTCCATTTTACAAATGAAGAAATTAAGACATAAGGAAATTAAATGGTGAAATAGTATTGTATACTATAAAGAAATCTTTATACAGTGTCAGAGGATTTAGATTTCATTACCAGCTTTGCTGCTTAGTATGCATTTGACTTTAGAAAATTAATATTTGGGGGGCGGAGCCAAGATGGCAGAGAAGAAACACACGACTCTGTGAACATCCTCACTCCCTCACAATCAATTAGATAAATTAAGCCTCAAAATAAGCCCTGGACTGATAGATACCACAAGGACTGGAAGCACGACTTACCAGCTGAAGAGAATCTGGAGTTTCAACAGAAAAGATCAGTTCCCAGGGGAGGAAGAAGAGAGGCCAGCACAGACGGCTGGGTGCTAGCATACAGCGCCGATTGCGCTGGGAAGGGCTCTGGGATCAGAGAAGCCACTGAGATAAAGGAATCTGGCACAGGCTGTTAGCTCTTCTCTTCTAATTATTTAGCAGTTCAGAAGAGAAAGCTAAAATACCTTAAAAATTCAGATAGATTAGATTTTCCCCGGATCCTGGGGGTGACTCAGCAGATCTCTGCACCAGGGGGCGTGGCCTCAGCTCCCACCTGAGAATAGTTAAGAGATTGACAAGTGGGTGGATACGGCCCAAGGCAACACACACTGCCTAGCTTAGCTGGAGGGAGTGGAACTCAGCTCCAGGAAGTCCCAGAGAAGCGGAACCTTTGAACTAGGGACCGCAGTTTCTGGCAGACACTTCCAGTTTGAGCACAGGGGCTTTTCACGTCACCTGCTGCAGACATCCACGCCCCACCGGGACACATAGGGTAGGCTTTGTGCTGCCTTTACTGTTCAGTCTCAACCTCAGGGAAGCCCCTAAAACACAGCGCCCTCAAGGCACAGCAGTGCTAATCACCTCTGAGGCACTTCCAGGGAAGGGGTGGGGAACTCTCTCCCAGAGCTCTATCTTAGCTCAGGCACTAGAATGGCTGCATCCATCTGGTCTGGGAGGAAGCTGGTAAAGAAGTAAATAAATAATTTCCTACCCCAGGGACAGACCCCAAAAGATTTTAAAAATATGAACAAAAAAACCAGAAAAACCATAGAATCCTTCTACACAGAGAAAGAGCAGGTATCCAACCCCGAGGAAGTTAACAGCAGAGAGACAGCAGATAACAACCTAAAAGGGAATGATTCCTGCCCCCCATAACATAACTCTCTCCTTGAAGAGACTATTAAAAAACTTAAGGGAGTTTGAAGAAAAATGGGGAAAGGATGCTGAGTGAAACGAGCAGAACCAGAAGATCATTATACACTTCAACAATGATACTGTACGAGGATGTATGCTGATGGAAGTGGATTTCTTCAACATAGAGAAGAGCTAATCCAATTCCAATTGATTAATGATGGACAGAACCAGCTACATCCAGAAAAGGAACACTGGGAAATGAATGTAAACTATTATTTTTACCTTCTGAATCCAATTCTTCCTGTGCAACAAAAAATTCGGTTCTACACACATATATTGTATCTAGAATATACTGTAATATATTTAACATATATAAGACTGCTTGCCATCTGGGGGAGGGGGTTGGGGGAGGAAGGGAAAAAATCTGAATAGAAGTAAGTGCAAGGGATAATGTTGTAAAAAATTACCCATGCATATGTACTGTCAAAAAAATGTTATAATTATAAAATAAAATAAAAATTAAAAAATAAATAAATAAACAAATTAGAAGAACAAAAAAAAAAAAAAAAAAAAAAAAGAAAAGAAAAATGGGGAAAGGAAAGGGAAGCTATGATAGAGAATAACAACGTCCTGAAATTGGAGTTGGAAAAAATAAAGAATTCACAGGAGATGCAGGGAAACAAAATTTATGAATTAGAAAAGGTTAAAAAATCACAGGAAAGTAGGATTTCTGAATTGGAAAAGATAAAAAAGTCTCAAGAAAACAGAATTTCTGAATTGGAAAAAGAAAATAATTCTCAAAAAAAAATTTGGAAAATGGAAAAAAATTAAATAGAGCAAAATAATTCATTTAAAAACGAAATTGGGCATTTACAAAAAGAACTAAAAACTGTGAAAGAAGAAAATAACTCCTTAAAAGTCAGGATGGAACAAATAGAAATGAATGATTCGCAGAGAACCCAAGAATCAGTCAAACAAAACAAAAAAAAAAATGAGAAGCTGGAGAACAACGTCAAATACTTACTGGGAAAATCTATAGACCTGGAAAATAGATCTAGGAGAGATAATCTGCGGATCATTGGACTTCCAGAAAACTATGACCAAAAAAAGAGCCTATATTCTATTTTACAGGAAATTATCAAAGAGAACTGTCCAGAGATAATAGAAACAGAGGGGAAAGTAGATGTTGAAAGAATTCATCGAACTCCTTCTGAAATAGACCCTAAAAAAAGAACACTACGGAATATAGTGGCTAAGCTGCAGAATTACCACACAAAGGAGAAAATCCTGAAAGCAGCTAGAAAAAAACAATTTAAATACCAAGGTGCCACAATAAGGGTCACCCAAGATCTGGCTGCCTCCACATTAAAAGATAGAAGGGCCTGGAACCTGATATTCTGAAAGGCAAAAGATCAAGGATTGCAACCAAGAATAAACTACCCAGCTAAGTTTAGCATCTTTTTCCATGGAAGAACATGGTAATTCAATGAAATAGAGGAATTCCATATGTTTCTAAGAAAAAAACCAGACTTAAACAAAAAATTTGGTCTACATCCACAAGACTGAAGAGAAACAGAAAAAGGTACACAGAACCCTTGAGAACTGTAACTCTGTTGTGGGTATATAGAAAGTACGCATGGATAATTTGATTTTACTGATATAAAAGAAAAAACAAGGAGGGGGTGTAGTAAAGGGAAGGGGGTAGTATCAGAAAAAGGGGAGGGTGTGATAAAAGGAGGGAAACTACATCCCAGGAAGAGGCATAGATAATACAACATATCTGAGGGAATTTAGAGAGGGGGAGAATCATTATGTAAATCTTACTCTCATCAGAAGAGGCTCAAAGAGTAAATAATTGTCATATTTGTTTTTCAGAGAATTCTCTCTCACGTCATTAAAAGGGGGTAGAGGAAAAGGGAAAAGGAAAAGGAGAATAAGGGAAGGGACGTGGAGGGAGGGGGGAGGGATACTAAAAAAAAAGGGAGGGCTGTGCATCACAAGGGGGGTCTATAAATTAAATATTGGGGAAGGGGTTCAGGGGGGTCAAGGGAAAAAGCATAATCTGGGGATCATATGATGGCAGGAAATACAGAATTAGTAATTGTAACTGTAAATGTAAATGGGATGAACGATCCCATCAAAGGGAGACGGATAGCAGATTGAATCAAAAAGCAGAACCCTACAATACGTTGTCTACAGGAAACACACTTAAAGCAGGGAGATACATACAGAATAAAGGTAAAAGGTTGGAACAGAGCCTATTATGCTTCAGGTAAAGCCAAAAAAGCAGGGGTAGCTATCCTTATCTCAGATCAAGCAAAAGCAGAAGTAGATCTCCTTAAAAAAGATAAGGAAGGAAACTATATCCCGCTGAAAGGTAGCATAAATAATGAAGCCATATCAATACTAAACATATATGCACCAAGTGGTATAGCATCTAACTTTCTAAAGGAAAAGTTAAGAGAATTGCAAGAAGAAATAGACAGTAAAACTATAATAGTGGGAGATCTCAACCTTGCACTCTCAGATTTAGACAAATCAAACCACAAAACAAACAAGAAAGAAATTTAAAAAGTAAATAGAACATTAGAAAAACTAGGTATGATAGACCTTTGGAGAAAACTGAATGACAATAGAAAGGAATATACTTTCTTCTCAGCAGTTCATGGATCCTATACAAAAATGGACCATATATTAGGACATAAAGATCTCAAAATTAAATGTAGGAAGGCAGAAATAATAAATGCCTTCTTCTCAGACCACAATGCAATAAAAGCTACATTCAGTAAAAAGTTAGGGGTAAATGGACCAAAAAGTAATTGGAAACTGAATAATCTCATCTTAAAGAATGACTGGGTGAAAGAGCAAATTATAGAATCAATTAATAATTTCACCCAAGATAATGACAATGATGAGACATCATACCAAAATCTTTGGGATGCAGCTAAAGCAGTAATAAGGGGAAATTTTATATCTTTAGAGGCTTATTTGAAGAAAATAGAGAAAGAGAAGATTAACGAATTGGGCTTACAACTTAAAAGGCTAGAAAAAGACCAAATTATAAACCCCCAACCAAAAATTAAACTCGAAATACAAAAATTAAAAGGAGAAATCAATAATATTGAAAGTAAAAAAACTATTGATTTAATAAATAAAACCAAGAGTTGGTTTTATGAAAAAGCCAATAAAATAGATAAACCTTTGGTAAATTTGATCAAAAAAAAAGAAAGAGGAAAATCAAATTGATAGTCTTACAAATGAAAAGGGGGATCTTTCCACCAATGAAGAGGAAATTAGAGAAATAATAAGGAGTTACTTTGCCCAACTTTATGCCAATAAATTTGATAACTTAAGTGAAATGGATGACTTCCTCCAAAAATATAGGCTCCCTAGATTAACAGAGGAGGAGATAAATTGCTTAAATAGTCCCATTTCAGAAAAAGAAATAGAACAAGCTATTAATCAACTCCCCAGGAAAAAATCCCCAGGACCAGATGGATTCACATGTGAATTCTACCAAACATTTAAAGAACAATTAGCCCCAATGTTATATAAATTATTTGAAAAAATAGGGGATGAAGGAGTCCTACCAAACTCCTTTTATGACACAGACATGGTACTGATACCTAAACCAGGTAGAGCGAAAACTGAGAAAGAAAATTATAGACCAATCTCCTTAATGAATATTGATGCTAAAATCTTAAATAAGATATTAGCAAAAAGACTTCAGAAAATCATCTCCAGGATAATACACTATGATCAAGTAGGATTTATTCCAAGAATGCAGGGCTGGTTTAATATTAGGAAAACTATTAATATAATTGACCATATTAATAATCAAATTAATAAGAACCATATGATCATCTCAATAGATACAGAAAAAGCATTTGACAAAATCCAACATCCATTCCTACTAAAAACTCTTGAGAGTATAGGAATAAATGGACTATTCCTTAGAATAATCAGCAGCATATATTTAAGACTTTCACTAAGCATAACATGCAATAGAAATAAACTGCAACCTTTCCCAGTAAGCTCAGGAGTGAAACAAGGTTGCCCACTATCACCATTACTATTCATTATAGTACTAGAAAAGCTAGCCTCGGCAATAAGAGCCGAGAAAGAGATTCAAGGAATTAGAGTAGGAAATGAGGAAATCAAACTATCACTTTTTGCAGATGACATGATGGTATACTTAGAGAACCCCAAAGACTCTGCTAAAAAGCTACTAGAAATAATTCAAAATTTCAGCAAAGGGGCAAGATACAAAATAAATCCACATAAATCCTCGGCATTTTTATATATCACTAACAAAATGCAACAGCAAGAGATACAAAGAGAAATTCCATTCCAAACAAATGTTGAGAGTATAAAGTATTTGGGAATCCATCTACTAAAGAAAAGTCAGGAATTATATGAGAAAAATTACAAAATACTTGCCACAAAAATAAAATCAGATTTAAATAATTGGAAAGACATTCAATGCTCTTGGATAGGCCGAGCGAATATAATAAAGATGGCAATACTCCCCAAACTAATCTATTTATTTAGTGCTATACCAATCAGACTCCCAAGAAACCAATTTAATGACCTAGAAAAAATAACCACAAAAGTCATATGGAAGAATAAAAGGTCGAGAATTGCAAGGGAACTAATGAAAAAAAACTCAGAGGAAGGTGGTCTAAGTGTATCTGATCTAAAGCTATATTATATAGCAGCAGTCACCAAAACCATTTGGTATTGGCTAAGAAATAGACCAGTAGATCAGTGGAACAGATTAGATACAAAGGACAAAAAAGGGTACATCTATAGCAATCTAATCTTTGACAAATCCAAAGATACCAACATTAGGGATAAAAATTCATTATTAGGAAAAAAACTGTTGGGAAAACTGGAAATTAGTATGGCAGAAATTAGATATGGATCCACACTTAACACCATATACCAAGATAAGATCAAAATGGGTCCATGATTTAGGCATAAAGAGGGAGATAATAAATAGATTAGAGGAACAGAGGATAGTCTACCTCTCAGACCTGTGGAGGAGGAAGGAATTTATGACCAGAGGAGAATTAGAGATCATTATTGATCACAAAATAGAAGATTTTGATTACATCAAACTAAAAAGTTTCTGTACAAATAATACTAATGCAAACACGATTAGAAGGGAAGTAACAAATTGGGAAAATATTTTTAAAAACAAAGGTTCTGACAAAGGTCTCATTTCCAAAATATATAGAGAACTGACCCTAATTTATAAGAAACCAAACCATTCTCCAATTGATAAATGTTCAAAGGATATGAACAGACAATTCTCAGATGAAGAAATTGAAACTATATCCACTCACATGAAAGAGTGTTCCAAATCACTACTGATCAGAGAAATGCAAATTAAGACAACTCTGAGATACCACTACACACCTGTCAGATTGGCTAAGATGACAGGAACAAATAATGATGAATGTTGGAGGGGATGTGGGGAAACTGGGACACTAATACATTGCTGGTGGAGTTGCGAAAGAATCCAGCCATTCTGGAGAGCAATCTGGAATTATGCCCAAAAAGTTGTCAAACTGTGCATACCCTTTGACCCAGCAGCGCTACTACTGGGCTTATATCCTAAAGAAATACTAAAGAGCGTAAAGAGACATATATGTGCCAAAATGTTTGTGGCAGCTCTTTTTGTTGTAGCTAGAAACTGGAAGATGAATGGATGTCCATCAGTTGGAGAATGGTTGGGCAAATTATGGTATATGAAGGTTATGGAATATTATTGTTCTGTAAGAAATGACCAGCAGGAGGAATACAGAGAGGCCTGGAGAGACTTAAATCAACTGATGCTGAGTGAAATGAGCAGAACCAGAAGATCACTGTACACTTCAACAACAATACTGTATGAGGATATATTCTGATGGAAGTAGAAATCTTCAACATAAAGAAAAGCCAACTCACTTCCAGTTGATGAATGACGGACAGAGGTAGCTACACCCAGAGAAGAAACACTGGGAAGTGAATGTAAATTGTTAGCACTAATACCTGTCTGCCCAGGTTGCATGTACCTTCGGAATCTAATGTTTATTGTGCAACAAGAAAATGATATTCACACACATGTATTGTATCTAGACTATATTGTAACACATGTAAAATGTATGGGATTGCCTGTCATCGGGGGGAGGGAATAGAGGAAGGGGGGGATAATTTGGAAAAATGAATACAAGGGATAATATTATAAAAAATAAAAAAAAGAAAAAAAGAAAAAAAAAGAAAATTAATATTTATTTCTTCTTTTTTAAAATGAAGGAGTTGAAGATAATCTCCAGAGTCTCTTCCAGCTCTCACATTATGACTTGCTTTGGTCTTTTATATACTGGATTTAAGATTTTCCTCTAATTACAAAATCAAATAAAAACAAAATCACTCTATCATCTGTACTGTTTTGATTATAGACAATAGGGTGTTTTTGATTTTTATTAGTTATATTTTCATCTACTTATTCCAATGACTGCTATGTATCAAAATCACACTATCCATCCTACTCTATTTATCAGTTTATCTCTTGGTCCTCACAGCAAGAAGACATTTAGATTTATTATCCTAATTCATAATATGTTATGTTGATCCAGGAAAACCTGGAGTGGTAACTTAAAAAAAAAAAACAAAAAAAACTTATCTACTCATCAGGCATATTTGGATCTGGGCTAATCTCACCCCTTAGAAGTGATAATGCATTGTCCAAGTAATTAACTGTGAGAGTTGAAAAAGTTTTTCATATAGAATAAAGGATTTGATTATGAATATAATTTAGGTTACTTTCTGTTGATATTTCTTACCTTTTTAGATAAGCCTTAGTTTTCTTATCTGTAAAAGTTGGAGATTGGACAAGACGACTGCTACAATTTATTTTTTGTTTGTTTTTAGCTCTTACATGCTAAATATTATATGTTTTCACTTCATTTTTCAGTTTATAAAATGATGCCTGAGGATTCAGAGAAGAGGAATGTTAGAAAAATTAAAAAAAAACAAGTGTGTTTGCCTTTTAGTTGCTCTCAGACTCCCCATCTCTACTGGATGGCTGCTTTTTAAGCCCTGAGCTCTGCTGTTCTTTTTGATATGCAGAGTAACCCAGCCTGGAGAGACAGTGTAGACCTGCTAAGCTCGGCTAGTTTCCTGGATGCTTATTAAAGTCACAGCTAGAAAAGGGAGTATTCAGGCTGGTACCTGTTTGCAGGAAATTGTATGATGAAAAAGACCAGAGAAACCAATGCCAGTGGTCCCCTATGCAGTAAACTATTGATCACAGTTATCAGTAGGAGGCATTCTGAGTCTGTTGCCCAGCTTGTAATATTGACTGAAAATTTGTCTTGTCAGATGTTTTAAAGCACTCATTTCTAATCAGTGTTCTCATTTTGATAAAAGCAAAATTTGCAGCCTAATTTGCATGAATAGCTATATGAATCAAGTAAGGCATGAGAGGATATAATGTGAATCTTCACATGATAAATCTTGAAAGAAAAAAAAAACTTGCTTTCTTGTTTAAAAAGAAATAATCATTGCAAATAGAGTTATAGTAAAATGAAAAATATAAATATAAACTATTTGTTTTCTTATCTGGAATTGCAGATATATAAAAATAGGAGAGATTAATTTGCTTATAAGTGAAAAAGAAAAGAAAAGATGTCTGATCATGTGCAGATATTTTGAGATGCTAAGTCCTTTTTTTTATAGGTCTTTCTCCTGCATAAAAACACATAGAACATTTGACTTAAAATATTGCAGTGTCTAATATATTTATTTTTACCACACACATCTATTTAAATTGTTTAAGTAAGAGACCTTGATAAAAAATATACTATGTTTGGCCAAGTCTTTAGACATCACTGTTTTGTTTTAATTTTTTTTTCTTTGGGGGGCACTGAATAGGTAATTTGGAATCCATATTAGATTCTCCAAACATGGACTTCTAATGGTATAAAATTACAATTGAACAGTGAATATGATTATTCTTTAATTCCATTTGATTTGATTTGATTTAACAAAATATATTAAGTAATTAGAATTCATAATTATTTTGAACTAATACAAAAAATACTCTTCTAGGGCCAGAGGATTAAGCATATCTACGTTAGGGGCAGCTAGGTGGTACAGTAGACAGATCATGAGCCCTGAATTCAGGAATACCTGAGTTCAAATCTGGTGTCAGACATTTAACACTTCCTAGCTGTGTGACCCTGGGTAAGTCACTTAAACCCAATTGCATTTTATATATATATATATATATACTGTATGTATATGCATATATATGTGTATATATATGTATATATATATATATATATATACACACACATATATGTATATACTGTATGTATATGCATATATATACACACATATATATATATAGACACACACACATTGAATTAAAAACTATCACTTTAGTAAGGTTCCTGTCCACTGTCCTTCAAAAGTGTTTAGCTTCTGATCAGCCCGTTTTTTATTTTTTAATAAATTTTATAATTATAACTTTTTTTTGACAGTACATATACATGGATAATTTTTTACAACATTATCCCTTGCACTCATCTGTTCTAAATTTTCCCCTCCTTCCCTCCACCCACTCCCCTAGATGTCAGGCAATCCCATACATGTTAAATATGTTATAGTATATCCTAGATACAATATATGTGTGCAGAATTGAATTTCTTATTGCACAGGAAGAATTGGATTCAGAAAGTAAAAATAACATGGGAAGAAATATAAAAATGCAAACAGTTTACACTCATTTCTCAATGTTCCTTCTCTGGGTATAATCAGCCCCTTCTTTAATGTGCCCTGTCTTTTATAAGCTTTCTCCTTTCCCATCTCCCTTCCTCTATCTACTTTTCTGCATGTTAAGATAGATTTCTATACTTATATTGAGTATGTATATCATTTTCTCTTTGAGAAATTCTGATAAAAATAAGATTCACTCTACTATCCCTTCACTCCTTCTGTTCTCTCCAGCATAAAAACTTTTTCTTGCCCCCTTTATGACAGATAATTTATACCATTACACCTCTCACTTTCTCTTTCTTCCAGTACAAGTCTTTCCCACCCTTAATTTTTTTAAACACTGTCCTTTCATATTCAACTCACACCTATGCCCTCTGTCTATATATGCTCCTAACTGCTATTACAGTGAAAAAGTTCTTATCAGTTACTAGTATCATCTACCCATATAAGAATGTAAAACAGATAAACCTTTATTTTAGTTTCTGGGAACTTCCGGCCAAGATGGTGAAGAAGACACACACATCTACTTAAGCTCTGTCTTTTCTCTCAGAATAATTTATTTCATAACAAGCTTTAGAATTAGTGCTTGATTGAAAACACACACACACAATTACTAAGAGAAGATAGCCTCAAAATTTGTCAGAAAAGTCTGTTTTTGCTTGTAGATGGGGACATTAGATTGAATACAAACTGAAGGCAGGCAGCTACAGCAGAGCAGACAGAGTAAGGCAGGCAGCTCACAGCTGAGCAGACAGGAGGGGACTGGGATGTGATCTCGGCCTTGTCTGTGGGAAGAGCTTTACTCAGTGTGGCTACTTTGTCTTGGCAACAAGCCAGTAGACAAGCAGAAAAGCTAAAAAATGCAGGAGGTAAAGACTATAACCAAGAAAAGCTAAGGTCTCTGGGGACCTGGCCACACCCAGCTGGAGTGACTCAGCATATCCTCAGAATCTCAGAATCTCAGAGCACAGAGGCAGTGAAGGCATTGCCGTCCTGCTGGTGCCTCACTGCTGCCCGTGCAGCTTGTAGAAGAAGCTCAGTAACACCATCCAGTCCCCCTACCCCCTCAAAACAAAAAAAAAAAAAAAAAACAAAAACAAAAAAAAAACTGCATTTTTTTGTTAGTTTTCTTTGATTCTTCTTTGACAGAATGAACAAAAATTAAAATGCATTCTTAATATTGATAGCTTTTATATGGATAGAGAGCAGACTTTAAACCCTAAGGAGATTAAAAACAGACTCTCTCCAGATGAATCCACAAAGAGGACTATGATCTGGTCTTCAAGACATATTCACTCATAGAAGAATTTAAAAAGCTCTCACAAGAGAGTTAGAAGAAAAGTGGGAAAAGGAAAAAGGAGCTTGGCAAGAGAGTCTTGATAAGTCATCCTTCTAATTTAAAGATAGAGTGGATAAAGAAATAAAATCCTTGAAAAACAGAATTAGTGAATTAGAAAAAGAAAACTGTTATCTAAAAAATAAAATTGGCAAAATGGAAAAAAAAAATCCATAGAACAAAACATCTCTGTTAAAAATTCAATTGGACAATTAGAAATATATAAAAAAAGTGAGTGAAGAAAATAATTCATTGAAAATCACAATTGAACAAATGGTATTTAATGACTCAAGGAGACACTAAGAATCAATGAAGCAAAACCAAAAAAATGAAACAATGGAAAAAAATGTCAAATACCTTCTTGGGAAAACAACAGACCTGGAAAAAAGATCTAGGAGAGATAATCTGAGTATTGTACTTCATGAAAAAGATGATGAAAAAAAAAAAAGTCTGGACACTATTTTCCAGGAAATTATCAAAGAGAACTGCCCAGATGTTATAGAAACAGAAGGTAAAATAGAAATTGAAAGAATTCATCAATCACTTACTGAAAGATACACTAAAATCAAAACCCCAAGAAATACAGTGGCAAAATTCCAGAACTATCAAACGAAGGAAAAAATAGTGCAAGCTGCTAGAAAAAAGCAATTCAAATATAGAGGAGCCACAATAATGATTACTCAGGATCTAGCAGCATCCACATGAAAGGATTGAAGGGCCTGGAATCTGATATTCCAAAAAGCTAAGGAACTTGGTATGCAGCCTAAAATAATTTACGCAGCCAAAATGAGCATTTTCTTCCAGGGAAGAAGATGAACATTCAACGAAATAAGTGAATTTAATCTATTTTTGATGAAAAAACAGGATCTTTTAAAAAATGGCACTATATCTTGCTAAAGGGTAGTATAGATAATGAAGCAATATCAGTATTAAATATATATGCACCAAGTGGTGTAGCATCTAAATTCTTAAAAGAGAAATGAAGAGAGCTGCAAGAAGAAATAGACAGCAAAACTATAATAATGGGAGATCTCAACCTTGTACTCTCAGAGTCAGATAAATCAAAACACAAAATAAATAAGATAGAAGTGAAAGAGGTAAACAGTAGACTAGAAAAGTGAAATATGATAGATATTTGGAGAAAAATAAATGGAGACAGAAAGGAGTACGCTTTCTTCTCAGCAAGTCATGGAACCTATACAAAAACTGACCATATATTAGGACATAAAAACCCCAAACTCAAATGCAGTAAGGCAGAAATTGTAAATGCATCATTTTCAGAACACAATGCCATGAAAATTACATTCAATAAAAAGCCAGGGGAAAATAGACCAAAAATAAATGAAAACTAAATAATCTCATACTAAAGAATGATTGGGTGAAACAGCAAATCACAGACATAATAACTTCACCCAAGAAAATGACAATGATGAGAATCATATTAAAATGTGTGGGATGCAGGCAAAGTAGTAATAAGGGGAAATTTTATATCTCTAGAGGCCTACTTGCATAAAACAGAGAACAAGAAGGTCAATGAATTAGACTTACAACTAAAAATGCTAGAAAAGGATCAAATTTAAAAAAAAAAAACAGTCAAACACTAAACTTGCAATTCTAAAAATAAAAGGAGAGATTAATAAAATTGAAAATTAAAAAAAAACAACTATTCAATTAATTAACAAAACTAAGAGGTGGTTCTATGAAAAAAAAACAATAAAATAGATAAATTCTTAATAAATCTGATTTTTAAAAAGGACAGAGGAAAATCAAATTGTTAGTCTTAAAAATGAAATGGGAAAACTCGCCACCAATGGAGAGGAAATTAGAGCAATAATTAGGAGTTACTTTGCCCAGCTTTATGCCAATAAATATAATAATTTAATTGAAATGGAAAAAAATATCTTCAAAAATATAGCTTGCCTAGATTAGCAGGGGAAGAAGTAAATTGGTTAAACAGTCCCATCTTAGAAAAAGAAATAGAACAAGCTATTAATCAACTCCCTTAAAAAAAATCCCCAGGACCAGATGGATTTACATTTGAATTCTACCAAACATTTAAAGACCAATTAACTCCAATGCTATATAGTCTATTTGAAAAAATAGAGAATGAAGGAAACCTACCAAATATGGCACTGATATGCCACACAGATATGGCACTGATACCTAAACCAGGTAGGTGGAAAACAGAGAAAGAAATTTATAGACAAATCTCCCTAATGAATATTGATGCCAAAATCCTAAAAAAAATTAGGAACAAGATTACAGAAAATCATCCGCAGGATAATACACTATGACCAAGAGGGATTTATAACAGGAATGTAGGGCTGGTTTAATATTAGGAAAATTATTAGCATAATAGTTTATATCAATATCCAAATTAACAAAAACTATATGATCATCTCAATAGATGCAGAAAAAGCATTTGATAAAATCCAACATCCATTCCTACTAAAAACACTTGAGAGTATAGGAATTAATGGACTTCTTCTTAAAATAGTTAGGAGCATATATTTAAAACTGTCAGTAAGCATTATATGTAATGGAGATAAACTGAAACCTTTATCGGTAAGATCAGAAGTGAAACAAGGTTGCCCACTATCACCATTACTTTTCAATATTGTATTAAAAACACTAGTCTCAGCAGTAAGAGTTAAGAAAGAGATTAAAGGAATTAGAGTATGTAATGAGGAAACCAAATTATCACTCTTTGCAGATGATATGATGGTATACTTAGAGAACCCCAGAGATTCTACTAAAAAGCTTTTAGAAATAATTCACAACTTTAATAAAGCTGCAGGATATAAAATAAATCCACATAAATCCTCAGCATTTGTATACATCACCAACAAAATCTAACAGCAAGAGATATAAAGAGAAATCCTATTCAAAATAACTGTTGATAGCATAAAATATTTGTGAATCTATCTACCAAAGAAAGTCAGGAATTATATGAGCACAATTACAAAACACTTTCTACACAAATAAAGTCATGTTTAAACAATTGGAAAAATATTAAGAGCTCTTGGATAGACCGAGCGAATATAATAAAGATGACAATACTACCTAAACTAATCTATTTATTTAGTGCTATAGCAAACAGCCTCCCAAGAAACTATTTTAATGACAAAGAAAAAAAAAAAAAAACAACAAAATTCATATGGAAAAACAAAAGGTCAAGAATTTCAAGGGAATTAATGGAAAAAAAAAATCAAATGAAAGTGTCCTACCTGTACCTTATCGAAAACTATATTATAAAGTAGCAGTCACCAAAAGCAGCCCTTTTTGTGGTGGCTAGAAACTGGAACATGAATGGATGCCCGTCAATTGGAGAATGGTTGGGTAAATTGTGGTACATGAATATTATGGAATATTATTGTTTTGTAAGAAATGACCAGCAAGATGAATACAGAGAGGCTTGAAAAGACTTACATGAACTGATACTGTGTGAAATAAGCAGAACCAGAAGATCACTATACACTTCAACAACAATACTGTAAGAGGACATATTCTGATGGAAGTGGTTATCTTCAACATAAAGAAGATCCAACCCACTTTTAGTTGATCAATGATGGACAGAAACAACTACAGCCAGAGAAGGAACACTGGGAAGTGAATGTAAATTGTTAGCACTATTGTCTATCTACCCATATACCTTCGGAATCTAATACTTAATGTGCAACAAGAAAATTGGATTTACACACAAATATTGTATCTAGGTTATATTGTAACACATGTAAAATGTATGGGATTGGACTTCCTGCCAAGATGGCGGCGTGGAGACAGACAGCTGCTTGAGCTCCTCATTTTCTCTCAGAACTTACTTCATGACAAGCCTCAGACTTAATGCTTGACCCAGAAAGAAAACCACAGATAATCACCAAGAGAAGACATCCTTGAAAGTCGCCAGAAAAGGTCTGTGTTTGCTCGGGGGAGGGTCGATCAGACTGGGCGCAGACTGAGGGCAGGCAAGCTAGAGCAAGACAGGCAGCTCACACAGCTTGGACCTGAGGGGAAGGGGTACGACCTCTGACGTTTCTGCGAAGGGGCTTTTACCCCAGTGTGGATACTCCGTCTTGGCAGCAAGCCGGGAGCAGCAGAGAGGGTGTGAACACCAGAGGTGAAGATTAAAGCCCCAGAAGGCCGGCATCTCTTGGAACCCGGCCACTCCCAACCCCCACATGGACTGACTCAGCTCGTTCTCAGAGCCTCAGGGTGCAGACTTAGTACAGTCATAGCTGTTCTGTTAGTGGCTCTCTGCTGCCCTACCCCCAGTCTGTAGAGGAAGCCCATTAACACCATCCAGCCCCATCCCCCACAAAACAGACCAATTGTTTCTCTTGTCAGTTTGTTTTCTTTGATTCCTACTCTGACAAAATGAACAAAAAAGTCAAAAGGGCTCTAACCATTGACAGCTTCTGTGTGGAGAGGGAGCAGACTTCAAATGCTGAGGAGACTAGGAACAGACTGTCCCCAGATGTATCCCCTGGAAGGGATATAACCTACTCTTCAATACAAAAGAACCTCATAGAGGAAATCAGAAAGGCTCTCACAGGAGAGCTGGAGGAGAAATGGGAAAAGGAAAGGGAAGCTTGGCAAGAGAGCCTGGAGAAGTCATCCCATGCATTCAAAGACAGAGTGGATAAAGAAATCAAATCATTGAGAAACAAGATTAGTGAGCTGGAAAAGGTAAACAACTCCAAGGAAAACAGGATTAGTGAGCTGGAAAAAGAAAACAGCTCTCTAAAAAATAAAATGGATAAAATGGAAAAAAATTCCATAGAAGATAAAAACTCAATTGGACAATTACAAGGAGATATAAAAAAAGTGAGTGAAGAAAATACATCATTGAAAATTAGACTGGAACAAGTAGAAATGAATGACTCAAGGAGATACCAAGAAGTAGTCAAGCAAAACCAGAGAAATGAAACAATTGAAAAGAATGTCAAGTACCTTACTAGAAAGACAATAGACCTGGAAAACAGATCCAGGAGAGACAATTTGAGAATAATTGGACTCCCTGAAAAATGTGAGGAAAAAAAGAGCTTGGACACCATTTTCGAGGAAATTATCAAAGAGAACTGCCCACACGTTCTGGAAACAGAGGGTAAAATAGACATTGAAAAAATTCATTGATCACCTACTGAAAGGGACCCTAAAATCAAAATGCCAAGAAATATAGTGGCCAAGTTCAAGAACCATCAGACAAAGGAAAAGATATTGGAAGCTGCTAGAAAAAAGCAATTCAGATATGGAGGACCCACAATAAGGATAACCCAGGATCTAGCAGCATCCACATTAAAAGAACACAGGGCCTGGAACATGATAATCCGAAAGGCTAAGGAACGTGGTATGCAGCCAAGAATAATGTACCCAGCAAGAATGAGCATCATTTTCCAGGGAAGAAGATGGACATTTAATGAAATAAATGAATTCCACCTATTTTTGATGAAAAAACCAGACCTACATAAAAGGTTTGATCTCCAAATACAGAACTCAAAAGATTTCTAAAAAGGTAAAAAGAAATCTTGAGAACTATACTTCTGCCAAAAAAGATATGTAAAGAACATATGTACAATTTGTCTTAGAAACTAGAGGTGGAAAGGAGATTATATCATAAAAAAGTGTAAAGTGGTGGTACTACATCTCATGAAGAGGCAAAGGTAACCTATTAGATTTGAGAGAAAAGAAAGAGGGAGATGAACATAGTGTGTATCAATAGACATATTCGATTTATGGTGAAACTTCTTCCACTTCATTGAAAAGTGAAAGGGAAGGAGTAAGCTAAGGGGAAGGGAAAACAGAAATTTCGAGGAAAAGGGGTAAAATAAGGGAAGGATCTTTAAGGTGGGGGAGGGATCCTAAAAAGGGAGGGCTGTGAAAAGCAAGTGGTGTCACTAGTTTAATACTGGGTAGGGGGGTAAAAGGGAAGGAAAGGGGAAAGCATAAGCAGGGGTTAATAGGATGGCAAGCAATATAGAATTAGTCCTTCTAACCATAAATGTGAATGGGGTAAACTGCCTCATAAAGAGGAAGCAGTTAGCAGACTGGATTAAAAGTCAGAATCCTACTATATGTTGTTTACAGGAAACAAACCTGAAACAGGGTGATACATTCAAACTAAAAGTAAAAGGGTGGAGCAGAATCTATTATGCTTCAGGCAAAACCAAAAAAGCAGGAGTAGCCATCCTCATCTCAGATCAAACAAAAACAAAAATTGATCTAATTAAAAGAGATAAGGAAGGGCATTATATCCTGCTAAAGGGCACCATCAATAATGAAGCAGTATCAATATTAAACATATATGCACCTAGTTGTGCAGCATCTAAATTCTTAAAAGAGAAATTAAGAGAGCTGCAAGAGGAAATAGATAGCAAAACTATAATAGTGGGAGATCTCAACCTTGCACTCTCAGAATTAGATAAATCAAACCACAAAATAAATAAGAAAGAAGTCAAAGAGGTAAATAGAATACTAGAAAAGTTTGATATGATAGATCTTTGGCGAAAGCTAAATGGAGACAGAAAGGAATATACTTTCTTCTCAGCAGTTCATGGAATCTATACAAAAATTGATCATATACTTAGGGCATAAAAACCTCAAAATCAAATGCAGTATGGCAGAAATAGTAATGCATCCTTTTCAGACCATAATGCAATCAAAATTACATTTAATAAAAAGCCAGGGGAAAATAGACCAAAAAATAGTTGGAAACTAAATAATCTTATACTAAAGAATGATTGGGTAAAACAGCAAATCATAGACATAATTAATAACTTCACCCAAGAAAATGACAATAATGAGACATCATACCAAAATGTGTGGATACAGCCAAAGCAGTAATAAGGGGAAATTTTATATCTCTACAGGCCTACTTGCATAAAATAGAGAAAGAGAGGGCCAACGAATTGGGCTTACAACTAAAATTGCTAGAAAAGGAACAAATTAAAAACCCCCAGACAAGCACAAAACTTGAAATTCAAAAAATAAAAAGTGAGATTAATAAATTTGAAAGTAAAAAAACTATTGAATTAATTAATAAAACTAAGAGTTGGTTTTATGAAAAAACCAACAAAATAGACAAACCCTTATTAAACCTGATTAAAAAAAGGAAAGAGAAAAAGCAAATTGTTAGTCTTGAAAATGAAAAGGGTGAACTCATCACCAATGAAGAGGAAATTACAACAATAGTTAGGAGCTACTTTGCTCAACTTTATGCAGATAAATTCGATAACTTAAATGAAATGGAAGAATACCTTCAAATATATAACTTGCCCAGATTAACAGAGGAAGAAGTAAGTAGTCTAAATAGTCCCATCTCAGAAAAAGAAATAGACCAAGTTATTAACCAACTTCTTAAGAAAAATCCCCAGGACCAGATGGATTTACAGGTGAATTCTACCAAACATTTAAAGAACAATTAGCCCCAATGCCATATAAACTATTTGAAAAAATAAGGAATGAAGGAGTCCTACCAAATTCCTTCTATGACACAGACATGGTACTGATACCTAAACCAGGTAGATCGAAAACTATAGACCAATTTCCTTAATGAATATTGATGCTAAAATCTTAAATAAGATATTAGCAAAAAGACTTCAGAAATTTATCCCCAAAATAATACACTATGACAAAGTGGGATTTATACCAGGAATGCAGGGCTGGTTTAATATTAGGAAAACTATTAGTATAATTGACTATATTAATAATCAAATTATTAAAAACCATATGATTATTAATAAAAACCATATGATCATCTCAATAGATGCAGAAAAAGCATTTGATAAAATCCAACATCCATTCCTACTAAAAACTCTTGAGAGTATAGGAATAAATGGACTATTCCTTATAATAATAAGGAGCATATATTTAAAACATTCAGTAAACATCATATGTAATGGTGATAAACTAGAACTTTTCCCTGTAAGATCAGGAGTGAAATAAGGTTGCCCACTATCACCATTACTATTCAATATAGTACTAGAAACACTAGCCTTGGCAATAAGAGCCGAGAAAGAGATTCAAGGAATTAGAGTAGGAAATGAGGAAATCAAATTATCACTTTTCGCAGATGAACCTAGATGAACTTAGAGAACCTCAAAGACTCTGCTAAAAAGCTATTAGAAATAATTCAGAATTTTAGCAAAGTGGCAGGATACAAAATAAATCCACATAAATCCTCAGCATTTTTATACATTACCAACACAATCCAACAGCAAGACATACAAAGAGAAATTCCATTCCAAACAACATGTTGAGAGTATAAAATATTTGGGAATCCATCTACCAAAGAATAGTCAGGAATTATATGAGAAAAATTACAAAACACTTGCCAAAAAAATAAAGTCAGATTTAAATAATTGGTAAGACATTCAGTGCTCTTGGATAGGCCGAGCGAATATAATAAAGATGACAATACTCCCCAAACTAATCTATTTATTTAGTGCTATACCAATCAGACTCCCAAGAAACTATTTTAATGACTTAGAAAAAATAACAACAAAAGTCATATGGAAGAATAAAAGGTCGAGAATTGCAAGGGAACTAATGAAAAAAAAGTCAGAGGAAGGTGGTCTAAATGTACTTGATTTAAAGCTATATTATAAAGCAACAGTCACCAAAACCATTTGGTATTGGCTAAGAAATACACTAGTTGATCAGTGGCATAGGTTAGGTTCACAGGGCAAGATAGTGAATAAAAATAGCAATATAATCTTTGAGAAACTCAAAGATCCCAAATTTTGGGATGAGAATTCATTATTTGACAAAAACCGCTGGGAAAACTGGAAATTAGTATGGCAGAAACTAGGCATGGACCCACATTTAACACCACATACTAAGATAACATCAAAATGGGTCCAAGATTTAGGCATAAAGAACAAAATAATAAATAAATTGGAGGAACATGGGATGGTTTACCTCTCAGACTTGTGGAGGAGGAAGGAGTTTGTGTCCAAGTGAGAACTAGAGAGCATTATTGATCACAAAATAGAAAATTTTGATTACACCAAATTAAAAAGTTTCTGCACAAACAAAACTAATGAAAACAAGATTAAAAGGGAAGTAACAAATTGGGAAAACATTTTTACAGTTAAAGGTTCTTATAAAGGCCTCCTCTCCAAAATATACAGAGAATTGACTTTAATTTATAAGAAATCAAGCGATACTCCAATTGATAAATGGTCAAAGGATATGAACAGACAATTTTCAGATGATGAAATTAAAACTATTTCCACTCATATGAAAGAGTGTTCTAAATCACTATTGATCAGAGAAATGCAAATTAAGACAACTCTGAGATATCATTACACACCTGTCAGATTGGCTAAGATGACAGGAACAAATAACGATGAATGTTGGAGGGGCTGTGGGAAAACTGGGACACTGATGCATTGTTGGTGGAGTTGTGAAAGAATCCAACCATTCTGGAGAGTAATCTGGAATTATGCCCAAAAAGTTATCAAACTGTGCATACCCTTTGACCCAGCCATACTACTACTGGGCTTGTATCCCAAGGAAATACTAAAGAAGGGAAAGGGACCTGTATGTGCCAAAATGTTTGTGGCAGCCCTTTTCATAGTGGCTAGAAGCTGGAAGATGAATGGATGTCCATCAATTGGAGAATGGTTGGGTAAATTATGGTATATGAATGTTATGGAATATTATTGTTCTATAAGAAATGACCAACAGAAGAAATACAGAGAGGCTTGGAGAGACTTACATCAACTGATGCTAAGTGAAACAAGCAGAACCAGAAGATCATTATACACTTCAACAATGATACTATACGAGGTTGTATGCTGATGGAAGCTGATATTTTCAACATAGAGAAGAGCTAATCCAATTCCAATTGATTAATGATGGACAGAATTAGCTACAGCCAGAAAAGGAACACTGGGAAATGTGTGTAAACTGTTATTTTTACCTTCTGAATCCAATTCTTCCCGTACAACAAAAAATTCTACACACATATATTGTATCTAGAATATACTGTAATATATTTAACATGTATAAGACTACCTGCCATCTGGGGGAGGGGCTTGGGGGAGGAAGGGAAAAAATCTGAATAGAAGTAAGTGCAAGGGATAATGTTGTAAAAAATTACCCATGCATATGTAATGTCAAAAAAAAGTTACAATTATAAAATAAAATAAAAATTAAATTATATTTAAAAAAATGTATGGGATTGCCTGTCATCTAGGGGAGGGAGTAGAAGGAGGGAGGGGAAAATTTGGAAAAATGAATACACGTGATAATGTTATAAAAAATTACTCATTCATATATACTGTCAAAAAATTTTATAATTATAAAATTAATTAAAAAATGAACATCTAAAAAAAAAGGAAATAGAGTAGTTGATCAGTGGAATAGATTAGGTTCACAGGACAAGAGAGTGAATAAAAATAGCAATCTAATATTTGACAAAAGCAAAGATCCCAACTTTTGGGATAAGAATTCATTATTTGACAAAAATTACTGGGAAAACTGGAAATTAGTATGGCAGAAACTAGGCATAATACCACATACTAAGATAAAATCAAAATGGGTCCATGATTTAGGCATCAAGAACAAGATCATAAATAAATTAGAGGAGCCTTTCCCGGTTCGACAACATAGCGGCTGCGAAGGCCGCCTTGGGTTCCTCTCCAACTTCGAGTCCGTCCCTGACCCCAAGTCCGGTGTCTAACCCGGATCCCGCACCAGCCTCCGCCCTGGCTCCCACCCCGGCCCCGCCACAGTCCCAGGGACAGGCCCCGGCGTCTGCACCTCCGCCGGCAGCTCCCACCTCTGTGCTGGCGCCGGCGCCCCTCAGGCCTGGACTCCCTGGGCCGTTCCCCGGCGGCCGCGTGGTCCGACTGCAACCGGTCATCTTCGCTTCCATTGTAGATAGATTCGAGCGCCGCAACGAGGGCGCGGGCCGCGTCATCGTCACCTTGCTGGGAACAATCGACAAACACTCAGTAGAAGTAACCAACTGTTTTTCTGTACCACATAATGAGTCTCAAGATGAGGTTCCTGTGGACATGGAATTTGCTAAGAATATAGCAAGAAAGTCTCTCCCAGTGAGCTTATTCTCGGATGGTATGACACAGGCCATGACATCACAGAACACTCAGTGCTGATTCATGAGTACTACAGCAGAGAGGCCCACAGCCCCATCCATCTCACTGTGGACACCAGCCTCCAGAATGGACGAATGAGCATCAAGGCCTATGTCAGTGCTTCCATGGGTGTTCCTGGAAAAAACGATGGGAGTGATGTTCACTCCACTGACAGTGAAATATGTTTACTATGACACTGAGCGGATTGGAATTGACCTGATCATGAAGACATGTTTCAGCCCCAACCATGTGATTGGCCTTTCAAGTGATCTACAACAAGTTGGTGGGGCATCTGCCCGGATACAAGATGCCCTCAGCACAGTGTTGCAGTATGCCAAAGATGTGCTGTCTGGAAAGATGTCAGCTGACAATATCGTGGGCCGCTTCCTGATGGGCCTGGTTAACCAAGTTCCCAAAATTGCTCCTGAGGATTTCGAGACCATGCTGAACAGCAACATCAATGACCTGTTGATGGTGACCTACCTTGCCAACTTAACACAGTCTCAGATTGCTCTCAATGAGAAACTTGTGAGCCTGTGAGGAAGCCCAGTGAGCAGCAGCTACAGCCAGCAACTCCATCTGATATGGGTTCTCCTTTGGTCTAACACAGGATAGAGTAGAAGAAAAGTGGATTCTTCTTTAACCATCATCTTTAAGTTGCCTGTTTCTGTAGATGAGCTGTTTATAACTCCAAATAAACCACAGACATCCCTTTTCAAAAAATAAATAAACAAATAAATAAATAAACAAATAAATAAATAAATAAGTAAATAACTAAATAATTAAATAAGTCAATCAATCAATCAATAAATAGATTAGAGTAACATAGGATAGTTTACCTCTCAGACTTGTGGAGGAGGAAGGAATTTGTCACCAAAGGAGAACTAGAGATCATTATTGATCACAAAATAGAAAATTTTGATTACATTAAATTAAGAATCTTTTGTATAAACAAACTAATGCAAACAGGATTAGAAGGAAAGTAACAAGCTGGGAAAACATTTTTACAGTTAAAGGTTCTTATAAAGGCCTCATCTCCAAAATATACAGAGAACTGACTGTAATTTGTAAGAAATCAAGTCATTCTCCAATTGATAAGTGGTCAAAGGATATGAACAATTTTCAGATGATGAAATTGAAACTATTTCCACTCATATGAAAGAGTATTCCAAATCACTATTGATCAGAGAAATGCAAATTAAGACAACTCTGAGATACTACTACACACCTGTCAGATTGGCTGAGATGACAGGAACAAATAATGATGAATGTTGGAGGGGCTGTGGGAAAACTGGGACACCGATGCATTGTTGGTGGAGTTGTGAAAGGATCCAATCATTCTGGAGAGCAATCTGGAATTATGCCCCAAAAGTTATCAGACTCTGCATACCCTTTGATCCAGCAGTGCTACCACTGGGAAAGGGACCTGTATGTGCCAAAATATTTGTGTCAGCCCTTTTTGTAATGGCTAGAAACTAGAAAATGAATGGATGCCCATCAATTGGAGAATGGTTGGGTAAATTATGGTATATGAATGTTACGGAATATTATTGTTCTATATGTAATGACCAACAGGATGAATACAGAGAGGCTTGGAGAAACTTAAATCAACTGATGCTTAGTGAAATGAGGATGTATTCTGATGGAAGTGAATATCTTCATCATAGAGAAGAGCTAATCCAATTCCAGTTGATCAATGATGGACAGAATCAGCTACACCCAGAGAAGGAACACTGGGAAATGAGTATAAACTGTTAGCATTATTTTTGTTTTTCTCCCCAGGTTATTTTTATCTTCCTAATCCAATTCTTCCTTTGCAACAACAACAACAACAACTTTTATATATATATATATATATATATATATATATATATATATATATATATATATATATATATATATATATATATATATACACCCAGGTTACTTATACCTTTGGAATCCAATACTTAATGTGCAACAAGAAAATTGGATTTACACACATATATTGTATGTATATTGTATCTAGGTTATACTGTAACACATGTAAAATGTATGGGATTGCTTGTCATCTAGGGGAGGGAGTAGAAGGAGGGAGGGGGAAATTTGGAAAAATGAATACAAGGGATAATGTTATAAAAAATTACTCATGCATATATACTGTCAAAAAATTTATAATTATAAAATTAATTAAAAAATGAACATCTTAAAAAAAAGGAAATAGAGTAGATGATCAGTGGAATAGATTAGGTTCACAGGACAAGAGAGTGAATAAAAATAGCAATCTAATATTTTTCTAATATCCTGCGGAAGTATACTTATGATACTGGACTTTGTTTAGAAGACCGCAGACCTCAGTTTTCTTCAGTGTATTCCCTCATCTTCTGAAGTCAGTGTTTTTAATTTTACCTAGTAAAATAGGGCAAGACTGAAAGAAAGAAAAATCAGATATATCCTGTCTTACTTTCTTTTTCTCTCGATATCATATAGTACATTATTAGAAAAAATTTACCTTTAGCCGGAATCTAAAACTTTTCTTGGATTTAATTGCATAGATATTCGTTAAATAATAGCAACTCCTTTGCAGGGTTGTTGGGAAGATTAAATAGAGATTATATTTATAAAGCACTTAGCACAATGCTTGCATATCATATACTCTAAATTAAAACTTCTTCCTTCCTTCCTTCCTCCCTCCCCTGTCTCCTTTCTTCTCTCCCTTCCTTTCTCCTTCTTTCCTTCCTATAACTGTGATACTTATTTAACATTTTTTAATATTTTGAGTTCCAAATCCCCTCACTCTTTTCTACTCTTCATCACTCACTGAGAAGACAGGCAAAATGATATCAATTATGCATGTGAAATTGTACAAAACACATTTTTTATTACCCATAACACAATAATTTTTTTAAGTGAGAAAATTATACTTCAATTTGCATCCAGAATTCAACAACTGTTTCTGGAGGTGGAAAAGATTTCACATCATGGGCCATTTGGAATTTTTTTGCATCATTGTGTTGATCAGAATAACCAAATCTTTTATAGTTGATTATCATTGTTACATTGTTGTCACTATACATAATGATCACCTGGTTCTTGTCATTACTTTACTTCAGTTTATATAGCCATAGTCCTGTTTTTTTAAAACTACATTCCTCATCATTTCTTTTAGTACAATAGCACTCCATCATAATCAGATGCCAAAACTTGTTCAGCCATTTCCCAATTGATGAGCATTCCTTTAGTTTCCAATTCTTTGTGAGCAGAAAAAGAGCTGCTATAAATATTGCTTTTTATACATTTGTGTGCTTTTTAAAATATTTCCTTTGATTTTTCTGGGATATAGATATGGTAAAGTTTAAGTCCAAAGGTAAATATAGTTGTGTAGCCCTTTGGGTTTAGTTCCAAATTGTCCTCCAACTAATCGGACTAGTTCAGAACCCCATGAACACTTTGTTAATTTACGTTCCTCCCCTTCTCTCTAGCATTTGTCATTTCTGATAGATGTGAAGTGGGACCTCAGAGTTATTTTAGATCAGATTTAACTGATCAATAATAATTTATAATAATTTTGTCACATAACTATAGCCCAGTTTAAATACCCCCAACATTGCCTATTCATATTTTTGGCCATTTATCAATTGGGGACTTAGTTCCCTATATGTTTGAGAAATGAGGCTGTAGGAAAGAAACTTGGTATAAAATTATTGTATTATTTTAGCATGTAGTTTTTCTTATTATATCATTTAATTATGTATATTTTTGTTTTTGTTTTGTTTGAGATTTTGATTGTTGCCCCTATCTCTTTAACTTCTGCTGAAGCATAATAAATTTTGGTCCAATCCTAAATTTAAACTTGGTGTGTTTCTTTTTAAGGTGTATATCTTTAAGGTATCTCTAAAAAACATATTTCTGGATTTTGGATCCTAACGGACTTTTGCTATGAACTTCTGTTTTATACATGAGATCACTGCATTTGCTTTTACAATTATGATTACAGAGTATGCCCTTTCAGTTCTTCAGTTTATCTTTCTTACTCTTGTCTCTCCTCATTTATTTATTGTGCTTCTTACCACTACCTCTTCTGATCAGTCCTTCCTTTCTTTAGTTTTTATCATTTCCCTTTATATGCAATTGAATGTTTCTCTGTGTATTTGTGTGTGCATGCATGCATACACATATATACATATATTCTCTTTTAGGAGAAATTTTTCTCTGATTCTGTCTCTCTCTCCCACATTCTCTCAATGCATTCTTCTTTCTTACCTCTTTTGTAGAATCATCTCAATTAAATTAATTTATAAACATGTCCTTGCAAATATATTACTAATGAGGAAAGTTCTTAGGATTTACATTTATCATCTTCCCATGTAGCAATGTAAAATTGGACTTTATTGATACCCTTATGATTATTCTTTCTTGTTTAGCTTTTTATGCTTTTCATGTCTTTTTTTATATGTCAAATTTTCTTTTTTTATTAATTTTATAATTATAATTTTTGACAGTACATATGCATGAGTAATTTTTTTTACAGCATTATCCCTTGTATTCAGTTTTCCAAATTTTCCCCTAACTCCCCTAGAAGACAGGCAATCCCATACATATTAAATGTGTTACAGTATAACCTAGACACAATATATGTGTGTAAATCCAATTTTCTTGTTGCATGATAAGAATTGGATTCCGAAGGTATAAGTAATGTGGGTAGAAAGACAGTAGTGCAAACAGTTTACATTCAATTCCCAGTGTTCCTTCTCTGGGTGTAGCTGTTTCTGTCCATCACTGGTCAACTGGAAGTGAATTGGATCTTCTTTATGTTTAAGATATCCACTTCAATTAGAATATATTTTCATACAGTATTGATGTTGAAGTGTATAGTGATCTCCTGGTTCTGCTCATTTCACTCAGCATCAGTTCATGTAAGTCTCTGCAAACCTCTCTGTATTCCTCCTGTTGGTCATTTCTTACAGAGCAATGATATTCCATAACATTTATATACCATAATTTACCCAACCATTCTCTAATTGATGGACATCCATGAATTTTCCAGTTTCTAGACACTACAAAAAGAGCTACCACAAACATTTTGGCACATACAGGTCCCTTTCCCATCTTTAGTATTTCTTTGGGATATAAGCCCAGTAGTAGCACTGCTGAATCAAAGGTTATGCAGTTTGATAACTTTTTGGGCATAGTTCCAAATAGCTCCCCAGAATGGCCGGATTCTTTCACAACTCCACCAACAATGCATCAGTGTCCCAGTTTTCCCACATCCCCTCCAACATTCATCATTATTAATTCCTGTCATCTTAGCCAATATGACAGGTGTGTAGTGGTATATCAGAGTTGTCTTAATTTGCATTTCTCTGATCAATAGTGATTTGGAATACTCTTTCATATGAGTGGAAATAGTTTCAATTTCATCCTCTGAAAATTGTCCGTTCATATCCTTTCACCATTTATCAATTGGAGTATGGTTTGATTTCTTATAAATTAGAGTCAGTTCTCGATATATTATTGAAATGAGGCCTTTATCAGAAGCTTTAACTGTAAAAATATTTTCCCAATTTGTTACTTCCCTTCCAATCTTGTTTGCATTAGTTTTGTTTGTACAAAAGTTTTTTTTTAATTTGATGTAATCAAAATCTTCTATTTTGTGATCAATAATGATCTCTAGTTCTCCTTCAGTCATAAGTTCCTTCCTCCTCCATGGGTCTGAGAGGTAGATTATCCTCTGTTCCTCTAATGTATTTATGATCTCATTCTTTATGCCTAAATCATGGAACCATTTTGATTGTATCTTAGTATGTGGTGTTAAGGTCCATATCTAATTTCTGCCATACTAATTTCCAGTTTTCACAACACTGTTTTTCAAATAATGAATTCTTATCCCAAATGTTGCTATCTTTGGGTTTGTCAAATACTAGATTGCTATAGTTGTACCCTATTTTGTCCTGTGTATCTAATCTGCTCCACTGATAGACTATTTCTTAGCCAATACCAAATGATCTTGGTGACTGCTGCTTTATAATATAGCTTTATATCAGGTACAGCTAGACCACCTTCATCTGAATTTTTTTTTCATTAATTCCCTTGAAATTCTCAACCTTTTATTATTCCATATGAATTTTGTTGTTATTTTTTCTAGGTCATTAAAATATTTTCTTGGGAGACTGATTGGTATAGGACTAAATAAATAGATTAGTTTGGGGAGTATTGTCATCTTTATTATATTCACTCGGCCTATCCAAGAGCACTTAATGTCTTTCCAATTATTTAAATATGACTTTATTTTTGTGGCAAGTGTTTTGTAATTTGCTCATATAATTCCTCTCTTTTCTTTGGCAGATGGATTCCCAAATATTTTATACTCTTGACAATTGTTTTGAATGGAATTTCTCTTTGGATCTCTTGTTGTTGCATTTTGTTGGTGATGTATAAAAATGCTGAGGATTTATGTGGATTTATTTTGTATCCAGCAACTTTGCTAAAGTTGTGAATTGTTAGCTATATTCAATCCCTGGACCTGGGCCCCTCATCCCATTTCCCTGAATTATTTTACACTCTGATGCCCAATGGAATCCTCTGTTGCCTTTTGGGCATGGGGTTTTAGGTTTTCTTTCACCCTGTCTTCTCACTGTATCTCCATACCTACACTGAGCTCTTAGATGTCCAATTTTTCCACATTGAAAACATCTCCAAGTTTCTCTAGAAGGCCCTTGCCAGGAGGGACCCTGCCTTTCCACATTCATCATTGTTCGGGTGTAAAAAGCATTTGTTCCCACTGTAGCACAGCGTCTTATGATCTCCTCTAAAGGAGCATCTTTGTCTAATCCCCATATAATTCTTTTGCAAATCTCATTGGCATTTTCCTTAGCCAGATGTCTGGTCATTATTTCTGTAGCTGCATTTTCTCCAATAGTTCTTTTGACAGCAGTTTGCAAACGTCCCACAAAATCCGCAAAAGGTTCATTGGGACCTTGCTGTATTTTAGTGAAAGCCTCTCCACGATCTTTCTGTCCAGGGAGGACACCCCAAGCTTTTATTGCAGCCTTAGCAATTTGTTCATATATTGTCATGGTATAATTAATCTGTTCCGAATTCTCTCCATGCTGACCTTCACCAGCTAAGTGCTCAAAAGTGAATTGTGTGTTAACTCCTATTTCCAAATTGCATCTGACTTGAATTTTACATAATTCATGAAATTCTGCAAGCCATAGCAAATTTTCTCCAGGTTCCAGACATGTCCTTGCTATGGATTTCCAATCATTTGGGGTTAGGACTTCATAAGACAAACCATCTAGTAACATTTTAACATAAGCTGATGTAGCCCCATAAAGGGTACAACCTTTTTTCAAATCTTTAATTTTATTCAAATCTAAAGGTGCATATCTTCTCCTTTTTTGACCTACAGAGTCAATATTTTCAATCACAGGATATGCATGTATAAAATCACTTATATCCTGTCCTTCTCTCTTAGCTTTAACCAATGCTTTTTCTAATCTTGTCATAGGCTTAGGCTGCTTCACAGGCAATTCTGTTTGTGTTTCTGCTTCTTCCCCTCCTTCTTCCTCCACCTCTGAATGTGGGGTTGATGTGGGCCTGTCAATAATCTGTTATCTAGGCAGGGTTGAAGCTTCTTCAAGAGAATCATACCATAATTCCTCATTTAAATCCTCTTGCTCTAGGGAAAGATCTTGATCTTTCCTTTTTTCCTCACACTTCCTCCTCTGTTCATTTTTAAAACTTTTCCTTCTCCTACAACTTGCTTGATAGTTTAAGGCTAATTGAACTATGTTGTAGATATAAAATACTTCTGCAGAAATTGAACGAGGCCCATTTTTTTGCATGAAATTCTTTCATTTCAAATCCCACTAGCTTCCATTTATCTACATCTATCTTTTCTTCCTCTAAGAACCAAGGGGATGTGCGTCTTAATGCAGCCAAGAGTTTAGCAATCTGTACCCATGTTACAAGTAAACTCTGCTCCTCAATTATCTTGATTATACTCTCTATAGTACCACTCCTGAATGGGGGTGGAGCTGAGGTTGCTTCTGGGGCTGGGGTTGAGTCGGCTGAGGTCCAGGGATTGTCGTGGTAGACACCTTTTCAGGATTCACATTTGCAATGCCAGCAGCAAAAGAGACAGCCCGAGTGGTCACTGAATTCCTTATACAAGCATTTGCAATTATGGGTGTGCCACAAGCATTAAAAACAGACAATGGACCTGCATATACGTCCAAACATTTTACACACTTTTGTGCACAGTATAAGATTTTACATACCATGGGCATACCCTTTAATCCTCAAGGGCAGGCAATAGTAGAGAGAAGAAACAGAGATATTAAGACACTCCTCCAAAAATCGAAAGAAAGGGGGGGGGATTGAATATAGCTAACATCTGCCCCATTTCAGATATAAGAGATTCCTGGTTTAGCCCTTAACAAGTTAAGTTCCTTATTTATCTATTAGCACGCTCACTTAATCTTTAACAAAGTTTCCTCGTTACTCACAGTTCTGGGTTAGAGAGACTGAGATCTGGATGGGAGGCTTTTCCACTGGAATCAGGACCGTGTCTGTCCCTGTTCGGGGAGCAAAATTGTGAAGGTCTGGTCTAGCTCCTTTTGTCAGGATAAGCAAAAGTCCTTGCCCCACGTGTGGACGCCAAATGTAGCGTGCTGTTGTCTCCAGAAGCTGCCGGATCGCTCTCTGGGAAGAGATCTGCTGTGTCTACTCAAATCTCTCAGACAGATTCTTCTTCCTGTAATGAACCGTTGTCTCCAGGCAGTTGCTGTTAACTCTTGTCCAGAGAAGTGACTTCCCTTCCTGCAGAGAGCTGCCTTCCCTTCCTGCAGAGAGCTGCATCAAGCCAGATGTAGTGCAGAGTCTTCTCCTTGAATCTCCTCCAGCTCTTATCCTTCTCCAGGCAGACTGACTTTCCAGGCCCACTGTTGTCTCTTTTTTCCTCCCAGAGAATGGGCATGGGATAATGCAAGGGCTTCTGGGAAGAACCACTTCAGCCAATGAGCTTGCTCCTTCTATCAAGTCAACCTGAGTTCTCACCTTGTAATTGTCCAGACAACCTGAATTCTCACCTTGTCACTGTCCAGACAACCTGAGTTCTCACCTAGTAATCCTAACAGTGAATTATTTCTAATAACATTTTATTAGAATCTCTGGGGTTCTCTAAGTATACCATCATATCATCTGCAAATAGTGATAGTTTGATTTCCTCATTACCTACTCTTATTCCTTTAATCTCTTTCTTGCCTCTTATTTCCGAGGCCAGCATTTCTAATACAATATTGAATAGTAATGGTGATAGTGGGCAACCTTGTTTCCTTCCTGATCTTACTGGGAAAGGTTGCAGTTTTTCCCCATTGCATATGATGCTTACTGATGGTTTTAAATATATGCTCCTGACTATTTTAAGGAATAATCCATTTATTCCTATACTCTCAAGTGTTTTTAATAGAAATGGATGTTGGATTTTATCAAATGCTTTTTCTGCATCTATTGAGATGATCATATGGTTTTTATTAATTTGATTATTAATATGGTCAATTATAGTAATAGTTTTCTGTAACGAGCTGCCGTCTCCAGAAGCTGCCAGATCGCTCTCTGGGAAGAGATCTGCTGTGTCTACTCAAATCTTTCCGACAGATTCTTCTTCCTGTAGTGAACCGTTGTCTCCAGGCAGTTGCTGTTAACTCTTGTCCTTAGAAGTGACTTCCCTTCCTGCAGAGAGCCCCGTCAGGCCTGATGTAATGCAGAGAGTCTCCTCTTTCTCTGAGAGTCCTCTCTTTTATTCTCCCAGAGAATGGGCGTGGGATAATGCAAGGGCTTCTGGGAAGAACCACCCCAGCCAATGAGCTTGCCCCCTCTATCAAGTCAACCTGAGTTCTCACCTTGTAATTGTCCAGAAAACCTGAGTTCTCACTTAATAATCCTAACATCTCCCCCTTTCTTTTGATTTAGAACATAGGACAGTCATGACCTTGAAACATAAATCCATCAATATGGGAAGTGTTACAGATAATTACATAAATTACATAAGCATATAGTAACATAGTAACATAACACATGCTAGAAGTATATAACATAATTGAAAATTTATAAATGTCCATAAGTCCATTGTCCATTAGTCTCATCTTGTGTGAGGAAGTCCAATGATTCCTGCTGGTTTTAAAGTTCTTTAACAGTCTTCTTATTATCCATGCTCTTTCAGTGTCAGATGTTTCTTAGATCTTCTCCTTTATTTTGAGGTCTTTCTCTTTTTCTGTCTCTCTCTGATGGACAAGGCGAATATGACTCGTTGGCACCCATCTGATTCCTTCTCCTGCTGAAGAAATACAAGCAAACCCTCTCCCCCAGGCAGTTAACCTATCTGGTCCCTTCCATTCACCACTTTCTGGATCTCTCCACATCACCTGGCGATTATCTAAGGACAGTGGAGATGCTCTCATTGGACACTGCCCTTCTGGTGGGTTATAAAACCTGTCTGCTGGAGCCAGTGCATCTTTGTCAAAAATTAGAAAATTAATGGTATAGAGAACTAAATTTAGAAGTTCCCTAGGGCTACCTGTGGCTCCCCCTTTCTTTTGTTTTTGGAGGAGTGTCTTAATATCTCTGTTTCTTCTCTCTACTATTGCCTGCCCTTGAGGATTAAAGGGTATGCCCGTGGTATGTAAAATCTTATACTGTGCACAAAAGTGTGTAAAATGTTTGGACGTATATGCAGGTCCATTGTCTGTTTTTATTGCTTGTGGCACACCCATAATTGCAAAAGCTTGTATAAGGAATTCAGTGACCACTCGGGCTGTCTCTTTTGCTGCTGGCATTGCAAATGTGAATCCTGAAAAGGTGTCTACCACGACATGAATAAAAGATAGACGACCAAAAGATTTATAATGGGTCACATCCATTTGCCAGATTTCATTGGGTCTCAAACCACGAGGATTCTTCCCTGGAGGGAGTGTAGGAGCGTGGAAAGGAAGACAAGCTGTACAGCTTTTTACTATGCTCCTAGCTTCCTCTCTTGTGATTCCAAATTGTAAACGTAAAGCTCGAGCAGCCTGATGATATTTAGAATGAGATTCTTGTGCTTCCTGAAATAAAGGACTACTGGCTAACATGGTTAGAAGGCTATCTGCCTTTGAATTTCCATCAAAAATGGGACCTGGAAGTCCACTATGTGAGTGGACATGCAAGATATAAATCTTGCCTGGATGTTTTCTCACTTGCTCTTGAAGTTCCTTAAAGAGCTGATAAATATTGGAGGCTGCAAATTTTATTTGGGCTGTGGCAATTCTTTGTACTACACCTACTGAATAGGCTGAATCAGTAATTATATTTACGTCTCCTGGGTAATAAGTGAGAGCTAGCATGATAGCAAATAATTCATTCTGTTGAGTGGATTGAAAAGGAGTCCTGATTACTCTCTTTATGGTTAAATCATGAGAGTATATGGCACAAATATTTTCTTTGGAGGCATCTGTAAAGATTGTTGGTCCTTTAAGAGGAACCTTAGAAACCTTTTCTTCAAAAATCCATCGCCAATTATGTAGTAGCCGGGTAATCTTTAATGGAGATCCATGTGCAAAATTTGGAGCGGTGGCCAATAAAATTTGCCATTCTGGGATGGTCTCACAGCATACATTAATCTGTGCGTTAGTATAGAATGTGTATATTTTTTCAGGACTTATCCCAGATAATTGTATTACTCTCTTAATAGCCTTTAATAAAATCCTAGCCACAAGCACTGGGTAAGGTGTAAGGCTTTGTTCTGGTTGTGCTGGGAGGTTCACCCACTCAATCACTCTGTCTCCTTGGTGAAGGACTGCTGTGGGTGCCTCTTTTGTAGCAAAAACTGATATTTCCAAGGGTTTTTGAGTGACTCTTTCAACCACATTGGATAAAGCCAGTTCAACTTCTCTCAAAGCCTTTTGTGCTTCTTTTGTAAGCTGGTGTGGTGAATTTAAAGCACTGTCTCCCCTCAAAATGTCATATAGTGGTTGTAGTTGATTGGTAGTTAAGCCTAACACTGGACGCATCCATTGGATATCTCCTATTAATTTTTGAAAGTCATTTAAGGTGTTCAACTTCTCTGTTCTTAAGGAGAGTTTTTGTACTGTAAGCACCTTAGGATATACTTCATATCCTAAATATTGAAAAGGAGCATGTCTTTGAATTTTTTCTGTAGCTATATGCAGTTTGTAGTACTTTAATGTTTCCATGGTCCTTTGTAGACATGCCTCTAACATTTGTTCCTCAGGTGCACATCCCAAAATATCATCCATATAATGTAACAATATTACTTTTGGAAAGGCTTTTCTTACTGGAGCAAGAGCAGCTGCAACATACATTTGGCACATAGTAGGGCTGTTTTTCATTCCCTGTGGCAAAACTGTCCATTCATATCTTTTATAAGGCTCAGCCAAATTAACACTAGGCACTGAAAAAGCAAATCTTTTCATATCCTCCTTATCTAGAGGAATAGAATAGAAACAATCCTTAATGTCTATAACCCATAGAGGCCATTCTCTTGGCAACTGAGTAGGAGATGGAAGTCCAGGCTGAAGAGTTCCCATAGTTTCCATCTGTTCATTTACTCTTCTTAGATCAGTTATCATCCTCCATTTTCCAGATTTCTTTTTCACCACAAATACTGGGGAATTCCAAGGACTTAGAGAAGGCCGCAAGTGTCCTTGGTCAAGTTGTTCTTGCACTATGTCTAATAAGGCCTGAATTTTATCACTTCTTAAGGGCCACTGTTCTACCCACACTGGTGAATCAGTCTTCCACTGAATAGGAACTGGTGAAAGTGCAGGTAGGCCTTCAACAGCAGCCCTGCCTAAAAAGCCGAAGTGCTTATTTGTAATCCTATCTGCTGTAAAATGTCTCTTCCCCACAGATTGATGGGGATTTTTTCAACCACAAAAGGAGTAAAAGCTCCTGTTTCTCCTTCAAATACCCATCTCAAAGGCCTAGCACTAACTTCTGCTGCTATTGATCCTCCCACCCCAGACATATAGGTGTCTGCTTTAATCTTTGGCCAGTGACCGGGCCAATTGGCACCTCTAATAACTGTATGATCTGCACCCGTGTCTACCAATCCTTCAAATGGTATTCCGTTTATATAAATAGTAAGCATAGGTCGGTCAGCTGTCAC